>NW_028317844.1:18465000-19086666 GCF_062004578.1 Staurois parvus
CATTCTTCTTCTTCTTTTCATTCTTCTTCTTCTTCTTTTCATTCTTCTTCTTCTTCTTTTCATTCTTCTTTTCATTCTTCTTCTTCTTCTTTTCATTCTTCTTCTTATTCTTCTTTTCATTCTTCTTCTTCTTTTCATTCCTCTTCTTTTCATTCTTCTTTTCATTCTTCTTCTTCTTCTTTTCATTCTTCTTTTCATTCTTCTTTTCATTCTTCTTCTTTTCATTCTTCTTCTTCTTCTTTTCATTCTTCTTCTTCTTTTCATTCTTTTTCTTCTTCTTTTCATTATTCTTCTTCTTCTTTTCATTCTTCTTCTTCTTTTCATTCTTTTTCTTCTTCTTTTCATTATTCTTCTTCTTCTTTTCATTCTTCTTTTCATTCTTCTTCTTCTTCTTTTCATTCTTCTTCTTTTCATTCTTCTTCTCATTCTTCTTTTCATTCTTATTCTTATTCTTTTCATTCTTCTTCTTCATCTTTTCATTCTTCTTTTCATTCTTCTTCTTCTTCTTTTCATTCTTCTTCTTCTTCTTTTCATTCTTCTTTTCATTCTTCTTCTTCTTCTTTTCATTCTTCTTCTTCTCATTCTTCTTTTCATTCTTCTTCTTCTTTTCATTCTTCTTCTTCTTTTCATTCTTCTTCTTCTTCTTTTCATTCTTCTTTTCATTCTTCTTCTTCTTCTTTTCATTCTTCTTTTCATTCTTCTCATTCTTCTTTTCATTCTTCTTCTCATTCTTCTTTTCATTCTTCTTCTTCTTCTTTTCATTCTCATTCTTCTTCTTTTCATTCTTCTTTTCATTCTGCTTCTTCTTCTTTTCATTCTTCTTCTTCTTCTTTTCATTCTTCTTTTCATTCTTCTTCTTCTTTTCATTCTTCTTCTTCTTCTTTTCATTCTTCTTTTCATTCTTCTCATTCTTTTCATTCTTCTTTTCATTCTTCTTCTCATTCTTCTTTTCATTCTTCTTCTTCTTCTTTTCATTCTTCTTCTTCTTCTTCTTCTTCTTCGTCGTGCCCCGTGACTGCCCAAATGAGTGAAGTGTGCGGTGATTCTAAGATCGACGGCACTCATCTGCATGTCATACTGACTGACAGTATTATTTCTCTTCCCCAGCAGACTCCAAGGGCATTTAAATTAAAGGTACAGTGTTCTGCACTAATATAAAGGCTCTCTGAAGCCTAGAAACCCTTTTAATAAGTTAAATTCGCAGCGAATAAATTCGCATCGAATCGAATTTCTTCCGCAAATTCGGCGAATCAGCCGAATCGAATTTTTGAATAATTCGCTCATCTCTAATTATAATGCCACATGAAGCTTATTTAGTTATTCTGCTTGAAGAAGAAATACACTAAAGAAAAGGAGAGTTTCAACGGTGCTGATACCTTTTCTCAGAACAGATTAGGCAAAGACATAAAGTAAAATCATCAAATTTTATTACAAAATCTCATTTAAAAACAATAGGGGATTTTTTTAGTCCTCTAAAAAGTCAAAGTGAAATATAAAATAAACCATATTCCCACAAACAACAGCTTCCCAAAAAAGCATCCTCCCTCCTCAATACTTTAAATACATATTGTACAAAAATAACCATGTACTGTATATTGGTTTATATATATCTCCGGAGGGAGGTGCAGAAATCCTAACACATTTCACACTTTTGCTTCTTTGGGGGTTCATGGGGTGCAGTTGAATATAGCTGAATAATGGTCACCAAACTGCCCCAATAAAGAAGGGAATTTGACTGAACCCAGTAAAAGTCCCGCACTGTATGGCAATGGGCATGATTGGGTGTAGATGGAACTAATGTGCACCTGGTAATCAGAAGTATAGCCCAAAGTTCCAGAAGGTAATGCACAGAGGGGAAAGGTAGCATCTCTCGTAGAAATGCACATATTAATACCTGCATTCATGAGGCATCCATGAGGCCACCAAGCATCATCCAACAGCCTGTGTACTCATCCTTGCAAGTGTACAATGCACCAGAGCATATACCTCAATCTGTTTTCATGCCACCAAAATCATCCAATGCCAGTGAGGAGACCCTTTCTAATACAGTTATAACTATGCAGGCATCATAACCACTTTTGTGTCAGAAATTATCTTTCTTATGGTTTTTGCAAGGTTAAAGGGTTCTGCCATATGACCGTGCATCTCTTCCTCTTGATAGTGGGAGGGTGGGATTACAGGACACTGTGCAGACACAAAGGTTCTTTAATCTATAGTCTGTTCAGCCTAAGGAATGATGCAGGCTTTTCCTCAGCAGGGGGCATGTTCAAAAGGCAGGCTGTGATTGGAAGGGGGTGTGTGCCAGAGGAGGGGTGTGGTGACATAACAAACTACCCAATATAGGCATGTTGTGTGTCTGCACAGTGTTCTGTACCATCTGAAGGGCCTGTCAAAGGATGAAAACTGACACAGATCAGCTTCTGTACTTTGTGTGGTCAGCTTAGACCAAGAAGAAAGGGGACTGGCAGAATCAACCAGGTACTTTAGATGGAAGAAGTACATGAAAAGGATAGAGACTGTGATTTATAAAATACACATATGTGAACACACACATAGAAAAATAATAAATATTTAGGGTAACAAATGCTTTAAAGGGAAACTGCAAAGGTATGGTGTCAATTTTATTTACTTTTTAAATGTATTAATTGACCTTGACTTTTTATTTCCTTTTTTGCTATGCATATACAATCTTTGTTTTAACAAATAAATTATGTTATACATGGCAAAAGATTTTGTGAACACTAAAGATCAGTTGAAGAGACGATACAATAAAAGAAGCTGCCTTTCAGACACAGCTGCCTCTTGTTTTGCTAACAATGCACTAGCCAAAAAAGTATTTGAACTCGTTTTCAAATAACAAACATCCGATCGTGAGAGCAAATGATAGTGCCATCATGTAATGACCATATTTTTCAAATCAATAAGATTTTTGTCTGTTTTGTCACATATGTGCAGTACAAAATGTTCAACATTTAACAGGCAAGAAACACATTAACCTTTCAATTAATGTTTGGTTCAGCAGAATTTTTCCAACCTATTACTTCGATTCTGAAAAGTCAAAAATGATTTACTATTTGTGCCCATTAACTGGACGAACGGTCCAAATGACAGATATTTGAACAATTTTTCATCTAGTGTATGGGGACCATTTTCTTGGCCATCTTGTAAGTCATTTCTCTGATTCTTTTTCAACAGGTGGCAAGTGGAGAAATGACAATAAAGAGAAACTAGAACACCACCTTCTGGCTGGATAGAAGACTACATAATATTTGATATGTGATAATTTAGATTTTCCTTGAATTTTCAATTGTATCATTCATTGTTCTGTTCCAATTAGTTCAATTTGATAGGTTTAGACAGGGCAAGGACGTGAACTATAATGAGATTTCTGTCACAGTATTTATTGTTATACATTTGGAAGAATGGAAATTGTGACCTGAGGACCCAAGCAAGATCCTGAAATATGCTTCCTTGGTGTCCAAAGTTGTTAGAACTGCAGTATTGTATGTAAAAAAATTAAATGTGCATGCCAGAAAATCCAACTCATGGGTCCTCATATGAAAAACAGTTCAGCAACACCAACATAGGAACCAGCATTCATCTTTCTATTTCTCATACTATTTGCAGCATTTGTTACACATGTATTGAAGCACTATAAAATAATCTACAGAATGATTGCAATATTAACACTAAAATCAAATTAATTTTAGATCCTTTACCGTCACGAGTTAGACTTCAAATTGACTGGAATCAATTGCAAGTATAGCACACAGGGAATGAATCCTTCAGCTAATTTCTTGTGCTTGACATATAAAATGCAGTGTTAGATAGTTTTGACAGACAAAGCAGAAAATCTGTCAAAAGGACAATTCTGTAAATCACATTCCTGGGTTCACATCACTTAAAAGGGATCTTTAACTTAGTTAAATAAAAGTAAAGTAGAATATATAGGATTTAAAAATAACTAAAATAGACAAAAGTAACAGTCCTCTGATTCTATTACGCTTTAAAGTGGGCATGCAACAAAGATAGGTTCATGGACATGCTGTACAGTTCTCACCAAGGTAATAAAAATCTTGGGTGAAAACTAAAATCTGTTGGCATCTCTTGCACTTCATAATTTATAAACTGGTCGATTTACTACAGGAGTAGAATCCGCTCACTGTTGTGTTCAAATTAAGCCCCAAACGTATACAAGAAAAAAACTGCTGTTCTTAAAATACTCTGCTGTAAGTCTTAGGATTACTAAAGACCAGAAATGTGGTAGACATTGCAGTAAAACAATGTTCTGTAAACATCTGAGACAAAAGTTAAACTTTATTTTAGATGTACTCAGCATTATGTTTGGGAAAAACAAAGGTGTGTATAGCTTGCATTCTTAGGGCCAATAAAGGAACACAGACCACCTACTTGTAAGAAGAAATTCTACTGGAAGATGTCAGGGGTAGTGCCTGTGAATTAATACTTAAGGGGTAACTCCATTTTCATGTGAAAAACTAGCAAATAAAAAGAAAATAATATAGTGCATACAATTGCTACACCAGTCATAACGGCAGCTACAGTAAGTGTTTGGTTGGGGTAGCTGGCAATAAAGAGGATCTACTAGTTATAAAGTATAATCATTGATCTTGATGGTCCAAACTATTAGTTTAATAAAGCCAAGGAAGTGTTGCACTGTGTACTTCTTTTTGTTACATTAATCAGTTTATTACTATAGTCTACATCAGATCACATTTTATTCCATTAGGAATAACAAACTATATAGGGCATATGTAACCTATGCGTATCCTAAATTGGAACTTTATTTACCCTATTTTCCCTGGCAGTAGCCTCTTGTTACTCCCTGTACAGCAAAGCTCCGATTGAGGCATTGCAGTTCAGTTGTGCTGCATTGCTCATGTGCTAACAAGGGGGATGATGATAGGAGGAGAGGACAGAGAGACAGACATCTGCTCCTTCTCCTTTTACTGGTTAGTCACTGGCTAGGAAAGGGAGGATAAGACCTGTAAGTATGCATTGGCTTCAGCAGAGGAATGTAAATTGCATAACTGGCTGGGAGTCACAGGTCCAAAAATTCTTTGATATCTGGGAATCTTTCATTCAAACCTTGCCTACAGATACCCAAAAATCAATAGTACAATGTTTTCAATATACACAATGGTTTCAAACCAGGCTGTTAACCAATGACCCTCCAATTGATATACTACCCTCCAATTAAAATTAAAATATATTTTACACTTTAACAGCTAAAGCCTCTCCTCATTCCATCATCTGCTAGTTGTTAGACCAACCACCATCCATCTTTTATGTTTCTTAATGTCCATGCTTTGACAAGACACTGATACCTGGTTCTCATACTTTAATAACAAACGGTATGCTTTCAATTTTGTATTGTCCTACTGGCCAAATGTTGTAGCTATTTGTTAATTGCATTCTCGCATCAAAAAAAATAAATAAAAAAAATGGTAATGCAGTCACTTATCATGAAGAATAGGTCTGGTAAACATTTTATAGCAACGGTCATTACAACTGCTTGAACACATTTCAAATATACAGTCAGGTCCATAAATATTGGGACATTGACACAATTCTAACATTTTTGGCTCTATACTACACCACAATGGATTTGAAATGAAACGAACAAGATGTGCTTTAACTGCAGACTTTCAGCTTTAATTTGAGGGTATTTACATCTAAATCAGGTGAACGGTGCAGGAATTACAACAGTTTGCATATGTGCCTCCCACTTGTTAAGGGACCAAAAGTAATGGGACAATTGGCTTCTCAGCTATTCCATGGCCAGGTGTGTTATTCCCTCATTATCCCAATTACAATGAGCAGATAAAAGGTCCAGAGTTCATTTCAAGTGTGCTATTTGCATTTGGAATCTGTTGCTTTCAACTCTCAAGATGAGATCCAAAGAGCTGTCACTATCAGTGAAGCAAGCCATCATTAGGTTGAAAACACAAAACAAACCCATCAGAGAGATAGCAAAAACATTAGGCGTGGCCAAAACAACTGTTTGGAACATTCTTAAAAAGAAGGAACGCACCGGTGAGCTCAGCAACACCAAAAGAACCAGAAGACCACGGCAAACAACTGTGGTGGATGACCGAAGAATTCTTTCCCTGGTGAAGAAAACACCCTTCACAACAGTTGGCCAGATCAAGAACACTCTCCAGGAGGTAGGTGTATGTGTGTCAAAGTCAACAATCAAGAGAAGACTTCACCAGAGTGAATACAGAGGGTTCACCACAAGATGTAAACCATTGGTGAGCCTCAAAAAACAGGAAGGCCAGATTAGAGTTTGCCAAACGACATCTAAAAAAGCCTTCACAGTTCTGGAACAACATCCTATGGACAGATGAGACGAAGATCAACTTGTACCAGAGTGATGGGAAGAGAAGAGTATGGAGAAGGAAAGGAACTGCTCATGATCCTAAGCATACCACCTCATCAGTGAAGCATGGTGGTGGTAGTGTCATGGCGTGGGCATGTATGGCTGCCAATGGAACTGGTTCTCTTGTATTTATTGATGATGTGACTGCTGACAAAAGCAGCTGGATGAATTCTGAAATGTTTTGGGCAATATTATCTGCTCATATTCAGCCAAATGCTTCAGAACTCATTGGACGCCGCTTCACAGTGCAGATGGACAATGACCCAAAGCATACTGCAAAAGCAACCAAAGAGTTTTTTAAAGGAAAGAAGTGGAATGTTATGCAATGGCCAAGTCAATCACCTGACCTGAATCTGATTGAGCATGCATTTCACTTGCTGAAGACAAAACTGAAGGGAAAATGCCCCAAGAACAAGCAGGAACTGAAGACAGTTGCAGTAGAGGCCTGGCAGAGCATCACCAGGGATGAAACCCAGCGTCTGGTGATGTCTATGCGTTCCAGACTTCAGGCTGTAATTGACTGCAAAGGATTTGCAACCAAGTATTAAAAAGTGAAAGTTTGATTTATGATTATTATTCTGTCCCATTACTTTTGGTCCCTTAACAAGTGGAAGGCACATATGCAAACTGTTGTTATTCCTACACTGTTCACCTGATTTGGATGTAAATACCCTCAAATTAAAGCTGACAGTCTGCAGTTAAAGCACATCTTGTTTGTTTCATTTCAAATCCATTGTGGTGGTGTATAGAGCCAAAAATTTTAGAATTGTGTCGATGTCCCAATATTTATGGACCTGACTGTATATTTTTAGCTTGGTTGATTTTTGTGTTTTCTTTAAAAGTTGTTTTTTTTACATTTATGTGTTCTTTTTTTCCCCAAATATCTATCTCCCAGTTAAAATTCCTTTCTATCTATGAGAACAGGCCATAACAATAACTGTCTGTTTTATTTGTAACATGACAATATGTGGAAAACTTCAAGGGGTATGAATACTTTCAAGGCACTGTAGGGTGCCCCTATAATTCTGGCAAATCTTAGCTTACACAAGCCTTTGCTTACAATTCTGTCCATTAAACAGGCCAGAGGGGGAAAATGGTAAGTATATGCATCTGTAGAGGATTGCATATAAGTGAACCTGTTGCTTTGCATGGACAAAAAACAGATTCATTCTAGGTATAAGAACAAAAACTGTCCACTTGGCAACACCTGTACTAATGAACTACAGCAATATAAGATGGCCTCCTTTAGTGTTGCATATACTTTAATGCTTCAAAAATGAAGAGACGCATCATTGGCTAGTCCACTGGGCATGATGTAGGGTTGTTGTTTGAGCCATGCCCATTCTTCCAGCAGAGACCGCAAAGTATAGAATGTCACTTATTCTTTAAAACCTGGAGTTACTAAATATATACTGAACAGGCTGCAGTAGACTTGGATGGTGGTAGAGTGGGCAGAAAGCAAATATAAATGCCTTATTGCTCTTTACAGTAAAGGAAGCATGTTACTTTTCTCAGTGAAAGCGAATAATAACTTCACTTTAAATTTCACTGTGACCCAGGCCTGTGACGGCACAACAAATTCAGCAATCAGCTAGAAGTCTAATGGGTCCCAGATAGATAGGAAAGTTGTGATCCCTGCTTCTACACCATTGCAGAAATAGTAACTTTAATTAGTTCATATATAGCCATTTCATTACATCACTCATCCTTAATGACTCTTTAATGGATTCCACTAACAACTTTCATGACAGGAATACCTGAAATTTGATTATCTGATGAAAGAATTAAGTAGCTAACATAACATGACTGGTTTCTTTGAATTCTGTTTCATAACAGCCTGTCAAACTATATGTGCAGAAAATTATGATATACCCGTATTTATAAAAAACAAGGAAAAGGAAAAATATTAACCCCATCCCGCCGCTGCCTTCTGGCCCTTTAAGACATTCTTGATGCCAGGATGCAGAGATAGACTTTCTGATCGTGTGACTGCCGTGATTGGCTGTCACAGTGGTCACATCATCAGAAAGCTCCCAAAGGTAAATAGATATCAAGAGCTTTCTCTTACATGCTGGTAGAGATATAAAGATAGAGTTTGAAGGGGAGTGAGGAAGGTATACACAATGGTCATTATATCTGATTCTTAACTGCCTCCTGCCCGCCATTTAAGGAAATGAGGCGTGCAAGGCAGTTCTCCCATTCTGGGAGGATGTCATATGATGTCCTCCCACTCTAACCACGCGTGCGCGGTTCCTGGGGCGTGCAGCGCGGCAATCAGCGGTGTACTGTGTCCCTCGGACACAGTGGATCACTGATCAATGGAAAGAGCTCTGTCATGTGATCAGCTGTGTCCAATCACAGCTGATCGCATGTAAGTAAGGAAATTCCGGTTATCGGCATTTCTCTCCCCATGAGCTGTCACGCTGACAGCTCGTGAGGAGAGGAGAGCTGGTAATCAGCATTCCTCAGAGGGGACATGTACATTGATCATCAGGGCACTGATGACCAGTGTGCCCTGATGATCAGTGTAGCCCCATCAGTGCCACCTGTCAGTGTCCATCAATGCCACCTGTCAGTGCTCATCAATGCCACCTGCCAGTGCCCATCAGTGTCACATCAATGCCACATATCAGTGCCCATCTAAGCTGCCTTTCAGTGCCACCTATCAGTGCCAGTCAGTGCCACCTATCAATGCCAGTCAGTGCCACCTATCAGTGCTGCCTATCAGTGCCAGTCAGTGCTGCCTATCAGTGCCAGTCAGTGCCACCTGACAGCGCGCATCAGTGCCACCTATCAGTGCCCGTCAGTGCTGCCTATCAGTGCCACCTAACAGTGCCAGTCAGTGCCACCTATCAGTGCCAGTCAGTGCCACCTATCAGTGCCGCCTATCAGTGATGCCTATCAGTGACATATATGAGTGCTGCCTTTCAGTGCCCATCAGTGATGCCTGTCAATGCCCAACAGTGCCACTTACCAGTGCCTCCTCATCAGTGCCCATCAGTGCACCCTATCAGTGCCCATCACTGCAGCCTCATTAGTGCACATCAGTGAAGGAGAAAAATAACTTATTTACAAAATTGTATAACAGAAACTAAGAAAAAACTTCTAAAAAAAAATATTTTTAGTGGTCTTTGGTTTGTTTAGCAAAAACTAAAAAACCCAGAGGTGATTAAATACCACCAAAAGAAAGCTCTATCTGTCTAAAAAAAATGATAAAAATTTCATGTGGGTACAGTGTTGCATGACCGCACAATTGTCATTCAAAGTGTGGCAGCGCTGGAAGCTGAAAATTGGCCTGGGCAGGAAGGGGGTATAAGTGCCCTGTAGGCAAGAGGTTAAATACACCAAAACAGAATAAATTCAGATGACTTATTTAACACTCCCAAAGAATAAAACTGGTCACTGTGGGCTATGAATCCACTTTTGTTTCCATTGTCCTTTGTCCAGTTTCTATAAATAGACCCATATTAGACAGATAGATAATGAACCAAAGGGCAATATAATCATTACATAAGCTCTGCTCAGCTGGGTTCAATTCGTTAACATAATCAGGTTTACAGCAAATTTCAAATTAAAAGAAATATCTTCAACAGAATCACAGACAGCAACAAAAAGCTGACAGAACTTCTAACCTTTCCTACTCTATCTTAAACTAAAAAGTTGCTAGCTGCCAGATCAATCTATGTTTTATTCCTTATAATCTGAAGTTTAACCTAATGCTGAGAAAAATATTGTATACTGTTGTCTCAGATAGGGGTACCTTAAGTTTTGTGGGAAAACAATATAGCATATACAATTGCTACACAAACCATATTGTAATTAAACCATATTGTTACTGTTATGAATATTAATACTATTAATATATCCATATTGTTATTAAAAAATGACCCTTCCATTCTACAGCCACTGCAATTTTCTTGAAGCTTAAATGAAATATGGCACCATGAAGGTGTTCTGTACCCTGTTGGTGTACAGAATGCACCTGGAAATGTAATTTTCTGCTTTTGATATTGGTTCGCTATAAAAAAAAAGGGAAAATTGTATTTATATATTTTTTTTATATCTGTACACAAATGTTTTGCCTTTCATTTCTATTTTAAACTGAATGGATTGTTTTACAAGGTGATGGCTTACAATCACTTTAACCTACTTGCCCAATGTAGAATTGCTGATTGAAAGTACAAAACCGAGAAGCTCTTAGAATCAAATGTTTTGTTCACTATCAATATATTCAACACTAGGAGGTATATTTACTAAAGGAAAACAAGCTGTTACCTTTGCAAAAGAATTTTCATGTTTCAAGGGAATTGTTTCTTAGCTTGTTGAATGAAAGTGAATTCCTTGCATGGGACTGGATATTCTTTGAAAGTGAATTTTCACCACATGAAAAGAGAAAATTCCCTTGCAAAGTGAACAGCTTATTTGCTTTTAGTAACTTCTCCCCTCCCCTTTTAAGGACATAACAGAACAAAATATGCCTACCAAGGATATTTTATTGTTATAAATTGCTCATTGCTTTGAACTCATTTTATCTAAACTATAAATTCAGCAATGAAGTGTCACCAGTAAATAGATGTAAAACCCCGTATACACAATGAGAATATCGGACAAATGATCGTCCGCTTTTTTTTTGCTACTCTCATATCGAAAGTGAAGAGGTTACTAAAGTTCCAAAAATTTGTGTACAACAAAATAAAAAATTTAGAAGTGATGTAATGTATTTGTATTGTATTTTTGGATGCAAACTGATTAAACGAAAATTGTATGATCTGCTATCGTACGAGTACAATTTTCGTGCTTGTCCCTTCTAATAATTTCGAGTGAAAGCTGTGTACTAATGATCAGATTATCGTATGATCTCTTTGAAAGTGGTATTTTTCGCACTCTTTTCTGATTGTGTGTATTATGCTTAGCACAGAGTTCGTTTCACTAACAAATTCCTAACATACAGTTGCAAGAAAAAGTATGTGAACCCCTTGGGATTACATGGAGTTTAGCATGAATTGGGCATAAAATGTGCTCTGAATGTCATCTAAGTCACAACAATAGAAGAACACAGTCTGCTGAACATAATACTACACAAACATTAGATGTTGCCATGGTTTAATTGCACATAACAAGTAAACATTCACAGTGCAGGGAGGAAAAAGTATGTGAAGCCCTAGCTTAATGACTTCTCCCAGAGCTAATTGGAGCCAGGAGTGAGCCAACCTTGACTCCAATCAGTGTGATGATATTGGATGTGTTGCTGACAGCTGTCCTGCCCTTAAAAAACACACACCTGTTTTGGGTTTACTGGTTTCCAGAAGCACTGTCTGATGTGGACCATGCCTCGCAGAAAAGAGCTATCAGAAGACCTACGATCAAGAATTGTTGACTTGCATGAAGCTGGAAAGGGTTACAAAAGTATCTCCAAAAGCCTTGATGTTCATGTGTCCATGGTAAGACAGACTGTCTACAAATGGAGAAAGTTTAGCACTGTTGCTACTCTCCCTAGGCATGGTCGTCCTGTAAAAATGACTGCAAGAGCACAGCGCAGAATGCTGCATGAGGTAAAGAAGAATCCCAGAGTGTCAGCTAAAGACCTACAGAAATCTCTGGCACATGCTAACATTTTTGTTGACACATCTACAATAAGGAAAACATTAAACAAGAATGGAGTACATGGGAGGACACCACGGAGGAAGCCATTGCTGTCCAAAAAGAATATTGCAGCACGTTTGAAGTTTGCAAAAGAGCACCTGGATGTGTCCACAGCACTACTGGCAAAATATACTGTGGACAGATGAAACCAAGATTGAGTTATTTGGGAAGAACACACAACACTATGTGTGGAGAAAAAAAGGCACAGCACACCAACATCAAAACCTCATCCCCACTGTAAAACATGGCGGAGGGAGCATCATGGTTTGGGGCTGCTTTGCTGCCTCAGGGCCTGGATGGATTGTTGTCATTGATGGGAAAATGAATTCCAGAGTGTATCAAGACATTTTGCAGGAAAACGTACGACCATCTGTCCGCCAACTGAAGCTCCGCAGAGGATGGGTGATGCAACAGGACAATAACCCAAAGCATACAAGTAATTCAACAAAACAATGGCTGCAACAGCACAGAATACGCCTTCTGGAGTGGCCCAGTCAGAGTCCTGACCTCAACCCGATTGAAATGCTGTGGCATGACCTAAAGAGAGCGATTCACACCAAACATCCCAAGAATATTGCTACACTGAAACAGTTTTGTGAAGAGGAGTGGTCCAAAATTACTCCAGATCGTTGTGCAGGTCTGATCTGCAACTACAGGAAACGTTTGGTTGAGGTTATTGCTGCCGAAGGAGGGTCAACCAGTTATTAAGTCCAAAGGTTCACATACTTTTTCCTCCCTGCACTGTGAATGTTTACATGTTATGTGCAATTAAACCATGGCAACATCTAATGTTTGTGTAGTATTATGTTCAGCAGACTGTGTTCTTCTATTGTTGTGACTTAGATGACGTTCAGAGCACATTTTATGCCCAATTCATGCAAAACTCCACGTAATCCAAAGGGGTTCACATACTTTTTCTTGCAACTGTATGTTATCTTTCAACTATGTGAACCAGTACCAATCACATGAGCTGGCTAAGCCTTGGGCTTATTTGAAAGATATAATTCTGTCAATGTGTTTGGGTTCAACAAATTGGACAAGTCCTGAGAGAGCTTCTTCAACAAAAAGATACAATGTGGTCCTGATCATCTCTCAATGAACGCTTGCAAATAGTATCTTCATCTGTCAGGTGCTATACTGTATGTCTGTAAGGTATGAGAATGTGGGTCATGTATGGAGTTGGTCATGTTGAAGGCCAGTTATGTGGCATCCATATCCATGCCCATCTCAACTGGCACACAGGGTACTAACTCATTCATTACAGTAAGTCCTGCATTTCCCCAATTTACTGTACATCCGTTCACTTGTTCATTTAGTACATATTTATTAATACAGTTTTCTGATACACTGCTAACAGCATATGCCTTACACATGTTGTTTTTTCACCAAATTACAGGTGTAGTTTCTTTAAATATGATAAATGAACACAATGAGATCTTAGCATCCACCCTCTGGAATAAGTGATACCAAAAGAACAGGACTGGGAAGCAGTGCTGGAAAATGTTCTCTTCTTTTAGCTTTCCCTTCTCAACCTGCACGAGCTTCTTTTAATGTAAGCTATTTGAATGTGGGAATAAATTATGTTCACTGCACTGCATAAAACCACTCATTAATTGGCTAAAGAATAAATAATAACAAGGCACAAACGTAGATATGTTGCTAGAAATTGTGTATGCCATAGTTAAAATAATATTGCATTTGTAAATATTAGCTACAAAAAAATTTCCTATTTGCCAGAGCAGCATAGTAAATCTCAGCTGTCACAAATAGCCAGCTTATCTGCTTCTCCAATAAATCTCGCATACTGGCATTAATATATTGTAGGTTAAAAAAAAATAATTACTTACACGAACAAGTTATAATGGTTCCCTTAGTGTCCATGCTGAATGTTTTGCTATATCATGCATACAATCAGGGAAGGACTGAAAACTCATGAGGCCCCCGGGCAATAGGGGGTCATGGGGCCCCTGTGTCCTTGCCCACACTCAAAAAAGGCTATAAAAAAGGTACCAGGGGCATTTCATAGGGCCCCTACTGACCCCGGGCCCTCAGGCAGTGCCCGAGTGCTCGAATGGTC
The DNA here is from genome assembly GCF_062004578.1 of Staurois parvus. Lineage (NCBI taxonomy): Eukaryota > Metazoa > Chordata > Amphibia > Anura > Ranidae > Staurois > Staurois parvus. Next base: position 18,479,121 of record NW_028317844.1, read on the forward strand.
AGTCCTGCATACAATATAAGCCAGTTATATCCACATACACAAAACCAATTTGTGGTGGCTCTAGTTAGGGCAACTGATGAGGCCATTTTTCATACTCTTCACCTTTTTAGCATTACCTACCACCTTGGATGACTTATTAATGGCACATATAGTTGAATACTTGGATAATTCCATAGCCATCAACCAGTCCATAGCATTCTACTATCAAATCAAACTGAAAACAACTGTACGGATGCTAATGTGACCTTCTATAGAATGATGTGAAGAATAAATTGTACCTATTTTTACTTTGTAAAGGGCCTATATTTGGCAAATGTTGGTCACTACAGATCAGGGGTCTCCAAACTGAAACCTGTGGGCCAGATGTGGCCCTTTGCTTTACTTTATCTGGCAATTGGGGCACTTTCCTTCCACTGATGCAAGGCATTATTTTTCCCATTGACACCAACAATGGGGTATTATTCCTCTCACTGATACCAGAGAGGGGAAACTAATTCTTCCACTGACACCAGTTATGGGGCACTATTCCACCAACTGACACCAATGATGGGGCACCATTCCTCCTAGTGACAGCAATGAAGTCATTTTTTTATTCCCACTGACCACTGAGCCCATGGCATTGTTTATTACCACCAACACCAGGGCATTTTCTACTCCCACTGGCCACAGTCTGCCCCCCCCTAAAGTTTGAAGGGCAGTAAACTGGCAATTTATTTTGAAAATTTTAAGACCCCTTCTATAGATGACTTAAATTCTTAAAAATCCAGCCCACCACCAATTCATTTACATTTTGTTTATAAATGGTGTTATAGTTACCATAGTTACCGCTTTGGTGCCCTAGGGATGCAGACTACAGAAAGAAGGACATAGAGCATGAAGCCCTCTAAATAATTGATAGTGCAGTGCTCTAGTTTGTTTTCCTCTACTTGGGGATAAATGATGCCCTTAACTGCTAAGTAGCTGACCCAGCATCATTGCAGTAGTGACATGGAAGTTAGAGGATCCACACTGCTTATCATATAACAGGGGCAGGTCCAGAGGTATAACTATGAATTACGGGGACCCATAGCAAATTTTTGATGGGCTTGCCCACCCCAGACAACTCTGTAGCAGCTGGCAGCGTCACCTGTGTTATACATGTGACAGATTGTACCATAAGGTATGGCTAAATAAACTTCACTATTAGGATCAGTGTTTTTCATAGAAAGTTATAAAAGTAGTGACAATAATAATAAAAATAATAACCATAATGATGTTTTATATTATGACAAAATGTATAATGCTCTTGCATACAATTACTCTATAACCCTAAAACAAACTTCCTTAAAAATGTTTTTTTTTTAAAACCACAAGCTTTAGCTCTCCTATAAGATTTTAGCTGAGAAGAAACTTTGTACTGTACTGTGGGTGATTGCCTGCATTCTGGAGAATACGTCTGCAGGGGCAGATAAGTAAGTTATCCTGATTGATTGGTAAAGCATTCCTGTGGCAGAGACCAGGCAGTGACATTATCTTGCACGGCCAGATCAGCATGCGCCATTTGAGATCTATGTATATTCATTCATATGTCAGTACACAATCTGTGATTTAATACATTGTAATGATTTATGCACTATGGAGATCCTTTTTTTCATGTGGTAATGTGATTTGCGGCTTTCTGTGTAGACACCTCAGCTGATACCAGAGTGATTGTTCCAAAGGACTGATTTCCTGTGGCATAGTTTATCTTCATCGGAGGCCAGTGTCAATGGAGGAATACAAAACAGATATGTTTGGGCATTGCTGGTGGGGCCAGACCATCTGGTAAGTGACCTGTTTGCTCACTGGTGCTGTGGAGATCCATCGAAGTACAGTAGCTGCTAAGAGGTGACAGTTGATCAGCACTGATATTTAGTAGAACTTTGTGAATTTGAAAAGTTTGGTTAATTGCACAAGTCACTTTTATGATGATTGAAGTGGATGTAGCAATGAAGGGGTTGCATCAAATCCGCTACCCTTCCCATCTATGAACTTTTAGTAATAATTTTGCACTTTATGTTATATATTTTGCACAGTATACAGGGTGGACTTGTGTTTTTTATTATTGCACATTTATATACAGAGTTTTTATTATAGAGTGAAGTAGCTGTGAACAGGTTGGAGAAGACTTGCTTCACTCACAAATGTGTATGCATAATTTTGTACATGATTTATTGCACTGCATTTTATTTACACTATTTGGTCCTATATTGATGGAGTTAGCGCATCTACATTTTTTAACTGTTGTTAGTGTTTGTATTCAGGCACATTGTGGATTGTGTCTTTCTCATTTATTTTCTTCCATTTATTCTGGTCACTTTATTTTCAATTTATTAGTTTAAACACACACTTTTCACTAAGTGCAGGGGTATATGTCTATGATTCCTGTGAAAAAGTGCCCAAAAATACTCTGTTTACTGTGTTTCATGGATCCAGGTACCCCTCACCCACAGGTACAAAGAGGATTACAGATTTATGTACAGGTACAAAACATTTCTGCACTTTGACAGTAGTCACTTTTATCAAATTGGAATTGTCAGTTTCAAAATATGCATCTGACTTGCCATTGGATGAACCTACCAACCTATATGTCTCCATTTGAATACCTGCTATGTTTTAGAGATCAGCAAAAGCAAATGAAAAATAGTTTACACTTTTCTTTACTGTAAATGCCTGTTTATATTCCATCAAAGAAAATTCAGTAAATATGGACCTGGATAGAGTTTGGGCTCAGGTAAGTATTTAGTGGGGGCTGGGGGAGGGGGGAGCTAATCTTGGAAGATTGTTTTACCTTATTGCATTAAAGTAAAAAAAATATTTAGCCTTTGCAATCACTTTAAGTGTATCTATGGTCGAATTTTAAAATCATATATTCATTTTCACCTTGTGTTTCAAATATTTTAAGTCTACTCCTAATAATTTGAATGATCTTGAAATTTGAAAACTTACTTTGTGAAGAATCCCTATCTTTACTTCCTTCAATTCTGTAACACATATTCACTGGGGGTCATTTATCAATCTTGTCGTAAGGCAAAGCAATGCTAAATAGCTGCAGTGAGACTTATCCTGAGGCAGATTTATTTCAAGTTTACAGCTTGAGTCATAAAATCCTCCTTTGGCTGCTCTTAAATCCACTGCATTAAACCTGACCCTGACAACCTTTTGAGTCTTTATTTATTTTAAGTACTTATGAAGAGCCATCACTCTACACAGTTCTTACAATCTAAGGTCCCTAACACACATTCATACATACACATACTAGGGCCAATTTAGACAGGATCCAATTAACCTACCAGAATGTCTTTGGTGTGTGGGAGGAAATCGGATTACCCAGAGGAAACCCACACAGGCACAGGGAGAACATTCAAACCCCAGGCAGGTGGCATTATTGTTGAGATTCAAAACGACGACCCTAGTGCTGCTAGGAGGAAGTGCTAACCACTTAGCCACTGTGCCTCTCACAGTGTTTAAAGTGGATATCTGTCTTATCATTAGTAAATAATCTATTTAGGATTTGATTGTGACTAATCATGTCTCTAATTTGTTTGATAAATGTCTCCCACTCAGGGGCGGACTGACAACTCATGGGGCCCCCGGGGCAACAGGGGATCATGGGGCCCCTGTGTCCTTGTCCAAACTCAAAAAAGCCTATGAAAAAGGTACCAGGGGCATCTCATAGTGCCCCCTACTGACCCCGGGCCCTCGGGCAGTGCCCGAGTTTCCAAATGGTCAGTCTGCCCCACTATGCTCTTTAAATATGTACTGCTGTGTCATACATTTCACCAAGCCTGTGTCCTGAGCTACAGAGGGACGTAGAGGAGGAGTTTCAGAAAGTGGAGTCAGTACAAGAATCATTGCTTGAAGGCAGCAATGTACCATGGGATATGTAGTCCTTTGAAATTGAATGCAAACAGCAGAGGAAAAGCTGCAAAGCATGCAGAGAATCCAGGAAGTTGTGGAAAGAAGAGATGGTCAGCAGACAGCAGAACTCACAACATGAAAGATGATTTTTCAAGTAAATGCTTATTAAATTGTAAAAGATAACTATTTATATTGCTGATTTAAAAAAATAAAAAGTATGGTGTTAATATAGATCTCTCTTAATGTCCCTGAGGCAATTAGGGAATTTATCAAAACTGGAGCAGATGTGCATGGTAACAAAAGATAGGTGGAGGGCTCTGTCATAAACATAATACAAAAAAAAGAAAAATAATAAACAAGGCCCCATCCCCAAAAAGAGCAAATGAGTACAGAGTAAATGTGATCCATGGATAATCTCACCACCCCCCAGAAGAAAGAAAGTGGGGGGGGGGAGTCATGGAGAAATGGAGACTTTAATTAAATACATACCCGAGGATCCACTTAGTTATTACAGCAAGCACACTTGTGTTACTAATGTGCAATATAATATACAAAGAATTAAAAACATACGCAAACAAGAAGAAGAAAAAAACAATTAGAAATATTCACAGAAGAATACAACAATGTCCAAAAGAAATCATATAAGCATGGGAGCTCCCATCTTATTTGGAGCTCCCATGCCTATATGATTTATTTTGGATATTGTATCCATCTGTGAATATTTCTAATTATTTTTTTTCTTCTTTTTTGGGTATGTTTTTTAATTCTTTGTATATTATATTGCTCATTAGTGACACAAGTGTGCTTGCTGTAATAATGAAGTGGATCCTGAAGAAGCCCTCATTAGAGGTGAAACATGTTGATTTATTTGCACTTCGATTCTTTTATCCTTTCAATCAAGCGAATATAATTACTGTTTCATCCACAGCTTGTATAACATGCTTTTAGAATACCAGTTTGTCAATTTTTTAAAATTTGTATAAAATAAAATTTAATTTTACAGTAGTATTTTTTGGTTTAAGCTTAGATTGCACATATAAAATCCCCATTTCTCCGTGGCTTTCCTCCCCTCCCATCCTTTCTTTCTTCTGTGGGGTAGTGAGGTTATCAACAGAGTACGGTACATTTACTCTGTACAGATGTGCATGGTAACCAATAAGATTCTATGTTTCATTTTCAAAGCTCAACTGAACCAGCTGAAGATAGAAGATGATTGGTTGCTGTGCAAAGCTGCTCCAGATTCTGACTGCTCCAGTTTGGATACATTCCCCCTGATGTGTTTTTAGCACATCTATTCCTCTCTTTGGTTGAATAACTTACCTAAATTTGAATAATGCATGGGCCAAAAAACATGCTTTCATGCACTGTAAGCACACTTGAATAGTTGAAACGCCTCTTACCTCTTACATACACATGCATGAAGGAGCCCTAAACTTTATTATAAAATACTATATATTGATGTAATTGTATTTGATTGGATGAGGTATGGTATTGAGCATTCCACATGGAATCTTGTGTTCTTTAATTCTATATTAATCTTGGCAATATCTAGTAATTTTGTAAAATGTAGCCACAAGTATGACTATTATCCCCTATATTCTCATTATCTGATGAATGTGGAACAATGCAAGTTGAAAGTAACATTACTAAGCATGCATCATCTCAGTAATGCAATATATTATTTTGCTACAGTATGACATATCGTTCTCACACATTTAAAACTTTCCAAAACAACTGTAAATCAATGTTTCTAAATATAAAATCTGCATTAAATCTGTTAACATAAATATTCAAAATTATGCAAATGAGCTACTGGCTTATTATGCATAGATTTTGCAAACAGAATGTAAATAATACATGATGAACATCAATAATTAGTGGAGTCATTTAAGGTACTATTTATAAAAAGGTGAAGTGATGTCAATTTGGTTTGGTAATTTTTTAATGTTGCATTAAACCTTCACATAGTTTATAAAAGCACCTTCTCAATATAATTGAAAGAGCCTGATTTTTAAAAAAGCACAATATTGCAAACTGCCCATAGTACTTGCATGTGGACCTTTAGGTTACCACTTTTAACCTGAACCTTTAGCACACTTGACCTACCCTAACACTCAGCTCGTCACGCAGTCTTTGAAATCAACCCCTAACAGCTAATTTAACTCTGAATATTAGCCATTAACAGTTAACCTAATTTTGTTACTTGACCCTGTCCCTCCCCTTAACATTAACAAGTATCCCAAACCTAACCTCCCAACCTATGACCTTAAAGGACAACTGTATCCTGAAAAAGGTGTACATTGGAAATATAACCAGCTTACCTAACTTACTTTAAAGTAACTACCTTACTTTACTGGTAGTATTTGGTTTCAGAATATGTTTAGTGATATATATATATATATATATATATATATATATTTATCAATCTAGATTTGTTTCCTGGCCACCTGCATTCCTCCTTTGTGTGGGGGTTGGGGGCCCTGTTGGATGCCCCTATGCCCATCCCTAAGACTACTGACCGGGGCCTCTTTACACAACCCTAGTGATGTGAGCATGCATTTTCTTTGCATATATTGTATTACTGGCTTATATCATGCATCCTGAATAAATCGTTAATATATGGCTATTTTTATATACATAGTGATGCCCAATTGAAGTGTTTTGGGTCCTGAAGAAGCCAATTAATTGGCAAACACGTTGGCCTGTAGACAGTGAATAAGCACGCTTGATCAACAGTGGATATACAACATTTGAGGTGACGCTAAAGGGATTACCTTGTGCTTTACTTCCAGTGCTGTCTCATTAACAAAGCATTGAGGGCACTTGCTTCCTATATTGGGAGGTTTACAGTGTTTTTTATGTCATCTTTTATTCATTGTTAATAAAGCTTATGATTGTATAATAAATGCTGGATAATCTTTTCATGCTGTACCAGTAAAGTCCGTCCCATTAGGTAAGCTGGTGTTATTTCCAGAGTACACCTTCCTATATGTTTGCAGATGTGGCCTTTGGAAGTCCCACTCTTATTCCTTTAAATTAAATCGCTCTTGCCTGCCTGCATGCCTCCCCCTAGGACAAATGCTTGCCTTCAGCCCTGATACAGCAATTTTCACAGTCCAGCCATGTGGTTATAGCCTCTAGGGGGCTGTCCCTACACAGTTACATAGTGAGGTTAAAAAGAGACCTAAGTCTAACCAGTTCAACCAATAGAAAAAAAATAAAATAAATTACTCCAGTCAGGGTAGTTAAAATCCCCAATCATTACCACTGTCCCATCCCTTTTTGTCTGTGCAAGGAGCTGAGTCTCTACCTGCTCAGTAGAAGTGGGTGGTCTGTTCATTTATTAAATCTGAAGTACACACACCCATATGCTGTCCACCCATAATGGCTCAGCACCATCACACTCTCCACCAGCAAATCCCTCTTCCACAATCATTTTTATATCCCTTCTCACAATAGCCAGTTCTATTGTGTCTAAAGTCCACTCTTCTGTAGGCGGCAGTGAAACCCTAGGTCTCTTACTATCAATCTGTGTCCCTCAAAGGATGATAGAGAAAAACATTTTTTCTGGGTGTACTTTTACTAACTCTATAAATGTTTAAAAATTTAAGCTGTTGGGGTGTGTGGTCTGGACATGGCTGAGTAGAGATGTGCTGAGCCGGAGCTCCCAACCCTACCTCGGCTTTACACCCTATATTTATGGCATTCACCTTCCGGCATGCTCTCAGCTAAGAAAAGATGGGCAAAGACAGCCTCCAGAACACCCAAGGGATCAAAGTCTAAGGCGGACATAAAGCATTTTTTCCTGGGATCCTAGAGGCCTGGTCCACTCTCCAGCATGGTGGTGCTACATGGCTCACCCCCGGAGACCTTCCTTTCTCAAGCGCCTCTGTGCTCTTCGTCTTGTTCGGTGACCTCGGTCTGCCCCTCGGATGCCCCGTGGCCCCTGCCACCAGGCCCATTGGCTATGTACTTTCCACGGGTGCTAGCGTCCCTAACACAAGATGGAGAGTATCTTAGGGCACTCATACAGGCATTGGCGATGAAGATGGAGATAGAGGCACTTATCCTCTGGTTGGAGGAATCACACCGCAAAGAAATCTCATCGGTGCAGGGAGAGGTACAGACCATCAATGATCTTCACTGCGTAGGTCTCTGTCTTGGCGCTGGAGAAAAGGGTGACCAAACTTGAACAGGCCAGAGACATGCATCATGATGCCAAGGTGGCCCTACAATTGCATCTAGAGAAATTGTAAGAATGTAGCCACCGTAGCAACATGCAGCTTAGATGTCTTCCAGAAGCCATAAATTTCCGAGAATCTCTGGGAGACGGTCACTGTCATCCTGCATAGGATTATGAAAGCTAAACCTCCATCAGACTTTGAATTGGACCTGGTTTTACTCTGGGTCCCAAGCCATCAGACCAGAATAGGCCTCGGGATGTAATTTGTCGCCTACAGCACTACACTCACAAAGAGGCTATCCTAAGAAAAGCATGGAATCTGGGAGCAGTGGACTTTGATGGCGCCTTGGTGCGGATTCTACCTGATCTTTCCAGAGCCACGTTACAATACCGGGCATTCCTTTGACCTCTCCTGGAGAAGATTTGATGCCTGGGCCTGACCTACAGATTGGGTTTCCTGTTGACCATGTCCATCTGGAAAGGTTATGGATACTTCACTCTACAGTCCCCCAGGGATCGGCCAGCTCTTTTCACATTTGTGGACATGGAGCGACTTCAAGTCCCTAATTGGCTACAGTTTCTCCCACGCCAGCCAGGATGCCCAGCATAATCAGCCTCAAGAACAAGGTTGCCACAGTGGCCCCCCAGACAGAGAAGGTGACCTCGTACCCCAACACCTGAAGGGTCACGTGAGTCCTAACTGTCCGGAGCTGATGTTTACTACAGCTGTATATGACTACTCCCTTCTGTGTTTGACCTTTATCTCACCCTTTTGATGGTGGGTCTCTGTGCACTTAAGTTTTTGTCATCGCTGCCGCATTTTTTTTCTCTTCGCAGATTTATCTTCTACATGCTCAGGGAAGGCCTCAGGTCTCATTTTCTTGCCTCCCCAATCCAAGACTGAATGTGCCAACTGTGCCTCACTACCTAACACTTAGCCTATGTCGGCTGTACATTAACACACAGTCCCTCTTATGTATGGTATACTTAGGGATTATACTCATATTGTTTGCTCTGATTCGCCCTGTTTCAGTGTCCATGGCACTGAGCGAGCACTACCTGTCTCGGATTCTGTTTTTCCCTTTTTTTAACCTATGGAAGGACTTAGTGCCTTAATATTTTATATTACATTCTAGCCTATTACAATCTGCATGCAGCTAGTTAGTGATATTGATGTGATCTGCTTACTTGCTGTGTTGTGTGAAGGTCTATGTGCCTTAATGTTTTTCTCTGGGGGACCACATTTGAGGGTCCCTTGCTACCCTAAGGAATCCTTTCAATGAAATTAGCCAACATGACCTTTATCTGCCTTTGGGGGAGAAGTAGATGGCCCACTGGATCTTAACCAGGGACGGGAGACCCGTTTGTGCGTACTTCCGCACCTGGTCGTGATAGTGTTTGTTGGGTTATGCCTATATCCCCCCTTGACAGGTTATTTTAATGCTTAATGATAATTGCGACTCCTCTGGCCGGGACTTTTTACTATGGCGAGGACATATGGGGGGCCCTGTTAGATATGACACACTGGACTGGGGACTGGCAGTGTTAGCATGCTCCCCAATCTAGGAAGTCTCATTTTATATTTGAAAAGTGGGACAAGACAGTTATGATTTTGAATGTACCTGTGATGTGTGATTCCAGTGGTTCGACTCTCTGGTTGGGCTTTGTGGGCAGATGCACGGGAAGACCCAATATGACTCAATACGATCTGGTACGCCTGGGAGGATTGCCTTGTGCATGGTTTACTGTGACTGTACGGCAGACCCCTCAAGACATGCATGTCGTTCCTGTGTTTCTCACCAAACTGGAATTTACATAATTGCACTATTCTGCCCTCTAGGGTAAGGAGGGGAATGAAGACAATGTCCGTATATGTATTTTAAGCCTGTTACTAAGTTTATTCTCTTTGAACATTTGTTGCTGTTTATCTGTTTATCTCTACTAGCCGGGGTGGGGAATTGGAAGAATGCTCCTTGCCGATATCTGACCATTCCTCCCCTCCCCGTAGGCCTGCACTCACGCAGTCACTTAACCCTTTAGTGAGTTCTATTGGGATTTCCCATATTAGCACTTAAGGGAAGTTGCTACTCTCTAGCTGCTTTCTTTAGCTCTCTTACCTCACTTTCTCTAGCTTTCTCTACCTGTCTCTCTCTTCTCTTTGCTCTTCTTTCATTCTGTTTACTCTTTTCTTCCATCTTCTCTGTTCCCACCCCTCACCCACTTCCCCCCTTCCCTCCCTTCCCCCTCCTTTTTGCTTTTCTCCCACCCCCTTTTTTTCTTTCTTTTCTCTTTGTCTTTCCCCCTGTGAAGAATGGACTCTCTCTGCATTACATATATTAATGCTAAGGGGCTGAATGTTCCAGAAAAGCGGCACATGCTTCTTGGAGAGTTTAAACGCCGTCATTCTGATTTCGCTTTTGTACAGGAGACTCACTTTTGGGATGGTAAACTGCCTGTCCTCCAAAATCAGTTTTACTCCTTTGTATACCATGCTACCAATCAAGCGGCCAAATCAAAGGGGGTTTCCATTTTGATCTCTAAAAATGTTCCCTGGACGTTCCAGGACATTCTAATGGACCCAAACGGCCGCTTTCTTTTTCTGAAGGGCAGGATTGGCTGCATCCAGATTACATTAGCAACATTATACGCTTCTAACAGTCAACAGGACTTCTTTATCTGTAGAGCTCTGACTACACTGCTGGAATTTTCAGAAGGCCATCTGATATTGGGGGGAGATTTTAATGTCCCACTGATTCCTACTATGGATACATCTTCAGGCTTATCATCTGCCCCCGCAGATCTCAAGCTCTTCATAAGGCCCAACTTATAGATTTCTGGCGATTGCTTCACTCTGGCATAACAGACTATACTTTCTATTCCCCACCTCACAAAGTGTATTCATGGATCAATTTGTTCCTGATCTCGCATAGACATCTTCAAGCAGTAACGGCCATTTCCAAAGGGAATATCCCGTGGCAGGGGTGGACTGACCATTTGGAAACTCGTGCACTGCCGGAGGGCCCGGGGTCAGTAGGGGGCCCCATGAGATGCCCCTGGTACGTTTTTCATAGGCTTTTTTGAATTTGGGCAAGGACACAGAAGCCCCATGATCCCCTATTGCCCGGGGGCCCCATGAGTTGTCATTCCGTCCCTGTCCCATGGTTGCACCATGCGGTCATAAAGTTACAATACTCCCTGTCCGATGCCCCTGATTCTAAGAGATCGTCTTGGAGACTTAATGAAAGTCTGCTCCAGGACCCTGTGGCTCTGGCGGATGTTGTATGCGAGCTGGAGGCACACTTTCCCACTAATGACACACCCGGCTGTGAATCGTTTGGGAAGCACATAAAGGTGCTATTTGAGGGGTTCTTATTAAACATGGAACTCACATCAAGAAACAATGGGAGGAACAGTTGAACACCTTACTGACAGCCATCCACAAACTGGAATCACACCATAAACACGATCCATCCCAAGCTGTAGAAAGGAAACTGTTACTCCACAGGAAACAAGTGACAGATCTCCTATGCTTTAGAGCTAAACATGTTGATGCATCTTCTATGAGTCTGGCAATAAATGTGGCCAGCTCTTAGCACGGTCCCTACAAGATCAGAGAGCTGCGACTTACATATCTCACATAACACGGGCTGATGGTCAACACTACCCAAACATATTTCTCACACATTCGGAGAATTTTACTCCTCATTATACAATCTACACCCCATGTCTGCTTCACCAGATCAAGTTGAGGATTATCTAATGCCTCCTACAGTTTGTCAAGAGTTAGAGGCTCCCATTACAATGGACGAGCTGTGCGTGGCAGTTGCTCTGGTCAAATTGGGTAAGGCCCCAAGCCCGGATGGCTTTACTGCTCAATACTATAAACTGCTACTTCCCTGTCTCGGCCCTTATATGCTCAAGATATTTAAAGCTTTAGGAGATTCAGCATCCTTTCCCTTCCCTGAAAGGTCATATTACAGTTCTAGCAAAAGAGGGGAAGGATCCTTCATTTTGTGGTAGGTACCGACTAATTTCCCTTTTAAATATTGATCTGAAACTTTTTATTAAGATAGTGGCCACCAGATTACATTTGCCACAGCTGAACTGGGAGACACGAGATAATGCTATTAGGGTTCTTAACCTGATTCATATGGTCAGTCAGACCAATATCCCTTGTCTTTTTCTGGGTACAGATGCCAAAAAAGCATTTGAACGGGTGAATTTTCAGTTTATGTAGGCAGTATTGCGACACATTGGCCTTGGGAACAAAATGTTTAGGTGGCTTTCCAGCGCTTGCACCACACCAACAGCCACAGTTAAAGTGAATGGTGTTCTTTTGGATCCCTTCCCTATTACTAATAGCACTAGGCAGGGGTGTTCCTCTTTCACCCCTGCTCTTTGCTCTTACTCTGGAGCCTTTCCTCTGCACTGTTGGAAGGAATCCAGACATCCGGGGGATAAATATAGGAGATGCTCAATAAAAAGTCTCTGCTTACGTGGACAACATGCTATTTTCTTTAACCAACCCCGGAATCTCACTCCTTAACTTATTACATGAGTTCCAGTGCTATGGGTCCCTGGCCCTTCTCAAAATAAACTTTGCAAATTGGAAGTGATGGGAGTCACCATGCCGCAACTTCTTATGAGATCTCTACAACTGAGTTTTAATTTCAAATGGACTAATGTGGCATTGAAATATTTGGGTACTAATATTCCACCTAGACTTTCCTACACATTACTTTAAACTTTCGGGCACTTCTGGGTCAGGTCTGTGCTCTACTAGAGAAGTGGCGTAGAGGTCTTCATTCTTGGTTTGAGCAACGTAACATTATTAAAATGAGTATCTTACCCAAATTTTTATATTTATTTCAAGCCCTACCGATCCATATCCCATCCACATTCTTTAAACAAGCTCACTTTTTAGTCTTAGAATTTATCTAGCTGAATAAAAGGTCTCAAATCCGTCCGTCGGTCTGGCTGTTCCTGACCTACAAAGATATTATCAGGCTACCCACCTAGGACGCATAATAGATTGGTGCCGTCATAAGGACACTAAAATATGGACTCATATTGAACAAGACCAAAGTCGAATTCTTCTCCAACAAGCAGTGTGGTGTCAAGTCTCTTTACCTTCTACGTTCAAATCCCACCCACTGATTGGTACAACATCACTCATGCTCATTGTTATTCTTGACTACCTCCATATCCCCAGGAAGTTCTTCCCTATTTCCAATTATAAGTAACCCACACTTTCTGTCAGGATCTCTTTACCTTCTACGTTCAAATCCCACCCACTGATTGGTACAACATCACTCATGCTCATTGTTATTCTTGACTACATCCATATCCCCAGGAAGTTCTTCCCTATTTCCAATTATAAGTAACCCACGCTTTCTGTCAGGATGTGTAGAGGACGCCTTCTGGTCCTGTCTTCATTCTGGTCATTTTCCAGCCTCCCACTTCCTGGACGCAGGATCTTGGCCCTCCAATCAAACCTCGATGGATTTGAATGGATTATATCATCTTGACTTCTGGAAGGCCTTACAGCTCCATAAATATCTTCATTCTTTACCACCTGCTCAAATCTTTCAGCGTAGCCAGACTACATTAGAAGAATACTGCTCTGACAAAGGCACTCTGCCTCACACCCTCTCAAAATTATACTCCCTTATGATTTCACCTCTGGACGACTTCTCCGTACCCTATTTGGGGAAATGGGAATCTGAATTGGGAAGGACATTTTCAGAAACTCAAAAATTTAACATAGTTCGCTTTGCATTGAAATCATCTCTTTGTACTAAGATTCAGGAAAATAATTTTAAGATCCTATCGAGGTGGTACCATACGCCATCGGTTCTCCACAAATTCTTTCCGGCAACTACAGATAAATACTGGCATTGTAATTCGGAGAGGGGGACACTCCTCCATGTATTTTGGTCCTGCCCAAGGTTGAGACACTACTGGCAAGAGGTCCATCAGATTGTTAAAAAATTTACAGATTATCCGGGCCCTGATGATCCTGCGTTCTTTCTGCTTCATGTCACCAACATTCCAGCTAATGTTAACAAAAACGTTCAATTCTATGATATCTTCTGAACGCTGTCAAATCCTGTATATCCCTTAGATGGAAGGATCCACAACCTCCATCTGTTGGACTCTGGCTCCAAATGGTAAAGGAGCTAAATGACCAACATGAGGTGTATTCCGAAACATGGACCTTGTGGAACATGTTTATTTTTTTGGAGGAGGGGAAAAATCCTTCTCAAAAGTGGATCATTCCATTGTCTAGATTTTGATTACAATTAGCTGTGCTACCAGACATGGTCATTTGACATAATAATTTACTATCATCCCTTTTACGCTGTCCTTGCCATTGCCTAACCCCCTTCTTCCCCTCCCCTTTACTTCTATCCCCCCTTTTTTTCTTTTTCTTTTTTTTGTTGTCTCTCTCTCTTTATTCCTCTTTCTCTTCCCTCTGTCTTCTCTTTTCTATGCTTTCTTTCTTATATCTTGGAAAAAGTTACAGCAGTGTCATCCGGGATTTTTTCTTCCCATGTTGGTTACAATTTAATGTTTGTGTATTCTAATATACCTGACAACACCTGCATGATTCTATTATGTTCATCTTCTTTTATGACTTACCTATACTATTTTTTTAACCATTTGTGTAATATTTTCTATGGATGGAAACTGATGTATTTAAAATAAAGACTTTGAAAAAAAAAAAGTGAAGCTGTTTTTATACTTTCTCAAATCTTTCTACTAGAAGTAGATTGAACACACATAACCAAATCTAATATATACATATTTTTCAGTGTACAAAGGAGGGCAAAAGACAGAGCCATAAAATATCACCATATGACCAGATTTTCTTTCCTGTTCAATATGAAGCAGAGTAATTTTCAACCTATAAATGGGCTCATTATCAGCTCTGCCTGATAATTTAATGGCCACTTTAAAGCTCTATCATTTTGAGAAATGTTCTTACTGATTCATGCTGTGCAACAGAAGTGATTTAATTCAAGAACCAAGTTCTGAGAAGGATGTTTAGGCATGACAGAATCTTGCCTACTCATAGATCAGAGTTTCACATACCTGGTAAATTTCAGTTGAGATCAGGCATTATAGGAACAAATGCTCAATTGCTGGATCTTAAATAGTGCTTTGCAGTCCTTGTAAGACATGTATGTGTTCCTGGGTTACAGAATACTGGTTTGGGCATAGGTAATTGAAGCAAAATTATTGTAGCTGTCATAGAATTCATAGTAAAGGTGATATTCTTTTGTTAATGAACCTTAATGGAATATTAAAATGGTTTTTGATCATTTCAAATTGAATGTTAGGCATGCAAAAGGGAAAATTTACAGTTTATAAATTCCCATCACCTAGAGAGTTAATAGATTTTCACATTTCATATTCTCAAGTCTATAATCTTAAATATCATGTAATACATAGGAAGCAGCAATGAACTAAGAATTCACACTGAAAAGTGGTTGAACTTTATTGACATGACTCTCTAAGCAATATATGGAAAGAACAAATAAGTTGATATAATAACCAGAACAGTTGTGTTCAGTGCTAGTTCCTAGCTGTCCAGTCTACTGAGGTTCTACTGTATGGTACACAATAAAACTAGCACATGGATAATCAAAGTTGAAAGTCAAGTGTCAGAAAAGAAATGTTGACCATTACCAAGGTCATTACCAAGATAGGGTTAAAAAGTGACAGGATTGAAAGAGGGATTGTAAGAAATATGAGAGAGGCTCATCCTGACATGCAAGACCCAAGAGTGGCTTGTATTCCCAATAGTGGAGATGGATTGAACAGAAATGGTTAATTTGGAGAAGCATTGTATTGAAAGACAAAAGTAGTATAGAGTTGAAAGTAGTGATGCAAGTGAAAACGAAGTACATGAGGCAAACACATGACTGAGGAATGAAAAGGGTTGACAAACACATCAAGAGTGTGATAACCGCAGAATGAAGAGCCCAACAAAAACCATGAAATGCGCTGAATATTAAATCACTAAAGCGCTTGGACAACAAAATAGATTAATAGACCACAGCTAGGCTGCAAGTGGAAGTCTAACACAATGATCAGCAGAGGCTCATGGAAAATGACATACATAAAGGGAATATGTAGGGGATTCATACCTCATAATATAGCCTCTTATGCACAGAGTAGGAACATCCAGGTGCATGCATACTCAGATCATTGGCTCCTGCTGCTGTCAATCAAATGCAATGAGGAGGAAGTGGGGGGTGGGACTAGGGGGCCAGGATTGCTGTAGGGGGACTTAAGAAGAGGAGGATCAGGCCCGCTCTGTACAAAACCACTGCACAGAGCAGGTGAGAATAACATGTTTGTTATTTTAATTTTAAAAAACTACTTTAGTAACACTTTAAGAGCATAGAATTTGATACCCCAAATATCATGAGTATTTTAAAAATATTTTCTATAATGTAATAAATATATTTTTTACAAATGTTCGTGTTTTGGTACCCTAAAACTCCCATGTGATATTTGTTTCCATTTAAAATTAGTTAACATTACAAAAAAATCAAGTATTTTAAGTGCTCACTGAGTGTTTTTATTCCCATAAATTACTTTTTTCATTGACTTGCAAGGTGCCTTTTACCTTGCTAGAATAACCTATTCAGTAGAGGCAAATCCTGAGCGCAGCAGCTCCTTCTTCCTTCCACATCATAGCCCTCTCTCTTTCTGAGAGTGTCTTATTACTCTCTGTGAAGGTCGAGCATGTCCACCCCCCCCCCCACCTCTCCATATAACATTTATGTAACTGTGAAAGGGAATACTATATAGTAGAATTTGAGTGATAGCTCTGATTCTGCTCACATTATATCCAAGATGGCACCACTCAGCAGCATTCTCAGGGCTTTTAAATGTCTGCACTGGGGAGCCTTTTACTGGTAAATAATATGCATAAAATACTTTGAATGCACATACAGTATAATCTCATGGAAAGAGTTTTGTTAAAAGTAATGGTCTGGTGACAGTGTCTCTTGAAGTAAGAAATTGCAAAGCTAGAAAACACAATGCTTGCACTGAATTCCAAATAGAATATACAGTAGAGACAATGTAATATTTAGTACAGGCATCCTCTATCAGGACTTGTACAACTTGCATTATATTATTACTGCTGGTGCTTACACATCACTGTTCTTGGAGCTGTTTACTGATTAAGCTTGATAGTGCTGTTACTCTTCAGCTAAAAGAAGTTGAATGAAAAGAGGAGAAACATAACAAATTTAAAATGTAATATTTACGGCTGTAAAATAATTATTAGGATCTTGCCATACTTTGTCTAGTAGCAGCCATGTGCACCAAACTGGCAGACAACAAGAGATGATGTGAAATAAACCCAATGTAACACAGAATCAGGAATTTATAGGAACTGTCATTGGATTGGTGCAATTTTCAAGTTCATATAACACCACGTCTATTAAAAAACCTAAAAACTGCTGAATGTAAAAGTTGAAGATTTGCTATGTTATAGTGAACATCGAGAAGAAACCTAAAAATTTACCTTTTCTTTTGAATTTCATTCCATGTATTTTTTCATGTTTGACCTGGACATAAAAGGAATAATCTAAATACACTGTATCCTTGGTAAAACTGGGCTGTGCAAAATTTGGTGCCAATCTGGATATAAACCAATTAGTTTCAAGGTTTTACTGCTTAATTGAACAAGCCGAAAATAGAAGCCTATTGGCTACCATGCACAGCTGCACCAGATTCTGAGTGCACCAGTTTTAGTAAATCTACTGCACTGTGTAAATGCAACCTGAAAATATTGTTTTCAGGTTGTATTTACCCAGGAGGCACTATACTTCTGCAGATCAGAACCCAGCTGTCAAATGAATAGTTTGTCCTGGGTATTCTGTTGGACAGTGTAACCACTGTGGGGAAGGCAACCGGGTGTACAATGTACATCTAAGGTCTAGGAACAGTGACCTGGGCAGGCACGAGTCCCCCTAGAAGCCTTGAGCCATGGGCAGACACCCTAATTACCCCAAAAGGGATCCACCACTGCATGAATATTTTGGATTGGAATATGTGTGGGGGGCATGCATATAGTTCCAATTATGACTAAATCTGGCAGGACCTCAAATCAACTGGATTGGGACAACACAAATGTCAGTTTTATGATAACCTTTTTGATAAACTCTCTTGTCAGTACTAAACCACAGAAGACATTTGTCCTAAGAAACTTATTTTTTCCTTTCTATATTTGGTAATAATGTACATTTTTCAATGTATTTTGGCTTCTGTCTTGCTGCATATATCTACAGGTCATAAGAATATCTGGGACATATTTCAGTACAGCATTTAATATGATATATATGCAAAACTACTATGAAGGCTATAATATTGTAAAATATAGACAATCTGCTGCCTGCTGACAATGATGGTTATGAATACAGCTAGTGCAGAATGCAGCAGACATGTTACTCACCTTCCTTTTCACTGCTGAATCACCCCAATTTCTCTCTCCCTACACAGGCTTCCAATCAAATATCAGAATATCATTTAAAATTACCCTACTTACTTTTAAAGCCCTAAATTGCTTGACTGAATTGCTATCTGACTGAATGTCTGGTTATCCTTACTCCCACATGCTATTCTTCTTAGAGAATGGGAAATTACACATGGCCAGGGACACCTTATCATAACACCCAGAAATACTATGGATCACTGCTGGCATTGGTAGACATCAGGTGACTGCAATGTTTTATACCTAAAGCTAAGTACTGATAAAGTAGAGGACAATAAACATAACTTGGTACTTCACATTGCTGCCTTGCAAGTCCAAGTGTCTGATTGTTTCCTTTTGTATGGCCATCAAACAAGAAGTTTTGTTAAATACTAAAAACATGCTTATTTCCAATTCATTTAATAACCCTTAAACCACATTCAACATGACATTTGAATTAGCATAACGACTGCTAGTTTTGCATACTTTACAATTACTTAATATGAGATTACACTGTTAAAATCAAATTAGTTCAACTACAGTTCCAAGTAGTGAGATTTAGAAGGTAGTATGCCAGAAAATAAAATCACATACTTTGAAAGCAAATCAGTAAAATAAGAGGCATACATAGCATACTATTATTCGCTGAATTGATAAACCAAATCACTTGAGACATTAGCAGAAATATGGAATGCTTCGTCACTGTATCTTTTTAGGATTCCAGTCTAATGATTTGCTTTGAGTAATAAGAAAGACACAGCCTGAGCACCTAGTCATAGCACATATCACACATATCAAACAGCTTGCCAAAGAACATTAGTAATAACATTGGATACATGGTATTGCAGTAATGTAAGGCAGCCAAAACTAGAACAATAAAACAGAA
Organism: Staurois parvus; assembly: GCF_062004578.1. Taxonomy (NCBI): domain Eukaryota; kingdom Metazoa; phylum Chordata; class Amphibia; order Anura; family Ranidae; genus Staurois; species Staurois parvus. Next base: position 18,498,564 of record NW_028317844.1, read on the forward strand.
TCAGAACCTGACTGCAAGACTTAGAGCTCCATTAGCAGAATTACAACCAGAGTTTAACAAGAATCAGTACTCTGTTTCTAGAATCAGGATCTAAATGATATATTTTCACTGATGTAACGGCATCATTTTGTTTTAATAGGCAACAAAAGAGGAACAATTTTATTGGGTGGGGAAAGATTAGAACTACTGTCATTTTTTTTTAATTTACTATCTGTGACCCTTCTGGAGAGATTTTATCTAATAAAAAATATACTTATTCCTTATTTAGCCAAAAACATCATAGAGGATGCAATTCTTGCGCCTTACTTGTCCATGGTGTAAAAAGTGGGATCTCTGAAGGTTACCACAGTGAGGCAGCATATCCTCTCTGTTAAGCCTAGTACATCGGGCGACATCGGCCAGTTCAATAGAAACCAGCCAACATTCGGCCTGTATGTATGGCAGCCGATCTTACAGAACCCCCTGTCAGAACATAGCACAGCAGGGGAGATCTATGTACTAACATTGAATACTTAGCACAGCTTCTCCTGAGCTGTCAAGTTTTTTTGTTCGTTCAGCCCCCCGGTGGGCTGAACTAAAAAAAAGCTAGTAATGTGTATTAGGCTTTAGAGTACTGGCTTCCTTATTGGGAGAATATGCTGTTTACTCTGCTAGTAATGAATAGGTAGGTCGCCCTTTAGACCAAATTTTTAACAATTTACTGGTTTTCCGAGCAATTAGAATATATTAAGCATATTAAGCATATAAAATATTGTGGTGCCTAAATAACCAAACTGTATTACACATTGCCCGCATTAAATTAGTCAAAGAAGTTGTCAGCTGCCCCTAAAAAGTGAAACACACTTGAACAATAAAATACGTAAATAGGTAGGCACTATACCAATTTCCATGTGAAAAATAAAAAAACATAAGGATAACGTCATTATTCAGATGATGTTCCTATACAAAAATCATATGTAGTGAACATTATAGTGACAGTCCCATGAAGATGTAGTCCCATAGACCAAAACGGTGTTCTTTGACCATGTGCAAACAATAAGTGGATGGCTCGCTCATCAGATAAAAATTACCCCGGTTAAGGTGGTCAGATACGCTTTATTATCATAGATGTTGACGACCAACAGCAGGATCTCCTGCATCAAATCTCCCAGTCTCCTAATAGGGATATGGATCCTAGGAATCACGGATAACTGCCCCCCGGTTGGATGGTAATATACTTCTGAGTATGTCAATAGTAGATAGATTCGAGAATCTCCTCAAAATGAAGGTAGTGCTCCAATTAGCTCAAATAAACCACTATTTAAATGTATTCTAAGTGTAGGATTTATTAAAAATAGGCATAACAAGTAAACAAGTAAACAACCGGCACCTGTTTATGCAGCTTGTATGGATGTAAATATTGTACCAATAATATGGCAGGCGTGCGCTCTAAATCTCGCTTTCGATAGGCTGGATTTGACGTCACGGGAACCCAGAAGTGACGGGATCACATTTCTACATACATTTTGCTTGGTGCCTGGTGAAAATTATTTAAGATGTTGTTCCACCCTTCAACCCTATTCTAAGATCAATAAAAGCTCATCCTTGAATGTAATAGGTCTAAACTATCAAACAGAGTATGGAGTATGAGCTCTCTTCATAGGTGAATGGAAACTGCGGGACCCATGGATCAACCTGGAAAAAAGATACCGACAGTACCAAGGAGGCTGCACAGCTGAAATCCTATTGGATAAGGAACAGGTAAGTATAGAACTTGCAGGAGAGTGGTGCTTGGGTTAAAAACCATAAACACGCGCCCCCTACACGGAAATGCAAAATCGCGTATATGTACATGCACACCAGTGCCACTCTGTAGCAGTATATCTGCTGTAGGGCGGTCAGGAAGCAGTTAAGGGCCAATTCACACCACAAAAATGCATTCCGGATGCATTCTGGATACATTTTTGCTCACAGTTCACACCACACTCCATTTCGGGGCAGTTTTGATGCAGTTTGCTATGTTCCAGTGCAGTTCTGTGCAGAAAAATTGCAGCATGTTCTAATTTTTTTTCTGCACCAGAGACTGACTGGAACTAACTGCACTGGTGTGAACTAGGGCCATTGGAATACGCGGAAAACACTGTGCATGTATTTTTGATGCAGAAAGAAAACACACTGGACTGCATCTAGTATGAACTAGCCCTCAGGCTTTTGAAAATTTACAGGATTTCCATGTTGCTCTGGACCCCTTTGTTTATAGGCTTTTGACCAGGTATAACTTGTCAAACACTCCATAACTACTGCACAATGGTTCATTTCTTCCTCTATAAGCACACAACTCTTCCAGATCAACTCATTTTCTAGTATGTATGAAATCAGAAATTCTCACTGCAAGACCTCAGGAGAGATTGCAACACCTTAGAGGGGTGTGGACTCCATTTAGAATGCAATCTAGCAAGGAGGATCTCCACCTCCCTGTTTACTCTGAGGTCCTGGTAATTCCTATATCTGTTCTCCATTTGTCTTTCTCTTTTTACTCTATCCTTTCCTCCTAAAGCATTAAAATGATTTAACTGCTTGCCTGTAGAGAGGGATAATGTTCACCTTTCCTTTAGGTGATGAATAGCAACCTTCTTCCACAGCACAGCACAGCACAGCTATGTGTATTTTTAAATGATTTTTTTAAAATGTAATATCCAGTGCTCATTATATAGTGTGGGCTAGTCAATCATTACCCTTATGTTCCCCTTCCTGTACATTTCATAATGAGGTCCACATTTTATTGTATTAGCTCATATTATTTATATTGCTAGTAAAATCAGTAAACAGAACACAACTAGTGCTGCTACAGTTAAAAGGAAGCAACATGGCAGTTTTAGAAAATTAGATGGTTACATTCAAATATGTTAAAGTACAAAGATATGTGTTAACATTATGTTACAAAAGCACTGGTATAGCAGTTATAAAGGTAACATCAATTTTACTTCCCTTAAAGCAGATCTTCACCCTCATGAGACACTGCCCTCCTATCCACCCCTCCTCCCCTCCGCTAGCAGAATAGGGTTGTATTTTGTATGGCCCCATCCACCCTTGCACGTGATTCACCTTTGCCTCCTGGGATATACATATCACATATCCCAGGAGGCAAAGGGTTTCATTCAGAAAAGAGGAGGGGGATGTGCCGGCTGAACCAGCAAGAACCGGAAAGTCTCTTGATGATGTGATCATCAATATGGTGGTATGAGACTGAAAGGTGACAGAGAACAAGAGGATCTCAGCGGGACTGGATGCTCTGGGTGGTGAGTATTGAAAACCTATACAATGGACCACCTGGTAAGCAGGGGGTGGTGTGAAAAAAAAACGGAAATGGTGGGCGAAGATCTGCATCACATTTATCATCACATTAACTCACTGCATCTGCAAAATATGTTCTTTGTCAAAGACCATGACGTGTAGATAATGTATTTGTGTAAATCAAGCATGTCTACCAGAATCTGCCTTTATATGAGTCCCCTGTAGTGTCCTGCCCAGCAACATTCAGATTGGGAGATTGAGTGTCACTGCTCGAACAGTGTTCAGCACCCAAAGATCATAAAGGGCTATCAGTCTCATGCTTACAGGAGGGAAGGAAACATGAATGACTTCACAGTTGTGCTGCTGCTCCTTCAGTACCATTCAGTCAACTAGCTGAATGAGGAGAGGTAACTATCTACAGTAGCCTTTTTTTTCTATCAACGACCATCAGATAGGGTAGAATCATTGACAAGGTACCTGCAGCTATAGCAGATGGTAGGACAAATTCAAAGCACATATACTAACGTATATGAGATTATGAATTGTTCTTGGCATTGGCCTTTAGATACAGTATATTTAAAAAGTAAATTGCTAGTGCTCATGTAAAGAGTGATGTATTAATTCTTTGTTCTGCCTGTGTGGGGGTAAGGTAATAGCAGCTGAAATGATAACAAGCATTTGAGAGGGATGAGAGCTCAGTTGATGGGATTGCTAAATAATGTATCTGAACTACAAATGGTGAAATCTGCTTTAATAATACCTTTTCATGTTTCGCACATTGCAAACTGCCTAAAGGTGTTTTTGCAAAGTCATCTAGGTAAAATGGAACTTAATAAACATTCTTTAAAATGCAAACTACATTAAAATATAAGAATACAAAAACTTTAACATACCATTTTACATAAAAGCATGTTTTGTACCTAAATGAAAGTGTTCTGGCTGCACATAACGAAAATTCTAACCACACACTGACTTTCAATGTCATTGACCTGGTGATTTAATTATGGTACAAATTTTGAGCAAACAATATCCTTTGTCACGAATTCCTAATCATGGCAAACATTTACTGAAATGTCTAAATGAATGCAGAATATTCAGTAAAAGAACCAGTCAGTGCAGTACCTAAGATAATAAACAAGATGTAATTAGAGGGAGCATAATATATTTAAAAGATGTGCTTTGTAAACTTTCAAAATTCATTGTGTTAACTATATAAGCTAGTGTTGACTCATTTGATGTAGGATAGCAATCTTTAGTACCAAACAACATAGCTTCAGCAGTGTAGCCACTAAATGAAAGGCTTCAATACATGATACATGCTTAGCAGGGTATAGTGTCCCCAACTTACTGGCATGTTGTGCCCAGGTCTGGAGACACTTCTGTGCTTGGTCTTGTAACTTGTGATCTTATATCATATGACTAATCACAGGGTATGTATGTGGATAGTAAATCTGTCTTAGGAACCCAGATGCATCTAAAAATGCAGCACCATGTGATTTCCCCACAGTTCCCGCACCCACAAACATGCAGCATTTTTAGATATGTGGAGGTGCCATTCAGAATGTATGAATGGCAGGCAGGCACATTTTAAAACAGTAGCATGTTTTGACTGTGGGTGGTTGCAGGTGTGGGAATCACTGCAAGACCAACCACCATCTGCATAGATGTGTACTGAGGCTAAATCCCATTCCTTCTCCTAGCTAAACATTAAAGCAGTGATTCTTAACCTTCCTAATGCCGCGACCCTTTAATACAGTTCCTCATGTTGTGGTGACCCCAACCATAAAATTATTTACCCAGTAATTATAATTCATGAAGTGTCATTTTACCTCCAATACTGCTGCTTTCAACTAAGTAGCTGCTTTTAACAGAGTAGCTGCTTTCAACACAGCAGCTGCTTTCTACACAGTAGCTGCTCTTTACACATCGGAAATATGTGTTTTCCGATGGTCTTAGGCGACCCCTGTGAAAGGGTCGTTCGACCCCCAAAGGGGTCGCGACCCACAGGTTGAGAACCACTGCATTAAAGTATATATGAATCCTTACTTTGTAAAACAAAACCCCCTTCAGTTTTTAAATAGAAAGGCAACACATTTGTGTATATGTACAAAATGAATAAATGAAAACCTTTTTTTAATAAGTGATCACATTTCCCCTGTTATCAGCTGCATAAAGGGCTTAGAGAGCTGGGGTGGAGAAGCAGCAGTAAAACAATCTTCCCAGTGAATGGCTGTTTGTGTAAGGAGGGGTGCATGTCAGCACACGACTTGGCCATTGGAGGACAGGCAGGCTGTTGTCCCAGCAGAGACAGAAAACTGATCACGCCTGGACGATTGTACTACTATGCCTAGTGTGGACAATTTGAAACAGGAAAGTGGGAACACTGGCAGGCTCACTAGGGATTTCACACAAAGGAAGCAATACAAAGAAAACAGGATACTTTTTTCATATTAGTACATGGTACAGCACACACATCAGGAATATGAAATGTTGGGGTAACATATTCTTTAACCACTTGCCCTTTGGAAGATTACCCCCCTTAATGACCAGGCCATTTTTTGCTATTCGGCACTGCACTATTTCAACTGGTAATTGCGCAGTCATGCAATGCTGTACCCAAATGAAATTTATGTCCTTTTTCACTCAAATAGAACTTCTTTTGGTGGTATTTAACCACCTCCCGTCCGGCCGTTGTATATAAACGGCCAGACAGTGGCAGTGCAAGGGCGGGTGGTCATTTATAAACAGCCTCTCTGCCCCCTGCTTGTGCGTGCTCCCTGAGAGCACACAGCACCGTGATCTGGTGCCCACTGTGTCCTCCAGACACAGTGGAACACCGATCGTCATTTGGGACCTCTGTGAGAGGTCCCAATCATATGATCACTGATTGGCTAATGTCACTTCTGACATCATTGCTTACTACGTGTGAAATCTGTGAATGATCACAGAGGTCACATGGTACAAGGCTATTCACAACAGCCTTGAACCATGTGACAAGCTGTGACCAATCACAGCTCACACGGTATTTCTCAATGGCTGCAGGAATGCAGCCAGAGAGAAGGAGAAATGATTGTTTTTACAGCCTTTATGGGTGTAAAAGCAATCAAGTGTAAAAAAAAATCAAAAAATCTTCATCACCCCCCACAAGTAGTACAGTGTCACCATGTACTGCTAAGGTGACAGTATGTAGAAAAAAACTAAACAAAAAAATAATAATATAAAAAAAAGAAAATGTAAAAAATAGTAAAACAATTATAATTTTTGGTTATACACTAATTTGGGTTATTTTTTTTATTTTTTTTACTAAAAAGATAACTGAATACATTTTGGCCAAGATTTATGATTAAATATTATTTATTTGCAAAATTTTATAAGAAAAACACTTTTTTTTCAAAATTTTTGGACTTTTTCATTTATATAGCAAAAAAAAAAATCCCAGAGGTGAATAAATACCACCAAAATAAAGTTTTATCTGTCTCAAAAAATGCTAAAAAATTCATATGGGTACAGTCTTGCATGACTGCGCAATTATCATTCAAAGTGTGATAGCGATGAAAGCTGAAAATTGGCCTGGACAGGAAGGGGGTAAAAGTGTCCGGACTTGAAGTGGTTAATCATGAATGGGTTTTTTTTATATAAATGAAAAAAGATTGAAAATGTTTGAAAAAAAACCTATATTTTTTACTTTCAGTTATAAAAAATATATAGTAAACTCAAAGTTAATACTAAATTTAGGCCAAAATGTATTCTGCTACATGTCTTTGGTAAAAAAAAAATCCCAATACATGTATATTAATTGGTTTGTGAGAAAGTTATAGCGTCTACAAACTATGGTATATGTATATTGGAATTCACGCAGCTTTTAATTTCTGACTGCCTATCACATTTCTTGAGGTGCTAAAATGCCAGGGCAGTACAAAACCCCCCAAATTACCCTTTTTTGGAAAGTAGACACCCCAAGGAATTTGCTGAGAGGCATGTAGAGTCCATGGAACATAATATTTTTTGCCACAGATTTTTGGAAAATAACAAAAATATCTTATTTTTTTTTACACAAAGTTGTCAGTTAAATGATATATTGCTCACGCATGCCATGGGTATATGTAGAATAACACCCCAAAACACATTCTTCTACGTCTCTCGAGTATGGGGATACCACATGTGAGAGACTTTTTGGCAGCCTAGCCACATACATACCTCCAAAATCCAATGACCCCTTCCAGGTTTCATATTTCCTCATAGCACTTCTTCACTACCTATCACAGTTTTGGAGGTCCTAAAATGCCAGGATAGTACAAACACCCCCCAAAATTACCCCTTTTTGGCAAGTAGACACCCCAAGAAATTTGGTAAAAAGTATAGTGAGTATTTTTCAGATATAATTTTTGTCACAGGGTTTTGAAAAATAATAATAAAAAAGAAAAAATACATTTTTGTTTTCTTTGTTCATTTTCGAAAAACTTGTGGCAACAAATGAGATCTGCAAAATATTCACCATGCCACTTAGCAAATACCTTGGAGTGTCTCTTTTCCAAAAAAGGGGGTCATTTGAGGGGGTGCTTTTCCTGGCATTTCAGGGACAACATTAGACGCTTATGCCAGAAATCACCCACTTTTCTAACCACTTGAAGACCAAGCCATTTCTGACATGTTCTGTTTTCTAGAAAAAAAATTTTTTTTTGCTAGGAAATTACTTTGAACCCCCAAACATTATATTTTTTTTTAAGCAGAGGCCCTAGAGAATAAAACGGTGGATGTTGAAATTTTTTATGTCACAGAGTATTTTTTATTTTTATTTTTCAGCTTTTTTAAAATTATTTTTACACTGTCCCTTTCATTTTTTTTTCAATCACTTTTATTGTTATCACAGGGAATGTAAATATCCCCTGTTACAGCAATAGCTAGTGATGGGTACTCTTTTCTGAAAAATCTGGGGTCTATTAGACTCTAGATCTCTCCTCTGCTCTTAAAACATCTGATCACACCAAGATTGGTGTGATCAGATGCTTTCCCAATTTTAAAATGGTGCTGTTTATATCTGGCGAAATGGAAATGGTGAAATGCTCATAGCTTTTAGTCTCTTAGACCATAGAGATGATTGGAGGCATTTTAGTCTCCAATCAGCTCTATTGTCAGCCAGGGGAACTGCCGGCTGCATTTTTGGGTTCCCCTTTGGGACGGGAGAGCCCAAGAAAACCTTGGAAGGCAGCGAGTGGGGTGGGGGAGTCCCTTCCCGAACCTTGTAAAAGTTATCCAGTGGCTAACTAGTGGCTAGGATTGTTTTTACGTGAAAGCCATCAGCTGAAAAATATGATACCAGGATGATGCCTGTAGCTGCAGGCATCATCCCGATATAACTGATCAAAGGCCAGCGACATACCAGTACGTTGCTGGTCCATGTTGGGCATATTTTTTTTGTAATGCCCATGTTGAGGGTTAGGCCCAAAAAAGTTTTACATTCAGAAACTGTGATAGGTTTCCATGCGAATTGTCTGGCAAGAGCTGGATTTTGGTGGGTGGCGATGTATTGTTGTGTGTATAAATTGCTTTGGCCCACAATCAATTGATACAAATCTCTGTGAAAAACAGAGGAGGGGCTAAACACTAGTGCTGGCAGTGAATGGGGCCGATCCTGCTAACACTGCATTTTTAGGGACATTATACTAAGGAGGCACTAGTATAGTTCTGTTCGTGATCAATATATTGATTTGTACAAACACTATACTAGTAATGGCAGTGATCAGCGACCTATAGCATGAGTGCGATAGTTTGCAGCAATCTAACGCTAGCTAACCTTGGCTGGGAGACATGCTAACTGACCCTGTCGCTAGTGGCAGTAATACAGTGATCAGTGCCATGTTCGTTCTTCTCTCCCTGGATGGCATAGGGGGCACTAGGGGGGCACACATGCGCATACACACCCAGAAATAGAAAGCAATGTATGATTACATTGCTTTGCCCAGAGCCGCCACTCGCCCGCACATTGTTGGCGGGCGGTTGGCAACTAAATTCTCTAAATAATTTTTTATCATTTTTTTCTTTTTAAACATTATTTTTCTTTGCTCTGCAATGCAAAGCTTGCTTTGAACTGTCATAAATGTGTTACGTTCATTACAGTTCAATGTATTAGTGATCTGTGATTGGTTCCAGCTGGTCACATGGTACAGGTGCAGTGATTGGCCCCATGTGTCATGTGAGAGCTGTGGACCAATCACAGCTCTCCAGGAACAGAAGCTAAATTTTTCTGAATCATATTGATTTATAAAAGTTTTGTTGTCATTGTGGTCGTGTGATCGCACAGCGATCACACAATTCCCGGGTCACGATTACCAGGATTCGCATTCTGCTGTGTCTGGTGGACACAGCAGATGTGGGTGGTCCTGCAGCTACTGCCCATCCAGTACATTGTGAGTGGCCCAAAAGTGGTTAACCTAACCCCCAAAACAATACATTTTTTGTGTGTACTTCTGTGTGTACTTGTATTATTTGCTCCTTTTTAATCTGTTAAATACATTAAAAGTGTTTCGTTATAACTGGTCAATAAAACATGCCTATTGATCTTGTCAGAAATTTTGTGAGCTGATATATTTCTGTGCTCCCTCTCTGTGCTGTCTGATATCCAATAGCATTGCTCACAGCTCTCTATATTGATGAAGAATAGGAGAGAGGAAAGTGTTTTGTAGTCTAAAACAATTCCTGCTCCTGTCTAGTCACCCTAGGTCAGGAAGGGTGCCAATGGCAGGAACCCCAGGTGAAAATAAAGAAAACACAAACTGAAAAAAGGAAATGTATGGAGCCTCTACATCTATAGACTGGTAAACACAGTAGCTAAATGGTTAGCACTTCCACCTTGCAATACTAGAGTCACTAGTTCAAATCCCAGCCACGGCACCACCTGTCTGGAGTTTGCATGTTCTCCCTGTGCCTGCATGGGTTTCCTCTGGGTACTCTAGTTTCCTCCCACACTCCAAAGACATACTGGTAGGTTAATTGGATCCTGTGTAAATTAACCCTAGTTTGTATGAATGTGAGTTAGGGACCTTAGATTGTATGCCCCTTGAGGGTTAGGGACTGATGTGAATGTACAATATATATGGAAAGCGCTGCATAAATTGATAGCACTATGTAAGTACCTATAATAAATATATTACATTTTGTTCTTGGGTTTAGATACACTTTAACACCTAATACTTCTCCAACATGTAACCTTGAGGGCCAGTTCCCATCACATGCAGTCCAGTGCGGTTTTATTTCTACATCACAAACGCATGGAAAGTAGGGTATATAATTTCCAAAGGCACAGTTCACACCAGTGCAGTCAGTTCCAGGGTGTTTCAGTTCCAGAAAAAAAGTAGAACATGCTGCATTTTTCCTGCACTGGACTGTACTGGAATGCAATAAAAAACATAAAAAATGCAACAGAACACATGGAAAAATGCACAGGAACCTAGTACAGTGAAAAAAAGCAGAAAAAAGCATCTGAAATGCAGGCAGAAACGCATAAAAAAAATGTATTTACGAGCATGCAGAAATGCATCCGGTACCAAACTTGAGTGTGTTTTTGTGGTGTGAACCAGCTCTTAATCAAATACTGAACATGCTCGAGAAATAAAGTTTGAAATAACTTACAATACACTACAGGCTACTGGGGTGAATAGAAGAGCAGACTATCTAGTAGTGAGTCACACTAACCCAACCCTTAAAATAATCCTTATCCCCTAATGAAGCCCACTTGCAACATTTACTTACATTACCTTGTACTTCTATGGCAGAAGCAATGGTGCCAGATACTTAGTGTTTGTGCCCCTACTTATCAGCCTGCTAAGTACAGTTATCAATTTAAATTTGTGGAGTTAAAAAAAAACAGAGTATTATCTTCTAAAAAAAAACACGAATGGACAAGGCAAAATATTGGCAGCTAAATTGGTTTCTTTGTGTATGTAATGTAAATAATAATTTACTGTATGTATATAATCTTGTATATTAGCAAAATGTCTGCGATACAGATGACAATAGGTAGTGTTACTGCACTTCTGGCCAGCACTGGATGCGCAGTATAGTTTGCACTCAACAAATATACATATATAATAAAATACAGACTATTGGTAACAAAAAAAAAAGTGGTACGTGGTACGATAACAGCATAATATATATGAAAATGTGAAATCAAAAGAATTGTCTTCAGAAATTAGCACTAGGATATGTGAAAGAGATGACAAATCTAAATATGATAGGTCTAAAGCAGCCTTTCTCAACTTTTTCAACACAGAGGAACCCTTGAAAATCCTTTCCGGTCTCAGGAAACCCCCACTAAAAACTACTATATCTACAACTCATGATCCATTAGTGTGATGGTCAGTGGGAAGAATGTTCCTTTCACTTGTGGTCATAGGGAAGAATTACCCCCTTACAGGTAGCTAAATAGATCAATGCTATCAGAGGGAACTTATCTGAGATACAGAAGTTGCTCATTGATCAAGGAACCCCTTGCAACCTCTGGTCGAACTCCAGGAATCCATGGAACCCCAGTTAAGAAACCCTGGTCTAGAGGATCTTAGCTCTATAAGACAGTCAAAAGCAAAAAACAGACTGCAATTATGTAAATATTCATACGCATTTTCTAATTTGTTATTTTTCACGACTGTTCTTAAAATAATATTGTTTTTTCTGTACTTAAAGGCTGAGTTCATCTTTTCAATAAAATAGATTATGCAGTGAAAGGGCCCCAGTGGACATTAAAAGCTGTGCAGCTCTGTAAAATGTTCATTAATTTTATTTATTTGTTTTATTTGCCCCCCCCCTCCCCACCCCCCACAAGCTTGTCCAAATACACTCCTAGGTAGCAACCCCTACATCCTGCCTTGTTGTTAGGACTATTGTTTTTCACTCCTGTAATACTGGGAGTGAGTGTCCAACCATTTCCATGTCCTAGCAACAGGACTGGACATAGGGAATACTATCCCTATACACAGAGCCCCATTTATTCATTGCATAGCAGTGGTAAATCACAGAAGACCCTTCTATTCACGAAAGCATTTAAAAGTACAATGTGTGAATCATTGAGACTTTACAAAGTAGCTGGATTACACCATGCATACACTTATTCTGAACATTACCTGACTACAGCAGCCTTGGAATAAACATATTCAATATGTGCTCTGACTGCCAGAAAGTCTCTGCATACTGATCAGCACTCTCTGTCAGCAGATAATTATTCAAAATGTCTGTAAACAGAATGATGTTGATTTACTAAAACTGCAGAGTGCAAAATCTGGTGCAGCTCTGCATAGAATCCAATCAGCTTCCAGGTTTTATTGTCAAAGCTTAATTAAACAAGCTGAAGTTAGAAGCTGATTGGCTACCATGTACAGCTGCACCAGATTTTCTACTTTCCAGTTTTAGTAAATCAAGCCCAATATATGTTGGCCTTGTTTAATGTAGCATTTTCTTTTGTTAGTGCTTATTTGTAAGGACAGGAACCTTTATTGACCAATTAAATTAACTCTGCTGAAATCTAGGGAATTTGATTTCTTAAACATATTTTTTTTTTTAAATCTAAGGTTTTCTTTCTCAAAAATTGATTCGGATTGGTTGCTATCGGTTACTGCTCTAAAGAATAAGAACTCTTGAGTAAGGTGATTATTATTACAAATGAATCTGATGTTCTTTTCTTGATTACAAATCTCCTTTAAACAAACTTGTCCAGAGAGCGGTTTTACGCATAATGTAATTTTACATCAGAGTAGAAATTATCAAATCAGAAGATTCATCAGCTTTGATTCACTTGAATATGTTCATGCAGATCTGTCTGACCTGCAGATAATCAATACAGACTCCCAATTAGAATCCAATTTGCCCAATAAAACCTGTACAGGAGTCAGAATGTTTTAATTGGATGGGTGAATAGCAGAGGCAATCCTTATAATCAGCTTTTAAAGGTCTGCTACTTTGAAAATGTCTATATTTTAATAACTGTATTTGTTTGATTCATGAAATAATAGTATTCAGTATATATTTTCATATTAATGTGTGTATATATGTATATTATTATTTATTTTTTTAAATTTCACCTGCCTTTATTTTTAATTTTACTCTGCATGTATATGTAGGTCAAGCAGTCCAGCAAAAGCAATTGAGCTTGGAGCAAATTATAACACTGCCAGGACTGCTGGATCAGTTCTAAGAATTGTCTAAGATTTAAACCATGTTAATAAAAGGTGACTGTTTTATTTTATGGTTTGTCCCTAACTCTGTCACTATCACTGTTGTTGAACAATATAAATAAAGACTTGAGACAAAAAAGATTTCATATACTGAAACCTGCAAGTTCAAGTATTAATCAAATCAAGATACAATCCTTTTTGCGACAGTGGTTCTTAATGCATGGTGCTCACAATGCCTTGATTCTGGGGTGTAGAGAAGTGGGGTGATACGGGGGTCTGAAACCCCACCAATAAGTTCATCAGCTGCACAGGTAGATCAGGTAGGTGATAAAAATCAGCAGACTAGAAAGTCCCAATTAACAGATCTCCATTCCTCAGGTCTTTCAAAATGAATAGGCCAAACCTCCGACAGGCACTCAACTGAGACTGCCTACTTCCCATGGGGGAGATTTACTAAAGCTGGTTCACTCAGAACCTTGTGCAGCTGTGCATGGTAGTCAATCAGCTCCTAACAGCAGCTTGTTTAATTAAACTTTAGCAATAAAATCTGGAAGCTTGTTGGTTTCCATGCAGAAATGCACCAGATTTTGAGTGAACCAGCTTTCGTAAACCCCCATATCTGGACGGCAAGTGCTGTGAATGTAGTCACAGTATGCAACCAGGATGGGGTACACCAACACTGCAGAGGGGGCACAGCACTGTGGGGTCATGGCTGAGTTTGCTGGAGGCAAGCTTTGTAACTTCTTCTGTCCCAGGAGTCTGGAATGGTCCCCTAGCTGGCTCTTACAACTTTCACTTACTTTCTGCTGGATGTTCTACATGAGTTCATGTGGGGGTGACATTACATTTCAAATTATTATTTAATAGCACAGTATGTTCTATATGATCTAATGTACATTCACATTGCTCTATACCAAATGCATCATAAGTCTGGCATAGAAATCATTCCATAAGGATATTCTATAGGACACCTTAATATGGATGACTGTAATAGATTACTTTCACAAACCACTGCACTCTGTACGCTAGGCTGTATATGACATACTCCTGGCCACTGCATTCTAGGTACATCATATACTCCTGACCCCTGAACATTTTTCCTCTTGTGCCTTTGTTTTCAAATATATATATATATATATATATATATATATATATATATATACAGTATTTTTCGCTCCATAAGACGCACTTTTTTCCCCCAAAAAAGGTGGGAAAATGTTAGTGCGTCTTATGGAGCGAATATTTAGCGGCCGGATCGGTATTTTTGCCGCCGCCATCATGTCAGAATACCGGGCCGGATGCTCAGCTCTTCTCTGCAGCAGGACCTTACCTGTTCCTTGGTCCAGTGCTGACACATGACAGGTTCCAGAAGATGCTGTGCCATTCACAAAGTGCAGCGCTTCTCATGCATGCGCAGTGGGCACCTGGCTGTCCACACTAAAGGGAGGACAACTCCATGGAAGTGAGAGCGGGTACTTGTCAATTCAGATACCTGCCCACCCTTCTTCCCCAAAGGTTCGCAGTCTCTTGGTCATCCCTTGTACTGTCTGCAGTCTCTTGGTCATCCCCTGTACTGTCCGAAGTCTCTGGTCATCCCCTGTACTGTCCGAAGTTGTGTACTTTCCACAGTCTCTGGTCATCCCCTGTACTATGTCTGTAGTCTCTGGTCATCTCCTGTACTGTGTCCGCAGTCTCTGGTCATCCCCTGTACTATGTCCGGAGTCTCTGGTCATCTCCTGTACTGTATTCGCAGTCTCTGGTCATCTGTACTGTGTCTGCAGTCTCTGGTCATCCCCTGTACTATGTTCGCAGTCTCTGGTCATCTCCTGTACTGTCTGCAGTCTCTGATCATCTCCTGTACTGTGTCCGCAGTCTCTGGTCATCCCCTGTACTATGTCCGCAGTCTCTGGTCATCTCCTGTACTGTATTCGCAGTCTCTGGTCATCTGTACTGTGTCCGCAGTCTCTGGTCATCCCCTGTACTATGTTCGCAGTCTCTGGTAAACCCCTGTACTGTCTGCAGTCTCTGATCATCTCCTGTACTGTGTCCGCAGTCTCTGGTCATCTGTACCGTGGCACAGTCATTAAAGCATATTAAAGCATATTATGTGGGTACATAGGCTATGACATATGTTACCATATACACGTGGCTGGTAAGTTTTAAACCTCTCCTACTCTGTGCACAATTTTGCCACACCCACAATTCGTGAGACCCACTGCACACGCCACCTCATTATCGTTCTGTGAGTGCCAAGACTGAACTTTACTCCACTGGAAAACAAATATCTGAACCTGGGGCAATTGTGCAAATGCTTTAGCATGGTGATCACCCCTGAAGGTTGACCATCTGCCTGATGAATTAATAAAAAGTAATATTGGGAATGGCTATTTTGGTTTTTACCATAAGCTTTTTCTTAAAAGAATAAATAAAATAAACAGGTGAATGCTAACATTTTCTGACTGAAAGAAAAGGTTTCAGATAAATTCAAGAAACTCTTTCTTACCCTGTTTTAAATAATTATATATATATATATATATATTTTTTTTATTATTATTATTATTATTATTATATGCACTATTCCTGTGCACTGTAAAACTAACCTTCCCTCCATTCCACTAGTGGTGTATTTGGCTTCTCCTTCCTACTTGATGTTCAAGCACCCAGCACTGTCATGTGGAGCTTACACACAAGCATATCTGAGAAGGTCAAAGTGAGGTATATATGAAATTATGAACAAAGGAGGATGCTGATATCAACAGATGACATTGCCCTACAAGGGCACAGCACAGGTTCATGTTTTACAGTAGATTCAGATTGATTTAGGTGGAACTGTTTATAGATGATGATTAACACATGCACCTACATGTATGCATGCGTATGATGCCAGAATGAGAATAAAGCTAGGCAAGTGCATGTATGCTGAGCATGAGGTTTGGAGATTTTTTTTTGTGCGTGTATACATGGAAAGAACTGAAAGATGAATATTGATATTTCATAACTTTTAAAGATTAAACAATACCTGCAGAAAGGAAATATATAGCATACTGCCCCATTAGTATATTTTTAGGAGCCACAGAAGAGTTGCCAGCCTTTTAATATGTATTTTCAAATTCAAAGAGTACAGCGAGAATTAAATAATATCTACAAAAAACAGAGAGTGCAGACAAAATATATCTTAGATATCAACAGGGATTTTATTTCTTTAAAACCTTATTCCAAGAAAATAGAAAATCCCCCTTGTAGTGGGGCTGTTCCCGCCAGGGCTGTCTTATCGCATGGGCAGCCCTGGGCACTGCCCAGAGACCCCAGGTGAACATGGGGCCCCATCAGGGGAATACTGCTGGCAATGCTAGGATGAAATGATTAACTGCACTGCATATACTGAGTAATTGTAATTTTGATAGCAACTGTGCAGCACGCATACTCCACCCCCTGATGTACACACACAGCACCGTGAAAGGGCTTTCTGTGTGCACTGTATGTGCAGGACAGATGCTGAATTAGTGTTCTCATACACTACAGTAGGCACATAGATCCTGGCTGGATGATTAGTGAGTCTGAACACTCCCTTTGCTGCTCTGAGTCTCTGATTGTAAAAGACTGCCACACCTCTAAAAAGCAATCTGTGCACAGATTTATTTTAGAGGCATCTGACAGGCAGAATCAACATATTTGACATATCACCTCCTCACCACCTGTTTTAACCCCCTAAATGCTGCATCACCCCACTACACCCACAAGCATTGCACGCGGTGGTGAGGAGGCTGCAGTGTGGACCCTTTTATTTCAATGGGTTGCGTTCAGTAAGCAGTAGTGTCCATTAAATGCAACTGGGGTATAATTCAAGCCACAGTCACAAAGCAAACCATTGTGGCTGCAGCATGTGTACTCCCTTATTCACTGCCTTGTCAGCTGAGGGTTCATTCAATTGATCAGACAAGGTGTTATCCAGCATCTCAGGTGGTGCAGCAAGAAGAGACATTGCCAGACACAGTAGTGTTAACAGGTTCAGACCTGGGCCCTGAAATGTGTTTCCCCCCCCCCCCCCTCCATTGCATTGCTGCTGGCTTCCATCTGCTCCTATCGGCTGCTGTGGGGCACAGGGGATGTTCAGATAGAGAGCGGGGGTGGAGGTGGGAGTGGGAATATAAATCTATCATACCTGCCAGTCCTTCCTTTATGAGCACAGCGAGACATCGGTACTGATCACTCACTGTGTTCATTCATAACTGAATCCTAGTAAACTGTGTTTACTATGCTTCAGTTTGTGAATGAACAGGAAGATGCTCAGCACAGAGCACATCCCATTCATTCACTGTTCACTGCAGCTGAGGAAAATCTGTCTCCAGTACCTTTCTCTGTTCCAAAAATGAGACATCAGGGGTCTGTTTAGACCCCAAAATTTCACCAAAGCCCCCTCACCAGCATTGTGAAAAAAAAAGTCGAAATAAATAAATAAAAAACTAATACAGGGGAAGAGAGGGTCAGTGTATAGGGTGAATTTAATTTGGGATAATTCCCTGCTTGTATTTGCTGATTCTAATCAGACTAGCATAATTTAGCCACACCAAAATGGCACTGGCTCCCATACTGCAAGGTTTAAATGATCATTTATGTCTGGGGTACCACAAAAAGCAGTTCTACTTACCTGATCCCCTATTCCCCTTGCAGAAGGTCCTCTCCTCTACTTGCCTATGCTTCAGCTTGTTAACTGCCCCTCAGTGTCCTAATGTGCAATGAAGGGCTATAGGTCCTGCATTACACTTTATAACATCAATGGACCTACGAATGTTGGAACGTAAGGGAAGAGATCCTGAGGGAACCGGTCTAATAGTACAGATTATGCCTGTAGGAGAGGAGGAATGGGTAAGTAAAAATGCTTTTCTGGTACTCTAAACCTAACAAAGCATTTAACACTTGCAGTGCAGGGACAGTCTCACTGCAAAGGAGGATTTTTCTTTCTCCAGGGATAGGCTGGATTAATTTTACTGAATTAAAAACAAATTTAGCAGCAAAAATCAATGTTTTAAAACATTATTGCCAAGAAATACAATGTTAAGTTAGTACCTAGATAGTAACAAGCTTTAGAATTCTTAGAACAAAGAACAACCCAACACAGCAATAATGGTCAAGTGCGGGCTTGCAAGCCATGAAACTCTTCAGTGATCATAAGAAAACATGAAAAAAGTGTACTGAAAATTCCTTTAGTAAAAGTTATACACTGCCTTTTGATTCTATATGCATGAAAATGGGACTTTAAAGTGGGGCTAGCATCTGACATATTGTTTATAAAGTGCATGCATGCTAAGTGCGTAAGTGTAAGACTGCTTTTGCGTGATAAATGATGGAGCTTTTATCATACATTATAATATTTCTGTATATGGATACATATCAGGAATTTATTCACACAGACTTGTGAAGTAACTGAAAGGGCCAATTTAACACAGAACTGTTTAATTCTTCTTATTATATAAAAAAAATAGGAATGTTTAGTTAAATCTGAATGCAACTGCTTGTGTACACAGTATGTCGTCTCCATACTCCGGTATGAAAAAAATTATTGTCTGGAAATGTTTGCATAAATAATATGTACAGCATGTACTATATCACATTCTATAGAAAGTTAACCTTGCTACATTCATCTCTCACAAATGCTTTACCATACCTTAAATGTCATGGGACCTATTTATAAAAAGGTCAGTATTGACACTTTGCTGTTTTTTCATGGTTTATATCTATTCCAACACTTTTCTTACATATGAATCAGCTGTGGGCAGTTTCTCCTCTCATTCTCATCATATACTGATGAATAAACAAGTACACTCTGTTTCAAAGACAGATTCTAAAATTTTTAAACATTTGAACTCTAAACAAACAGCTAAATACATTATTAAAATCCATATATGGGCTGTTTTACCTGCCAAAGAATTTATATTTTGCTTCATCCAGTGCTGGGATAATGTTTACTGCAGGGTAAATCCTGCATTTCAAAGTATGTGGCCTTTTCTGTTCTTCTGGCACTGAAAAATGTTTGTGGCTTTTGTCATTTTGATACTAAACTCTCATTTTTATTTCAAGATAGCACCTGCCTCTAAGTCCAGTGCCCTGAACCCAACTTGCCAAGCTTTTTGCATTGCAACCCCTCCATATATAGTAGAAATTTCTTGGCCTGGGTTGCCCCAGACTGGCAGATTCTTAATCAAAATGTATTTTTTATCCTTATTTTATTTCATTTTGTTAATTTTTATTTTATATGTGCATAATGCAGGGCTGGTTGCAGCAAATGGAGGGGGAAATTGTATTCTAAGGGAGAAGTGCAGGTAGCAGCAAAACATATGTGCAGAATTCTACAGTCATAGGCTGTCCAATCATTTCCAAATTAGGACCATTCCAAAAACAAATGTCTAAAAGGAGAGGTGGGGTGCTGCCACATGAAAATAGTAAGTGATGGGCTGTGGATTGCTAATGTGACTTCCTCCTCCTTCCCCTCTTCCTTCTACATCTCCTCCTTTCTTCCTGAACTTCTTCCTTCACCTCCTTCTCCCTCTACTTCTCCTCCTTTCCTCTTTCACTTCTTCCTTCACCTTCTCCCTCTACTCATTTCCTTTCCTCCTTCACTTCTTCCTTCACCTTCTCCTCCTTCTCTCTCTATTCCTACTCCTTTCCTCTTTCACTTCTTCCTTCACCTTCTCCTCCTTCTCCCTCTACTCCTAGTCTTTTCCTCCTTCACTTCTTCCTTCACCTTCTCCTCCTTCGCCTTCTACTCCTACTCCTTTCCTCCTTCACTTCTTCCTTTACCTCCTCCACATTCTCCCTCTATTAATTCTCTTCTTTCTCCTTCACCCATTGGACTTTTCTGTAATTCTTTCTGCAAGGAAAAGAGGGGAAGCATCAAAATAAAGCATACATAGGCTACCAACCTTTCCCCAGAGTAAAACTATGAAACTGAAAACAACACTCACCAAGTCCTACCCCACCATCTTTAGTATCTTTCCAGTCTTTCCATGTCAAGTTTTTTCTAGAGGAGAAGAAAGAAGAAAAAAATGCCCCTTAACCCCTACAGACCCAGCACCTATATGCTAGCTTGACACTTCAACTTTTACTTTCTTACTATCTGATGTAAACAACCCCTTTCTTTTAATTCATGACCCCAGAGTGCCATATTAACATTCCCCCATCTCATTTTTGATGTATTTCATTTTAAACATTATTTACATAATTACTTTTTTATGCTTTTCATTTTTCACCTTTTGTTTTTTAATTTTTTTCCTAGCAAGGCTGTCACTGCCCTGGTCAAGCAAACAGAGGCAGAAACAGCATATCTGTAAAAAAAAACACTTACAAGTGATCATACTATGGACTACTGGTAGTCAAGTCAAGGATGTTCCACTGTTTGGGGGTACTAGCCTGCCCTGCTTCATATCATGTAAGAGAGGGCCTTCAACACGGTGGGGGTGGGGGGGATTTGTGATTGAGAAGCAGACGTTTAATAAAACAAATCTATTAAAACCCTCACTACAGGTGTTACTGATAAAACAAATAAATGTACAGGCAGTCCCTGCGTTACGTAAAAAAGATGTGTTCTATAGGTTTGTTCTTAAGTTGAATTTGTATGTAAGTTGGAACAGGTATACTATTTAAGTGTAACTCCAGCCAAAAAAATATTACGTTTTGGATAGCATAGGGAAAGGTTAACTGACCATACACTGATGTGGGATTGCTGACAGGACAGTAGGTGTCAGAATGCGGTAAGCAACAAGATGGCTGACTGGCAGTTTCCAGGACCAGCGTGACACCATACTGCCTCTGTTCTTAAGTACGAGTCATTTGTAACTTGGGGACTGCCTGTATTTTATATACATTTAACTCAGAAAAGACAAAACACTTTTCCCTGTTATTTTCACTGTTGCTGTCACTGATGTAAATACTTCTGTCTCCTGGCACCTCCCTTCCCTCTTCTCTTTTTCTTCTCTTTTAAAAATCAGTTTACTCCTCTAATCCAGTAGAGCTAAAGCTCTACTTTTTTTTGAAAGAGAACGCTCTGTGCCTTCTGTCTCAACATTTGGTATTATTCTTACTTCCTTGTGTCTCTACATTTAAGCCTGTGCATGTTGTCTTGAAAATGTGGTTCCAGCGGCCAATTTTCCTAGGAACCTAGACACAAAGACTAAGGAGCTGCCTTGTATACACCAGCCCACCTCGCAAAAAGTGATGAACTTAGCTGCAGAACAGCTTCCAGGTTAGGTTCCTCTGGTATACTCACACTGGCATCTATTTCTTACAAAAATGAAATCGCTGACATAAAAATATGGCTTGTGTTTAACCACACTTAACTATTTGTTTATATTATTATACTGATACATAGGTTCTAGTTTGAGCACATTGTATTATGGGGAGACAACACTGTCCCTGACTCCCACAATTTACTGCCTATAAATTACCTTGTCACATGCTTTATTGTGCTGATTTACATTGCTCATGCATGTTCCATGGTCACTATTTAAAACATTTAAAAAATTTCCCCCAGCCCAATCTCGTTCCCATTTCCTTTTGTGGAACAAAACCACCTACAGATGACTAATACTCCACTGGGGTCGTCTCCCACCTTTCCAACCTTCTCGTGCCTTGGAACGGGCCTCTTTTGTCCAATGGATGGAATATAGGCAACTCTGCTCTCTTCTACATACTTTTTTAATGTAGACTAAGGCAGGCCATAGACGGGTTGTTTATCGGCCAAATTTTCGTTCGCATTAAAAATCGTCCGATATTCACGCCATTAGTGGGGCTAGCCCGTCGGCCATTTTTCGCGGATCTTCACATTTATTTTTATCGATCATGCTAGAAAATCCACGAAAAACGGCTGTTTTTCGTGGACATTGGTGGCAGCATCGGCAACGGGGCCGACCAATTTTTCATTTATTGGCTGAAAATTCGGCCGAAGCGGCCCGTCTATGGCCTGCCTTACTGGCCAGAGATCTTACATTTCTTGAATCCTTGCTCCTTCAAGATCTTCCTCCCCTGCGTCCCCTTTCTCTCCTCTATCAGATCCTCCTCTCTAGGGTCCATCCAGACCTCCCACTGTACACATCTAGATGGGCAGCTGATCTTGATGCTCAGCTATCAGACGAAGACTGGCTGAAGTCAATTGCTCTCACCCATCATTTGTCCTTGACCAGTAAAGCGCAGGAGACCAATTTTAAATTGCTCACTCGGTGGTATAGATGTCCCACACTACTCCACAGGATTTTCCCTTCCACCCCTGATCTATGCTGGTGCTGTCACGCTGCCACTGGCTCTTTGCTCCATGTCTGGTGGGAATGTCCCCCTATCCATGCCTACTGGGATCTTATCCTGCGCGTCTATACTGCAGTTACAGATCGGACAGTTCTGTACTTGCTGGCAATCACTGCTTTCGTCTAGATCCAAAATGATGTTGTTTACTATTGTGTATTATTGTTTATTTATCCATCTGTCCGTCCCCCACACCTTTTTTTGTGTGTGTTATTTATTATCCCCCCCCCTTTTGTTATTGTGTTCCGCTTTTTTTCCCCCTAACCCTAATTCTGTATTTTCTGTTTTGTATTTTACTATTGTTAATGTCTATATAAATGACATTTGCTTTTTTTCTGTTAAATTTTATAAAACTTCAATAAACCCAGATTGAACATAAAAAATGGCCTGTAAAAAAATTGCAGCCAACAATTGAAAGTATGTCCTGTGGAAAAAAACATGAAGCCCATTATCACTGTAGTGTAAGTGGACTCTGAGAGAAACTGCAGGACATCAGCAGCATTAGGATGTAGTACAGGATAAAACAGTTAAAAACTCTTCCCCCTCTTCCATTCCAGTTCTTTATTTTACATAGCATTTTGCAATCCACCAGACATTTGGGTTTATACCTATATCACCTGATCTTCCAGCGCCTACAAGCCATACACTAATCTCTTCCTATGCAGTTTGTCAGCAGCATGTACTATCTTCCCCACAAAGCACATTGTCAATAGGGATGCTTTGACATTGACCTTTTAAATTGAGGGGGCTGGCTTATCCAATATCCCCCTTATTGGCCTTTTTAAGACAGCAGGCCTATATTTAAAGAACCAGCAAACACAAATGCTCCTGCGCTTGGGGATGGACTACAACCACATTAAGAATGTCCTGAGACATGCACACCTTGCTGCTCTCAAATAGACCGGGGAAATCCAAATATACTGAATGAGGAAAGAAAAAAACAGAGGGCGCACAGGCCTAGTGCATTACCATAAAAAATGTTCAATAACGACAATATAGTCAAGGCACATCACAAAGAACAGCTGGGTCAACACTCACAGTCCTGAGGAGGAGGCAAGTCCTCGAAACGCGTCAGCCTATTGGATGTCTACACTCCCTATTGCGGACTGTTACTCAGCGCTGTGTTGACCCAGCTGTTGTTTATGATGTGCCTTGACTATATTGTCGTTTGTGAGTACAACGCCTACTTTATTTGTTATTGAACATTTTTTATAGTAATGCACTAGGCCTGTGCGCCCTCTGTTTTTTCTTTCCTCATTCGGCCTATGCTTAAAGGCTAGGCAGAGTATTATGGTTACAAAAAATATGGTCTTGGGAAAACCTGCATTAATTCAGCAGGACTTTGAATTCTGAACATGCTGGATCCACAGCAAACCCACACTAGAAATGATAGTAGTTATCCGAGCAGGAATAGAGGGGAAATCTCCCATTATAGAAACCTAATATAGTGGCAGGTGTCCAAGAGGGATAAACACTTATTTAGGGATATATCCACTCACTTCCTTTTGTCTCTGAGAAAGAGAGTGAAAGGATATAGACAGCAATTTAAAAAAAATGGATTTATTAATTCCCTACTCCAAGCAAAAAAAGTTGGCTATAGCTAGATGTTTTTATTGCAAAACAATACCAAGATCAGTGTTTGCAATAACCTACTGAAATGCATACTAAGTTGTGAAATCGTGATTTATGACTCTTTGTAAATATTATTACATGAGCCAGCGTGGGTCATAAAATAAGCAGATCTAAACCAAAACACAAGAAGGCCACAGAAGGATGAAATGGTCTGTAAAAAGGCAATGTGTATTTCATTATGGGAACCATCACCATGATAGACAGCAATATGATGAAGTATGTTATGAAAATAATTGTCTTAGTGTGCATCATAAAATATACTGAAAGTCACAACTATGTACGATGCAGGCAATAATGAAGTCAGTGCACGATCAAAAGCACTTGTGATCACTTCGCAATTCCAAGATCATTTGTTCCCTAACCATCTCCAGTCCTCAATCACAATGTGATTGTTAGAAGGTCATATGCTGATGTGATGATTGGTATCTGATCATTCAGGATTGTGGCAGTGTATACTCATGAGTGATCTGCTGTGACTGACGGATTGGGACTATGGTGTCAACACATGACTGCAATATAGACAAAAGAAAGAAAGGTTGGAGAGATTGGTCACAGAGAAATATGATCAATCACAGATGCTTTTTGCTCAAATGACAATAAGCAGGCTAAAGCTGCCTTGTTAGGACTTAAAAAAAGAAGTTTGCGATTAAAAAACAAACAAACATACCCACCCAGCTATGTGGATGCAGCATTGATCCAATGCTGCACCTGTCCCCTGCTGCTCCTACACCAAGAACTAAATGATCACATGATCGCTGATCGCTCATTTCTTGGGTCTTCAGTGAGCAGAAAGCGGTGACTGTCAGTCATCGACTCTCTGCTCTGCCCCTCCAGTGCTCACTGGAGCTGTGGGCTATGGAGGGGGAGGGAATGGCTGGCTCAGGCCTTTAGCAGCTCTCTTAGAGGATGAGCCAGCTGCCAGTTCAGGAATCTGGGTGGATCCCGACATTACATTCAAGATCTAGCCAGAAACTGGACCAGCTGAGTGATGCCAGCTGACAGTGGGCTGTAGCCCACTGTCAGATGTTTATGGGTCACAGGAGTGCAGAATGAAGTTCACACCTGTGATACCCTAAATGAGCTTTGGCCCTACTTCATCTCTAAAGCGGAACTAAACCCTCCTATCCTTTACGGCCAAGGAAGCTGCCATCTTAGCATGTATTTGATCTGCAGATGCCATACTGCTTCATATGTGATTAGCTATGACAGCAGTCATTTGATGACTGGACAGTTTGATTGAGAGAACACACAACTGTAACAGTTTTCATTCATAGCACGAATTAAAATGCATGTTACCCCAGCATTTCAGATTCCTGATGTGAGTCTGTGTTACCATATACTTACTATATGTTAAAAAGTATCTTGCTTTCTTTGCATTGCTATCTTTGTGTGAAAACACATGGTGATCCTGTCACTCCCCCTGCTTTCCTATTTCAAACTGACCACATCAGGGCATAGAAAGACATCCATCCCAGTGTGCTCTGTTTGCTTTTTTGCATTCTACTGGAGAGCACACCCAGCCTGTCCTGGAATGGTCAGACTTGAGCTGACATGAACCCCCCCCCCCCCTGCACAGCTTTCACTGGGAAGATCAGTATCCTTCTGTTTCTCTGCCTCATGATAACAAACCCCACAGCCTCCACTCCCCACTCTCGAAGCTCTTTGTGCAGCTGAGAATAGAGGTCATATGATCATTTATAAAAAAGAAAAAAAAAGGATTTATAATGATATATACACTATATTGCCAAAAGTATTGGGACACCCCTCCAAATCATTGGATTCAGGTGTTTCAATCACCCCCATGGCCACAAGTGTATAAAATCAAGTACCTACGCATGCAGACTGCAAACATTTGTAAAATAATGGGTTGCTCTCAGGAGCTGAGCGGATTAAAGCATGGTACCGTGGTAGGTTGCCACCTGATCATTAAGTCCATCAGTGAAATCTCTGTGCTGCTAAATATGCCATGGTCAACTGTTAGTGGTATTATAACAAAGTGGAAGCAACTGGGAACAAAAGCAACTCAGCCACGAAGTGGTAGGCCACGTAAAATGACAGAGTGGAATCAGTACATGATGAAGCACACAGTGCGCAGAAGTCTGCAGAGTCAATAGCTAAAGACCCCCAAACTTCATGCGGCCTTCAGATTAGCACAACAACAGTGTGTAGAGAGCTTCATGGAATAGGTTTCCATGGCCGAGCAGCTGCATCCAAGCCTTACATCACCAAGTGCAATGCAAAGAGTTGGATGCAGTGGTGTAAAACCTGCCACCACTGGACTCTAGAGCAGTGGAGACGTGTTCTCTGGAGAGACGAATCATGCTTCTCTGTCTGGCAATCCAATGAATGTGTCTGGGTTTAGCTGTTGCCAGAAGAACAGTATTTGCCTGACTGCATTGTGCCAAGTGTAAAGGTTGGTGGAGGGAGATTATGGTGTGGGATTGTTTTTCAAGGGTTGGGCTTGGCCCCTTAGTTCCAGTGTAGGGAACTCTTAAGATGTCAGCATACCAAGACATTTTGGACAATTTCATGCTCCCAACTTTTTGGGAACAGATGGGGATGGCCCTTTCCTGTTTCAACATGACTGCACACCAGTGCACAAAGCAAGGTCCATAAAGACATGGATAAAAGAGTTTGGGGTGGAGAAACTTGACTGGCCTGAATAGTTAAACATTCCTATAGACACAATCCTAAACCTTGTGGACAGCCTTCCCAGAAGAGTTGAAGCTGTTATAGCTGCAAAGGGTGGGCCAACTCAATATTGAACCCTATGGACCAAGGCTGCAATGCCATTAAGGTTCATGTGAGTGTAAAGGAAGGCGTCCCAATACTTTTGGCAATATAGTGTATATATTTGACTTGTGTTTCTGTTTTATATGGTAAGAGTTCACATACACTTTAATAGTAACTGTTTTGGGAAATTGATGGGCTGTTTAGTTCTACTGTAACATAAACATCTCCCTTCAGCAAAATGGGGGATTTTAATGGAGCACCTATTTGATTAGATATTTTTTTAAAATCACTGGGTAGAGGGATCTCTTTGTAGCATGGTGCTGCTCTTGTTTAGGTTATTCTGAACATTTCTGCTACTTAAAAATTGATTGTGACACAAGATTACACAAAAGCCTTTTAATCATGCTGCAATCTTTTTTTGCAAGACCAGTTTACTAAACTTGTATAGAAAATAGGTAATCAATTACAATTTTAGTTTTCCCCCTAAAAAATCCATTTCAATCCAATACTTACCAAATTTATGATATCCCAAAGAGAGCATTTAAACAACACAAACTATAATATTCTGAATGCTGCAGTAGGATCATGCAATGCTGTGTGACATAGTAAAAAGAAGCAGGGCTCAGAAAGACTGTTCTAAGTCTAGAAGAAAATGATCAATTCATATGTAGCAGCAATCAGTACCAAAGGGGACAATAACAACGACAGCAAACACATCTAAACAAAGGACTCATTTAAGTAAGGTCCAACATCTCTTGGCTGCAAAGAAAAGATAAAAATGTGCTACGGCTGCAAAGTGACAGTAATATATTCCCTATCTTATTCTGCAGTTTAGGCTGCATAGTATGCAGCTGTGTTCGACATCAGCTTTGCCCAACAAACGTGGAATACTACAAGGACATTTATAATAACTTTTCAGATATAATACCCATACATAGCTGTGAGATCTAACAGTGCTTGGTGACTGATTTGTCTGCACTCATTGTTCACGTCACATACACAGGGATATTCGCCAAGTGAAGTTGCTAGTTTTATTGAAGACTGCAAAACATTATAACTTATTCTTTGCTTTTTAATTACAATATATAATATTGTCCATTATTGTAAACTTTACAGATGCTCTAAAAATACAGTGCAGTCAATCCTCCAAATGATGCTGTATGCTTTCATTCTGCTTTATATACAAGTGAATACTATGATTACAAATTCCAGGTATGTGTTGATTAGAGGAAAGCCAGAGCTTCAAATTGAATTAGCCAATTTCAAGCAAAGGTCCTATTCACATGTCATGATGCCAAAATCAGCCAAAAAGTTATC
Source organism: Staurois parvus (assembly GCF_062004578.1). Taxonomy (NCBI): domain Eukaryota; kingdom Metazoa; phylum Chordata; class Amphibia; order Anura; family Ranidae; genus Staurois; species Staurois parvus. Next base: position 18,526,973 of record NW_028317844.1, read on the forward strand.
CGAAGTCAAGTATAACACCCAACACTGCCACAGGGGAAGTAAGAGAATTGATACTATCTGCATTTGAATCATATACAAAGTATTAGAAAGTAACCACACAACAAAACAAAAAGTGTGCTGCCTTCAAAATACACGCATAAGTTCATACACAGTTTCCCATGATATTGGATTCCATGTGTTACAAAAACAAATACCATAGACCATATAATTACCAAAACTGGATGTAAGATTAAAATTCAACAATTTAACCTGCATGTGATGGATTTTGTAAATTACATGATAGATAGATAGATAGATAGATAGATAGATAGATAGATAGATAGATAGATAGATAGATAATACATTGATGATAGATAGATAGATAGATAGATAGATAGATAGATAGATAGATAGATAGATAAGATAGATAAGATAGATAAGATAGATAGATAGATAGATACATTGATGATAGATAAATAGATAGATAGATAGATAGATAGATAGATAGATAGATAGATAGATAATACATTGATGATAGATAGATAGATAGATAGATAGATAGATAGATAGATAGATAGATAGATACATTAAAAAGTATTGCATGTATCAAAAACACAAATACTGTAGACCACAGAATTACCAAATGTTGAATACAAATGAAAATACACATTGAATAATTTAAATTGCCTATGATGGATTTTGTAAATTACATTATAAGGCTCCATGCACATTGTCTTAAAAAACGCCAGTGCTTTTGGCAGAATAAAATGTAAATTTTGAGTGTTTTTTGTACTAGAGTTTAGGAATGTTTAGCATTTTTGTTTCTGCCAGAAAACCGCTCTAAAAAAGGCAGAACAGAACGTTTTTTTTCTGCCTCTAAACGCTGAGCTTAAGGCTCCATGCACACTAGCGTTTGTTTTTTCTTATCTCAAAAAATGCTGGGAAAAATGCAGGATAACATTATTTAGCTTTTAGGAGCAGAAACAAATATGCTGATAATAGCTTCTAGGACAGTGGTTCTCAACCTGTGGGTCACGACCCCTTTTGGGGTCGAACGACCCTTTCACAGGGGTCCCCTAAGACCATCAGAAAACACATATTTCCGATGTGTAAAGAGCAGCTACTGTGTAGAAAGCAGCTGCTGTGTTGAAAGCAGCTACTCTGTTAAAAGCAGCTACTGTGTTGAAAGCAGCGGTATTGGAGGTAAAACGACACTCATGAATTATAATTACTGGGTAAATCATTTTATGGTTGGGGGTCAACACAACATGAGGAACTGTATTAAAGGGTCACGGCATTAGGAAGGTTGAGAACCACTGTTCTAGGAGCTTAAAGTGGTAGTAAACTCTTCTTTAGTAATTTTACCTACAGGTACACTTATAATAAAGCTTATCTGTAGGTCAAATTAATATCTCCTAAATGTGAACTGTTTAGGAGATATTAGCCCTTTTTGATAGCTGGCGCATGCACTCTGAAGGAAAGGCATAGCTGTGATGTTCCCTCAGAGCACTGTGCTGTGGCGCGCATGTGCCGGAGTGAATTCATTGTGGCTTGGCCAGTCAGCTGTTTGGAGCTCGCGAGCCCGGATGGAAGACCGGGTGAAGATGGAAGCCCTGGGGAGCCATGACAGCACAGCGCTGTCAAGGTAAGTCCTTCATAATGAGCTAGTATGCAGTGCATACAAGCATATTATGCCTTTATCTTGCAGGGTTTTTTTTGGATGTGGTTTACTACTGCTTTAAAAAATGCTAGTGTGCATGAAACCTATGCCTCTAAATGACCTAATGTGCATGGACACATTGAATAAGATTAGATGCATCTACAGGCCTAATGCTAAACTCCTCTAGAAGCAGTGTTTTTTAAGCCAGTGTGCATGGAGCCTGAATGGTAATCTAAGTGCTTAAATTTAATATAAATGACAAACAGATTAGATCAATGAATTGATAGAAATATGAATAAGATATATGAAGAATATATTGAGATGATAGATAGATAGATAGATAGATAGATAGATAGATAGATAGATAGATAGATAGATAGATAGATAGATAGATAATACATTGATGATAGATAGATAGATAGATAGATAGATAGATAGATAGATAGATAGATTAAAAAGTAGAAGATAGATAGACAGATAGATAGATAGATAGATAGATAGATAGATTGATAAATCTGATGATAGATAGCTAGATAATACCTACAAGATAGATATATCAAGCTATTTGATAGATAGATAGATAGATAGATAGATAGATAGATAGATAAAAAGTAGAGGATAGATAGATAGATAGATAGATAGATAGATAGATAGATAGATAAAAAGTAGAGGAAAGAAAGAAAGAAAGAAAGAAAGAAATAAAGAAAGAAAAGAAATAGATTGAGAAAAAGAAGAAAGGAAAGAAGCCAGAAAATAGAAAAATGTAGTTATCTGATGATAGATAGCTATATAATACGTACATAGATAGATAGATAGATAGATAGATAGATAGATAGATAGATAGATAGAAGAAAGAAAGAAAGAAAGAAAGAAAGAAAGAAAGAAAGAAAGAAAGAAAGATAATACATTGATGACAGATAGATAGATAGATAGATAGATAGATAGATAGATAGAAGAAAGAAAGAAAGAAAGAAAGAAAGAAAGAAAGAAAGAAAGAAAGAAAGAAAGAAAGAAAGAAAGAAAGATAATACATTGATGACAGATAGATAGATAGATAGATAGATAGATAGATAGATAGATAGATAATACATTGATGATAGATAGATATATAGATAGATAGATAGATAGATAGATAGATAGATAGATAGATAGATAGATAGATAATACATTGATGATAGATAGATAGATAGATAGATAGATAGATAGATAGATAATACATTGATGATAGATAGATAGATAGATAGATAGATAGATAGATAGATAATACATTGATGATAGATAGATAGATAGATAGATAGATAGATAGATAGATAAAACATTGATGATATATAGATAGATAGATAGATAGATAGATAGATAGATAGATAGATAATACATTGATGATAGATAGATAGATAGATAGATAGATAGATAGATAGATAGATAGATAATACATTGATGATAGATAGATAGATAGATAGATAGATAGATAGATAGATAGATAATACATTGATGATAGATAGATAGATAGATAGATAGATAGATAGATAGATAGATAGATAGATAATACATTGATGATAGATAGATAGATAGATAGATAGATAGATAGATAGATAATACATTGATGATAGATAGATAGATAGATAGATAGATAGATAGATAGATTGATAAATCTGATGATAGATAGCTAGATAATACCTACAAGATAGATATATCAAGCTATTTGATAGATAGATAGATAGATAGATAGATAGATAGATAGATAGATAAAAAGTAGAGGATAGATAGATAGATAGATAGATAGATAGATAGATAGATAGATAATACTATGATAGATAGATAGATAGATAGATAGATAGATAGATAGATAGATAGATAATACATTGATGACAGATATATAGATAGATAGATAGATAGATAGATAGATAGATAGATAGATAGATAATACATTGGTGATAGATAGATAGATAGATAGATAGATAGATAGATAGATAAAACATTGATGATAGATAGATAGATAGATAGATAGATAGATAGATAGATAGATAGATAATACATTGATGATAGATAGATAGATAGATAGATAGATAGATAGATAGATAGATAATACTATGATAGATAGATAGATAGATAGATAGATAGATAGATAATACATTGATGATAGATATATAGATAGATAGATAGATAGATAGATAGATAGATAGATAGATAATACATTGATGATAGATAGATAGATAGATAGATAGATAGATAGATAGATAGATAGATAGATAGATAATACATTGATGATAGATAGATAGATAGATAGATAGATAGATAGATAGATAGATAGATAAAACATTGATGATAGATAGATAGATAGATAGATAGATAGATAGATAGATGGATAGATAATACATTGATGATAGATAGATAGATAGATAGATAGATAGATAGATAGATAGATGTACAGGGAGATATAGATAGATAGATAGATAGATCGATGGATAGATAGATGTACAGGGAGATATAGATAGATAGATAGATAGATAGATAGATAGATAGATAGATAGATAGATAGATCGATGGATAGATAGATAGATAGATAGATAGATAGATAGATAGATAGATAGATAGATAGATAATACATTGATGATAGATAGATAGATAGATAGATAGATAGATAGATAGATAAAAAGTAGAGGATAGATAGATAGATAGATAGATAGATAGATAGATAGATAGATAATACTATGATAGATAGATAGATAGATAGATAGATAGATAGATAGATAATACATTGATGACAGATATATAGATAGATAGATAGATAGATAGATAGATAGATAGATAGATAGATAGATAATACATTGATGATAGATAGATAGATAGATAGATAGATAGATAGATAGATAAAACATTGATGATAGATAGATAGATAGATAGATAGATAGATAGATAGATAGATAGATAGATAATACATTGATGATAGATAGATAGATAGATAGATAGATAGATAGATAGATAAAACATTGATGATAGATAGATAGATAGATAGATAGATAGATAGATAGATAGATAGATAGATAGATAGATAATACATTGATGATAGATAGATAGATAGATAGATAGATAGATAGATAGATAAAACATTGATGATAGATAGATAGATAGATAGATAGATAGATAGATAGATAATACATTGATGATAGATAGATAGATAGATAGATAGATAGATAGATAGATAGATAATACATTGATGATAGATAGATAGATAGATAGATAGATAGATAGATAGATAGATAGATAGATAAAACATTGATGATAGATAGATAGATAGATAGATAGATAGATAGATAGATAATACATTGATGATAGATAGATAGATAGATAGATAGATAGATAGATAGATAGATAAAACATTGATGATAGATAGATAGATAGATAGATAGATAGATAGATAGATAGATAGATAATACATTGATGATAGATAGATAGATAGATAGATAGATAGATAGATAGATAGATAGATAGATAAAACATTGATGATAGATAGATAGATAGATAGATAGATAGATAGATAGATAGATAGATAATACATTGATGATAGATAGATAGATAGATAGATAGATAGATAGATAGATAGATGTACAGGGAGATATAGATAGATAAATAGATAGATAGATAGATAGATCGATGGATAGATAGATGTACAGGGAGATATAGATAGATAGATAGATAGATAGATAGATAGATAGATAGATAGATCGATGGATAGATAGATAGATAGATAGATAGATAGATAGATAGATAGATAGATAGATAGATAGATAGATAATACATTGATGATAGATAGATAGATAGATAGATAGATAGATAGATAGATAGATAGATTGATAAATCTGATGATAGATAGCTAGATAATACCTACAAGATAGATATATCAAGCTATTTGATAGATAGATAGATAGATAGATAGATAGATAGATAGATAGATAGATAAAAAGTAGAGGATAGATAGATAGATAGATAGATAGATAGATAGATAGATAGATAGATAGATAGATAGATAGATAATACTATGATAGATAGATAGATAGATAGATAGATAGATAGATAGATAATACATTGATGACAGATATATAGATAGATAGATAGATAGATAGATAGATAGATAGATAGATAGATAGATAGATAGATAGATCGATGGATAGATAGATAGATAGATAGATAGATAGATAGATAGATAGATAGATAGATCGATAGATCGATGGATAGATAGATGTACAGGGAGATATAGATAGATAGATGTGTACAGGGAGCTATAGATAGAATGGTAGCTCGGTGTCTGGATGAGAGCGGTAAGTAGCGGTCCCCAGGACTCCCCGGACCTGTAGCAGTGACACAGAGAGAAGAAGGTCCCCCTCCGGTGATATGCCCCCTCCCATCCCCCTGCAGACAGTCAGGTAAGAGGTGACCCGGTCAGCCCCCTCCATAGTAGAGGTGGTGGGGTGAGCGGTGGCAGAGAAGACTGCAGTGAGGTTGGGTAGCACATCCAATGAGCAGGAGATAAGACCGGGGACGTCTGGAGGAGGACCGCTCCATCCCCATAGCAGCCCATTGTTCGCCAGGCAGGGATGTGGTGAATGACATTGAGCCGGGTGGCCCCATGACTTACCCCGGGTGAAGGCTGGCTTCCTATAGGGACGGCTCGGTAGAGCGGGGCTCGGAGCTCCCAGTGGTCGGCGCTGCCTCCATCTCTCTCTCCCCTCTTCAGCATCGACAGGCTGCAGCCCGGAGTACGGGGAGAGAACACGGGACCTGGAGGAGGGATGAGAGGCGCGAGGGCGCGCACTGGTACCGGGGCCGCGCATCTCCCCCCTCTATGATCAGTCAGGGACGGACACACCTGGGGGGCTCGGTGGTGTACCGCCTGTGATTGGTCCAGCCCTCCCCCTCGTGTGCCGGAATATGGAAGCTGCCTGTCATCTGTGATAGATTTTTATAGATGAACTCTTCCCTGGCATTGCTGGCGGCTGCCCCGGTGCCGGGAGAAGTCCTTCTCTAGACATGGCTGGTCCATCTGGTGTGAGGAGGAGAGCCATGTCTGTGTACAGGTAGAGGGGCCCCAGGTGACCGGCATCCCAGGAGCCCCTCCAGATGGCACACCACTCCTACATACAGTATAGGATAGGAGGACTCAGTCCTTCACCACTTACCATGTCACCTACCTACCTTCCTTCCTTCCAGGAGCTGCTATTTATAGCTGCACTCCAGACAGGCACCCACAAATAGATGGAGGAGGTATGTATACTCTCCTAACTGCCAAATGATGTTATTGCTGTCCTTCAGACATCCTGCCAAACAACATAGACTTGTCACTGACCACACTTAATGCCACAGTTTTACCCCCCCCCCCCCCCAAGAGCCCACAGAAATGTAGCCACTCAGGACTGTACACATGCTGCAGCCACCATGCTTTTCTTCTCTGCAAAAATGAAATAGCATGTCACTTTCAGCAGGCAGTACCACCATCAATAGCTACCTATTCAAGTGAATTAACTGAAATGGTTGCGGCACAGTGGGCTAGTTTTATGAGGATTAAAACAGTCGTTAAAGAGGGGGCCTATCACCTCCTTAGTGCCTGTCATACACCCTCTGAAATGACAAAGTTATGGCATGGTGGATCAGCATTTTGAGGTTAAAACAGGCAGTGAGGTGATATATTGTCAACACATGTCAAACACCCTCTGAAATGCCAAGGTTGCGGCACAGTGGGTTGGTATTTTTAGGGTTAAAACAGGCAGTGACATGACAACATATTGTCTCCTCAGTGCCTGTCAAACACCCTCTGAAATGCCAAGGTAACACATGGTGGGTCATCATTTTGAGGGATAAAACAGGCAGTGAGGAGGTGACACATAATCCCCTTAGCACCTGTCAAACACCCTCTGAAATGCCAAGGTAAGGCATGGTGGGTCATCATTTTCAGGGATAAAACAGGCAGTGATGAGACAACACATCGCCTCCTCAGTAACTGTCAAACACCTTCTGAAGTGCCACAGTTGGGGCATGGTGGGTCAGCATTTTGGAGGTTAAAACAGGTGGTGAGGAGGTTGAAATATCACTTTCTCAGTACCTTTCAAAACCCTCTTAATATCACGGTTGCAGTCTGGTGGGCTGGCATTTTGAAGGTTAAAACAGGCAGTGAGGAGGTGACACATAATCTTCTCAGCACCTGTCAAACACCCTCTGAAATGCCACAGTAAGGCATGGTGGGGCACCATTTTGAGGGATAAAACAGGCAGTGAGGAGGTGACACATAATCTCCTTAGCACCTGTCAAACACCCTTTAAAATGCCAAGGTAAGGCATGGTGGGTCATCTTTTTGAGGGATAAAACAGGAGGTGACACATAATCCCCTCAGCACCTGCCAAACACCCTCTGAAATGCCAAGGTAAGACATGGTGGGTCATCATTTTGAGGGTTAAAACAAGCAGTGACGAGACAATGCATTGCCTCCTCAGTGCCTGTCAAACACCTTTTGAAGTGCCACAGATGGGGCATGGTGGGTCATCATTTTGGGGGATAAAACAGGCAGTGATGAGAAAACATATCTCCTCCTCAGTGCCTGTCAAACACCTGAAGCACTACAGTTGGGGCATGGTGGGTCAGCATTTTTGAGGTTAAAACAGGTGGTGAGGAAGTTGAAATATCACTTTCTCAGTGTCTTTCAAAACCCTCTTAATATCACAGTTGCAGTCTGGTGGGCTGGCATTTTGAAGGTTAAAACAGGCACTGAGGAGGCAATTCAAGAGTTAAAACAAGCGGTAAGGAGACAACATCTCGTCTCGTGCCCTTCAAACATCCTCTGAAACACCAAGGTTGCAGTATGGTGGGTCAGCATTTTGAGGCTTGAAACAGGAATTGAGGAATAAATCACCTCCTCAGAACCTCTCAAACACCTTCTGAAATGCTATGGTTGCACCACACATGGATTGGCATTTTGAGGGTTAAAACAGGCATTGGGGGGGGGGACACGCACAACACATCACTTCCTCTGTATTTTTTAAATACCCTCTGAAATGCCAAGGTTGCAGCACATTGGGTTGTCATTGAGAAAGTAAAAACGAGGTGAGGAGGCAACGTATCACTGCCTGAGCAGCTGTCAAACACCCTCTGAAACACTGTGGTCTCAGCATGGTGGGCTAATATTTTGAGGGTTAAAACGGGCAGTAAGGGGGCAATATATTGCTCAGAGCATAATGCACAGCGAACTCTCAGCACAGGGACCATGCTCTCACCAACTATTTAGATATTGTCAAGAAATAGTGGATATAATAAAGGTTATATACAATATTCAAATTTCCTTTTTCCCGCTCAGCTGTGTTTTGGGGGAGATGAGTTTTTTTTTTTAGTGAAATAACTTCAGTGCTGGCCATTAGGAAAATTGTGGCTAGGAAGTGGCTCTCACCTGCTCCTCCAACAGTGGACAATTGGATTAAGGAGGGTAATGTCTCTCTCTTTGGGGAACAATTGATGTATCAAAAGATAGAATGCCCTAATAAATTTGAAAAAAAAAAGAATTGGTTTGCATGGCTAAAAGCACCTCAAGGGAACCTACTGGAAGGTATCCAGGATAGGTTACTATGGTAATACATTCATATATCTACTTCCTATGTTATCTTTGAGCAAGGAATATTTATGCCCAAATGTATTTCTAAGGTTCATTCTCTCGTACAGAAGTATACCTCTCATAGTAGGTTTGAATTGGTGGTTTTTCCTTTTTTTTTCTTTCATCCTTTGAATACTGTCCATCATGTTTTTTTCTCTTTGCTATGATTATGTTTGTTGAATGTCTTTGAAATTTGTCATTTTTTCCTTTTGTTGTTGCTGATGTTTGTGATGTGTCTTATGTATATTTGTATAAGGTGAAAACAATTTTCAATTTAAAAAAAAACGAAAAACACTAGGTTCCAAACTAATGATTGAGACCTGGAAAGCCAGGTACCCGATCACCTGATTGCTGTGATAATTTCTGATTGACTATCAGTCACTGTAAAGTCCACCCGTTATTTCTCCTGTTGAATGGAGAAAAAGATACAGTACATTGCATCTTTTTTTCCTGCTAGAGTAGAAATATGTAAACAAGAATAAATGTGTGTAAAATCAACAACAACAACAAAAATAGGTAGATCAGGGTTTGAGTTACATCAGAGTCCATGATCAAACTCAAGGGTGGGAGTCAAAAATCAGGGTCAGCATATTTCAGGTAGGAATTAAAAATAACATTTTTAAAACTCTTTACAACACTGATACATATATTCTGAGTCCAGGAGGTGGGCTTTAAATGCTGCAAAAATGTGTTCCTGTGTTTGTGCTGAGAGCATGCCCGATCGCACGCTTCCAGCACCGAAACCAGGCTCTCACTGAGAGCCCCAGGTCTCCTACTGATGATCCAGAACTGGGAGTCCCAGTTCCCAATCAGCTGATCGCTGTGATAGCCTCCAAATGACTATCACAGTGATCAATCACTATGCAGCCTGCCCCTGGGTTTTTTTTTTGTCTTGTAAATGGAATGGAGAGAAATACACACTCTATCTTTCTCTCCTTGCCAGGGGAGAAAGATGCAAACAAACCAAAGTGTGTGTTAAAAAATAAAAAATATAAGACAGAGAAAGAGAGAGTGTTGGTGTTAGTTTCAGTTTGTTTTAGGTAGTATAATTAAAAAAAAAAAGCAAAATGCACACCATTGAGGGGGGGATGCTGATGCCTAAACATTTTTACATTAATGCGAGGAATGCATTAAGGTAAAAAAAAGGCTTTAAAAGCACATTAACACAGATTTAGTAAGTTATACAATGCTTATATAAAAATAAATATTTTAAACAATTACAGAACTGGATTAAACTATATGTCGGTCAGTTCACAAAATGATCACACAGGCTGCTTGACAGTGATCATATAGTTCCATGAGGTTTCTAGTGGGGGGAGCAGAAGAAGAAGCCATTAGATGTGGAGGTACAATACTGACCCCGGCAGGGGCGGACTGAGCATTTGGAAACTCGGGCACTGCCCAAGGGCCCGGGGTCAGTAGGGGGCCCCATGAGATGCCCCTGGTACCTTTTTCATAGGCTTTTTTGAGTTTGGGCAAGGACACAGGGGCCCCATGATCCCCTATTGCCCGGGGGCCCCATGAGTTGTCAGTCCACTCCTGAACCCAGGACTTATGAAGTAAAGTAATGATTGATAAGAAATAGAAGCTTTCAGGAGGTATATATCAGTTTTATGTTAAAAACATTAAAGGGTGTATATAAAAAAAATGGTATGGTTTCATTTAAACTGTTTTTAAATTTGTTCTGTGTGAATGGGGCAATATCAAATTTTCTAAAGCTATATCATCTCCAATTGGAATGAGTGAATCCAGATAATACCATACTAAGGCCACTAGATGGAGCAAATTTATTTTCTATGAAAGTCAGCGTTATTTAGTGGACATAAGGCATTATGAATTAAATGCAGCTTAGAAAGACGAACAGCTAGGCATTTTTTCTTAAATAAATACACTCCTGATAAAATATTTTTATAAGAAAATTATCATGCCGTAAAATAAGTAATGCAGTTAAATTACTCATGCATCTTAGTGAACTGAGCACATTGCAGGAATTTGTAGATGTTTTGCTGATTGCAGCACTGTAGAGGTTGTATGTTCTGCTCCTTGTATACTGTTTTTTCTGAATTTGTCATATACCAGAATATCAGCAGTTGATTGCTTGTCAGTTTCTGTCACTTTAATTTTCACTACCTGATATTGCAGGAGAGGTTCTGTAACACTCACAAATCACTTGTACTTGTTAACCACTTCAATCCCTTTTTTTCTTTCTAAGTCCCCTTGAGTCTGACATTGTTTTATAGCTTTGCCAATGTCTCCATTCCACACATTATATTTTAGGTTTTGTAGTCCACCATAATGTAGTATATAACATTTTTAGGACATTTTTTAGGATAGGGCTTTATGTTGGTAGCAAATCGGGTTACATTTCATATTTGTCTTTGATTTTTATTGGGAATAAATAGAAAAATGGGGAAAAATGCATGATTCTGTAATTTTTTTCCCAATGCACACCCCTGTTTAAATATTCCAAAATATAATCAAGTTTGCTTATTAACCACTTCCCACTGTCCATACACATATATATGTGGCCTCTTGGCGGGTGAGCCTTAATGCCAAACGGTCGCATATATGCTGCCCTGTGTAAACATCTTACTGTGCTGATAGCACGCTCCCCAGCACGCTCCCAGCATGGTAGCCGATGGAGATCAGTAAGCCCCCGATGCAAGCTTGCGATAGGGAGCTTTCTAATCATGTGACCGCTTTGACAGCCAATCTCAGTGGTCACATATCATGCATATCAGGAAAGCTTGTTCCCCTTCAACACTGCATTACGGCACCAGAAGGGGAAAAAATTGTTTGCGAAAATTGTTAGCAAAAAATTCATAGGAATAAAGTATACCTAAAGGCACTTTGTTGGTTTTGGATAGAATGGAGAGGGGTTTGAATACCTGTCGGGTTTTTATTGGTGTTTGTGGCCCCGTTAGGAAGGTTCACTCTCCCTATTTCCCATGTTTACTGTTATCACTGAGAGTGAAAGTGAAATAAAATCGTAAATTTCGGGTTGTGTCCTGAACAGTAATAGAGAGGACACTATTTCTGATGACAGCCAGAGATTCCCGCACTTTGGAAGGATTTTCTCTCGGTTCCTGTTTTGGCTATGAAACAGGAAGTGAAGTGAAATCTCCCCAGGTTGCAACAACACCTGACAGGGGATTATAACCCTCCCTCACTCTAGTCAAAATGAAAAAAAAAAGTCTTTGGTGCTGTTTTGAATCTAGTTAATAAGGACACAAAAAACATAAAGATGACTTTATCACAGGTTTGTGATTGGTAAAAATTCAAATGAAATTTGCTGTTTACGTAATGTACAAAAATGTCAGTAAGGTAATTCAACATCAATATTGATATATTTATTTGTCAAAGCCTAATTGAACAAACTGATGTTAGAAGCTGATTGGCTACCATGTACAGCTGCACCAGATTTTGTACTCTCCAGTTTTAGTAAATTAACTTCACAGTATATCTATCTATATATACAGTGTGCATCCCAACTAGATCCACACCCCCAAGCAGGAGATCACGTCTAATTGTGGTCTATTGCTATAGTAGTAATGTACTGAAGTATGAAGAGGCTGGACAGTCTCTTATTGGTTGAACTAGATGGACTTATGTCTTTTTTCAACTTGATGAACTATGTAACTAATGACAGATCCTCTGTACTGACTGAAAGTGTCATGACATCACTCATGACGTCACTACACTCCTAATGTGTACCCCCCCCCCACTGACCACCAGTGCCCCCCCTTCTCCAACCACTGAGCACCATTGCTCCCCTAGTCCCTCCACTGAGCACCAGTACCCCATTTTTCCCCCATTGAGCACCAGTGCCCCCCTCCCCCACTGACTGGCAGTGCCCCCAATCAGTCCCCACTAAGCACCAGTACTTCATCTCCCCCCACTGAGCACCAGTGCCCCCTTTTGTCCCTCCACAAAGAACCTTTGCCCCCTTGTCCCCCCACTGAACACCAGTGCTCTCCTAGTCCCCCACTTAGAACTTGTTCCTCCACTGATCACCAGTACTCTCTTTTTCTCTCCATTGAGCATCAGTACCCCCCTTGTTCCCCCACTGAATACCATTTCCCCCCCGTCTCTCCCCACTGAGCACCAGTGCCCCCTTTTTTCCTTCACTGAGCACCAGTGCCCCCCTAGTTTCCCCACTCAGCACCAGTGCCCCCTCATCCCCCACTGAGCATCAGTGTCCTCCTTGTCCCCCACTGAGTACCAGTGCCCCCCCTTGTCCTCCACTTAGCACCAGTGCCCCTTTTGTTCCCTCACTGAGCACCAGTGCCCCCGTGCTCCCCCACTGAGCACCAGTGCCCAGCTCTCTCCCCACTGAGCACCATTTTCCCTCTTGTCCCCCCACTGAGCACCACTGCAACCCTTGTTCCTCCACTGACCATTATTGCATTGTTTTTATCCCCACTTAGCCCCAGTGCCTCCCTTGTTCCCCCACTAAGCACCAATGCACCCCTTTACCCCCCCCCCATGAGCACAGTGCCCTTTTTGTTCCCCCACTGAGCACCATATATATTGAGCATCATCTGAGCGACATATTCATGCTCAATGAATCAAACATAATAACAACTCAGCCCTATTGTTTACATATTGTATATAATTTTAACTATCTTCTGTAGTATTAAGCAATTGGCTGTACTTAGCTTTATCCTTTATAGTATGTAATTATATGTTACACTTAATTTTAGCCCATCACATCTTGCTCCAGACTATTTATTTTAATATTAACATCTGTAGATGACCCGATCTCCAATAAAATGGAAACCGTAATATTCGCGCATGCGCAGTAATAGGCGGGTCTCCAGACCTGTTCCATCAAACCTATAAAATGGCGGTCGGAACATTCGCGCATGCACAGTTTTATGCGCGTCTGTCACATTCATGTCTACGTGAACATGGCGCTCGCGCATGCGCAGTGAGCCAGACTATGATAAGATGGTGTGCGCAACTGCACGTGCATTTGGGCTATATATAGAACAATGTGACGTCCGGCGGCTATGGCATCACCCCTACAGTAGACGTGTTATTACACGAAACGCATCTAGGAGGAGCCCTTGCACGACTTGAAGTCACGCCTCCGGATCAGGTGGTCCGGCGGCCATCATTTTAACCACACTGGTCAGTCTATTCAGCAGTCCAAACTGCCTTGCTACTTACAGTCACCCTGTATGTTTTTTACCTGTAATTTTATCACCTATATTTATGCTCAATAAATGCTTTGAATACTACACTATGAGCACCTATAATTTTATTGCTCTGCACTGAGCTTCCACGCCTCAGCCCAGAATTCCAGATGTCCAATTTAGGCCTGAGAAGCAAGACTTAGACCAGACCAGCTTACCCACTACCCTCCACTATACAGAGGGACCTTCCGAGGATCACCCAATTACCAGGCTGTACCTATATAGGACCTCCGGCTACCCGAGACTTCTATATGCGCATTAAGATTGTGCTTCTGGTGAGTGGGCAATCTTTCCATACTCTCACATCTGGATGCAGGATTAGTACCCGCACTGGACATATCAAGTCATAGTATTATACCGTGGATTCTTCACTTATTTATAGTATATACTATACGGGACATTCATACTCATGTATATGATTCACATTTAATTTACTGGTTATCATCCATGTCTTAGCGCTGCACTGTATTTTACATTTTCTTGTTTTAAAAAGGTATTGTGGTTCCTTTTGGTGGATTTAGACGCTTTTATGTGTGCTCGCTAGTCCTCACACTTTTATGCCTCACTGAGCACCAATGACTCCTTTGTCCCCTCACTGAGCATTATCGCTTTGTTTTTATTTCCACTGAGCACCAGTGCCTCCCTTGTCCCCCCACTGAGCACCAGTTCCCCACTTTACCCCCCCCCTGTGAGCACCAGTGCCCCTTTTGTTCCCCTACTGAGCACCAGTGCTGTCTTTGTCTCCATACTGAGGACCAGTAAGTTTAAAATGCAGTCTATAGTTTAATTAAAAACATAAATAACTTTATTAATGAACATTCCCTGTTGGCTGTGTTTCTATTCTTATGACCAATTTTCCTGTATATGCATTGTTTTACAAATGTACAAGTTAACATTGTATTGACAAATTGTTGCCAGGGGTGTCAGCATCCAGGAGAAGATCAGAAGGCGGAGAAGTAAGCTGGAACAGCATGGCCATGACTACAGTACAGCCTGGGGTCAGAAACCCATCAGAACCTGGGGAGGAGGGACAGCGGGGGTGGCATTTAGTGGAACAGATGGGCTGTATTTTTCTCCTGCAACAGCTGAAAGCCCTCTTCTCCTCTTCTCTCTCCTACCGGCCTTCAGCTTCTGCAGGAGGAAAATACAGGCCACCAGTTCCACTAAACGCTGCCCCCGCCACCCCTCCCCTCCACTTTCCACTTCCTCCTCCTGCTCAGTCCCCCAGTGTGCTCTCTCGCCCACCCCCAGCGCAGCACTGCCAACTCTCCTCTTCTCTTCTACCGCTGGCTGCTGCAGGGAATTTTTCAGGATAGAGAGCTGGGGGGGGCAGTAAATATGTAATTTTCCGACCCCCTCCTTTTCTAAACAAACACAGTCCGTGATCGGTACTGATCATTTATTGTGTTCATTGATAACTAAAGCATGGTACACTGTGTTTACCATGCTTCAGTTTGTGAATGAGCAGGAAGCTGCTCAGTACAGAACACTTCCCATTCATTCACTGTCCAGTACAGCTAAGGGAGTGGGATATCTGTCCTCGGCCCCTTTCTCTGTCTCAAAAGTGAGACATCAGGTGTATGTTTAGACCCCTGATATATCACCAAAACCCCCCAACAGGGCTCTTAAAAATAATAAAAACAATATTATTAAAAAATAATAACAAAAATAACTACTGGCGTCGTTTACTGGCAACAACTTCTGTCTTATTGACACAGTCCTCTTTGGGATGGGGGGTGGGGAGGAGAACATCTAGCTTTACTACTGTCTACAGCTCGCTCCTATGTGATGTGTAGAAGTATCAGAAGCTCAGGAGCTGGACAGGTAGCTAGAGGTTCTAGCCTGAAACCTTGCAGGGGCCACTCTCCAAGTGTGGTTTTGAAACTCCTCTAGAACCCAAGTGGTTAAAGGAATGGTCACCTTTAATGGCTACTTTTGAAAATTCTAGTGATCTGGCTTCCAATTACTTCAGTGCTTTCTGAGTCACTGAACTGGAACAAGCAGTCAGAAATTATGACTTTACTGTGGCTTTAGTGGTCTCTCTGATATGCAAAGTCAGTAACCTATTGCAGCCAGTGATAAGACATTTCTCAAGTGAGCTTACTACTCTAAATGGAAATTTGATTGGTGGCTATGGATAACTGTACTTTGCAACTTATTATTATTTGTACTGATTCATGGAAAAAAACTCACTAGCTGGCATTATGTTAATTCATTTCAGTAACTTACTTGCAGTAGTTATATGTGCAAAAGGCACTGGGGTTGATTTACTAAAGGCAAATAGGTTGATCACTTTAACGGCCAGTTCACACTATATGCATTTCAACAGTTTTTTTTCTGCATCCAAAGAGCACAGAAAGTAGGCTATATGCTTGAAGAAAATAGAGGGGAAAAGTGAACTAGAACAAAACACACTGGAACGTGTCAAAAATGCAACGGAACGTGCCAAAAATGCACATGCAAAAACGCATCCGGAACGTATCTGGACTGTGTTTCTATAGTGTGAACCGGCCCTAAAAGGAAATTGTTCCCTTTTGTTAGTGAATGTGGTGATATTTCACTTAGCAAAAAATTTCCAATAATAAGCAAGTTAAAAAAACAGTATTTTTGTTTCTACGTTATAGGATGATGGAAGTCAACAGAGATTCATCTCATTTATTAAGCTCTGGGCCAAATTCCCTTGCAAAGTGAACAACCTGTTTGCCTAAGTAAGTCAACCCCACTGAGTGGGAATTTAGGGACAGGATGTTGCACTATCAGAGAATTTGGGAGCACTAACTAGACTCTATGCCATGTATCTGATCATATAATAATAATGAGGCATTATTTATTAACAGTCCCAACATAAGATGAATGTGCGTAATGCTTATCACTGACAAGTCATAAATTCTGGGATGACAACATTCATCCTTGTACCATGATCAGAGTTTCTGGAAGTTTTTCCCAGGTTGTGATATTTTTATGACAAATGTTTTGATAGGTAGGGCTCATCTGTTTCAGTTTTTATCACAGCAATTCTAATCGCTGAGATAAAAGAGATTAAGTTAAAGAGAACATGTGCTTTGCACCTGCAGAAGATCAGCTTTCTTTAAATGTTCTCCTTCCCCATATAGTCATTCCTCAGTGTCTATATATAAATCCTTACTGGAGTGACAAGAAATATCTATTACTCTGAACAATACACTACTACACTGCTTCAATGTAGAACATGGAATTATGCAAATTTCATTTTCAGGGACTTCAGCAGTGAGACCAGAGCAGCTCATTTCTCAGCAGTAACTGAAAGGCAGACATATTCTCTCTGTTGGATTGTCCTTCATTTTTCACCATGGGAAAGGAGAGGGTGATGCAGCCAGAGGAGTGAGACTCCACAGATAAAGCAAAGGTGGAGACATCTCCCTACTGGTGCTCCTGAGTAAACAAAAACCAAAGGATGATTCAACAGAATCAGAATACACCCTTAAAATACAACTAAAGGGAAAACATTTTTTTTCCATTTTGGATAGAATAAGGGAGGATTATAACCATGTATAGGTAAAGTTGATCCAGGGAATATCCGATTGCCTCTCGGGGGATCAGGAAGGAATTTTTTCCCCTTCAAGTGCAAATTCGATCATGCTTTGCTGGTTTATTTGCCTTTCTCTGGATCAATTGTGGGTACAGGATTATAACTTTTGTTTGGTTGAACTGGATGGACTTGTGTCTATTTTTCAGCCAGACTAACTATGTAACAACCCCTGTCAATTTTTTTTATTGCCACCTATGTCCTATTGTGAAGATTTCCCTTCACTTCCTGTCCAATAGCAAAAAAACAAGAAGTGATAAGAACCCACCAAAGGAAGGAATCCCTGATGTTTAATTTTCACTTTCGGCGATGATAGTAACCAGGATAAATGAGGTAAATCTCCCTAAATTTTATTGCTGAGCAGCAATAAAAACCTTACAGGGGTTCTATTTAGAACTAAAACAACTTTTGCCTTTACAGTATTTAAACCTTAACTACTTGAGTTCTGGAAGTTTTTACCCCCTTCATAAATTATAAATGAGATAAAAGGGGTGCCAACTCAAAACATTTTTTGTTGAAAATGTAAATTAAATATTGTGCAGCTGCCCCTTTAAGTGTCAATAACACTAAAACATGAAGTGCAAAGGTAGGCACTGCTCCCTTCAAAACAGTAAGCTATACACAAATCCACAATAAATAATAAAAAGTGATAGTCATATGCAGCAATAAATATCCACATAGGTCATAACTCAAATGGCAATAAATCCATAACATATGTAAATGGTTTCCCAATCCCCATGCCTTTAAATACACTGTTCAAAAAAATTAAAGGAACACTTTGAAAACACATCAGATCTCAATGGGGAAAAATATCATGCTGGATATCTATACTGATATGGACTCGGTAATATGTTAGGAAGGTAAGGATGCCCCATCCTTTCACGGAAATGAAATAGATCAATCTACAGAGGACTGAATTTAAAGACACCCAGATAATCAAAGTGAAAAAATGATGCAGCAGGCTAGTCCCTTTAGCTGAAATTTCATTGCAGCAAATCAAAATGAGGCTCAGTACTGCGTATGGCCCCCACACACTTGTATATATGCCTGACAAGGTTGGGGCATGCTCCTAATGAGAAGACAGATGATGTCCTGGGCAGGGGCGGACTGACCATTTGGAAACTCGGGCACTGCCCGAGGGCCCGGGGTCAGTAGGGGGCCCCATGAGATGCCCCTGGTACCTTTTTCATAGGCTTTTTTTGAGTTTGGGCAAGGACACAGGGGCCCCATGATCCCCTATTGCCCGGGGGCCCCATGAGTTGTCAGTCCGCCCCTGGTCCTGGGGTATTTCCTCCCAGATCTGGACCAGGGCATCACTGAGCTCCTGGACAATCTGAGGTGCAACCTGGAAGCATTGGAAGGACCGAAACATGATATCCCAGAGGTGTTCTATATTATTTAGGTCAGGCGAGTGTGAGGGCCATTCAATGGTATCAAGTCCTTCATGCTCCAGGAACTGCCTGCATACTCTCGCCACATGAGGCCGGGCATTGTCATGCACCAGGAGGAACCCAGGACCCACTGCACCAGCATAGGGTCTGACAATGGGTCCAAGGATTTCATCCTGATACCTAATGGCAGTCAGGGGTCCATTGTCTAACCTGTAGAGGCCTGTGCGTCCCTCCATGGATATGCCTCCCCAGACCATCACTGACCCACCACCAAAACGGTCATGCTGAACGATGTTACAGGCAGCATAACATTCTCCACGGCTTCTCCAGACCCCTTCACATCTGTCACATGTACTCAGGGTGAACCTGCTCTCATCTGTGAAAAGCACAGGGCGCCAGTGACTGACCTGTCAATTCTGGTGTTCAATGCAAATGCCAATCGAGCTCTATGGTGCTGGGTAGTGAGCACAGGGCCATTAGAGGACATCAGGCCCTTAGGCCACCCTCATAAAGTCTGTTTCTGATAGCTTGATCAGAGACATTCGCCCCAGTGGCCTGCTGGAGGTCATTTTGTATAGCTCTGGCAATGCTCATCCTGTTCCTCCTTGCACAAAGGAGCAGATACCAGTCCTGCTTATAGGTTAAGGACCTTCTACGGCCCTATCCAGCTTTCCTAGAGTAACTGCTTGTCTCCTGGATTTTCCTCCATGCTCCAGAGACTGTGCTGGAAGACACAACAAACCTGGCAATACCACGTATTGATGTGCCATCAGGGAGAAGTTGGACTGCTTGTGCAACCTCTGTAGCATCCAGGTATCGCCTCATGCTACCAGTGGTGACACTGACCCTAGCCAAATGCAAAACTAGTGAAAAACAGTCAGAAAAGATGAGTAGGGAAAAAAAATGTCAGTGGCCTCCACCTGTAAAACCATTCTGGTTTTGGGGGTCGTCTCATTGTTGCCCATCTAGTGCACCTATTGTTAATTTCATTAACACCAAAGCACCTGAAATTGATTAACAACCCCCTCTGCTACTTAACTGACCAGATTAATATCCCAGGAGTTTCATTGACTTGATGCTATACTCTGATTAAAACATGTTCCTTTCATTTTTTTGAGCAGTTCACTAGTGTGAGACAATCATTCCTTAGTTCCAGCACGTGCAGAAAAAATGCTCACTTACCAACCAAAAATGAGCATTAAAAGCATGTGTCGGTCTTCAGAGGGAATCAGAAGTGGAATGGGACGAGATGAATCCACAATGACCATGCACTCTAGCACAGATGCTCTGTCATTAACAAGGGAAGCCACAAGCCTAATAAAATAATGTAATCATATTGCAGTATGTTTATTAAAATGGGGAAATTTGAAACAGATAAAATGTGCACTCACATTCACAAGGTGCTTAACCACTTCCTGTCCGGACACTTTTACCCCCTTCCTGTCCAGGGCAATTTTCAGCTTTCAGCGCTATCACACTTTGAATGACAATTGCGCGGTCATGCAATACTGTACCCATATGAATTTTTTACCATTTTTTTGAGACAGATAAAGCTTTATTTTGGTGGTATTTATTCACCGCTGGGATTTTTATTTTTTTTACTATGTAAATGAAAAAGTCCAAAAATTTTGAAAAAAAGTGTTTTTTTTAATAAAATTTTGCAAATAAATAATATTTCATCCTAAATCTTGGCCAAAATTTATTCCGTTATTTTTTTAGTAAAAAAAAAAAAATCAAAATTAGTTTATAACCAAACATTATAATTTTTAAACATTTTTTTTTACATTTTTATTTTATTTTTTTTTATATTATTTTTTATTTTTATTTTTTATTTTTACATACTGTCACCCTAGCAGTACAGTGTCACCATGGTGACACTGTACTACTTGTGGGGGGTGATGAAGATTTTTTTTTTTTTTTTTACACTGATTGCTTTTACACCCATATAGGATGTAAAAGCAATCATTTCTCTTTCTCTCTGTCTGCATTCTTGCAGTCATTGAGAAATACTGAGTGAGCTGTGATTGGTCACAGCTTGTCACATGGTACAAGGCTGTTGTGAATAGCCTTGTACCATGTGACCTCTGTGATCATTCACAGATTTCACACGTAGTAAGCAATGATGTCACAAGTGACATCTTGTTTACTACTTTGCATGTGATCACTGATTCGCCAATCAGTGATCACATGACCGGGACCTCGTACAGAGGTCCCGTCCGACGATCGGTGTTTCACTGTGTCCGGGGGACACAGCGGACACCGGATCGCGGTGGTGCGCGCTCCTAGGGAGCGCGCACAGCTAGAAAAGGCGGGTGCCGTTTAGGAACAGCAACCCGACCTTGGACTGCCACCGCCCTGCCGTTTATAAACAGCAGGCGGACGGCAAGAGGTTAAAGGAGACTGGAAATGATGTCAGGGACTAACCGGAAGTGATGCATTTCACATTCCGTGCATTCCGTGCTATTCATGACTGTGCTACTTTAACTGTCAATTGTGCTGTCATGCAACTATGTGCCCAAATGAAATTTATATCATTCTTTTCATACAAACAGAGCTTTCTTTTTGTGGTATATGATCATCACTGGGGGTTTTTCTATATAAATAAAAAAGATTGAAAATTTTGAAAAAAAATGATATTTCCCACTTTCTGTTATAAAACATATCCAATAAAATAAAATTTAGTTCAAAATGTATTCTACTACATGTCTTTGGTAAAAAAAAATCCCAATAAATGTATATTAATTGGTTTGTGTAGTAATAGCACCTACAAACTATGGTATATAACTGAAATGTATGCAGCTATGACGCAATACTGGTAATGGCAGTGATAAGCGACTTATAGTGGGACTGTGATAGTGTAGCTGACGCTGGCTGGGAGGTACACTAATTGACACTGACATCAATAGCGGCACTAATACAGTGATCAGTGCGAATACTGTACACATAAGGGAGAGGAGATACCTTTTAGAACTCCATTGGGCCACTCCACTGAAATTGCCAAATGCAAAATTGACAAATACTGTATGTAGAGCCTGGCACTTCCTCTAGGACACTCCCTAACCAACCACTGCACCCATCAAACTGACAGGCACCTATCTGATGACTTTTGTAGTGCAGTGGGAGGAGCCTGATGAGATCTGAGAGACTAGCTCCCCATCAGTTCCACCTTGCTGTTGATTGACAGTCATAACAGTGGGTGGATCCATAGCTATTATTCATCCTATAGCGTTTTTTTTAATCCACCCACTGCCATCTGCTGTCAATCAAAAGCAAAGTGGACCTGATGGGGAACTAGTCTCTCAGATCCACCCACCTGATGACTCTAACCTATCCCAAATATGAGCATTGACATATTTGAGTAATGAAATCACTGTTATTCCATGTCCCAGCCTGAATCTCCCAGCTGACAGATGAATGGGGCTGGGGATAGTGCTTTGTCATGGAAAATGTCACATACATGACAGCTTCTCAGCAGAGACATGTACCACTCTTAGAGGTCAGTAGTAAGCAAGGCAGAGTCCAGGGGTCAGGTGTAAGTGAGGCAGAGTTCATGGGTCAGGTGTAAGTGAGGCAGAGTTCAGGGGTCAGGTGTAAGTGAGGCAGAGTTCAGGGGTCAGGTGTAATTGAGGCAGAGTCCAGGGATCAGGTGTAAGTGAGGCAGAGTTCAGGGGTCAGGTGTAAGTGAGGCAGAGTTCAGGGATCAGGTGTAAGTGAGGCAGGGGTCAGGTGTAAGTGAGGCAGAGTTCAGGGGTCAGGTGTAAGTGAGGCAGAGTCCAGGGGTCAGGTGTAAGTGAGAGGCAGAGTTCAGGGGTCAGGTGTAAGTGAGGCAGAGTTCAGGGGTCAGGTGTAAGTGAGGCAGAGTCCAGGGGTCAGGTGTAAGTGAGGCAGAGTCCAGGGGTCAGGTGTAAGTGAGGCAGAGTTCAGGGGTCAGGTGTAAGTGAGGCAGAGTCCAGGGGTCAGGTGTAAGTGAGAGGCAGAGTTCAGGGGTCAGGTGTAAGTGAGGCAGAGTTCAGGGGTCAGGTGTAAGTGAGGCAGAGTCCAGGGGTCAGGTGTAAGTGAGGCAGAGTCCAGGGGTCAGGTGTAAGTGAGGCAGAGTCCAGGGGTCAGGTGTAAGTGAGGCAGAGTCCAGGGGTCAGGTGTAAGTGAGGCAGAGTTCAGGGGTCAGGTGTAAGTGAGGCAGAGTTCAGGGGTCAGGTGTAAGTGAGGCAGAGTCCAGGGGTCAGGTGTAAGTGAGAGCCAGAGTTCAGGGGTCAGGTGTAAGTGAGGCAGAGTTCCGGGGTCAGGTGTAAGTGAGGCAGAGTCCAGGGATCAGGTGTAAGTGAGAGGCAGAGTCCAGAGGTCAGGTGTAAGTGAGGCAGAGTTCAGGGGTCAGGTGTAAGTGGGGCAGAGTTCGGGGGTCAGGTGTAAGTGAGGCAGAGTTCAGGGGTCAGGTGTAAGTGGGGCAGAGTTCGGGGGTCAGGTGTAAGTGAGGCAGAGTTCAGGGGTCAGGTGTAAGTGAGGCAGGGTCCAGGGGTCAGGTGTAAGTGAGGCAGAGTCCAGGGGTCAGGTGTAAGTGAGGCAGAGTCCAGGGGTCAGGTGTAAGTGAGGCAGAGTTCAGGGGTCAGGTGTAAGTGAGGCAGAGTCCAGGGGTCAGGTGTAAGTGAGGCAGAGTCCAGGGGTCAGGTGTAAGTGAGGCAGAGTTCAGGGGTCAGGTGCAAGTGAGGCAGAGTCCAGGGGTCAGGTGTAAGTGAGGCAGAGTCCAGGGATCAGGTGTAAGTGAGAGGCAGAGTTCAGGGGTCAGGTGTAAGTGAGGCAGAGTCCAGGGGTCAGGTGTAAGTGAGGCAGAGTCCAGGGATCAGGTGTAAGTGAGAGGCAGAGTTCAGGGGTCAGGTGTAAGTGAGAGGCAGAGTTCAGGGGTCAGGTGTAAGTGAGGCAGAGTTCAGGGATCAGGTGTAAGTGAGGCAGAGTTCAGGGATCAGGTGTAAGTGAGAGGCAGAGTTCAGGGGTCAGGTGTAAGTGAGGCAGAGTTCGGGGGTCAGGTGTAAGTGAGGCAGAGTTCAGGGGTCAGGTGTAAGTGAGGCAGAGTCCAGGGATCAGGTGTAAGTGAGGCAGAGTCCAGGGGTCAGGTGTAAGTGAGGCAGAGTCCAGGGGTCAGAATTCCTCTTCTCCAGAGTCCTCCCACTCACATCAAGGTCCCAAGATTCACCCCCTGACCTCAGGGTCCCCAGGGTAATCCCCCTTACATCAGGGTCCCCACAATCACCTCCTAACATCAGGGTCCCCAGAGCCACCTACATCAGGGTCCCTGGGGTTCCTCAACCTTACCTCAGCACTGCTTTCATCAGGATCCCCAGAGAAATCCTCCGCTTGTCATGGTCCCCAGGGAGAAACCCCCGCTTGTCATGGTCCCCAGAGTAATCCCCCACACATTAGGGTCCCCAGAGTCACCCCCCCTAACACCAGGGTCCCTGGGGTTCCTCAGTCTTACCTCAGGGTCCCCAGAGCCCTCCCTAACACTAGGGTCCCTAGATTCAATCCCCCCTAACATCAAGGTCCATAGATTTCCCCAGAGTAATCCCTCACACATCAGGGTCCTCAGAGTAATCCTCTCAGAGTAATCCCCCTTACATCAAGGTCCCCAGAGTTACCCCACTAACATCAGGGTCCCTGGGGTTCCTCAGCCTTACCTCAGGGTGCCCAGAGCCCCCCTAACATTAGGGTCCCTAGAGTAACCCCACTTACTACAGAGTCCCTAGACTCACTCCCTTAAAGGAAAACCCCCAGAATTTCCCTAGTTACAGACTCCCCCCTTTACATCAGGGCCCCCTCCTCCTTACATCAGGGTCCTAAGAGCCCTAAGAGAATTATAGGCAGCAAGAATGAAAGAAAAAATGAAGGGAGTATGTCTAAAGCTGGTCATAGACAGCTTAAAATATGGCAGGTTTAACCAGAAATCGCAGAGTTTCGATCCATGTATGGGCAAACTGGTTGTACTGAAGTCCATCTATTGATTGACTTCAGCATAACCAGCCCGTTTGTTTTTTGTTTTTTTTTTATGATTACTGCTGGAGGCTATAGCCGCAGACAGTGATTAATGTATTCTGATGGCTAGGAAAACTGTCAGAAAACAATATCTCCACAGGAGGGATTCCCCTATCAACACAGACTGTGTTGATGAGGGAATCAAGTGATTTTCTTCCCTTCAACTTTGGACTGAAGGAAAGAAAATTGCATAAGGTATGGCTTGCCTAAGTGTAGCCAAACAATCAATCGCACTGCACCGCCGGTCATGGCTTCAATATAATGAATGTTTGCTTTGGGGTGGGGGGGGTTAATACTGCTGTAAATCATATATTTACTGATCAATGAATGATTACAGAACTGCATTCATTTGTGTCTTTTATATGTGCCTAGAGCCCGGTGTTATCTACGTGTTCCTTGCACCGCTGCTCTTTGAACTGTCTTCTTTAGATAGCCGCATTCCTGTTCCTTTAAATTCAGGGCATATTCTACCACAATTAGGATAATGTTAGATCAAAGACACATTCTCTGGATGAACAGTTTTGCTGCATGTAAAACAGTTTACAAACAGTTTTAAATGTTGACTGAATGCTCCACAATTGGGTTGCCTTGGAAACAATAAGTTAGAGTTATGTAGAAGAACTTATGCATGTCTTATTCAAAAGAAAGCAAGGGAAATTTAGTGGCAATTAAAACCGCATTTCCTGCCACCGCCGCAGAAGACCGGCAGTAATTTCATTTTTAAACTTTTGATGATGAGCCCAGCCCTACTCAGAGCTATGTGTTTTAAGAGGGCAATACCTTTATTACAAGGCTTTGCAATGCATTTGGTATGTCGAGTCCACTTCTAGTTTTAAAGGAAACCTGTCAAGAGAAAAATACTTGGACTGCATATAATATCCCCCTTCTGAAAATGGCAATGACTATTGTCTTGTTAACCCATTGACCTAAGCATTTTCTGCAGCATTTTGCAGAAATGCAGTACAGCCCATAATTAACATGATTTCCTATGGGACATGTTCACGTTTGCGCGTTTTCACCCGGTGCGTTTTTTGGAAAGGGTCAGGGAAATTTTTTAACGCAAAAAGTTGCATTTTTTAGGTTCTATAAACTTCAATGGAAATGCTGCAGAAAGGAATGTATTGCATTTTTTTATTCATTTTTGATGCGTTCTTGCTGTGTTTTTGATGTGTTTTCTGATGCATTTTAAATATGCCTAGCAACAAGAGAAATTTGAAAAAAAGAGAAAAAAACCTGCAAAACTCGTAAAAAATGCAGGTGCAAAAATGCAAAACACAATGCAGAAACGGCTCAAAGGCAACCTGCATAGGTGTGAACCTAGCCTTATGCAGCTTATTAGGTCTACCTCCCATAAGATTAGTTTGGAACAGATTCTAGAGGCAAGCTAAGCAATGAACATGTTTGTATCATGACAGGTTCCCTTTATGTGAAAACCATTAGTACAACTGCAAGTCTATATGAATCAAAACTAATTTCACATAATTTACTGGACAAATATTGAACAGAGCAGCATTTTGGGATCTTCACAATGCTTACAGGATGTGTTAAACAGTATAAATTGATTGTACAGTACACGACTTATGGTGGCCAAACATGCTTGGATTAAATGATTGATTTCTTTTCAGATCAATCTCTTCCAAGAATAGTGTTCAACCCATTCGATCAATATGCCACACATTAGGAAGTGGAATTCGATCACTAGCTAAGATATGATCATCAATCACGATTATAGGTTATTGACTGCATCTCTGATTCCATCAGGTA
This sequence comes from Staurois parvus, assembly GCF_062004578.1. NCBI lineage: Eukaryota > Metazoa > Chordata > Amphibia > Anura > Ranidae > Staurois > Staurois parvus. The sequence goes on from NW_028317844.1 coordinate 18,554,184, forward strand.
ATCTCATATTCTGATCGATTGAAATACGATTGTATTCATGAACAAAGCATCTCAATCCTGCAATCGAAGCAAATGATAGATAATTTTCTGCTCTGGACAATCAACTTGGTTTGATCAAATCTGCTCTAAATCAAGTCGATTGAAAGAGGTTGTCTGAGGAGTTCTGAGGCTAAAACTCATGTCAGGGTCAGTATTATTAGGTATTTATATCAAAAGCATGGTTTAGAGAAACAATTATAGATGCATATTGGTCCTTAACTGCTTCATGAAGGAGAGTAAAACAAATATTAATGCCCAAGGCTAGGTTCACACCTATGCAAGTTGCGTTTGACTCGTTTCTGCATTGCATTTGTGTTGCATTTTTGCACCTGTTTTTGACACGTTTTTTATGTGTTTTTGTTTTTTTTTTTCTTTTTAATTTTTAATTTTTCTTGTTGCTAGGCAGATTTAAAAAACAAAACGCATAAAAAACGCACTACATGCTTTTCTGCAGCATTTCCATTGAAGTCTATAGAACCAAAAACACAACTTTTTACATTCAAAAAAGTCCCTGACTTTTTCCTAAAATGCAGCGGGTGAAAACGCAGAGGTGTGAACATGTCCCATAGGAAGTCATGTTAAATGGACTATACTGCATTTCTGCAAAATGCTAAATGCTATGGAAAACACTAAGGTAACACAGTTTTGCAATTTTAACATGCATTAGTAAAACTGTATATATCATCACAACTACTTAGTGTATCCAGGAAGATTAAACCTTGTTTTTGTTCAGAACAATGTGGGCTTTTATTTGGTGGTAAATGGTAATGAATATATATATAAAAAATTACATTTAGCTGTATATTTCTTGGTCTTACCTTAACTAACTGTCACAGACATCCCAACGACACTAATACAGTGATCAGTGCTAATAAAAAGAACTTACACTGTACTAATGACACTGGGCAGGAAAAGGTTAACATCTGGGGTGATCAAAGGGTTAACTGTGTGCTGTTTCACATAATGTGCTGTATGTGTTTTACTAGGGAAACATGCTGCTGTGTACTTCTCTGCTGTGAGAAATCCAAGCAGCATGTCCTTGCTGGCAAGAGAGAGACCTGTGTTGGTTACACAGAGGTCTTTTCCCTGTCAGTGTTTCTTGGCGATTGTCGGGTGCCAGCGGAGAATCTCTGGCTGGGACCCAGTGATTGACATCTGTAGCCGCCAATGGCAGCTCGGGTAGGGCAGCGCATGCACCCCCTACCAAGACATGCAAATCACGTGTAGATATACGTGATTTTGTGCAGCCCTGCCTCCTTGTAGTAGTTGTACTATAGGGTGGTGGGCAAGCAGTTAATAATAATAATTATATTTTTTTATTTTTATAATTATTCACCAATATTTTAATCATATTTCTTTCTCAATTTCTCATTCAATCAGTTAAAAATAATTTTGACATTTTAGCTCCAGTTTTAGACCTTATTTCATTCACTTTACATTTAGATTAAATGCTTTAACTTTCCCTCAAAGGTCATGTAATAATGGTTCATTATATAATTATCATTTAGGAGTGATTCTTCTGATTATTTTACCTGGTAATGCATACATTTATTCTTAAATACATTAATGCATTTTTTCACCTGGTTACACTGTTTTACTTTCCACAGTTTCTTTTGCAGAAAAAAGATAAAAAAGAATATGGGGATATCTATCTGCCTGAATAGCTATATCTAATTAGACTTTTAATAGATATCAATGTATTCTTTTTAACTATATTTCGATCCTCTGAATATAACCTAAATGATTATGACACCAGGAAAAGTACTGCCTATAAAATAAAATTTGACTTATTGAAGTATAATTTATCTTTACTAGAAAGGTTCCATTGTAATTGGGGTTCCACTGCACTTATAATTTGTTCTGCATTTTCCAATTATCAGTTTTGATCTGAAGGCAACATATTGCTGCATACTGCAGAGTACTGACAAAATGAAGTATTTGAAATGATAAACCAACTGGATATTGGCATCTTACTGTTTTTCTAAATCTTGTTTATACATACAAATTTGTTTTGCAAATAAACTTTAAACTGGCAACAAAAAATGTATTGAGTGCTATGGATTAGCATTATGGAGACAGCACCACAGACTCTGTGTGGGAGATTTACTAAAACTGGTTCACTCAGAATCTGGTGCACCTGTGCATGGTAGCTAATCAGCTTCTAACCTGAGCTTGTTCAATTAAGCTTTAGCAATACAACCTGTAAACTGATTGGTTTCTATACAGAAGTGCTCGACATTCTGAGTGAACCAGCTTTAGTAAAAAAAACCCTGTCTGCTTCAAGGCTCCCTTTGTCCAACTAAAACCTTGAGTGGAGCTGTCCGATTAGAGATGAATTATTGCTCAGACTCATTGGCTTGTGTGTCAATTACAGCTTGAGCTACTGAGGTCTGTAATCAACAGGGCCATCAAATTTAAAGTGAAACATCACTCTCTGAATCAACATTGGCTGTTTGTAATCCTTATGCTGCTAGGATTAGTAAAGAGACAGGAAAGTATATCATATTTACTTACTACTTAATATTTACTATTAAACTTTTTTTTTTACATTTCTTCAGTTACTTCCTGGTTTCCATGTCTAGGCAAGGGTGTATTTTCCACAAGGCAAACAAGGCATTTGCCTAGGGTGGCATTTTTCAAGGGTTCAAGGGAGGGCAGCACTGCAACTTGAAAGAAGGGAAGTGTCAGGAATGGACTCGCCAATGGTGGTGGGACTCACCTTCCTTGTGGGCTGCAGTACCAGGGCTGGCCAGCGGGTGCTCTCAGCAACCAGGAGCTCACTCCTGCAATCAGCCATCACCTGAGGCTGATTGCAGGAGGTGTATTTAAGGAATGGCCAGACCTGCAGTCAGTGCCTTGGTGTTTGTTTCCGATGTGCCCTGTTTCCTGTATCCTGTCTAATGCCTGCTCGACTCTCCTGCTTGACTCTGACTCTGATAGAACTCCGCCTGCACTATTCCTGACCATTCTTCTGCCTGCTCCCGTTGTACCTTTCTGCCTGATTGTTCCTGACCCGGCCTGCCTGACCACTCCACCTCTCCAGCCCTGACTGCACCTGTACCTATTAGTTTAAGGTTTGTTTTGTTTTGCACTGTGTTTGTTTATTTTGTGCAGCTCATAATAAATATTATTATTATTTAATCATTTCTGAAGCCTGCTGTTTCCTTGTGTCAGTCCACACATCTCTGGTCATACCTGGATCCCTGACAGGAAGGAAGAAGGGACACACGCAGCATGGAAACCTGTTGGGTTCCGAAAGACTGCTGAGGGTTTCATGACAGTGTGTGCACAGCCCAACTCTCGATCCTGGGGATATCCAGAGCTGTGAAGGTGAGTGTCTCTCTCTCACTATGAAGGATGGTGGCTGGTGTTGGGGGGCAGTGGTAGTAGAAGGCTCTCTCTGGTGGGGGAAGGGGTGTTGTTGGTCAATGTCAGGCTCTCTCTGGGGGGGGTGCTGTTTTTTGTGTTACCTAGGGCAGCACAAAACCTAAATACACCACTGTGTCTAGGCAAATGATGTCATATATCCCAGGAGTCTTCAAGAGGGGAGGAGTGGCTTTCTAAGATACGCACACCCTCCTGCCTGCATTCTTGAGCTAAGGGCAGATGGATTCCAGGAAGTAAATGAAATCAAATGAATCACCTGCCCTTATGTAAGATGGCCATTGCCAGAAATGCAAGGGGGTGTTTTTCAAAGTGATTTCTCAGCAAAATAAAGCATGGAGACATGGATGGATGGGAAAGTTTGCTTTGAATATTAAAAATGAATGAATAGAGTTGGTTTGTGAAACAGATGTAGTGTAGTTCCACCTTAAGAAGAGCTAAGAGGAAAATTTTAATAGCTACATGAAACACCTCTTCTTTTTATCATGCACTGAGTTTTAAAACAAGATACTCAGCCCAACATTAAAGAGCAGCATGAAAATGGTAATAGAACAAAACCAACATATTTCCAACTGCTAGCATGAAGAAATTGCATGGATACGCTGGAGATTATAGAGGCATTGAACAGCTAATCAGAGAGAAATGTAAAAGACTTGTTTTGAGAGCTAAGAATCTGTCATTTACTCATTCACCTTTTTTTTTTCTATTCTGCCTCTATTATATTAATTAGTGCAATATATTTCAAAATATTAACTAAAAAAAAATACTGCAGAAAACACAGTACACAGCACCAAAAGGACACATTTTTTTAGGGTAAATTAAACAGATTAAATATTTGATTCATACAATGTAGCACTTTAAGCAAAATAAAAACATAATACAGTTTATTTTGTTAGAATGTGTTAATGAAAATGTCTCTGTAATTATCTGCTTGTGTGAAATGCTCTCACGTATAATTCATTCTGAATTGACACTATTAATAAAAGCAGCTTTGTTCTTGACCCTCTCATAGACAGTTTAAATATTTTTTGCATTGCTCTCTTGTGACAATTTTTTTCTCTGTTCTTATGAACAATAGATTTCCTGAAGCTTTAATGTTCAAGTACGTATTTTACACTAATGCAGGCCATAGATGGGTCGAAAATCGGCCGATTTTTCGTCCGAAAATAAAATCGGCCGATTTTCGGAATGTTAGTGGGCTATTTGGTCGGCCGTTTTTCGGGATTTTGGCCGTTTTTTTTTTTTGGTAAAGTTGGAAAAAAATCGGCCGATCGGCCGATTTTCGCGGCATTAATGGGCTAATCGGCCGATTTTTTACCGATAAAAAATGTGCGCATGAGCAGTGACCTGCAGAGGGAGACAAAAAGAAGAAAAAGAAGAAGAGGATGAAGAAGAGGATGAAGAAGAAGAGGAAGAAGAAGAGGATGAGGAAGAAGAAGAAGATGAGGATGAAGAAGAAGAAGAGGATGAGGAAGAAGAAGAAGAGGATGAGGAGGAGGAAGAAGAAGAAGAGGATGAGGATGAGGATGAAGAAGAAGAAGAAGAGGATGAAGAAGAAGAAGAAGAAGAGGATGAAGAAGAAGAAGAAGAAGAGGATGATGATGAAGAAGAAGAGCATGAAGAAGAAGAAGAGGATGAGGATGAAGAAGAAGAGGATGAGGAAGAAGAAGAAGAGGATGAAGAAGAAGAAGAAGAAGAAGAGGATGAGGATGAAGAAGAAGAAGAGGATGAGGATGAAGAAGAAGAAGAGGATGAGGATGAGGAAGAAGAAGAAGAAGAGGATGAGGATGAATAAGAAGAAGAAGAGGATGAGGATGAAGAAGAAGAAGAGGATGAGGATGAAGAAGAAGAGGATGAGGATGAAGAAGAAGAAGAAGAGGATGAGGATGAAGAAGAAGAAGAAGAGGATGAGGATGAAGAAGAAGAAGAAGAAGAGGATGAGGAAGAAGAAGAAGAAGAGGATGAGGATGATGATGAAGAAGAAGATGAGGATGAGGATGATGAAGAAGAAGAATAATAAGAAGAAGAGGATGAAGAAGAAGAAGAAGAGGATGAGGATGATGAAGAAGAAGAGGATGAGGATGAAAAAGAAGAAGAGGAAAAAGTAGGATGAAAATAAGAGGAATTCCAGTCCAGCAAAAAGTGTCTCTGCAGAGAGCTCCGCTATTTCTTTGACAGTTCTCTGACAGTTCCTTGACATTTACAGCGGTTGCAACATTGTATCTATTTGTTTCAGAATAAAAACATCTGTATCCTAAATGTAAACAAATAGATACAATGTTTCAACCACTGTAAATGTCAAGGAACTGTCAGAGAACTGTCAGAAATAGCAGAGCTCTCTGCAGGGACACTTTTTGCCAGCTGTAGACGGGATGAAAATCGGCCGATTTTTTTTACAATTGGTGGTAACGTCGGCCACTTGAATGACCGATTGTTCGTTTTTTTAAAAGAAAAATCGGCCGATTTTCGACCCATCTATGTCCTGCATAAGGCTCTATGAACACTGGTGTTTTTTTAAACTTCTAGAAGCTATTATCAGCATATTTTCTTGTGCTCCTAGTAGCTAAACAGTGTCATCCTATGTGTCCATGCACACTAATTTAGGCTATTAGCATTTTTTACGCTTCAGCGTCTAGGAGCAGAAAAAAAACCGTTTTTGTAGAGTTTTTTGGAACGTTTTTTTCAGCTAAAAAAAAACACTAAACGCTCCTAACAGGTTTTTTCTAGCTACATCTACTGTAAAAATGCTAATAAAACACTAACGCTCCTAAACACTTCTGAATGCTACTAAAACAAGCTATTATCAGCGTCTTTTTATCCAGTGGTTTTCCCAGCATTTATTGATCTCTAAAAAACAAACGCTAGTGTGCATGGAGCCTTATGTTCAAGTACAGATACATATTTTACAGTAAAGATTTTAGTAGTAGCAATTCATCTTTTGTAGTTTGGTCTCCACAATCTAAAAAGCAATAAATATACTATATGTAGTTTATACAAAATTCCATATAATCTGGGTAGCAGTGACTATAACATAATTTAATTTAATGTAAGCTGTAAACAACAAGCACATACTGGAAAGATAAAACACTTAAAGTGGTTGCAAAGGCTGACTTTTTTTACCTTCATGCATTCTATGCATGAAGGTAAAAAACCTTCTGTGTGCAGCAGTACCCCAGCCTTCTCAATACTTACCTGAGCCTCATCGCAGTCCAGCAATGTGAATCTGTGAATGACAGCCTCAACTGTCCTGGGTCTCTGCCTTATCATTGGTTGAGACAGCTTGCAGGAGACATTGGCTCCCGCTGCTTTCAACCACAGTCAGTCAGTCAATGAGAAGAGAGAAGAGCCAGAGCCAAACCACGGCTCCATGTGTGAATGGACACACGGAGCAGCGGGTGTCCCCATAGCAAGCTTCTTGCTGTGGGGGCAACTGACAGGAGGGGAGTGGCAAGGAGAGCCTGCAGATCCGAGAAGAGAAGGATCCAGGCTGCTCTGTACAAAAGCACTGGACACAGCAGGTAAGTATAACATGTTTGTTATTTTCTGAAAAAAAAAAAACAATTAACCTTTAGAATCTCTTTAATTTTAAGAGACCACATTAGCCAAGGCTGAGGTCTGCTCTCCAAGTCTTAGACTGAGAGGGAATATTGTCATCAAAGAACACAGAGCAGAAGTGGGAATGCTTGAAATCGACTATATGCAAACACACTGCAAAATATATTCACGTGGACAATAAGTTTAAAAGGAAAAAAAAAATAAAACCTACGTGGTTCACATCCAAAGTTAAAAAAGCCATAGATAATACAAAAAGGGCATTAATAAATATTGAAATGAAAATGAAGTCCCCAGGGGTACCGCCACAAATCAATATTGTGAAGGATGTATACCGCCCAATGTTGTTCTCAATGCATGCTGACAGTCAGCACTGTCAGCAAGCATTAATATCCCATGCCTCCTCTGTAGCTCCAGCTCCTGTGAACTCAGAGGGAGGTGTCGGGAGTAGTGCAGAGAGTGGGAGGTGAATGAGGAGGGGACTTCCACTGGCAGTGTGATCACAGACTGTGGGAGGAAGCACAGAGCATGAGTCCATGGCTGGATAAGGGGGTGATATCCCCTGATGAGTCTGTATATGGCAGTAGTGTGATGCAGAGGGGGGCAGAGCTGGAGCACTGTGTGTATAAGGCAGAAGTGAATACAGACCTGGGCCGGATATAGGGGGGTTCTGGGGTGGGCTGAACCCCCCTCCAGATTTTAGTTGTGCCCCCCCAGGTCCTCTGATCAATAAGCCAGTCTGATGCAGACAGTTGATGTAAGGAGGCATTCTGATGGGAACAGTTCATGTAAGGGGGTACTCTAATTGGGACACCTGCTGTAAGGGGGAATTCTGATGGAGACACCTTATGTAGGGGCAAAATAAATGTCAACAGCACATCACGGATCTCCAATAAGGGTCCGAAGCTTTAATTTGCACTCACATAAAAACCTTCTGTAATGGGGCACCCTGATTGGAACCTAATATAAAGGGGGACTCTAATGAGTAGTCATGATGTAAAGAGGGATTCTGATGAGGACTCCTGATGTAAAAGGGGACTCTACTAGGCACATCTGATCTAAGGGGGCACTTATTCTGTTTAATTTATTTATTTATTACAGGTACTTATATACAGTAGTTCCATCAATTTACATATATATTGTATATTCACATCTGTCCCTAACCCTCAAGGGGTGTACAATCTAAGATCCCTAATTTACATTCATACATACACATACTAGGGACAATTTAGACAGGATCCAATTAACCTCCCAGCATGTCTTTGGGAGGAAACCGTAGTACCCAAAGGAAACCCACACAGGCACAGGAAGAACATGCAAACTCCAGGCAGGTGGTGCCATGTTTTGAACCAATGACCCTAGTACTGCCAGACTGTCAGTTACTCACACACAGTATTGACATTATGCCCCCTGACCTTTTTTTTTACTGCACCCCCAGATCAGCTAGGCTAGATCTGGCCCTGATACAGACTGGGGGTTGAGCAGAGAAAGTAAGCACATGACTAAAGCTGGAGGTGACATCCAGTGTATGGCAGCAGTGATGCAGACTGAGGGGGGAGCACATATCTGGATGAGAAGGAATGTAACAGGAGGGGAGATGATAATAACTTTATGTTATGCCACAACTGTACATGAAGCTATTGTGATCTCACTGCTTGCTACATGCAGTCTCATCCACCTATGTTCCCCTGCCTTGTGCTCCCCCTCTCTGCAGTCTGCATTCAGTGCTGCCATACACTGGATGTCACTTTCTGCCACTTTAATCCACATGCTCCCACTTTCTTCCTTCCCCCTCCACAGTCTGCATTCACTGCTGCCACACACTGGATGTCACTTCCTACCACTTTAATCCACATGCTCCCACTTTCTTCTTTCCCCCTCCACAGTCTGCATTCAGTGCTGCCATACACTGGATGTCACTTCCTACCACTTTAATCCACATGCTCCCACTTTCTTCTTTCCCCCTCCACAGTCTGCATTCACTGCTGCCATAAACATGATGTCAACTCCCAATCCAGCCACATATCCTGCTCTCTGCACTCCACTTGATGTCACCCTCTGAGTTTGCACTATAGGCAACTACAGAGGAGGCATGAGGTATCAATGCACACTGTCAGTGCATACTGAAAACAACATTTGCCAGATATACCTCCACCAAAATTATGAGTTGCGGCGGAACCCCATTTGAAAAACCATGTGTTATGGATTTGCAGAATAGTGCAGGGAAGCATACTGTTAATTACTCCATTGTTCCCCATAGGTCCTCCTCTTCTGTCTGTCCCAGGTTCTTGCATGTGACATCGCCTGGGATGGATAACGGGGATCAAAAGGAAAAGGCAAGTTACAATAGCAGCTTCCCTGCACTGTTCTGCATTTTTTTTATTACAGGTACTTATATAGCTCTGTCAATTTATGTAGCGCTTTATATATATATTGTATATTCACATCTGTTCCTAACCCTCAAGGGGTGTACAATCTAAAGTCCCTAACTTACAGTCATACATACTAGGGACAATTTAGACAGGACCCAATTAGCCTACCAGCATATCTTTGGAGGGTGGGAGAAACCAAAGTACCTGGAAGAAACCAACGCAGGCACAGGGAGAACAAGCAAACTCCAGGCAGGTGGTGCCGTGGTTGGGATTTGAACTAACGACCCTAGTACTGCCAGGTGGAAGAAGTACTAACCATTTAGCCACTGTGCTGCCCACAGTTAATTGTTTGTGAATTGTTTTTTTATCTACAGCTTGCTGATCAGATCCAATGTTTTTTGAGCTGTAGATCTGAAATTTTTTTTAGGGGTTCCCCGAGATCTCAAACTTTTCACCAAGAAACACTGGTTCGGAGTAAGGAACCACATTTATCAGAAATGCTTTGACATGGCAATGTAGCTTCCATATATAGTATTTGCACATTTATGGAACTAAAACTTAGGATTCTAACCAGAGCAGGTAAGGCAGATGTTTTTTTTCATTTTGGGTAGCCTCAAGGTGTGCTAAGGACACACACACATATATATATATATACATTTTTTATGTATTTCCACAGTCTATATACATACAAAAAATAGAATGTTCAAAGTGGATGGTGCCTCTGGGTATTCTAATAAAAATAGCCTAATCCTACCCTTAAAATACATTCTTAAAGATTACAAACTGTTTATATACTTCTTTTTTTATTCCTGTTTAATAAAGCTTGAGGGGACATGGCTGGCAGTGCAGCTCATACTTAGTCACACTAGAAATACAAAATTTACCCTTGGGTACAGTATATATTTTTTGCAGACTGTCCTTGAATTTAAATCATCATGTGTAACCAGTAGACTGAAAGGCACTTCACACTGCACACAATGATCTAATAAAGGTAATATTTTATGCTCACTTCATATAGTGAAATGCACATTAAAAAATATCTTAGGTAGTGATCTAAGAAAGACACTCAAACATCATCTCTCACAAATATGTGATTTGTCACACTGAATAGCAAAGGCTGAGGCAGATATAAATCTGATTTTCATAACCTTCACTGTCATCTTGCAGTGAAATTTCAATCCAAACCTTTTTTTTTTTAGTTTTCCTCACTGTGAGGAAATCTTAGAGCATATGTCAGGTTTTTTTTATTGTAAGCCTTGAAAGTCTTGTAAAAAGTAGATGGACTGATTAGTGAATAACATATGAAAAAGGCTGACTTGGATACAGTGGCATAGAATGGGTTGTCAGCGCCCAGGGCAAGACAAGTAATTTGTGTTCCCTAACCCATGGACATTTAGATACCCCCAGATACCCCCCCACTCTGGTCACACCCCCTAGATACCCCCACTCTGATCACACCCTCCAGATACCCCCACCCTGATTACACCCCCAGATACACCACCACTCTGATCACACCCCCCAGATACCCCCAACCTGATTACACCCCCAGATACCCCACCACTCTGATCAAACCCCCATATATCCCCACCCTGATCACACCCCTAGATACCCCTTCACTTTGATCACACATCCCCAGATACCCCTACTCTAATCACACCCCAGAGATACCCCCCACTGTGACCACACACCCCAGATACCCCATCCTAATCACACCCCTTAGATGCCCCCACTCTGATCCCACCCCCCAGATACTTACAGTTGTGTCCAAAATTATTCAACCCCCACTGAAATTGAGTGTTTTGGCCAGTTTGACATTGCTTTTGATCATTCAGTCATCTTGCTTACATTTACATTAAAGAGGCACTTGTAGGTCAGACAAATATAACATAACAGTTATAATGAAATAACCACAAATGTCTTTTCTGTGCTCACAGCATTATCAGTTTTATTCAACCCCCAAGTGACATTCAATCTTAGTACTTAGTACAGCATCCTTTTACAGTTATAACAGCTTTTAAACGTGAAGCATAGCTTGACACAAGTGTCTTGCAGCGATCTACGGGTATCTTCGCCCATTCTTCATGGGCAAAGGCCTCCAGTTCAGTCACATTCTTAGGCTTGCGCACTGCAACTGCTTTCTTTAAGTCCCACCAGAGGTTCTCAATCGGATTTAAGTCTGGTGACTGCGATGGCCACTCCAAAATGTTCCAGCCTTTCCTCTGCAACCATGCTCTAGTGGACTTGGAGGTATGCTTGGGATCATTGTCCTGTTGAAAGGTCCAACGTCTCCCAAGCCTCAGGTGTGTGACGGACTGCATCACGTTTCCATCCAATATCTCCTGGTACTGAAGAGAATTCATGGTACCTTGCACACGCTGAAGCTTCCCTGTACCTGCAGAAGCAAAACAGCCCCAAAGCATGATTGACCCTCCACCATGCTTCACAGTAGGCAAGGTGTTCTTTTCATCATAGGCCTTGTTCTTCCTCCTCCAAACATAGCGTTGATCCATGGGCCCAAACAGTTCTAATTTTGTTTCATCAGTCCACAGAACACTATCCCACAACTTTTGTGGTTTGTCCACATGGCTTTTGGCATACTGCAGTCGACTCTTCTTATTCTTTGGAGACAGCAAGGGGGTACGCCTGGGAGTTCTGGCACGGAGGCCTTCATTACGCAGTGTGCGTCTTATTGTCTGGGCTGAAACTTCTGTACCCACATCTGACAAATCTTTTCTCAGTTCCTCAGCAGTCACACGGGGACTTCTCTCCACTCTACGCTTCAGGTAGCGCACAGCAGTCGAAGTCAGCATCTTCTTTCTGCCACGACCAGGTAGCGTTTCAACAGTGCCCTTTGCCTTGAATTTGCGAATGATGCTTCCTAAGGTGTCTCTTGGTATGTTTAACATCTTTGCAATCTTCTTATAGCCATTGCCCTTCCTGTGAAGAGAAATCACCTCTTCTCTTGTCTTCCTGGACCATTCTCTTGCCTTCACCATGTTTGTAACCACACCAGTAAATGTCTAGAAGGAGCTGAGTATCACAGTCATTTTAAAGCTGCCTAATTGGTGCTTATTATGCTTGATTGCTGCTCGGTGACATCCACAGGTGTTTTCAATACCTGATGGAAAGCACCTGTATGAACCTCTGTTCTTCAGAGTGGTAGTCTTTAAGGGGTTGAATAATTGTGGCAATGAAGAAACCACATAAGAACCATTTACTACTGTATTACATAAACAATTGATGTCATTTTAGTTGCATTTGGGTAGTTACAACGTCCTTGTAGGATTTGATTCTGAATACAATTCCAAATGTACACTATAGTCCCTAAACCCCTTTACAGCATTGGGGGTTGAATAATTTTGGACACAACTGTACATCTTGATCACACCCCAGATACTCCCCAATCTGATCAAAACCCCATATACCCTTCCCCCACACTCTGATCACACACCACAACCTTGCTTAACATTACAGTGTCCTCCTTTATATTGTAGTATCCTTTTTTTGTGCTATGGACACATACAGACTGGAAGACGAGCTGTGTTCAGCCACAACACCAACCGCCTACATCCGTGGCTGCTCAGATGCCCTATTCACATATAAGCACTGAGATGAGCTGTAGTGCTGGCCAATGATGTGTATAGAGTACAGATGTGGCTGTGGCTGCATGCACATGAGGTGTATACAGGAGTTTTTCTGGCAGATTCCCGCATGTGAATGAGCCCCAAGTCAGTTGACTCCTGAGGACCTAAGCACACCGGAATGTAATGAAAAACGCCATTGTGTTTGCATGTAATTTGCAGTATGCCACATTGCATTTTTGCATGCGTTAAGATGCATTTTTCTTTTTTCACCTTTTAATTACAACATTTTTTCAAAGATGAGTATTGTGTTTGCAAATGCTTGTGTGCGTTGCATTGCACAGCCTGCCACATTCCTGGTGTGAAGACTGACCACACACAGCCAATTATAACCTGAACAACCACCAAATCAATCAGACACAACGACCCTCCAGACACTATATTACACCCCCCCCCCAGTATCAGTAGTAGATCCCTGGTCTACGCTACACAGGACAGACATGTCTGAATGCTCCTCCCCACACACTTCAGAAGTCTGACTGAGCTATACACTTGCCATGTGCTATATTGAAGGAAGCGGTGTGGCCTTTTTATGCGGCATCAGAGTGACTCCCTGGCCCAGTCCGCCCCTGCCGTGCCCCTCTAAATTATAAATGTTGCGCCTGGGGTAACTGCACTGGCTGCCTCCCTATGCTACACCACTGGTTGGATGAGCTAAAGCAGCCTGCATTGGATGTCCTTAGTGTAATTTGGTAGGAAATAGGTGGTAAAAAAGAACTGCGAGATCCAAAAAAAAGAAACATTCATACTCACCTAAATGGCTGCAGCATCAATCCAAGCTGTAGCTGTCCCCCACTGGTACTACACCATGAACTGAGCTATGAAAGACCGCTGATTGCTCAATTCTTTGGCTCTCTGCTTTGCCCCTCCAGTGCTCACTGAAGCGCTGGTCTGTGGAGGGGGTGAGAGTGGCTGGCTTAGGCTCTCATCAGCTCACTGAGAGACTGAGCCAGCTGCCAATCAAGCAGATCCTGACATTATTGTTGGAAACCCTGCAGAGCCTGGAGCGGTTCTGCGACATCAGTCGGCAAAGGGCTTTAGCCCGCTGTCAGCTGAATCTGGGTCACAGGAGTGCAGAACTAATTGCACTTCTGTGACCTGAATAATGACCCATGACCCATTTTTCCCTTTCTACTCAATGGGAAAAATGGTTACAAAACACACCACAGAATAGCTTAACTACATCTGGCTGCCCAGACATCAGGAACTCGAGAGAGAGAGAGAGAGAGAGAGAGAGAGAGAGAGATTGAGTGATCTGGAGAATAGCTGCCCCTTTTGTCAGTGTTGTTCAAGTGCTGCTAATACCATATTGATCTCTAGCTTTAACTTTTCACACCTTCCTTGCATCCAACTGATGCTTAAAAAAAAAAAAACACTATATATACCTGTTTTCTTTTAGTCTTTACTCAGGTCTGGTGTCTTCACAGCTCCTTTTTTTCCTTCTTGGAGGCGGTATTTAATTTCATGGGGTACTCCATACCACATGGGTTCACATGAAATTGGTTAAATGATGCTGGCTGTTATCCAACCATAGTTACATAGTTAGTCATATTGAATGAAGTTGGAAGTCCATCAAGTTCAACCAATAGTAAATTGAAAACCTCTATATGCAGAACCCATTACCCATAGTTGACCCAGAAGAAAGAGAAAAACATCCTTATAAAGCATACTCCAATTTTCTTCAACAAGGGGAAAAATACTAATCCCCTAAAGTAATCCAACATTCCCTGGATCAACAATTTTTGGTGTTATTATTTATAAATGTTAATAGCCAGTTATATTCTGTGCAGTTAGAAATCCATTCCGATTTTTAGAAACCAACCAAGCTGGCTAGAACTAGGTCCTGAGGGATTCTACTCCACAATTTCATAGCATGCCTTTCTGAATGCAGAAGTTAGACCTCTCTTCTTGAGGATGCAAAGAGTGCCTTCATGTCCTTTGCAAATGATTATATCCCTTTAGACACCTAATCTTTTCTTATAACTGGGGTCCTCCAGAGCTCTTATTAGTTTAGTTGGCCTTCTCTGCACTTTTTCCAGTTCCCCTACATATTTCTTTAAAACGTTACATTTCTTTAAAACATTCCTATTTCTGATCTGGATACTTTGATGACAATATTCCCTCCCAGTGTAAAGTTGCATTCACACCTGAGCAGTTTGATCTTCAGAGCTCATGTTTAACATTTTAAAGCCTTAAGCAACAGAACATTCAAGTTTGAATGGGTCCTAAGTCATAGAGTGCAGCCCTTAGTACTGGAAGATTGGCTTTCTTAGCTCCATTCATATTTAGGGCTGGTTCACATTGGAACATGAACCAATGAGCTGCCAAGAACAAGAACGTGCAAAAAGTATGGCAGGTGCAACTTTTAAAAACCACACTGCACCAAACCACATGTTACTGTGATACCATGGGGTTTGGTGGCCTCAAAAGTGCTGTGTTTGTTTAACAAATAATGCTACCCTTCTAATAAAGGCAGCACATTCCCATGCGATGCAGGAAACACCTACCTAAATGCATCTTATTTGCACCATATTCTGCTATGAATGGACCCTTAAGCATTCAGATGCCGGTAACTCAAAGCCTGAAGCTCCAAAGCTACATGAGTTACTTTTGAAGCAGATATGGGCATTTTTGGTCCTTATAGACTTCAATGGGAATGCCTGATTCGAGTGCTTTCAAGCATTTTTCAGGTGTATGTTGAGCATTTTTGAGATTCTTCCCTTAGTGCTCTCAATTGGCTGAATAAAATGCATGAAGCTCAAACATACATGTAGAAAACTTGAGATACACTTCTTAATCACTTGTATATGCACACAAAACCACTCAAAAATGCTCAAATAAAAAATAAATGAAAGCTACTCTACTCTTGTGTGAATGCACCGTTAAAACTAAAGTGTTACTAAACCCAGAACAGTAAAATCAGTCTGTATATGCAGTAAAGCATGCTTGTTATACTCACTGTGGAACCTAATGGGTTAATCCTCTGCATTGAGTAAAAAGGCTGTTTGATCCTTTCTGCTCTGCTCCTCCTCTTGTTGAAATGACCACCTGATACAGACTGAATCAGTAGGCACATGCTCAGTTTGGTGTGTATTGCTAGAGAGGTTTTTTTTCTTGGAAGAGTACATGTGATACGCACAGAACCATGGAGCACTGTCCAGGCAGAGGGTCAGAGGTTTCATATTCACCTAGAGCAGAAAAAAACCTCCTCCTACTAGCTTTAACCAGTGTTCTGCTGAAGTCACAAGACTGCTCTAACTGCTGATGAGAAAAGGCTTTTAGAAGTTTATATTTACTAAAATAATTGCATTTCCATGTTCTGTGTACTGTGGGAAACCAGATATAGTGAATGCAGGGTCCTGGGTTTAGTAACACTTTAAGTTTTTATCTTTAGTTTATGTTTTTATATTTACATTATGTGTTCATTGTTTACAATCTAACTACAAATAATATCCTGTTACCCAAATTTTTTTTAGATGAAGTGACAGATGTTTATCAATGAGCCAGTAGTTTGGTTGGCATTTGGGGCATTCAGACAAATGTTCAAACTTTTGCCCATTGGACCCCCTACACATTGGGAGTCCAGCATCATAGAAACAGTATTTCCCCTTTTCTGGCCAGCCAATCTGCATGCTCAGACTATGGGTGTTGTAAAGATTTTTGGTGTACGTCCATGCATCTTTTCTGTTTTTCTGTATGGTGACCCCCCTTAAAATGCATCCCAGACTTGTAGGATCTGGTATGAATTAAGGGGGGGGGGGGGGCTTTACATAGATTTGTTTTGTCATGCTACAGCACAGGTGACATTTGCAAAATAAAAAAATTATAGAGTTTAAATTGCCAGCAAATGACAATTTATTTTCAGCTTCTTTAAAAAGAAAAAACGCACACAAACCCCAAAACACATTGCAGCCCCTATGTCTATGTTTTGGAGGGGTATCTGGGTGCCATTTTTTAAAATAAGCAAGAAGGGAAATGTTATTTGCCAGCAATTTAAAACACTTTTTCCTTTGTAAATGTCAGTGCAGTTGCAGCATTTTCTGTACATCACAGAGATGTGCCCCTTCACAAGCAGGATTAGGGCACCCCAGGCTTTTTATTGTTTCATTTTAAGAATAAACAACAGATCACTGCTCCAGGCAGAAAATAGTTTTTAAATAAATGTTTTTGCACTGGTGCATGTTCCCAAGGACAGTGCCCCTCCCCATGCTATTTTTTGACAACTTACCTATTATCCCAGAAAATTGGCATTTTTGATTTGGCAGATCTAGCTTACATTGATTTCAATGGGATTTAGGTTCAGCATCCAACATTTCCCTGTTTAAACTGAACCCAGGGCAGTTTTGCTCATCCCTATGGATGTTCTGACATGGTTTAAAGATGCAAAAAATGACATGGCTTTGTATGCAATCAGGCTCTGAGCAGCTGTGAGACTGATTGTCAGGTGGGTGTTTTCCCCGCAAAAAGGCAATCAGTCAAACAGCTACCTCTTCGGGAAAGTCAACTACAGGTAATAGGGTGTGTGAACAGACACTAGGAGACTGTCAGTTCTGTTTTTAAAGCAAAGCTTACTGACCAGGCTGCCATCTTATGAGAAATGTGGTCTGTCCTGAGAGACAGGTGTTGTGACCAGGCAGGTTGTGACTTGCCAAAAACAGATTATTGGTCTTAGTAGACCAAAAAAGGTTAAAAGGTTTTATTGTATTTAAAGTGATGTTGGAAACCCCTGCAAGGGAACTCTGCTGTAAGGAATTATTTTTTGTTACATAAGCATGGACGGAAAGCCCAGGTGGAAAGGTGGTGAGTAGATTGAGTTCTTTAAAGCTCTACACTTGAAGCACATATTTGGTGGAGGATGTGGGCCAAAGTGGAGTCTGATGTTCCTTGGTAAATTGTGAGTTTGTATGATAAACGGCGTCCTCCATGCTAAAAGGAGCCATTGCAAGGCATAGCCTGTTGTGTGCAACAGGTGTTGTGTAACTTGCAAGTGTGAAAGTGGGAGAAAGCATTAAAATGAACGTGCACCTTTTTGCCTGGGATGTGTAGAGAGAGAATTCCATGGCTGAAAGAGATTTCACCATATGGATAAGCCCTATATGTGCCCAAACAGAATCAGCTAATTTGGGAGTATGCCATGGACCTCCCTTGGCTGTAGTGACCTCAGCAACAGAAAGTGAAAAGCCATCGTTTAGTGCAGTGAAAGAGCTAATGGCTGCCAAGAAGCATGAAGAGAGTGTTGTTGCCAGTAACAACACTGCTAAAGTTAGATTCTATGACATTTTGCAAAAGATGTTGCCTTCTGACAATGCTAAAGACTTTTCAAAGCAGATCTAAATCCACCATTACCTAAAACAGTTACATTCAAAGTGTGCTATGAATGATAACCGTTACAAATGGTTGTGCTCTCAACTCAACTGTCAAGTCATCAAATGGCTGGTCTTATAGCTGATCCTATGTACAGCACAATGGCAACTGCAGATCAAATGGAAGCTAAGGATAGGATGGTTTAGTTCCACTTTAACTTTCTTTGAGAGTGTTTCTGTGGGTGAAGCATGGTTCAAAGAATGTTGGTGTGAGGATTGAGATCTGAACCCAAGACTTATGCTGTGACTGGCAGTAGCTCTTCTTGCTGGGCCACCTGGGATTCTTGACAGCGCTCTGTCTGACCTCTTTTTGTTTTTAATGAACCTTGAACTCTTTTCTCCTCCCATGAACTTAATGATTTAAAGTGGTTCTAAAGGTAAAAACCCTTTTGTGTCTAGCGGCCCCCCCAGCCCCCACGCCCAATTCTTACCTGAGCCTTCTCCGATCCAACAACGTTCTCAACAGTCTCTGCTTTCTGGAGTCTCTTCCTCCTCATTGGCTGTCAATCACAGCCAGCGAGCCAATGAGGAAAGAGGCGGGGCCGTGTTGCAGCACTATGTGTCTTATGGATGCATAGAGCAGTGATTCAGAGATGAGCATGCAGCAGTGCCTCCAAGGTGAGCGGCTTTCCGTGGGGGAACTGCTTGAGAGGTAGGAGCCAGAAGCTCTGGTGGGGACCCGAAAAGAAGAAGATTGTGGCTGCTGTGTGCAAAACCACTGCACAGAGCAGGTAAGTATAACATGTTTGTTATTAAAAAAAAATATTTAGTGTCACCTTAGGCCATGTTCACTTCCTGTTTGCCAGATTATTATGCTCTCTCCAGCCGATATCTTGCTCATTTGCATACCCATAGCTGTCTTTATCCCCACTACCACTCTTTACTAACCTTTGGCTTGCTCCTTGACTATGCATCTGCTTGATCCCAACCTGCAACCACTTGTTACTGACCTTTGGGTTGTCTACTGACTACGCTTCTGCTTGATCCAAACCTACTATATCTGCTACTGGACCCGGCTTGCTCACCTCCTGGAGGAGCGATCTTGAACTGGTACTAACACTCAGCAAAACCCATCTTCACCATCAGGAGCTCTGGTGAATACCGGTTCAGACCAGTATACCAGGTCTCAGTATACATGAAACCACATGTCTCAGTATACATTAGACCAGGTATCACTAAATGGCAGACTGCAGTCCGTATGCGGACCTAGCCACTGTTTCATCCGGACCTAGCCACTGTTTCATCCGGATCTGGTAACGCTATTTAGGAGCCACTTCTTTCCCCCCATTCTCCGCCACTGTTATAACATTTCTGGAGCAAGTGTGTAATAACAGCACAGTATTGAACAGAGTGCAGGAGCTGTTATAACATTTCTGGATTGGATTCAGGAAGCACAGCATTGAATAGAGCACGGGAGCTGCCAAGGTTAACTTTTTAAGTCAACCAGCTGCTGATTGGAAGCAGGGTGGTCCTAGCAGCCAATCACATGCTGATTAATACAAGAAGTTAACCCCAGCTCTATTCAGTGCTGTGCTGTGCTTCCCACATCCAATCCAAATCATTGGATTCAGGTGTGCCAATAACCTCCATGGCCACAGGTGTAAAAAATCAGGTACCTAGGTATGCAGACTGCATCTACAAACATTTGTGAAAGAATGGGTCACTCTCAGGAACTCAGTGAATGCAAGAGCGTACCGTGATAGGTTACCATCTGTGCAATAAGTACATACAAGAAATGTCTTTGCTACTAAATATTCCACGGTCAACTGTTAGTAGTAGTATAACAAAGTGGAAGCAACTGGGAACAACAGCAACTCAGTGGTAGGCCATGTAAAATGATAGAACGGGGTCAGCATATGCTGAAGCTCACAGTCCGCAGAAGTCACCAACTGTCTGCAGAGTCAATAGCTAAAGACATCCAAACTTCATGTGGCCTTCAGATTAGCACAGCAGCAATGCGTAGAGAGCTTCATGGAATTGGTTTCCATGGCCGAGCAGCTGCATTCAAGCCTTACATCACCAAGTGCAATGCAAAGCATTGGATGCAGTGGTATAAAGCATGTTGCCACTGGACTTTAAAGCAGTGGAGACGTGTTCTCTGGAGTGACGAATCACGCTTCTCTGTCTGGCAATCCGATGGATGTGTCTAGGTTTGGTGGTTGCCAGGAGAACGGTACTTGCCTAACTGCATTGTGCCAAGAGTAAAGTTTGGTGGAGGGGGGGTCATGGCGTGGGGTTGTTTTTCAGGGGTTGGGCTGGGCCCCTTAGTTCTAGTGAAGGGAACTTTTAACACGTCAGCATACCAAGACATTTTGGACAATTTCATGCTCCCAACTTTTTGGGAAGAGTTTGGGGATGGCCCCTTCCTGTTCCAACATGACTGCACACCAGTGCACAAAGCAAGGTCCATAAAGACATGGATGAGTGAGTTTGGGGTGGAGGAACTTGACTGGCCAGCACAGAGTCCTGACCTCAACCTGACAGAAGACCTTTGGGATGAATTAGAGCGGAGACCGCGAGCCAAGCCTTCTCATGTGACATCAGTACCTGACCTCACAATTGTGCTTCTGGAAGAATGGTCAAATATTCTCATAGACACACTCCTAAACCTTGTGGACAGCCTTCCCTGAAGAGTTGAAGCTGTTATAGCTGCAAACGGTGGCACAACTCAATATTGAACCCTATGGACTAAGACTGGGGTGCCATTAAAATCCATGTGCGTGTAAAGGCAGGCGTCCCAGTACTTTTGGCAATAAAGTGTATTTTTAAAATTTGTAATACATCTTTAAACCAAGCTAAGTAACGTTCTTTTATTATTATACTCTTACATTGACTGAAATTATTGTATGATGCCCACATATCTGAGAGGTTAAACATAGGAACTTTCAAGTAGTAAAGTCTAACCCTTTATTACACAAAGAGAATTTGACTGCTGTTTTTGAGCATCCTATGCCCCTTGCCCTCTCTCTTCAGGACAAATGAGTAAATATGTTTGCAAGAAAAGCATTAAAGATTCTGAAGTCTGTGTGCAACTACAATGCAGGAGATTAGTAGGCAGGCTAGAAGAGCCAAAATAAAGCCAGAAGCTCCTTCAGTGGCCATTATTAACATATATTTTGATAGAAGAGACCTTGAGGGACTTTTATGTATATTTATTCTGAATCCATATCAAAGTATAACCTGGCTTACTGAACTCATAGTTGCCCTATAACATGCATAATATCTATGCATGACATAGATATTTCCACAACACTAGGAGCAGTGGATATGTAAGAAAGAAAGCACAATTTAGTCAGTAATCTGAATGGCAGCATGTGCAACGACACCTCTGATATTCCTACCTGACCTTACTTCTTTGCCTCTGCAAAAGAAGTCGCAGCTTGTTTAATTAATTCAATGTTTCTGAAACTGCTAGATATAATAATTTGGCTGTAGCTCCAGGTAAGTTTGAAACTCAGCACTGATTCACATTGCTTAGACACTAGCCTGATAAATTATACTGACAATGACAGAGAGTGTCTGCTTATTAAGATGGGATTTAGCACTGCTGCTATTATAATTCATATTATATTCCATATTTAATCTGTTCCTTCTTTGCTCATCGCGATAAGGGAACTTTTTTTCTTTGCAGGGCAAACTAATAATTTGCACATATAAAAGAAGAAATAATGTTCACTGTATGAAATGCAAATATATTTTCCAAGGAGAATAGAATGTAATAATATATAGTAAATTAAGTGTTATCACCAAACATATCGAAACATATTAGGACCTATATTTCACATGCGAAAAAATTGTCAGGTCTTAATCCTCCTCCTATTAGATTTACTATTATTGGTACATACAATACATATAGGAAATGTTTGCAAACATTTACAATCATATCTTGAGAAAGGATGAAGAGATACAATGTTAT
Source organism: Staurois parvus (assembly GCF_062004578.1). Lineage (NCBI taxonomy): Eukaryota > Metazoa > Chordata > Amphibia > Anura > Ranidae > Staurois > Staurois parvus. The sequence goes on from NW_028317844.1 coordinate 18,576,451, forward strand.
GTTTCACTTCATGCATGTATGCAATATAGTTTCTTCCTATATATCAGGAGCAACACATGTACATAGAAAGGCTTTGTATGCGCCCAAATCTTAGTGGGGCTCATTCTCGATTACATAAGGCTGGCAAATATGTAGTTCAACAGTAATTGAGCTTGTATGGGGTAGGCTGGCAAACTACTGCAAATTGAGAGGCAGTGGTTTAGTGTTGTTAGTCTAAAACAGGAAGTTTTGTTCCTGACAGGAACTCCAGGTATAAAACTTTGCAACAGATCCACCCCCAAAAAAATAATTTAAAAAATGTAAACTGAAAGGCATGACACCAAACATACTAAAACAAAAAACACATTTTGGATTTAATCTCAGAACACTTAAAGCTGAATTCCAGCTTTACCTTCATTCTTGCACAGGTGCAAAATTTCAGTTCCTGTACTGAAATTGCATATTTCCATTTCACTGTGCGCTGTGAGCTTCTCATGGTATGCATTAAAAGCTGCAGCAAGTCATACAGAGCCTAGAGCAGTGATGGCAAACCTTTTAGAGAACGAGTGCCCAAGCTGCAAACCCATACCCACTTGTTTATGGCAAAGTGCCAACACTGAAATCAAACCTGAATACTGAGGTTTTTGTTTAGAAAGAACTAATACATTAACATCTGAGGGCAAAGGGGGCAAAGTTCCAGTGACCACCAGCACAAGGGGACAAAGTTCCAGTGACCACCAGCAGCACAAGGGGGCAAAGTTCCACTGACCACCAGCACAGAGGGGCAATGTTCCACTGATCACCATCACAGAGTGATAATGTTCCACTGACCACCATCACAGAGTGGCAATGTTCCACTGACCACCAGCACAGAGGTGCAATGTTCCACTGACCACCAGCACAGAGGTGCAATGTTCCACTGACCACCAGCACAGAGGGGCAATGTTCCACTGATCACCAGCACAGAGTGACTATGTTCCACAGACCACCAGCACAGATGGGCAATGTTCCACTGACCACCAGCACAGACGGGCAATGTTCCACTGACCACCAGCACAAAAGAGCAATGTTTCAGTGACCACCAGCTTTTGGCCTGCTCTGAAAAAGGCATCTGAGTGCATTTCCTACCCTGTGGGGGCTTCTGCTAAAATCACAGTCCGGTGATCCCAGTGCAAGTAAATATATATATAATTTTCTTGGCAGCACACTGACCGGACGAGATGCGGCTAATGAGTCGCGGCTCGTGACTTCATAGCCTGGTGCTGCTACTCCTTTCCGAGCATGCGCATTGGCCCCTATGTGCACCATTATCTGATGCTTGGCTGCTGGGGTGACCTGGCTAGTGTGCCGACAGAGAGGGCTCTGCGTGCCCACTGCAGCACGCATGCCATAGGTTCGCCACCAGTGACCTACAGCATTGTCACCCTATTGCAGGAAGTTTTATTACAGGAATTGCTTGAGCAAATACCTTCATGGAAGGATCACCAGGTATTCATTTTTTATTACAAAAGTTGCAGGTTTACAAATACTAAAAATGTTTGAATTACATTAGGATTGGGGATGAGCACTGGACATACAGTTCTATATCAGCAGCAAAGGGAAGCTTCACAATCTTTACTTCATTATAGTTAGATCTTGATGCTCATTGTTACAAAGTACAATAATTCCACTTTCCTGATGCTTTAAATCCCAAGGCTAAACATTTGTGCCAATATGCTTTTACATGCACTTTACACATCTTTTCAAGGCGTTCAGTCCATGAAGTGTAAAAAGTGTACACCAAACAGTTGTTGGCCAGATTTTTTAGCCTTATTCAAAGCTGGAAAAAAGGACCTAAGAAGTTGTGAGCGTTGATATGGTGTGATTGGGAAATGATGAAACAGCAGCACACTGATGGGTTCCTCTCTGTCCTCTCCCCTTCTGTCAGTATGTTTCATGTCAATACATGTGCATACAGCAAAAAATGATTAGCCCAGAATGCTGGTCCTCCCTCCTTCATTCGGAGTTATACTGTACAGAGGTTGATATCAAGACAGATTTAGGTACTTACACTAGTAGCATTTAACAATTTTTTTTATGTATTCAGTAAATACATAATTGCATTAAACTGTGTTTTTATGACCAGAATTCAACTATGGCTACAGCTACTAGCTTTTGAGATGCCTGTTCTTGGGTGAACTGTATGGTTGACACCTGTTTGTACTTTGGAACCAACACTGGGATTTCTGTGTTGTCCATTGAGTGAGCAAGAATCTCTATCCAGAGGAGTCTGCCCTTGGGATGCTTGTACCAATTCCTTATTTGATCTATTAGGCATATCTATATGTGCATCTGCTTTGGGGGTAATTCCATATACATATAAAGGGGTTTTTCACTCCTATGGCCGCAGACACCTAAACTTTGGGACTAATTGGTACAGGAATTTATTCTTTTTTTGGATATCGATTTATCCCTGTGAGTATTTTATAAAAATATTCTTGACCTGGTAGCATATCTTGCAGTATTTCATAAGTCTCCTGAGGTAGACAAACTTGTGGCAAAACACGCAGAGCTAAATTATACTGCACAGATCTGCAAGCCACTTTCAAAATTTGTGGTGCTTTTAAATCAACGTTGTGATAGTGTTTTTAACATTTTTGGAATACAATTACTGTAAAGGTTTTATGATATAACATGTATGTGAGTTTTGTGTTGTGGCACTTTAAAAGTTCCTTTTCTTTCTCTGTAACAAATACAAAGTTTTCATAATACAGGTATAACTCTCACTACATACATATAACTAACTGACACCCACCCAGAGCTATAGACATACAATACCCCAAAAATAATAATACAATGTGCAATATCACTGCAGCCTCCAATTCAATATACTCAAATATGCAACACCATAAAGCAATAAGAAAGCAATACGAAAGGCACTACAAACAAAAAACATGCATTATATAAATTAACACCACTATGACAGTTCATGTGGCAAGGTGTATGACAAATAATGATTAGACCATCCTGCAACAGTTCTAAATAAACTCTTCTCAAAAATGTTCAGTCTCTCCAATGTGAATAAAAAGTGCTCCAGTGCCAGTTCCAGCATAATAGGACTAACCAGACAACAATGCCTCTCTTTTTACAGATTGGCATGTCATGCTTACACAGATGACATCCATCTTACATGGCTTTCAGTCCCGTCGATCCTGTCTTGTGGAAACTCACCATTTGGTAAACAAGAAAGAAAAAGGTGCTCCAATAGTGTACAACTGTTTTACTAAAATGCACTTTATTTGTATTAAAAACACACTCACTAGAAGCTAAAATAAGCCAGCATTAATAAATTACTCAGCCTGCATGATGTATTGTACCAGAAGGAACATTAAACCGTGGTCTTAGTCTCACCCAATATCTGCTGCGTCACTTTGGATATGTCATTTCCGGCACCAACGCTGATGTCACATCCAGTTGCTGCTTGGAGGCATTTAGGGCGTTAGTCAAGCAGCAACTGGATGTGATATCAGCGGTGCTGCCAAAAATTATGTATCTGAAGTGACGCCACGGATATAGCGTGAGACCAATACCTATTTACAGGAATGACCATGCAGCACCATTATTAATTAGTAGAAAAAAAAAAAAAAACCGAAAGGGTTAACTTGTATTATAGGTGGGGGTCCTCCTGCGCTGCTATGCAAATCTATACGGGAGCAGCTAGCATCTAAACATCCCTTCAAGTTGGATATAAACAATATTGACACTATGATGCAGAGCTATATATACAGCTAGCTGGTGGATATACCCACCCTATATACAGTATATGGATAATGGTGATATATAAACCATAGGATACAATATTCTAAATATGGTGTTAGATCTAATCGGATCTGATTCAGTGCTACACAAGTGATAATCAGTGCAAAATAAGAGGTTCTATAGAACCTATATAGGTGGTATAAATTTACTTCCCGTCTAGGGATTGATTAAAGCAGAAATGAACGTGATTTCAACCACAGTGAATCCCTATACAGAGATAATACGTGCAATGACCCGTATTATAACAAACCACAATAACACATAAAAGTCCATATGAAACTTTCAAAATGCTGCATTTTGCGTGCTCCTGTGTTTGGTGAGAAAGTGAAGTGAGAATCCTACACAGCAGGCATGCACGCTCACCTTCCTGCTGCGACATTGACGCCTGTGGATGGAGGTGTAAGAGGGAGTGAAGGAGATACCAGTAGGGGCTGTGGAGCCTGTCCCACCCGGAGATTGTGAGCAGGATCCAGGGTGATCCAAAAGGCGTTGTGGCCCTAGCGGGTCGCAGCAGGATGGTGAGCGTGCATGCCTGCTGTGTAGGATTCTCACTTCACTTTCTCACCAAACACAGGAGCACGCATGAAAATGCATGGCTGGAGTGACCATGCAGCATTTTGAAAGTTTCATATGGACTTTAATGTGTTATTGTGGTTTGTTTTAATACGGGTCATTGCACGTATCACCTATGTGGTAGTATTTATCCCTGTATAAGGATTCACTGTGGTTTTAATCATGTTCATTTCTGCTTTAATCAATCCCTAGACAGGAAGTAAATTTATACCACCTATATAGGTTCTATAGAACCTCTTATTTTGCACTGATTATCACTTGTGTAGCACTGAATCAGATCCGATTAAACCCCAATATATTCTACTTTGTTATAAAACATTTACAATTAAATCAATTTCTTCAAAAATTTAGACCAAAATGTATTCTGCTAAATGTCTTTGGTAAAAAAAAATGTATAGTGTTTACAAACTTGCATATATATACTGGAATTTACGCAGTTTTTTTTTCTGACTGCCTATCACGTTTCTTGAGGTGCTAAAATGCCAGGACAGTACAAGCACCCCCATATGACCCCTTTTTGGAAAGTAGACAGCCCAAGGTATTTACTGATAGGCATGTTAAGTCCATGGAAGATTTTATTTTTTGCCATAAATGTCACTTTAATTAGATATTTCTCACACACGTCATGGGTATGCATGGCATTACACCCCAAAAACACATTCTTCCCTATATCATTTATAAATATATTAAAAAGTAAGGGTCCCAAGTCCCAACACTGAACCTTGGGGTACACCACTAACAGCCCTAGACCATTCAAAGTATGAATCATTAACCACTACTCTCTAAATGCGATCTTATAGCCAGTTTTCTATGCATTTACATACTGATTTTTCCAAGCCTGTAGACTTTACCTTACACATTAGCTGTGTGGGAGGTACTGTGTCAAACACTTTTGCAAAATCCAAGTATACCACATCTACAGTCACCCCTCTGCCCAAGGTTTTGCTCACCACCTCATAAAAAGAAATCAGATTTCTTTGACAACTTCTGCCTTTCACACTGTTTGTTGCTTAAAATATTTTTTTCTCCAGCAAGAACTCATCTATGTGGAGGTGGAGGATATCTGGAATTGCCTCTTATGCAGCCGGCTAACTGCATCTGGATTTGGGCATTAGGCCACAGCGCCTTCTGGATACAAAAGGGCTGAAATGATCACTTCCTGAAATTTTAGGAAGAATCCAGTTCTTCCAGGTATTTTGTAAATAACAAAAGCATTGTATAGAGCCAATTCAAATAAACATATAGACACTTTTTTGTACCAGTGTCTAGCTCTACAGGTGGTTAAATACGGCTTCATCATTTGGTCATTGAAGTACATGCCTCGCAAATTTAAATTATAGTCCTGGACACAGGCTTTTCAACAACACTTGACTCAGTGTAAATTTGGACTGTCATGTCTTGGTGAATGGAAGACAGGATGAATACATCACCTTTGTTTTTCCATTTTAAGGCAAGTAGTTATTCATTGTGCAATTAGGCTTTCTCCCCCTTTCTAAGAGAAGTGTTAACAAGCCATTTAAGGAACCCCTTGCGATTAGGTCACAAGGTGCCACAGAAGCCAATTTCTTAAATGAACAAATGCTTTATTGCAAGCCTGCCAGTAAAATGTATAAGGGTCTACACAGATATTTTGTTGGGACGTATACATATCTGCAAATTTCTGGGAAAGGTAGTTTTTGAGGAGATGAATCTTGTGGAGCCGATTATAGACCGCTTCACCCTGGGGAAAGCAAATGGTATTGTCAACTAAATGCATAAAACGCAATATTGTCTCATATCTTTGCCTGGTCATTGCAGCAGAGAACACAGGCATATGATGAATCAAATTTGTAGACCAACATGATCCCAATTCTTTCTTTTTTGTAATGCCCATGTTAAGGGTTAGGCCCAAAATGTTTTAAATTCAGAAACCATGATAGGTTTCCACCTGAATAGCCTGGCAATGTATGAATTTGGGTTGGCGGGATGTACTGTTGGGCATAATTATTCATTTGGTCCACAAGCAATTTGTACACGTTTTTCAGTTAAAAACTGCTAAAAAAAGGCAAGGATTGTTGTTAAGTTTGTTGTTTCCACCTAAAGCCTGGGCTGGGCTGTGAATGGGGTAATGACAGGTGCCACTGAATCTGGGGGCAGCCAATTAGGATTTGAAAGGTTACTATGGGCTCTATGGGCCTGTACTTGAATTCTTGGTGGCTGTGCATGCATTACATTACTAGCTATAACCAACTTGTACTGTACTGCTGATGCTAGCCACTTTACCATGAAATACTGTGTTGGTGTCTAAAAGGCTAGGATGTACTACACTGCTGGTGCTCACCAGATCGCCAAAAAGTAGTGCAGTGATAGTACTTGCACTCTGTTGCATATAAGCATAATTATGAATTTTTAGCATTTCAGCAACCTGGGGTCTGGTACACTTGGTTATAGCAGTGACCTCTTTACCTTCGTCCAAGCTAACTGTCAGAGTGCCTCTGTTTTCTACAGATTCATATTCTGAGCCTGATTCTGTCAGTCTTCCCCTTTGCTTTTATCTGAACTGCTCAGAATCTTGTTGGCTTCCTCACTTGTGTACCTTTCTTGTGGACATTTTGGATACTAAATTTACAGGTATCTAGTGGGTGGGGGTGTACATGTGCTGGTTTTAAGCACACAGGACCTGGCTTTCTTCTCTCCCTGAATTTTTCAGGCTCAGGGAAAGAAGAACCAGGAAGATCCTGTGCCTGTGTTTACAAACAAGACACAGGGCTGTGCTGTGATTGGCTACAGACAATCAGCAAGTTCACCTTCTGACAAACTTGTGCTGTAGTCAATGACATAGGTCAGCAGGGGGCAAGTGCATGCGCACCACAAACCTGGAAGCCAGACGGCGATGTACAGGTACATTGGCTAACCTACCTCTGCCACTCGCTTCCAGTGAATGTACTGTGAGCGGGAGGCAAAGCACGACACTAAACTAACCAAATAAAAAATAATGTTCCCATATGATTACATTCAGAAAAAATGTTACATTGAAATGTACTATTGCTGTCATGATTACTGCTATACAATAAAATATGTAGTTGTATTTGCAGCACAAGTTTTCCTGCATAGACACGTGAGCACTTAAGCAGAGAATGTATTCAGGCAGTCGAAATATATGCGTACTGAGTGAGTGAATTGCAAATGACATAATTCAAACATTTAAAATTATGTTTCCTTCTGCTAAAGAGATTGAATATGTGTTTGTATTAGATAAGTAGAGCTGTCTAATCTGTGAATGAAAAGTTTGTCAATTCCTTTTTTTAACTCTTGTGGATATAAAAACTAATTTCTAAGGACCAACATATCTTGCAAGAAAGACAGCATGTTTAAAAGCTATAAATAAGACATTTCTGTTCTTTAGAAAATTCTTTCTGTATATTTAGTAGCAGATACATTTGTGATAGAGGCTAGAAATAATGTTTTTACTGTCCCCCAGAACCTGTGTATACTTCATATACTTAGAAGTATATTTATAAAGCAGTGAATGTGATATTCACCAACATTACAGGTGTGTCTTCATATTTCATGTGTTTTAAATTATAAGAATAGATTCACTTGCAGTGAATATTTGCTGAATGTCACATAGGGGTTGGTTTACTAAAACTGGAGAGTACAAAATCTGGTGCATTTGTGCATGGTAGCCAATCAGCTTCTCTCTTCAGCTTGTTCAATTAACCTTTGACAAATAAACCTGGAAGCTGATTGGATTGCTTTGCAGAGCTGCACCAGAATATGCACTCTCCAGTTTTTGTAAATCAACCCCATAGGCTTTATGGTTGATGTACTAAAAATTCTTCAGTCTATAAAAATTATTAATACTTATTTTAATTTTCCAATTATATGAAAAGCAATCTCTTGTTTTGTTATTTCAGCTGCACATGACTGGATCATGAAAGTGAACAATCACACAATTGTGTGAAGATTCTTAGCTCTTTTAGTAAATCAACCTGTTTTGGTTTGCTCAGCTGCAGTAAAAACTGTAATTGTTGAGAAAAAGTTTTCATACAAAATGAATGACTTACTAAAAAGAATAGCCAAACCAAGATATTCTGTATTACAGAGAAAACAGACCATTTTTAAAGTATGGTATATAACCAAAATGTACTTGATTAAAGTAATCACTTTATCCATTTACTTTACTGCTAACATCCATGGGATGTCCACAACGGCTTTCAGATACATCAACAAAGTTACACTCCGCTGCAGTCTCAGCATTTCTCTCCTTTCCCTAGGCTGCAGGAGCAGGCTCTTCATGTTTGTGAGCTGCCAAATGTCCACATATAAATCTTTGAAAAGCGTCACTCGCCATAAAAGCTGATACAGATTTATTATAAAGACTAAAGATGCAACATACAAAGTCCACCTGACGTGTTTTCCTCCATCACTAGAGATTAATCATATAGTCTTTGCCTTTTGCGACCTTAACAGAGATCCTTCCAATGTCTAATCAATCTCCTCGGTGCCATTAGTGAACCATAAGTCTGTCAATGGTATCAACAGATTTGGGCCTTACAGTACAATAAGCAAATAAAATACCCAACAGCAGTAATATGACAGTTAAATAACTTAAGTTCAAGAAGCAGTTCCCATCAAACACAATGAAACATATTGTCTTGCAAGTTAATTAGTGCTTAAATATGGTGCAAAAGATGCAAGGGTGAGGTAGAGTAGGTTGGGTAAAATACATTGAAAAATGTATATTAGATTGGAACAGACTATTGGTTATTGTTGGTATTGTATACCATTAAAGGCATCATTACATTATTTTGCACCATTCATTGCTGAGAACTGATGACTAGTCTGTAATATTTTATTATCTCTTTGTTGCACCGATTATTACACATGGGAACATTTGGAAGACAAGGAGCCTAAGACTTAGGGTGGGACAAGGTCACTACTACTGAAATGGGGGCTTTAGTCACACTGCATGACCTACACCAAAATAGAGGTAATGCATGCTTAGTGTACCACAGCAAATGAAAGTATTTACTAGAAGTGCACTGACTGCTCATAAGGAAATAAGCAACACTTTCTGTCAAACAGAGGTCAATCTGCTCCCTGCAGCTGTAAAACTATTGTCCAGACAACTTACTCAGATGAATGGCAGCTGTGAAGCTTTGGCATCAATAATTATGATTTAACATGCTGCTTTTTTTTTTTTTCGTTTTTTCTAAATTAGTTCAGTTTAGTTTTTTTTACAAACAGAAACAGGTGAGCAAACTGGCCTAATTTGGCTAGCTTGTCTGGCAGTTCTTTAAGCCACAAACAGTCTGGGTTCATGTTAAGCTCACATTTAAACCCAGCCCTAAACCCATCCCTATTACCAACAACTAAAATAATTTATAGGTATATTTTACTATGGCAAATATAAATTCAATATTCAGTATTGTCTATATAGAACTTTGGCCATAAATCAAATTTTAATTCAGTGACTGATTTGTAATGTACAGCGCGGAGCGAACTGTTGGCGCTATATATATACTGTATAATAATAATAATAATTTATGTTTCCTGTGTTGGCTTTTTTTGCAATATAGAAATCACTGGCATATGCAAGAGACAAGTGAAGAAATGCAGTTTATAAATATTCTTAAAAAAAACCCAAAAAACAAAAATAAACCCTGGTGTAACAGATATAGGACTGGTACTCCCACTTTAAGAAGGTTGGAGTGTGTGCAGGACCCCTGCATTGCAGATACCAGCTTGTATGTCTTTTAGCATGAATCAGTGTTTCATGAAGAAGAGGACAAGTTGGGCCACACTCTGAAAACTTTAATTGCAATTAAAGTACACTCCCTGGGTTACTTCACCATTTCAATTAACAATGTAAAATTCAAATTCCTCATCACAAGCCACTGCAAGTATACTTAAATTTGAAGTGTGCTTGAGCAAATTTCCTATGCTGTTCCTGTAATAGAGGTCAAATATCTAACTCTGCTACCAAGTGGGGGTGCTTGGATAATAAAACTTGCTGCACTGAATTACAATTAATTTCAGCTGTAAAACAGTTCACAGTATATGAATTCCAAAATGTATATATAGCAGTTTTAGTTCAGTCCCCTGGAGAAAGTGGAGTATTCTTCTATTCACCTTGATTGTCTGGATGGGGGAATCTGTTACTTTTTTTTATTTTGATCAGCCAGCTGACTGACCAAAAAAAGGTGATCCATCTTTGGCTAGCTTAAAGGTTTACATGTACACGTCCCTAAAAACCTTACACTAATCTGTCTCCATGTACTTTATCAGCAGCAGCTAAGCAATTTGTCAATAAGGCTGCTAGTGGGCTCTGACCAAAGTTCAAAGGCCAGGAAGTGCATTATTTGTAGTTGGTTTCTAGGGTGGCAAAATCATGCATGAGCTTGTCAGCTCTGTGAATGCTTGACCCAAACCTCATAATTTTTTTGTAAAAAGATTTTTTCCACTACTTTAGAGTAGACGCCCTGAAAATTGTCCTTAAAAATGGTAATCTTTTTGGTAATGATTTAGATTATGACCCAAAAATTTGATCTAAGAAAAAAAACAACAAAAGCAAAGAAGTGACAAGAGAAAAATTCATTCTAAATGTGATTGTGTATTTCAGCTGGATGTAAAAAAAAAAAAGTCACTTGGACAAAAAGAGAGAGTGAATCTACCTACAGCAATAAAATCTTGACAGGGGTTTTATCCCTCCAGTAAAAAAAGATTTAAATACTTTAAAGTACTGATGTAAAACGAAACACTAAGAATTCTATAAAAACTTTAACATGTTATCATAAATTCAAACGCAATTTTTAATATATGAAATCAGCAGTTTTCATAACATTTTTAGCCAGTAATACTGTCCTGTACAGTAGGTCCTTGTAAGAATGCTCTGTCCCTGTCTCCCAGTTGTGCATTATCACCCTGCCACACATAATTCCCGTGTAACCTTAAAGTTCCCCCTCTCCACCCCTTATCCCCTCCTCTACATGATAAGGGCAGTGTTTTGTTATTTTTCTGACGTTTTCTAGCAAACAGCTCAGCCCCACCCCTCCATGCACATCATTCACCTAGGCGAATAACATGCACAGTACTCGCCGGGCCACCTTCGATATGTGACATGCATATTCCTGGAGGTCCAGCAAGCACTGTGCACAATCATTCGCCTAGGCACCTTTAGTCCTTCATTCAGTGGGCAGGAGGGGGGGCAGCCTAGCGGCAAGTCTTTTGCGAGGACTCGCTGGCTGAATCCAAAAGAGCCAGAGGGCCTCTCAATGACATCAAAAGTAAGATGAGGGAGTGGGACCAAGCGGTGTCTGCTGACAGAAGGATGTCAGTGGGACAACACAGGATCCAGTGACTAGGTGATTATCTGAACTGTGCTGACAACACCACCTGGTAAGCAGGGGTAAAGAAAACAAAATAGGGGGGTAGGCTAAAGGTCATATTTAGCAGACATGGTCTACTGTTGTCACAATCATGAAACCCACCCTGAGAAATGTCAAGAAGCCACTACTGTCATATGGACACATGGGGTTGATTTACTAAAACTGGAGAGTGCAAAATCTGGTGCAGCTCTAGATAGAAACCAACCAGCTTCCAAGTTTTATTGCCGAAGTTTAATTGAACAAGCTGAAGTTAGAATCTGATTGGCTACCATGCACAGCTCTACCAGAGTTGGCACTCTACAGTTTCAGTAAATCAACTGATTGGTGTAGTGTGATAATGTTTAGGAATGGATCAACATCATTGGTTTAAATTTAGACATGAAATATATTTGTTTCTTACACTAAAGAAGTATTTTGTAGTTAAAATATGCCACTTCCTCAGTTTAGTGGTGTTCACACAAAATGTATGTACTTCCTGGCTTCTGTCTACTCAGCAGGCTGGATGTGTGTGGAGCTCCACACACATCCACGCTGCTGAGCGCACAGAAACAAGGCTGTGCATATTTTAGCTGCAAAGTACGTTTTTGATGTCAGAAAAAAAAATGTATGTATGAATTTAAAATGAAGATTTTTTCCTAAACATTAGCACGACACCATGAGTGCCTTTGCCATTTGAATAGTTGACAAGATTTTTTCTTTTGTACAAACCAGTTCTGCTACCCCCCAACATCTCCCATGAGGGTACCCTGAGGCATCAAGGAGGACCTACCCTTTTTCTGCATGGAGACAGAGGTATTTTTCACGTGTGCTCCAAACGTTATGTCTACCATACAACTTATTTGAAAATTTTCCAAATGTAAATTGATTTTTTGGGTTTGTTTAGTTTATTATATGCTATGTACTGCACTATAAGGGATTTCCCACCTCCCATTTTATTGTCCTGGTGGATTTCTTGAAGCTTTTCCTCTCCTTTTCCTGTACATATTTTGAGGACCACCACCTTATGAACACTGTCATAAAAATGGAATCATGTACATTACACCAAACGTTAGCAAACCAAATGTAAATTTGCAAGGATTTATGTGTACTTCAGCTTTTCTGAAATATAGTGAATGAGTGTGGGTTTAGCTGACCTCTAATAAAGTTCTGTTTCCTAGCTACAATAAAGCCTTGAAGTATCACACTTTTTTCTCTTATCTTTGCATTAAAATATCTTTTTCTTCAAGTGGAAACATATCCTGTCTTTGAACGACAGTGCCCTATGCTGGCATAGTTAAATAACAACCTCATCACAGTTGACCTCACAGCAGGGGCGGACTGACAACTCATGGGGCCCCCGGGCAATAGGGGATCATGGGGCCCCTGTGTCCTTGCCCACACTCAAAAAAGCCTATAAAAAAGGTACCAGGGGCATTTCATGGGCCCCCTACTGACCCCGGGCCCTCGGGCAGTGCCCGAGTGCTCGAATGGTCAGTCTGCCCCTGCCTCACAGGTACTGTATGTGGTGATGAGGAAAAGAGTTGGCCATTACTGTTAGTTTGCACAGTGCATTTGACAGTGGGATCAAACTTTGGTACCTATTACAGGATTTAGACTATGCTGCACAATTACTAAAATAGAAAAGTAAAGGCAATGCAATGAATATGAAGGTTGTTTGCTAAATATCTTTCTGACTGACTTTCAATTCATTTGACTTCAATTGGGCTTTAACTTTATAATACAGATAATAGAGAAGCGGAAGACAAATCATGCACACATAAACTGTAATATTTGCATGTATTTCCTCTAGAATCTCTTTGAATACACATTTTTAATTGTTACTGTTCCTATTAAGTTCAAGAAGTAATGTTTTACTTAAAATGGATTTATGCACATAAAATAAACCACTCCAAAGGGATGATAATTTGAATTTCATTAAATAGATGAAGCAGAAACCAGCCTCTTGTGACTTGCTTTGTACTTAGTGGTAAAAATTTAATTGATTTTCAACATTCCTGTCAGAGAGGAAGTGCAAGGATGTTTTTTCTTGAGAGACTTTAAATAAGAGTTTTCACTTAATTTCATCTGTCTCTCCACATAGTTCTCTGAGAAGCATATGACCGTTTATGGTCACATTTACAGTTCTCTAAATTGAATTTATGTGATATCGGTGTGACCATCATGGGTGAAAAAATAAAAGTTATAATAAACTAGAATCAATAGAATGCCTGCGTTTACAAGCTGACCCAAGCCAAGGAAAGAGTGTTTGCCACAGGCCCTAGAGACAATAAGACCCTGGCAATCCAAGCTCCTATTTCTATTTTCAGCAGTCACTTCTGGGATATACCAGTGGCGTACTTACTTTATATTCCTCTAAGAAGAGAATGGTTGCATTATACATTTGAAGACACCAAAACAGGCTCCGAAATCTCAGTCATAAGTCATAAGCTTACACTATACACTTACAAACACCAGAAGGGATGTGCTAAATCTAAACAATGGCCTTTTATTTGTTAATGCATCTAAAAATGGTAGTATACCTTTACAACAAGGACAGTGTGTATTTATTATTTCAGTGCTGAGGGTTGCCATTATACATCTGCCCCATTTAAAATATTGACACTTGGCAAAATATATATTTCTAAAGTATCCAAGATTGGCTTCAAATATTTACCATGGCCCAAGCTGGGCGTTGTGTGTTTTATAAACTCTTTTTTTTAACCAATGGCAGATGACATAGCAATATGGTAGAATACATACCATGTTTGAACTTAACCCTTATTTGGCAATATGCTATGTACGATACTGAAACAGTAAATATACTTTTTTCTACATTATGACATTTCCCATACATTTAAATGTTTAAGGGATAACTACAGTCAGTGCTTTTGTTTTAGTTTTGGACCCCGGCATTCTCTAATAAGAGGATCGGTCCGTACATCTCTGGTACACACACTGGCACACACGATCCTCCAGCTGTAACAGGGAGCCGGCTAGTGACCGAATGGGGCATGTCCAGCGCTGGCTTTGCCTTCTTCTACACAGCTGGAATCAATCCATAGTCAAGGGTGTGCTCTGGTTGCTGGGTTAACCCTATTTGAGTAGGATTATTGGGGCTTGATGTGTGATGTCCTCACTGCAAGCCGCAGCCTGGACTCTGCACCTGGGCAGGAGCCATCAGAGGTGAGCCGAGGCTAGGAGGATGGTGGGTCATGGAAGTGACAGGAGTAGGAGGGGGGCAGACAATGCTATTTGATCATGTGGGAATTTGCCACATCATGAATGATCCTTCAATTGAGGGCAGGAGCAGCAGAGGGGGAGGAAGAATGGACAGAGGAAGATGCCGGGTGTCTGGGGCCAGTGTAGCAGTTGAGCTGCTACTCCAGTGTTCTTCTCAGACTCAGTCCCTTACTGCAAGCTGGCTGGTGTCTGTTGATCACTGTGGAGTTTTGTAACTCTCTCTTTTTTTTTTGCTTCTCTGTCTGACTGGTTCATACAGTTAATTCATATTTGGTAAATATATATCTTGTCTTTAATATTGATGCTGGTGGCATCTTATGGCACTTGTTGCAAATTAAAAGAAATTTGGCAGTTTCATGTGTTGTTGATTTAATATTTTCTACTGTTTTTGAAAATTTGTATTTATTTATTTATTTTGGGGGGGGGGGCGCAAGCAGCTGGTCTTGCCTACTGAGCAAAATAGTCTAGCACCAGCCCTGGCTGTGGGAGATTGTGGTCTTTAAACTGTAGCAGATGAGTCATGGCTGCAAAATGGAGAGGGGGCTGTGAGAGGTTGTGGACTCTTATTTCTACAAATGAAGTAGAGGAGGATCAAGGATTCATAGCAAGAAGGGCTGCAGAATTGAGATGGGGATGTGACTTCAGTGTTGCTTGTACCTTCCCCATAGGAATGCCCATAATTTGGGCTTCTGTCTGGGGTGGAGCTACAGTCATCACTGACAGTATAAAAAATGGCAAAACCATTGTACCAATTTTAACGGAGACAAGTTCTATGCACACAGGTTACCATGAGGGGTTTAACAAGCCTTCTTATTTCTGGTGATAGTTCTTTAAAGACTTAGCATTGTGAACTGTTAATAGTGGTGTTATTTGTTTTTTTAGGTTAAAAGTTAATTCTTGGTTGTTTTATTTAAACCAAATAAAAAGGTCTCAGACTAAAGTTTTTACCAATACTCTTGCCACGTGTGTTATTTATTATTTGGGTAAGCGCTTATGGTATGCTAAGTGTCAGTGGGTGTACAGTTCCATGTTCTTTTACTTCTTTTTGTGTCTAAAGAAAGTAAGAGGAAGCGCTCTCAGCAGGTGTACAAAAATGACTAGTTGTACTTTCATTACTTAATAATGTAGTTCACAGTAGCCTTAGAAGAGTAGTAATGCCGTTCTGCTTGAAGACAGATTTTTAGTCAAGCCTTGCATGTAACACTTGTCAGAGAATTATAAAAAGAAATTCAAATTATAAAGTACAAAAGTGTGAGGCAGATTTAAATTAGGTTATATATATACATCAATGGTATGATCATGTGGCAAAAAGTTTCATTTTTATCAGCTAAAGAAATTGTTTCACTTTAAATCTATAATCCTATTTATACCGGTAGTTTAAATAAAAAATAATCTGTTACAAAAGCATAGAGCCTAAACTTTTTCCCTAAAACTTTATCTTGTCAATCAATTTCGGCAAAAATATGCAAATCCTACCTAACAAGGTCATTCGTTTGCATCCAAGCAGTTTGTGTGCATAGCTTTATGAAAATTAAGCATTTCAGACTCCAACCAGTATATTTCCAGGTAGGATCAGGAAAGATTAACAATTATTTTCACTGAAGCTGTTTAGAGACAACCTTTCAGCACTGATGTACACCAAATATGCTAATGGGTGATTTTTGCTCTGTAAATGAATTAGTCTCATCCAAAAGGGCTGTCCCTAGAAAATGAAAGAATAAAAATCCACTATCCATGGTAAAATAATGTTGTTACTAAGCATAACCCCTATGATATGCGTAAACAATATATAATCATATTATTAAAGCAGAGCATCACTCCAAAAAATTATTTTGCACTATTGAAACCCTTCCCCTTACAATCTATCCAATTTTTCTTCTTTAGTTTAGTTACCTTTTCTTTTTGTGCACACACCAGCCTACCCCTGCCTCCATTCTCACATGGGCAAGAATAATGTGTACCCTGCTCAAGCAGCCTCCTGGGGCATGTATGTCAGATATCCCAGGCGCTGACATCCATCCAGCAACTGAAGTAGGGTTGACCCAGTGTCAATGGGCAGCTACCTAAACCAGGAAGCAACAGCTGGTTCCAGATGATGTATGAAGGGGAGATGGTGGCGTGTTACCTGGCTAGCTATAATGGAAGCAGGGAATCTCAGCAGATAAATGCTGGATTCACTGTTCCTGTGAGTATATTCATAGAATGTGTCTGAAAAATTAAAGAAGGATTAAAACACAAATAACCTGGGGGTCAGATTCCTCTTTAAGTATGTAGACATGTGCAGTATGCTTTCTCCACTGTAGGTGGCACCCGACTGGAGTGGTATCACAGCCTGGAGAGGAAGTCAGGAGAAACTTGGTTTCTCTGTGCTATCCTGGTTCATGGATGTGTTAGGGTTGGCTACGCTGCATCTGGGTGACCTCTGGTGGCCATCTTTTGGTCAGCAGAGTTTTCATAAGTCCCTGACTCCAGGTTCTGGCAAGCATTTTACAAAGTGGATAGAGGAAGGAAAGAACACCTGCCTGTCAGGGAAAGTGATAGCAGCAGGGAAAGGTTACTGATGAGTAGGGAAAGGCTAGGGACTCACAATCCTGTGCTATAGCCTCTGTGTTGGGACTCTTGACCCTCTGAAGACAGACACTGTTGGTGCATCTTTACCCACTGCCTCTCTGCCAAGAACTGAACTGTGAGTGTTACCCTAAGTGGCCTTCTCCTGCTGGGGTTGTTTGTTGTTGGCATTCGCTGCAATGCAAGGTTTGAGTTTTCTGCAACTAGACTCTGTGTTGTCACTGCCACTGCACACTGCTGCACATAGCCACAAGTAGAACAAACTGTTTGATGCATAGTTAAGTTTCTCAATATGACATGCCTTTGCATATTTATTTTAATGGCTGCAAAAGCTTTAAATAGCCTCTAAGTGTCTGGTCAGTGCACTCTTACCAGTCTGCATGCCTCTCTGTGGTGCACCACATTACAATGATGGCTTTATTGCCACTTTTGGGGTTTCTATTCTGCTGACAATTTAAGCCACTAAACCAGTTCTCAGACCCTCAACATGACACTAGTTCAGATTTTGCTTAATTCTCTTTGTATGTTGCTTTTCAGGTATTATGATTAACTGTTTCTTCCCTAATTTTTCTTGTTACACTAGCCAGAGTACCAGGGCATCGAAAGCTGGCCATAGATTAGTCAGTTTTTTTGTTCAGCTAGCAGGTTGAACCAAAAAAATTACCCAATTCCCCCATCCACACACAGAGGTAGATGGGGAAATTCTCCTCCTGTGTCTTTGTATTCTGACTGTGGAGAGACTTCCCCACCATTAGAATACAAAGTTGAGCGCTGCAGACTATAGCCTGCAGCTCTGATCAAAGGTTTTTTCACAACAGTGTGGTTGAACAGAAGTCCATCAGTAGATCGACTTCTGTTTAACCACAGTGGCCATACATGGATCAAAATTCATCCAGTCCCTGCTGAATTGGTCAAATTTTGATCCATGTATGGCCTGCTTTTACTGAACTTTACTTATCAATAGCGGCCGGACAGTACCCTGACCCTTCCTACCACAGTACTTTTATGGTATGATCATCAATGCATGGATACACCTGCAGAGATTGTTATAACCAGGTTCTTTTATTATCTTTTGAGAATCCTCAGTTCTCTTTGTCAAATTCAAGCACCTACAGTACACTAGCTGCTTAATAAAACAGGAAAAACATAGGATTTTACAGTAAACACAAGTTTAGTTTTTGGTCGCTGGTCTATCTTGGGAATTCTACCAAATGTCTTGATTTTTAGCAGATTGTTTGATGGCAGCCTCAAACTCTACCTGAAGACCACCTTTCATGACCAAGCTGGTTTGGTGGACCTCAGCTCTGCCTGATCCAATTTTTCTCTGCACCCAGCACTCTCCTCTACTCCCATATGTTCCAGAGGTGGACTGCTCCCCAGCATTTTCACATCCAATGCAAAATTATAGACCCTGCATTGGTCTTGATGATGTCAGAGGGCATCTAGCCATTTTACAGCACAGAGGGAGTAATTGATCGAGTAAGTAAATCTGCTTTTCTTGTACCCCTAGACCAGGCATCACTGAATAGTGGACCATAATCTGGATACGGACCATGTCACAGTCCCATCTGGAATGCCATGGTCCCGCAATTTAGGAGCAGTATCTTCCCCCCAGCCTCCACTGCCACTCTCATTCTCACAGCAGAGTGGAGAGCAGGAGGCCAGACAGTTCCGGAAGGAGGATGAGAACTGCCCAAGTTCACTTTTCATATTAACAATGTGTTAAAGTGATTGGTTGCTAAGATGCAGGGCAAAGAGAAGGGAGCAGAAGACACTGCTGTGTGTGTGAGTGTGTGTGTGGGGGGTACGAGGATACCACTGTGGGTGGGGTAGCAGTTATCACTGTGTGAAGTGCAGGGGATACTACTGCATGGTAGGAGTCAGAGAATATATGTGTGAGTGTTTTGGGGGGGGGACTGTGTAGGATACCACTGTGTGTGGGATGGCAGGGAATACCACTATGTGGGGGGAGGGGGTTTGGAGGATACTGCTGTGGGAGTCGATGTGAAGAGAGCAGAGGACACTACTGTGTGGGGGTAGCAGAATGCATTACTGAGGGGCAGGTGAAGTGATGGGGCAGCGCACACTACTGTGGGGGATGATGTGAAGGGGGCAGAGGACACTACTGTGAAGGGGGGGCTGTGATGTACAGTGGGGGTTCTTGATGTGAAGGGGGACTGAGGACACTGATGTCAGGGATGGTTTACACCATGTTCCTGTGCGATTCAGAGTGATGTCATTTTCAGCGCATTCATTTGAATGGGCTGAATTTGTACCAGATGGCATAGAAAGAAGTGTGGGCACTACTTTTCAAAGAAGCACTGCACCAAATCGCATGATGCTTGTTATGTTATGCTTTGCATTTTATGCTGGCTGATCACTAAAAAGAGTGGGAAATTTGAAAGTTTTACTTTTGACTGCTGGTGATTGCTGGTGCTTGTAGTTGTTTTATTTTCTTCTTTGGGTCTTGCTAAAAGCTTTTACTTCTTTAAATCCCTTTTTCTGTCACTTTTTAAATAGCATTTTTTTTATCTCTTCCTGTCCTTGTCTTCCTTCACTCTAATTAAGGGGAGGGGCTAATTGGTCACAGCTGATAAAAGGTCTTATATAAGTTGCTGTAGAGCTCACTCTGAGCTTGCTCATTTTTGAGCTTGCCTGTATTTTGCTTGCCGGACCTTTGACTAAATGGAGTTAAAAACCCGGGGTTGAAAACAGGAGATTATAACAGGAGTCTACTAACCTGTAAGTGACAACTGATCTTTCCTGTTAATATTGTAACTGGGATATGACTGCTAGCAGGCTTGAAAGTTTTGTGCAGTACACAGTGTGCCACACGTATGCAGCAAAGGAGCAACAGCTCCAGGATGGATACCGCTGCAACAGATGTGAGTGGCTTGCCCTTCTGGAATCTCAACTAAGAGGTCTGGAGGAGAAAGTTGCAACACTGGGAAGAGCTATCAACCTTGAAAGGGGTCTTCTGCTCTCTGGGCAGGAAGCTAATGGGATTGATGTGGAGGGTGGACGAGCTAATGAGGATTATCAGGTAGGAAGATGGGTAACTGTAACGAGAGGGAGTGGTAGGGGCTCACAGAAAAGGAAGGCTGGCCCTGGGTTTGAGCACCCAAACAGATTTGCCAAGTTGGGCAAAGATGTGGGGGTGGCAACCTCAGGGGAGGCAGCCCTGGATGTCACTGCTATCCCTAACAGCCTGGAGGGCAGACCATCTAGAAGGGGTGGTGAGGGTAGTGCAGGTAGGCCTAGACAGCTGGTGGTAGTAGGGGATTCTATGATTGGAAGGACTAATAGAATAATTTGTCGCCAGGATCGCCTCAACTGAATGGTTTGCTGTTTCCCTGGTGCCAGGGTTCGGCATGTGGTGGATAAATTACTGGGAGGGGCTGGGCATGACCCAGCTGTCTTGGCTCATGTTGGAACCAATCACAGAATACATGGAAGGTGGAGGCTCCTTAAGAATCAATTTAAAGAACTAGGCCGCAAGTTGAAGGGAAGGACCTCCAAGGTGATATTCTCTGAAATATTACCTGTGTCATGAGCAACTCAGGAAAGACAGAGGGAGATTAGAGAACTCAATGCATGGCTGAAATCCTGGTGTAAGAGGGAAAGATTTTGGTTTCTAGAACACTGGGCTGACTTTTCATTGGGGTGCTAGGGGGGTACAACTGGGGGAATCAATGGTGGAGAAGGATCTGGGGGTTCTGGTAGATCACAAGCTTAATAATGGCATGCAATGCCAAGCTTCGGCTTCTAAAGCAAGCAAAATCCTCTCTTGTATTAAAAGAGGTATAGACTCCAGAGAGAGAGAGAGATATCATATTACCCCTGTACAAATCATTAGTAAGACCTCATCTGGAATATGCAGTTCAGTTTTGGAGGACTAGCCAATCTAAAACCGCGCTGTCACGGGCGTAACAATGCCACGCTCAGCTGCACCCTGCACAAAGATTTTCCAGCTAATGGGCCACAATCTATGTACCTGCAGCCTGAGAGCGATTGTTAATGGGTCAGGTTAATTACACAATTAACCCTTCACACTGCCACCACTACCTTTTTGTACAAAGTAGGAGGAAACTCACCAATCTTAGCAATAACACTATGATGTTTGAATAAGTATCTGTATACACAATGTCACCGCAGACAGATGTATATAGAGGGTTAGAAACACACAGTAGAGCTCTTCAGAGACAGGGATTCTTAGTGTTCATTAAAGAGCTTTAGAAACAGTTCAACACTTTTCAGATAATAGGATTTATTACTAAAAAGGTCAAAAGGGTGCAATAAAAATATTTACAAAGATGTAGCCAATATATATATATATATATATATATATATATATATAAATACAGAGAGCAATACCACAACAGAGAGATAACAGAAAAAAGTTTAGAGAGGTAGAATACTTGCCGTCAGCCTTAGTTTAAGCAGATCAAGTTTCCTGAACAAAACGGTACCGTCTGTCAGGGCTCCCAGGTATGACCAGAGGTGTGTGACTGAAGCAGGGAAACGCAGACTTCAGATATGGGATAAACAATGTAATTTATTAACACTAACAATACAAACATAAACGCAGTGCAATACTAAACATAATACAGTGCAAACAAACCCAACCAACCACCCACAGATAACAGTACATACAAGCAAGCGTCGTCAGGCAGGCCGGGTCAATATCAATTGGGCAGGTAGGTACAGGGGGAGCAAGCGGAGAATGGTCAGGGTCACAGGCCAGGTTCAGCAGGTAGCAAGCAGCGTAGTACAGAGGGTCAGGCAGAGGGATGGTCAGGGTCACAAGCCAGGGATCAGAACAGGTAGCAAGCAGCGTAGTACAGAGGGTCAGGCAGAGGGATGGTCAGGGTCACAAGCCAGGGATCAGGACAGGTAGCAAGCAGCGTAGTACAGAGGGTCAGCAAAAGAACAGAAACAGGATGCAGGACAGATACAGGGCCCAGGACAAACACACACCAAGGCAGAGTCTGTGGGTCTGGCCATCCCTTAAATACCCCAGCATAATCAGTTCCAGGTGTTAGCTGGCTGCAAAGTTGAGTCTCTGATTGCTGGGAGCACCCGCTGGCCAGCCCTGGTACTGCAGATCAAAAGGCAGGTGAGTCCCACCATTGCTGGCCAGTCCATTCCTGACACCGTCTACCAAGTTGGTTCCTGATGTTAAAAGGGAGATTTCTTCATCTTACTTCTCCAAACCTGACAACCTTTTTCTAGTAACTCAGCAGGGTGTCTCCTTACAGCAGAGAACCAATCGCCTCATTTGGGGAGGGGTGTTTTAGGCGGGGAACTCAGGGTATGACCAAATCACTCTCAGTTTATATCATGGTCAATAACCTTCCCTAGGTGCCTGTAGCAGCCTAGCCACTAGTAGATTAATATGCAGAATGATATCCTGAACGTCCCGACATCAAACATGCCATATTTCACTATTTCAGCTAGAACAATATGGCTCTCTGCTCTCCTGTACACTTCAACTAGGGGTGTAAGATATAATTCTCGCATTAAACTGAGCTATCCGAATATATGCTTTGTTCGATTGTAATTATTTCCTATCTCCAGATATGAAATTATATGGAAAAGTGGGTTTTAAATGTGATGTCTGTTTTACAGCTATCCCGGAATACGTTTGAAGTCCAGTGAAGGACTAGTTTATGGCTTTACGATTACCTCCAAGCAAAAGTCTCACAGACATACTGGGCCCAGGCTAGGGCCTGATCTCTTGGCATACATACAGACCACATTCCTGAGGGAGGGGGGATTGGAGGGAGAGAGATTGATGGATGAGCGCGTCCTTAGCAAGATGGATGAGCGCGTCCATCTCTGTACGTACAATTGCTACAAGGAGATCAGCTATGAGGAATGATTAGAGGAACTAAATTTTTTCTCTCTTGAGAAGAGATTAAGGGGGAATATGATCAACATTAGAGATGAGCGAATCGAACCAGGCTAACCGGAATTCGATACGAATTTCAGGAAAAATTCGATTCGCGTCGAATCCGAATATTTGCCTACTTCGGGTGCGCGAATCGGATTTTTCCCGATCAGCCGGCAAAAGTGTCCCTGCAGAGAGCTCCGCTATTTCTGACAGTTCTCTGGCAGAAGGAACACATGTACAGCGGTTGAAACATTGTATCTATTAGTTTCCATTTAGGATACAGATGTTTCAACCGCTGTACATGTGAAGAAGCTGTCAGAGAACTGTCAGAAATAGAGGAACTCTGCACATACACTTTTTGCCGGTTTGGAATTCTTATTTTCATCCTACTTCTTCTTCTTCTTCTACTTCTTCATCCTCATCCTCAGAAGAAGAAGAAGAGGATGAGGATGAGGATGAAGAAGAAGAAGAAGAAGAAGAAGTAGGATGAAAATAAGAATAATTCCAAGCCGGCAAAAAGTGTATGTGCAGAGATCCTCTATTCTGCAGATACACTTAGAGGAGCTCTGCAGATACACTTAGAGGAGCTCTGCACATACACTTTTTGCCGGCTTGGAATTAATCTTATTTTCATCCTACTTCTTCTTCTTCTTCTTCATCCTCATCCTCAGAAGAAGAAGAGGATGAGGATGAAGAAGAAGAAGAAGTAGGATGAAAATAAGAATAATTCCAAGCCGGCAAAAAGTGTATCTGCAGAGTTCCTCTATTCTGCAGATACACTTAGAGGAGCTCTGCAGATACACTTAGAGGAGCTCTGCACATACACTTTTTGCCGGCTTGGAATTAATCTTATTTTCATCCTACTTCTTCTTCTTCTTCATCCTCATCCTCATCCTCAGAAGAAGAAGAGGATGAGGATGAAGAAGAAGAAGAAGTAGGATGAAAATAAGAATAATTCCAAGCCGGCAAAAAGTGTATGTGCAGAGTTCCTCTATTCTGCAGATACACTTAGAGGAGCTCTGCAGATACACTTAAAGGAGCTCTGCACATACACTTTTTGCCGGCTTGGAATTAATCTTATTTTCATCCTACTTCTTCTTCTTCTTCTTCTTCTTCATCCTCATCCTCATCCTCAGAAGAAGAAGAAGAGGATGAGGATGAAGAAGAAGAAGAAGAAGTAGGATGAAAATAAGAATAATTCCAAGCCGGCAAAAAGTGTATGTGCAGAGTTCCTCTATTCTGCAGATACACTTAGAGGAGCTCTGCAGATACACTTTTTGCCGGCTTGGAATTAATCTTATTTTCATCCTACTTCTTCTTCTTCTTCTTCATCCTCAGAAGAAGAAGAAGAGGATGAGGATGAAGAAGAAGTAGGATGAAAATAAGAATAATTCCAAGCCGGCAAAAAGTGTATGTGCAGAGTTCCTCTATTCTGCAGATACACTTAGAGGCGCTCTGCACATACACTTTTTGCCGGCTTGGAATTATTCTTATTTTCATCCTACTTCTTCTTCTTCTTCTTCATCCTCATCCTCATCCTCAGAAGAAGAAGAAGATGAGGATGAAGAAGAAGAAGGATGAAAATAAGAATAATTCCAAGCCGGCAAAAAGTGTATGTGCAGAGTTCCTCTATTCTGCAGATACACTTAGAGGAGCTCTGCAGATACACTTAGAGGAGCTCTACACATACACTTTTTGCCGGCTTGGAATTAATCTTATTTTCATCCTACTTCTTCTTCTTCTTCATCCTCATCCTCATCCTCAGAAGAAGAAGAGGATGAGGATGAAGAAGAAGAAGAAGAAGTAGGATGAAAATAAGAATAAGTCCAAGCCGGCAAAAAGTGTATGTGCAGAGTTCCTCTATTCTGCAGATACACTTAGAGGAGCTCTGCAGATACACTTAGAGGAGCTCTGCACATACACTTTTTGCCGGCTTGGAATTAATCTTATTTTCATCCTACTTCTTCTTCTTTTTCTTCTTCTTCATCCTCATCCTCAGAAGAAGAAGAAGAGGATGAGGATGAGGATGAAGAAGAAGAAGAAGTAGGATGAAAATAAGAATAATTCCAAGCCGGCAAAAAGTGTATCTGCAGAGCTCCTCTAAGTGTATCTGCAGAATGTAATTTATGGAAACAGATACAATGTTTCAACCGCTGTATGGAGTGAATGTCCCAGAACTGTCAGAAATAGACTATTTATGACAGTTCTGGGACATTCCCTCCATACAGCGGTTGAAACCGCTGTATGGAGTGAATGTCCCACAACTGTCAGAAATAGACTATTTCTGACAGTTCTGGGACATTCCCTCCATACAGCGGTCGAAACATTGTATCTATTTGTTTCCATAAATGGATCCATTTATGGAAACAAATAGATACAATGTTTCAACCGCTGTATGGAGTGAATGTCCCAGAACTGTCAGAAATAGACTATTTATGACAGTTCTGGGACATTCCCTCCATACAGTGGTTGAAACCGCTGTATGGAGGGAATGTCCCACAACTGTCAGAAATAGACTATTTCTGACAGTTCTGGGACATTCACTCCATACATGTCCCAGAACTGTCAGAAATAGACTATTTCTGACAGTTCTGGGACATTCCCTCAATACAGCGGTTGAAACCGCTGTATGGAGTGAATGTCACAGAACTGTCAGAAATAGACAGAAACTGTCACAGAACTGTCCTTCTTCTCATCCTTCTCCTTCTTCTCATCCTTCTTCTCATCCTTCTCCTTCTCATCCTTCTCCTTCTTCTCATCCTTCTCCTTCTTCTCATCCTTCTCCTTCTCCTTCTTCTCATCCTTCTCCTTCTTCTTCTCCTTCTTCTCATCCTTCTTCTCATCCTTCTCCTTCTTCTCATCCTTCTTCTCATCCTTCTCCTTCTCCTCCTTCTCCTTCTCCTTCTTCTCATCCTTCTTCTCATCCTTCTCCTTCTTCTCATCCTTCTCCTTCTCATCCTTCTCCTTCTTCTCATCCTTCTCCTTCTTCTCATCCTTCTCCTTCTCCTTCTTCTCATCCTTCTCCTTCTCCTTCTTCTCATCCTTCTCCTTCTTCTCATCCTTCTCCTCCTTCTCCTTCTTCTCCTCCTTCTCCTTCTTCTCATCCTTCTCCTTCTCCTTCTTCTCATCCTTCTCCTTCTCCTTCTCCTTCTCCTTCCTCATCTCCAAGGGCATATAAATTAAAGGTACAGTGTTCTGCACTAATTTAAAGGCTCTCTGAAGCCTAGAAACCCTTTTTATAAGTTAACTTCATAGCGAATTAATTCGCATCGAATCGAATTTCTTCCTGGAATTCGCCGAATCAGCCGAATCGAATTTTTGAAAAATTCGCTCATCTCTAATCAACATGTATAAATACTGTACATCAGTGGTTCATATAGTGAACTCGGTGTAGAGCTAATTACCCTGAGGTTGAGGTCAACACAGAGGACAAGGGGGCACTCTTTATGTCTGGAGGAAAAGAAATTTAATCTCCAAACATGGAAAGGTTTCTTCACAGTGAGAGCTGTGAAAATGTGGAATAGACTCCCTCAAGAGTTGGTTCTTGCCAGCACAGTGGATTGCTTCAAAAAAGGCCTGGATTATTTCTTAGATACACAGAATATAACTGGATACTAACATTTATAGGTAAAGTTGATCCAGGGAATATCCAATTGCTTCTCGGGGGATCAGGACAAAATTTTTTCCCAGCAGGTGCAAATTGGATCATGCTTTGCTGGGTTTTTTTTTTTGCCTTCCTCTGGATCAACTGTGGGTATAGGATTATAACTTTTTTTTTTTCTATGGTTGATTTGGATGGACTTTTGTCTTTTTTCAGCCAGACTATGTAACTATGCAATCCGGTGCAGACAAACACACTGCGTTTGCACGGAATGTGCCTTTCCCGCACTGCATTTTGGTGTGAACCAACCCTTACAACGGGATTATGATATAGGAGGAGAGGACTCTAATGTGAAGGATCCGAGTCATCGCACAAGCATTCAGACCTCTGCTGGAAGAAAATTTTCGGAAAACTGATCGGATCTCTGTGAATTTTAGTACAATACCCCTGCCCTAGACTCAAAGGAACATTTAACCATTGCAGTACTGGGGCAGTCTCGCTGGAAGGAGGATTTTTATTTTCTCTGGAATCAGCTTTAGGTGTCTACAATGCTCAGAATTAGAATCTGTTAGCTGTCATTTTCTATGGCAGGATGGAAGAATGAATCTAGGTTCTTTAAGCAACAAAGACTCTTTTGGTTTACGAAGCCCATTGATTTGAAGATGCCTAGTGATACATTCAGTCTTCATAAAAAGGCACAGGTACTCAATTTATTTAATCATCCCTCTCACGGCAGTGAAATGATACCAAGCTGCAAGCTGATTCAAATTCACAGCTTCTCTTCTGTGCTTTATTTAGGAATATTGGTTAATTTTAGACTTTGAAACACATGTATGATTTTCACTAATTAACTGATGAAATAAAAGTCAGAATAATTATTCACTAATGTAATTTAGAGGTGTACAGACATATTTGTTTAAATCCAATTCATTAATTATTTTTTGGTTGAGGACATGAAATGTTGCATGATGAAGAAAAAAATTAATTAAATCACTAGCAATTCTTGGTCCTTTTATCTTTGTGCATGAATCACAGTTTGCAGTATTTTTTTTGGGACATCAGAGCTGTCAAAATATGTCATTGGGTATCCTAATTGCTAACATACTGGAGTTGAGCTTTAAGCCTACAGCCCCTTTTAGGCTTACTATATTAAGCTATCTCCCTTTTATGCTAGCTGACTGGCTAGCATTAGTATTTTACTTACAAAATCAATTGACATAACCACACAAGCCATGCCAAGGCTGGAAAAGAGAGACTGACAGAGACAGTACTTCACTCTGTGTTAGAATACCTAGAACTGACTAAAAGTAGAAAAAACTGGTACCCTTGTAGCACCCCTCAAGTTTAGCCAGGGGGAGCTAGTTAGTTTTTTTAAGGCAGAAGCTGAGTAGCAACCTGGGATGAGTCAGCCAGGTTATTCTTGGTCAGGGCTGAGGGCTCTGCAAGTCAGTTCCCTGATACCTCTCCTTGCTCTGAAAGCTTGAGAAGTTCTGGAAGGCAGTGGGTGAGGTGAGGATTGACTGATCAGCATGCTCAAGGGACTCTGACCAATCCCCAAGCAGGAGGCTTGGCATGGGATCAGGGCGGGTCTTAAGTATGAGAGAGTCTGATCAGCAAAAGGTGAGTGCCGGGTGGAAGATGGAGCGAAGGATGGAATGTGGAGGGAGCCTGGGAAGGGGCCCTGAAAAGGGGCCTGCCAACAGGCAGGAGTTGAAAGGAGGATCTCTCTGCCTCATTGTCCCCAGAGAGAGGAACCAGTCCAGCGTAAGGCCTGAAGGCAGCCATCAACCCATAAAGTTCACAGGAGAGACAGAGTGAGTAATCCTACACCCCCTGGTCTGGATAAGGGGAGAGAGCAGTCAGGTGGAAAACCCAGCTAGCTCCTCATGTGGGCTGTTTTAAGTTGGCAGCTTCTGGGTCCTCTTGCCCATGAAATTCCCTCAGTGCAGTTGGGTGAAGAGGAGGATTCATCTGGGGTCTGAGGAAGTACACCAGAGAGCTGGAATGCTATCATAGGAGAGACTAATTTGTCCATATCTGTACATAGTTGCATGTACAGGAGTTTGTCCTCAAGTTTGCAGTTCCCATGAGCATCCCATACCCCTCTCAACCCCATCCAAGTTAACAACCCCTTAATAAAATCACAAAGCATAGCTCAAGGACTGTTTACTGACTCTGAATGCAATGTGTTGAAGAAAATGTGAGTTTCCTGGCTGTGCAGAGCTGTAGGGGGACCCAAAACTCTATTGATTCCTAAGGGGGTAGTGCTACACCCTACTCTGCTAGCAGTTTTGTCTAGATGCATGGGCCCAGAGCGGGTGAATGGTGCACAGCGCACCATACCATGAATACAACTGAAATAACAGCAACATTGAGGAACAAGTCAAGCTGCACTGACATGCAGGGTGATATTCTCAAAAATTGTATTATACATATTGTATAAATGTGTTAGGCTGGCTACACACTATACAATCTGAGTGTACTATCTTCTTTAGATCTATTATCAACTATGTAGTGTATGGGCCTGCCTTTACTTTTTTTGTCCCCCTTTTACATTGTTTTGGGATATCTAAGAGGATTGCACAGAGATTGTAAAAGCAGATTATATAGTTTAACTGACACTCATGTAAGTGCATGCCTGCTTGCTGTTCCTGGGACCCACAAAGTGTATCTAAACCCAAAAATGAAAATGTAACGTAATGTACTGCAGCTCACAAATTCCTAGTTGTGGTGGCTGCATTCATGTTCTGGGGGGTTTTTTAAGGCTTTTCCTTTTCATTTCACCTGGTCATCCTGCCAGTAACATACATGCAGGCAGGTGCAGGCTGCTTTCTCCATTGTAGGTGGCACCCGACCAGAGCAGTAACACAGCCCGTAGAGGAAGTCTGGAGAAACTCAGTTTCTTTGTGGTTACCTGGTCTCTGGAGGCAGCGTTCCAGTTGGCATCCAGGTGACCTTTGGCAGCCATCTTTGGGTCAGCAGAGTCTTTATAAGTTCCTGCCCCAGGTTTTGGTGTGCATTTTGCGAAGTGGTTAGAATAGGGAAAAAGTTCCTGCTAATGAAGGAAAGTGGTAGCAGCAGGAAAAGGTTACTGACGAGTAGGGACAGGCTAGGGACTTGCAATCTTTTACTGTAGCCTCCCTTTTTTGGCCCAGATTGACCAGGCCGCACTCTGCCCTGTGAAGACAGAATCTGTCAGTGCATCTTTAACCGCTGTCTCCCTGTCAAGAACTGAACTGTGAGTGTTATCCTCAGCAACTCTCTCCTACTGGGGTTGTTTGTAGTTAACATTTCTGTAATACAAGTTCAGAGTTTGTCTGCATCCGGACTCTGTGTCTTGGCTTAGCTTGGCTGTAGTCACTCCAGTTACTTTATCTGCGGAGGAACATTGTAGCCATCCCTGGACAGCAGCATGATCAACCTGTGTTGAGGGTTTGTTAGATGAGCTAGTAGATTTAGATTTAGATGGGCTTAACAAAAAATAGAATTTAAATTATGTCCAGAAGGAGAACATACGTACAGACATCCTCTGTCTGCTTTCAGGCAGGCTGTTAAAAGGTTGTGAGCCAATACCTAAAGCAGAGTTCCACTCACACTGTAAAAAAAATTAAATTCAGCAGCTACAAAAACTGTAGCTGCTGACTTTTAAAAAACAGCCACTTACCTGTTCCATGATCCCGTGGTGTCCTCCCCGCAGCCCGTTTCTTCGGCCGTCCTGTGTTTGAGGCGCTGGCATCTTCAGTGTGGGCACCTGGGTGCCCACTGCGCATGCATGAGAAGTGCTGCGCTTCCTGAATGGCCTTGTAGTCTTTTGGGACCTGTCACATGTCCCAGAAGACTATGAGGAGGGAGGGTAGGAGGACAACTTCCACTTCCAATCGCCTAGGCAATTGGAGCGGAACTGGGAGTGGGTACCTGTCAATTTCAGATAACCGCTCCCTAAAGGTGCCAATCCTTAATGGGGAGCGGGGGACCAGTCTTTAAAGCAGAACTTCCCCTTTTGGGTGGACCTCTGCTTTAACCGCATTCCCGCCGCCATATAGCAGAAATACTACTACAGGGTGGCAGGGCTGTGCAAAATCACGTATATATACTGTATATATATATATATATATTTAGTGAAGACATGTAGCAGAATACATTTTGGTCTAAATTTATGCCGAAATTTGATTTTTTAAAATTTTTTTACTGGACATGTTTAATAGCAAAACGTCAAGACTATCGTTTTTTTCTCAAAATTGTTGGTCTTTTTTTGTGTATAGCACAAAAAATAAAAACCGCACAGGCAATCAAATACCACCGAAAGAAGACTCCATTTTTAGGAAAAAAAGGACATCAATTTCATTTGGGTGCTGCATTGTATGACCATGCAATTGTGAGTTAAAGTAATGCAGTGCCATATCGCAAAAAATGGCTTGGTCAGGAAGAGGGGTAAATCCTCTACAGGGTAAGTGGTTAATAACACCAGGGATGGGTGTTATGAGCATCCTTTCCCCAAGATATCAATTAAATGTTTCATGAGCTCCTCCAATATATCAACGAGGTGAGAATGCTCATTGCTTTACTGATCTTAGGTGAACCTGTTTTCTAGTCATTTACGAAGGTGTAGCTAGAGGCAAAAGTTTTTTTTTTAGTTTTGGATGGAGTGGAGAGGGATTAGAACATCTGTAAGGATCTATTGCTGTCTGTACCTCCATTCGGGGTATACACCCTCTCAATTTGTCCTGTTTGCTGTTATCATTGAAAGTGAAAGTAAAATCCCAAATAATGGGTTGACACCAGAACAATAATAGAGTGGAAATCTTCCAATGGGGACACTAGTTCTGGTGACCCAGGTGACACCCTGGGATTCTTTCAGTTTGGAGGGATTTCCTTTCACTCATCTCCTCAAAGGGATACAGATGGCAAAAAAAAAAACCTGACGGGTTAACCCTCCTTTACCCTATCCAAAATGAAAAAAAAATGCTTTTAGTTACACTTTAACAACAATCCTTTTTCTTTTCCTTGCGCATGATCTGTTTTTCACAGTGAACAGAGATCTTTGCAAAGTAAGCATATAGCTTTGTAAAGTGAATATTCTCTACGCCTTTAGTAAATCATCCCCAAAGACTTGGAAAAATGCTGTAAGTGATGCCTTTAAACACTTAACTTCTATCCTGCATGCTTTTTGCAAATCAGTGACTTGACACCTTTTTAAAGAAAAATGGTCAGCAATGGTCCTCGTAGAACCTCTGGAGGTTTAGTAACATGCACTGCTATACAGATTAACTATACACTATATTGCCAAATGTATTGGGACACCCCTCCAAATCATTGGATTCAGGCATTCCAATTGCCTCCATGACCACAGATATATAAAATCAAGCACCTAGGCATGCAAACCGCTTCCACAAACATTTGTGAAAGAATGGGTCGCTCTCAGGAGCTCAGTAAATTCAAGCATGGTACTGTGATAGGTTGCCACCTGTCCATCCGTGAAATTTCCTTGCTACTAAATATTCCACGGTCAACTGTTAGTGGTATTATAAGAAAGTGGAAGCAACTGGGAACAACAGCAACTCAGTCACGAAGTGGTAAGCCATGTAAAATGAAAGAGCGGGGTCAGTGCTTGCTGAAGAGCACAGTCCGTAGAAGTCGCCAACTGTCTGCAGAGTCAATAGCTAAAGACCTCCTCCAAACTTGATGTGGCCTTCAGATTAGCACAACAACAGTGCGTAGAGAGCTTCATGGAATGAGTTTCCATGGCCGAGCAGCTGCATCCAAGCCTTACATCTCCAAGTGCATAGCGTTGAAAACAGTGGTGTAAAGAACGCTTCAACTGGACTCTAGAGAAGTGGAGACATGTTCTCTGGATTGACAAATCACACTTCTCTGTATGGCAATCTGATGGATGTGTCTGAGTTTGACGGTTGCCTGGAAAACGATACTTGCCTGACTGCATTGTGCCGAGTGTAAAGTTTTGTGGAGGGGGATTATGGTGTGGGGCCTGTTTTTCAGGGGTTGAGCTTGGCCCCCCAGTGAAGGGAACGCTTAACGTGTCAGCATATCAAGAGATTTCAGACAATTTCATGCTCCCAACTTTGTGGGAACAGTTTGGGGATGGCCCCTTCCTATTCCAACATGACTGTGCATCAGGGCACAAAGCAAGGCCCATAAAGACATGGAGTTTGGGGTGGAGGAACTTGAAAGGCCTGCACAGAGTCCTGACCTCAACCCGATAGAACACTTTTGGTATGAATTAGAGCAGAGACTACGAGCCAGGCCTTCTCATCTGACATCAGTGCCTGACCTCATTCTGGAAGAATGGTCAAACATTCCCATAGACACACTCCTAAACCTTGTGGACAGCCTTCCCAGAAGAGTTGAAGCTGTTATAGCTGCAAAGGGTGGGCCAACTCAATATTGAACCCTATGGTCTAAGACTGGGATGCCATTAAAATTCATGTGCGTGTGAAGGCAGGTGTCCCAATATTTTTGGCAATATAGTACATATATATACTGTATATATAAAGCTGTCCACCATACTGCCCCGAACTACATCACTGACCTAATATCCAAGTACCGCCCAGCACGCACACTCCGCTCCTCACAAGACCTCCTTCTCTCTAGTTCCCTGGTCTCCTCCTCCCATGCCCGCCTCCAGGACTTCTCCAGGGTGTCACCCATCCTCTGGAACTCCCTTCCCCAACCCATCAGATTATCACCTACTCTCCTCTCCTTTAGGCGTACCCTGAAAACCCATCTCTTCAGGGAAGCCTACCTCACCCCCTGCTAACTTGCTGACCTCCTCCACTCTGCCTACCACTCCATCCCCCACAGCTATCTCCTCCTGTACCACTATTCCGTCCCTTCTAGATTGTAAGCTCGAAAGAGCAGAGCCCTCGATCCCCTCATGTTTTGCATTGTATTGGTATTGTTCTGTCACATGTTCTGTCCCCCTTTGTAATGTACAGCGCTGAGTGAACTATTGGCACTTTATAAATACTGTATAATAATAATAATAATATATATATATATTACTTTATGTAGCTGTGTATGTAGTTTTGTGTATAGACGCTCCCTTATCCTGGAAACGGCTTTCCCCAAATTGTTGTCACAAGGTTGGAAGTACATAAATTGTCTAAAATGTTCTTTCATGGTGTAACATTTACAGTACCCTTCACTGGAAACACCTGAACGCAGTCATTTTCGGGGTGTCCACTACTAAATTATTTGCAATTAATTTATATTAAATATTAATTGATTGATCATAATCTACAGTACTAGTAGCCATATTTGTAGTGGTACTCTTTTTTTTCAAACTTTTTTTTTAGGTTTGAATGTGATTGTTGGCTTTGACAATATGACATAGTTATGACACTCTGACACTTTTAGATGAGCAGAAATATGAAGCACATGTAAGATAATAAAGAATTGGTACAACAAAAATAAAGGAACATGATAAACAGAGAAGAGTAAGGTAAATTAAAGTACTGGTGCCACAAAAGTGCAAATAAACTGAAATAATTAAGTGTAGTTAAGTGTTGGGAAGAAGGATTATAATTAGAGATGAGCGAATTTCTCAAAAATTCGATTCGGCTGATTCGGCGAATTCCAGTATGAAATTCGATTCGATGCGAATTAATTCGCTACGAATTGAACTTATTAAAAGGGTTTCTAGGCTTCAGAGAGCCTTTAAATTAGTGCAGAACACTGTACCTTTAATTTAAATGCCCTTGGAGATGAAAACAAATGGAAACAAATAGATACAATGTTTCAACCGCTGTATGGAGTGAGTGTCCCAGAACTGTCAGAAATAGTCTATTTCTGACAGTTCTATGACATTCCCTCCATACAGCGGTTTCAACCGCTGTATGGAGTGAATGTCCCAGAACTGTCATAAATAGTCTATTTCTGACAGTTATGGGACATTCACTCCATACAGCGGTTGAAACATTGTATCTATTTGTTTCCATAAATGACATTCTGCAGATACACTTAAAGGAGCGCTGCAGATACACTTTTTGCCGGCTTGGAATTATTCTTATTTTCATCCTACTTCTTCTTCTTCTTCTTCATCCTCATCCTCTTCTTCTTCTCATGAGGATGAGGATGAAGAAGAAGAAGATGAAGAAGAAGTAGGATGAAAATAAGATTAATTCCAAGCTGGCAAAAAGTGTATCTGCAGCGCTCCTCTAAGTGTATTTGCAGAATGTCATTTATGGAAAAAAATAGATACAATGTTTCAACCGCTGTATGGAGTGAATGTCCCAGAACTGTCAGAAATAGTCTATTTCTGACAGTTATGGGACATTCACTCCATACAGCGGTTTCAACCGCTGTATGGAGGGAATGTCATAGAACTGTCAGAAATAGACTATTTATGACAGTTCTGGGACATTCCTTCCATACAGCGGTTGAAAAATTGTATCTATTTGTTTCCATAAATGGATCCATTTATGGAAACAAATAGATACAATGTTTCAACCGCTGTATGGAGTGAGTGTCCCAGAACTGTCATAAATAGTCTATTTCTGACAGTTCTATGACATTCCCTCCATACAGCGGTTTCAACCGCTGTATGGAGCGAATGTCCCAGAACTGTCATAAATAGTCTATTTCTGACAGTTATGGGACATTCACTCCATACAGCGGTTGAAACATTGTATCTATTTGTTTCCATAAATGACATTCTGCAGATACACTTAGAGGAGCGCTGCAGATACACTTTTTGCCGGCTTGGAATTATTCTTATTTTCATCCTACTTCTTCTTCTTCTTCTTCATCCTCATCCTCTTCTTCTTCTCATGAGGATGAGGATGAAGAAGAAGAAGATGAAGAAGAAGTAGGATGAAAATAAGATTAATTCCAAGCTGGCAAAAAGTGTATCTGCAGCGCTCCTCTAAGTGTATTTGCAGAATGTCATTTATGGAAAAAAATAGATACAATGTTTCAACCGCTGTATGGAGTGAATGTCCCAGAACTGTCAGAAATAGTCTATTTCTGACAGTTCTGGGACATTCACTCCATACAGCGGTTTCAACCGCTGTATGGAGGGAATGTCATAGAACTGTCAGAAATAGACTATTTCTAACAGTTCTGGGACATTCCTTCCATACAGCGGTTGAAACATTGTATCTATTTGTTTCCATAAATGGATCCATTTATGGAAACAAATAGATACAATGTTTCAACCGCTGTATGGAAGGAATGTCCCAGAACTGTCAGAAATAGTCTATTTCTGACAGTTCTGGGACATTCACTCCATACAGCGGTTTCAACCGCTGTATGGAGGGAATGTCCCAGAACTGTCATAAATAGTCTCTTTCTGACAGTTCTGGGACATTCCCTCCATACAGCGGTTTCCGGCAAAAAGTGTATGTGCAGAGTTCCTCTATTCTGCAGATACACTTAGAGGAGCTCTGCAGATACACTTAGAGGAGCTCTGCACATACACTTTTTGCCGGCTTGGAATTATTCTTATTTTCATCCTACTTCTTCTTCTTCTTCTTCTTCTTCATCCTCATCCTCTT
The DNA here is from genome assembly GCF_062004578.1 of Staurois parvus. NCBI lineage: Eukaryota > Metazoa > Chordata > Amphibia > Anura > Ranidae > Staurois > Staurois parvus. The sequence continues at coordinate 18,612,964 of NW_028317844.1, forward strand.
CTTCTTCTTCTGAGGATGAGGATGAGGATGAAGAAGAAGAAGAAGAAGTAGGATGAAAATAAGATTAATTCCAAGCCGGCAAAAAGTGTATGTGCAGAGATCCTCTAAGTGTATCTGCAGAGCTCCTCTAAGTGTATCTGCAGAATAGAGGAACTCTGCACATACACTTTTTGCCGGCTTGGAATTATTCTTATTTTCATCCTACTTCTTCTTCTTCTTCTTCATCCTCATCCTCTTCTTCTTCTTCTGAGGATGAGGATGAGGATGAAGAAGAAGAAGAAGAAGTAGGATGAAAATAAGATTAATTCCAAGCCGGCAAAAAGTGTATGTGCAGAGCTCCTCTAAGTGTATCTGCAGAGCTCCTCTAAGTGTATCTGCAGAATAGAGGAACTCTGCACATACACTTTTTGCCGGCTTGGAATTATTCTTATTTTCATCCTACTTCTTCTTCTTCTTCTCCTTCTTCATCCTCATCCTCTTCTTCTTCTTCTGAGGATGAGGATGAAGAAGAAGAAGAAGTAGGATGAAAATAAGATTAATTCCAAGCCGGCAAAAAGTGTATGTGCAGAGCTCCTCTAAGTGTATCTGCAGAGCTCCTCTAAGTGTATCTGCAGAATAGAGGAACTCTGCACATACACTTTTTGCCGGCTTGGAATTATTCTTATTTTCATCCTACTTCTTCTTCTTCTTCTTCTTCATCCTCATCCTCAGAAGAAGAGGATGAGGATGAGGATGAAGAAGAAGAAGAAGTAGGATGAAAATAAGAATAATTCCAAGCCGGCAAAAAGTGTATGTGCAGAGTTCCTCTATTTCTGACAGTTCTCTGACAGCTTCTTCACATGTACAGCGGTTGAAACATCTGTATCCTAAATGGAAACTAATAGATACAATGTTTCAACCGCTAAACATGTGTTCCTTCTGTCAGAGAACTGTCAGAAATAGCGGAGCTCACTGCAGGGACACTTTTGCCGGCTGATCGGGAAATATTCGATTCGCGCACCCGAAGTAGGCAAAATTTCGGATTCGACGCGAATCGAATATTTCCTGAAATTCGACTCGAATTCCGGTTCGCCTGGTTCGATTCGCTCATCTCTAATTATAATCAGAAGAGGTGCACACAGAAGCAGAAGGCAAAAGAAATGTGGGCAATACATATCTATTTTATTGGTAAGGGCATTTACTAGAGGCACATACAATGTGTAAATTGGAGAACATTGGAGACATACGTCAAAAAGAGCCTGACACGTCTGCCAAATACAAATAAAATACTTTGTTAAGGCATTATGCAGCTTTAGAAGAGCAACAGTACAGACGATGTAAATCCTATCAAAAAACAATTGTACAATATTTTTTTCATCTTCTTGTATTACATGTACACATATAAATGAAGTGACCTACCCTAGGGCTGTAATGGCAATAATGCCATTGATGTGTTGTATAGATTTTTTGTACAGGTTGTCATGGAGAGCACAGTTAAAAGGGCACACTCTGTGTAAGCCGTTAATAGCTGTAAGAGCAAAATGTAATTTCTGTCTTAGATAAACTACAGGTCATTAATGTAATTTCTCTTTTAGACAAACTCTAGGTCAATTATGTAATTTAATGCAAAGCGCATAGGTTATTAATGTCCTATTAGATGCCATAGCATATTAAAATATTCTAAATTCTTCTATGGGCATATCTTCTATTGGATGTTTGGTTTCTCTGTACATAAGCAACAAATTTTACATTTTTGGTCACCAGGTGTTCTGCTTGAAAGCATGTTAAATTACAGCTGCCTGCAACTGAAAATAGCCAAGACACAATGTACAATCAACATAAAATGTTGGTTTCAAGATAATCAGGCTCATTAATACAATTTGACTTTGCACAAACCATTTTGCATGCTGTTCACACTAAATAAAAAAAATACAAATGACAATATACATTTCTAGAGACATAAAAAAACACAATACTAATTCATAATTTTGCTGACTCTGTCGCCAGAGCATGTTGGTAGTTATTTCATATTATTAAGAGTATTTTAATACAAAGTCTCACTGATGCTGTTGATTGACTATAAAAACTAAACCTCAACAACAAGTCCCTAAGAGTAATTCAAACCAACATCTAGAGGCCAATGTCAGGTGAGCTAAATAATGTTTAAAAATTATTGGGCTTTCATTGTAATGCTCCCGCTGTTTGCACCATGTTCCTTGAGTTGTGTTTCTCTGCACATACTGTATATGATGTGAATAGTGCACTCAGAAAAGAATTGATTTACATACATGTAAAGTAGTGTGCAAAAAACTGAAACTCAACAGACATGATAACAAGCCCTAGTATTTTAACCACTTCAAGTCCAGACACTTTCACTCCCTTCCAGTCCAGGCCAATTTTCAGCTTTCAGCACTGTCACGCTTTGAGTGACAATCAGGGGCAGACTGACCATTTGGAAACTCGGGCACTGCCCAAGGGCCCAGGGTCAGTAGGGGGCCCCATGAGATGCACCTGGTACCTTTTTCATAGGCTTTTTTGAGTTTGGGCAAGGACACAGGGGCCCCATGATCCCCTATTGCCCGGGGGGCCCCATAAGTTGTCAGTCTGCCCCTGGTGACAATTACTCAGTCATGCAACACTGTACCCATATAAAATTTTAATCATTTGTTTGAGACAGATAGAGCTTTCTTTTGGTGGTATTTATTCACCACTGGGGTTTTTATTTTTTGCTATATAAATGAACAAATACCAAAAGTTCTGAAAACAAAAACATTTGTTGCTTAGTTTTTGTTATAAAATTTTGCAGATAAATATTTATTTATAAATTTAGGCCAAAATGTATTCTGCTACATTTTTTTGGGGGGGGTAATAATCACCCAAAACAGTATATAATATTTAGTCTGTGTGACAGTTCTAAAGTCTACAAACTATGTGATATATCGGAAAAGTGATCAGTTAAGACCCTAAAATGAAAGACGCTGGTATGGAGTATAGCAGTGATCTCTTTTAGTGTTCTGATGTCAACCCTTTACTTTCACTTCTGATGATAACAGTAAACAAAACAAATAGAGAGAGGGTTAATCTCCCTAATGGGGACACAGACAGTAATAAAATAAAACTGACCGGTGTTTTATTCCCTCTTCACTGTCAGCACCTGTGGTAGTGAGCCCTTGTAGATACTCAACTTGGGGTTTCCCAGGGCGCGGAGTCTAAGCCCCAGCCTGCTTCTTCATCAGAGCCCCTGATGGTGGGGATGGACTTGCAGAAAGCTGGGACCAGATCGTGGCCCCCAGGTACGCCCAGCCGAGGATGAGGCTATGTAATCTTCTGAAAAAATATATTTTCCCTATTTAAATGTTGCACTTCCACTTTCTCTTGCTAAGGGAACTGGGAATTGATTAATGAAAAAAACAAAAAGCTTTTGCTACACTGATCATTTCATTTTGATGCCTACTTTAAATGTAGGCATGATGAAGTCAAGGCTTCCAGCTATACTGCCATCAAAGAACCATGACATAGCAGCAGGTATACTATGATGTGACTGAAAGTGCTGTAATGTATAATCTGACATTAAACGTCAAATACACCGGATTCCACTAAGAAAAGTATTCTATATATAATAAAACAAGTATGCAGACCATTCAGCTATACTGTACCAATTGGCCTCTAATGATAATGGTCAGCCTATAGTACTGGGTCATTAGTGAATTTTCATTGAAGCAGAAAGACTCAATTACTTAGTTCACTCTGGCTATTAGGCAACAGAAGGAGTACTTTGGCCTTGACAAAGGGATATGGGTACAACATTTATATTAAATTTAGACAACTGCCAAGTAAGACTGGCACTTTTATTAATGCATACTTGTGCAGAAAGCATAATCCAAGCACTTTCTATTTGTCTTCAATCACACATGACGTGCATTAGGGATAGTATTAGCATAGCAAGGGATCTTCCAAAACTAGGAAAACATTTTCATATAGCTGTTATGCCAGTTTGATAAAAAAAAAAGAAAATATCTTCAAAGCTGCCTGATCCAAATCCAGTCCCAAACTTTGTGGATTGATTTGCAAATGCCAAGTAAAGAAATGAAACAAAAACTCATTTGAGTTCAGCGACCATTTTTAATTGTTTCAATATGTTGTGGAATATTATGTTTTTAAAATAAGAAGTTCCTAATTGATTTTCTATAGAGTCAGAGAAGGATTTCCAATATAACAAATTAGAAATCTGAGTAACAAGCTTGTCCAAAAAGGTGTAGTACAATTTCCATCTGACTGCTCTTTTCTGAAATTGAAACATATTGTATTGAGGAATTATTACTGAAAATCTCACACTTGCCTTTTTCACTAGCTTAGTATAATTGTCACTCAAAAATGTATTAGTTAAAGGTAGCCTGTACTAAAGAGGTTCTAAAGCCTAAAGATTTTTACCTTAATGCATTCCTTGCATTAAAGAGGTAGTAAATGCTGAAAAAGAAAAAAAAATGTTCTCCCTGTAAAGACAATGGCATAATGGGCTAGTATGCACTGCATACTAGCCCATTATGAAGGACTTACAGTACCTTAAAACAAAACCCTTCAGCAGCACGCTGTCACCGCTATGCAGGAGTCACAGCCATGGCACAGTGCGCATGCATCAGTGACATAACTGGCTGATGCTTACTAGAATATCTCCAAAACAGTGCATGTTTAGGAGATATTCATTTAACCTACAGGTAAGCTTTATTGTAAGCTTACCTGTAGCTTAACCACTTGCCTACAGGGCACTTATACCCCCTTCCTGCCCAGGCCAATTTTCAGCTTTCAGTGCTGTCACACTGAATGACAATTGCGTGGTCATGCAACACTGTACCCACATGAAATTTTTAGCATTTTTTTGAGACAGATAGAGCTTTCTTTTGGTGGTATTTAATCATCTCTGGGTCTTTTATTTTTTGTTAAACCAAAAACAACTAAAAATTAAATAAAAAAACAACATTTTTTTCTCAGTTTTTGTTATAAAATTTTGTAAATAAGTGATTTTTCTCTTTCACTGTTGTGCGCTAATGAGGCTGCACTGATGGGCACTGATAGGATGCACTGATGGGCACTGATGAGGAGGCACTGGGAGGTGGCACTGATGGGCATTGACAGGCATCACTGATGGGCACTGAAAGGCAGCACTCATATATGGCACTGATAGGCGGCACTGATAGGTGGCACTGACTGGCATTATTAGGCGGCACTGACTGGCAGTGATAGACGGCACTGGGTGGCACTGACTGGCACTGTTAGGCGGCACTGGTAGTTGGCACTGATAGGTGGCACTGACTGGCACTGATAGGTGACACTAAAAGGCAGCTCAGATGGGCACTGATATGTGGCATTGATGTACACTGGTAGGCACTGATATGTGGCATTGGTGTGGCACTGATGGGTACTGGCAGGTGGCATTGATGAGCACTGACAGCTGGCATTGATGGACACTGACAGGTGGCACTGGTGGGGCTACACAGATCACCAGGGCACACTGATCATCAGTCCTCTGATGATCAGTGTACATATCCCCTCTGAGGAATGTCAATTACCGGCTCTCCTCTCCTCACGAGCTGTCAGCGTAACAGCTCATGAAGAGAGAAATGCCGATAACCAGCATTTCCTTATTTACATGCGATCAGCTGTGATTGGACACAGCTGATCACATGACCGAGCCGACGTCTTCGGCTCTTTCCATTGATCAGTGATCCGCTGTGTCCGAGGGACACAGCGTACCACCGATCGCCGCGCTGCACGCCCCCGGAGCCACGCATACGCAGTTAGAGTGGGAGGATGTCACATGAAGTCCTCCCAGAATGAGAGAACCACCTTGCACCCGTCATTTCATTCTATGACAGGCGGGAAGCAGTTAAAATACAAATGGAGAGTTTACTACCACTTTAAGGTAAAACTATTGTAGGCATCAGTACTGGCCTCACACCCCCGACCCCCTTATACTTACCTGAGCCCTCATTTGTCTAGCCCTGTGCACATCAGCAGCTCCTCTCTGCCCTCACTTCCAGGTCTCACAGGCTTTGCTGAGGCAGCAGGAGCCATTGGCTCCCACTGCTGCTCTCAATCAAAGATAGGGACGAGGGAGCAAGGGGCTGAGTTCTGCTGTCTGTGTCAATAGACACAGCAGTGGGGCTCAGGAGCGAGCCCACATGAGTTCCTCCATGGAAAGCAGCTTCCTATTGGGGGCACTAGCCAGAAAGGAGGAGGAGCCAGGCATGCTAGCAGGAACCCAAGAAGAGGAGGTTCGGGTCCACCCTTCTATTGCGCAGAGAAGGTAAATACAAACCATGTTTGTTATTTTTTTAAAAATCCTTTACAACCACTTTAGCTGTAGGCTCTCATTGCTGATTTAAAGATTTCAGCACTTTCTGAGTCACTTATCAACCAGAAGTATGGAGATCAAAAGTTCAGGCATTATGCTGATTGATTGATTGATTGATTGATGGGCAACCCTCATATATCTCTCAGTAAAGGTTAAAGCTTAATTTCAAGCAAGCAGCTAAATGCAGGATCTAATTTACTTGCCAAAGGATTTGTACTGCTGTCCATCCAATCCAAGACTTTGCCACGGCTTTGCCACACCACACAGCCTTATCTGGCAAGTCCGGAAGCCTGATGTTTCTGTTCTGAAGTTCAGTATACCTTACATGTGCCCCTCCCACTTCCATTGTGTGACTGGACAGTGAAAGAATACAAGTGTACAATCCAGATGTTCCGGTGTTAAAAATGGCTGTGTGTATAAGTGGGTGCTGCAGGGACCGGCGGCTGGAACCGAATAGAATCAACAAGGGAGAATGTCACCACCACACTGAGGATCATCAATATGGGTCCAAACGTTTTAATGAACGATCACATAGTTACAGCAAGGCAAAGTTTCGGAGTCTTGCAGGACCCCTTCATCAGGCATGTGGTCACATGCCTGATGAAGGGGTTCTGTGAGACTCCGAAACGTTGCCTTTCTGTAACTATGTGATGGTTCATTAAAACTTTTGGACCCATATTGAAGATCCTTGGTGTGCTGGTGACATTCTCCCTTGGACAGTGGAAGAAGATGCATCACAGAGCTCTGCCCCTTACCTCCCGCCAGCATGCTGGGTGGGTAGTCTTCTCTCAGCAGATTAACTGATGACAACCCTGGGAATTATGAACATGGACAAGATGACGTTACACTTGCAGAGGATTACACATCTTTGTAAAGAGAAATGCTGGAGCTGTGTGATCACATGATTGCATCAAAAAAAAACAAACAAAAAGAATCGGAGCAAAGAAAATCAACATTTAACTTGTGAGTTAATGGGATTCATTTTCTTTTACTTTAAATCCTATACATTAACCATAGTAAAATCTGTGCAATATCTGTGGTTGCGGAAGCAGGGTTTACCATGTAAGCTGTCCTAAAATAAGAAATAATCTTCTTGTTTTGTATATGAAGTAATTGTGTGAATTTCTTCTGTTTAGGAAACTGCTGAAATTGATTGTTCAACAAAACCCGTAAAGCAGATTATATTATTACAGGAATACTGTTTTTCGAAGCTATACCCTAAACTCCCCCAAACACAATTGACCTTACTACTACAAACCCAAAACAACTCATCAAACTGTGTTCTTTATACACTGTGACCTGTTAGATTGCTTTTAACAAAGCACATCCCTGTGTCCCAGAACATGGGGTGCAGGCTTGTCCTAATACCAATCCAGAGGACTAGTAAGTGTAAAGAGGGTAGGATCACCGCTATTCCCAACCAGCCCAGGTTAATAAATGATAAAAAATGGCCTCTGCTTAAATGTCCCCACTAAACCACACACCCTGATGTATTTTGCTGCACCCACTGGGGTTTAGTCATTGTCACATACATGTACATGTGTTTTGGCACAGCGCAGCCCCTCTGCAGCAGTAAAACTGTGGTCTGCAAGTAGTTGAGAGGAATAATCATATATTGTTAAGCACATTCTGTGAACAAACATGAGAGCAAGCTAACATCAATGGTGTTTGGACCACATATACTTTTTGTAATACACAGCTGACTATTATTTCAAGAGGCACAAAACATTTTCCAGATAAAGATTGTAAATCGGAGCTCTAAGTTCTATAGTAAAACTGCTGGAGTAGAAGGCACAGAAATGTCTTTGAAGGATTGCTAAAATGTGCTATGTCATTTAGCAAAATCCCAGGATTTGTATTAGCTTGACACCAGGTTTTTTGCACTCCTAATGATGTCCTCAGTGGAATTTAGCATAGCAGCTGTCACTGCACAGTACTTGACAAGAAGTGCCAAAGTTCAGCATGTTACACAATGTGGAGAACCACATTGGATAGTCACTCCATCTTTTCAATAACATCCAAGCCTGTTCAGGAGTGCCCAACAGAAGGAATCCTTTGATATTTACTGAAATCTAATCTGTGTAAAAACTACTGTATCATTACAATTGTGCAAAGGTGAACTTTTTCAGTTATAATTTACATAGTAAATGTTCAATTCTCAAAGTAAGGACAATTTGTAATAAAGAGTTGATTTGCTAAAGTAGTAGAAAAGGTTTACTGATGAATGTTCATTGAGGTCAGTAAATAAGATAGTGTCATGGTCTGGAGTCAGGCTCAGAGGCCAGTAGCTGTAGCAGTAGAGAGGCTCCCACCAAACTGCAGGATAGGTATATGAGCAGGTCACCCTGGCAGATGATGTGGACTCACCCTAGGTGCAACGTGTAAGCACCGACAGGTATTCACCAATGCTCCTGGTGGTGGAGATGGGTTTTGCTGCATGTTGGTACCAGGTCACGGTCCTCATGATCTGCCCACCAGGATCTGTGTGACTCGGCATCCAGTAGCAGATATATCAGGTAGGGATCAAGCAGAACTGTAGTCAGAGAGCAAGTCAAAGGACAGTAACAAGTGGTATCAAAGATTCAGATGCCAGCATGAGTGACATGAGCAAGATAGTGGATGGAGAAACAGTAAGTGCAAATGTATGGAATAGGAAGTTCATGGGAGGAGCAAAAAGTTCAAGGTTCATGAAAAAACAAGGTACAAGAATATCTAACAGAACAGACAAGGAGCTATCCAGCATCTCAGGTGGCTCAGGTAGAGGAGTTACTAACAGTCACAGCAGAGGTCCCAGGTTCAGGTCCAGGTTCTGACATAAAGCTCTGCTCACTTAGAATACCTAGTCATTAGCAAAGCTTAGATGATTTGATTGAAATGAACATAACTACACCTTATTTGTTAAATTCAGTGAACTTAATATGTAGTGAAATTCTCTTCCTTTTGTATACAGCAAGTATCCGCAGAGATGTAGTTTGTACGCATGTGCACACCCCCATTCTCTAACTAGTGTCCACATGCAGCTTGTTATGTATCAGAGACAAATTAATACAGTTACCTTTTTTTCATTTACATCTGTTGTATCTCTATTGGAACACCGTTTGTACGTATATTATTTGTACTGTATGTTACTTTGTATTTTACGTATTGATCTGCTTATTTGCCGCATATTTGCGTGCAATTCAAAAATACATATGTGCTAAGAGCGCGCACCCTGGGTGGAAACAGGATCTCCTGAAGATGGTACAGCAACAAGAAAAGATCCCCCTGGACTGACGGTGAGAAACTGGGGAAACTTCCTTTAACATAGAAGATGAATACAAGAATTATTACAGTTGAGAAAGGGGGGAAGTAGACTTCAGCAGAATTTGACCCCTGTAGGTGGTGAATTAGCCTGATGCAGCAAGTCCCTTGCCAGCTGGAAGAGGTTTGAGGTGAGATACTGACAGTAAACCTGCCTACAGTGAAACACATGCTGTAGCAAGAGTCCTGTGTTCAGAGCAATGGGGAGACACTGAAACAGTAGGCTGCAGTACTGAATTTATTTATTTCAGGTACTTATATAACCCTTAAGGGGTGTACAATTTAAGGTCCCTCACTTACATACATACACATAATAGGGCCAGTTTAGACAGGATCCAATTAACCTACCAGCATGTCTTTGGAGTGTGGGAGGAAACCGGAGCACCCAAAGGAAACCCACGTAGGCACAGGGAGAACATGCAAACTCCGGGCAGGTGGTGCCGTGGGTGGGATTCGAACCAACGAGCCTAGTACTGCCAGGCAGAAGTGCTAACCATTTAGCCACTGTGATGTCTGTGTCTCAAAGTGGTAAACTATAATGCAAGGTGTACTGACCTGAAACAACTGAAAATAACAGAATCACTTGTAACTCATGATAGTCTGGGTTATGGAACCTTCTCACCCGCCCTGTAGTCTTTTCAGAGCAAATGATGGTCTCTCAGTTGGGGGGCCCCTTGTTCTCTCGGTCTCTCTGTAGAAGAAACAATGCCAATGACGACACCACAATCCACCGGCCTGCAGGGTCAACTCTCCTGCCTTTCAGTGATACCAGCAATCAGCAGTCCTTCTTTTTAGTTCTCCAGTGTGACCCAGTCTGGCCTGGGTCATATATTTTAATACTTGGAGTCATGGTTTTGCTGCATCTGTGTCTGCAGAAAAAAAAATCACAGTTTGTCCTATTGTCTTTCATAGTTCAGTTTTTGCTCAGACTATACCAGGCCAATCCACTTCACACCTTTTTGTCAGTAATCTGGTGACTCTGGAACACACCTATGTGATTCTAGAAGACCTTACTATCTCTCCCTCACAGAAACCTTATGGAAAATTGCCATTATTAAGAAGTTTCTCTCAGCCACCAATAAGATTCAAGCCATGTTTGGAAGTTTGATTGTGATTGGTGATACAGGATGCAAAGGTCGCCTATGTCCTATACCTTCACTCTGTATCAGCACTGCAGCCTACTTCAGACATTCAACATTTTTGAGAGTGACAGATGCCTGTGACCCTTGCTGCACACTGCGGTTCCATTATTTGACCACTATATTACTGCTGTGTCCAGTAGTGTCATAGGGGTCAGATGATAAACCACAGTGTGTGGTGGGGACACAAGCATCCAACACTTCCAGAAGTGTCTGAGAGAGGCTGAAGCAGCTGGTGGTAGAAGATATGGTCCACCAGAGAGGGGAGTATTAAAACTCTTCTATTCTAAGGGACTTGTAATAAGATCTTTCATGCAACTGACAGGAGTGTTTTAACATGAATGCTAAGGGATGGGGAATTAGACATGAATTTTCTATGATGCATGCTATTGTTACACCTTTGTTTTTTTTATTGTTATATATAAGGTTGGACATGTGATTATGTCTTTTTAGAAAGTATGCATTTGTGGCTATGGTGAGTTATATTATTGCTGCTGTATAGAGTATTATGAGAATTTTTGTTGTATATATACAATGACAAAGTATTTATCTTATTGTACCCTATCCTATTTTACCTCATCTATCTTATCTAACATAGTGCAGATTACCAATACCTGGTTTTCTGTAAACCACAAATTTTTATTACCATAATAAAGTGATATCAAAGTCCTGCACAGAACAATTAGTTTTGAGAATGCCTTGCCTGGATTATATGTATTAAAGTACAATGTTATCTGAGTAAAGTTAAGCCAGCCCTACATGAATCGAAATTCAGCTGCTTCAGTAGGGACCAGACGAATTCTGATCCATGTATGGGCAAGGTGGTTGGTCACTGGTCGACTTTTGTACAATCGCCCTGTTGGAATTTTGCAGCTCGAGCAGCACCACCGGCTATAGCCTGCAGTGCTGATCAGTGCATTATGAGGACAGGGAAATCACCCCATTGCCAGAATACAATAGCATTCTCCAGTCTACATCCAATGTGTGGATGGTGGAATGGAAACAAAATGACTCATCTATGGCTAGCTTTAGAAAACATGGAAACAGGGAGCACTACATCTAAGTTATTGAAATAAATAGACTGTAGCCGTGAGCAGGGGTGGACTGACCATTCAGGCACTCGGGTACTGCCCAAGGGCCCAGGGTCAGTAGGGGGCCCCATGAAATGCTCCTGGTACCTTTTTTATAGGGTTTTTTGAGTGTGGGCAAGGATGCAGGGGCCCCATGATCCCCTATTGCCCGGCTGCCCCATGAGCTGTCAGTCCACCCCTGGCCATGAGTTAAAGCAACAGTTCATACACACCTATATCTCCTACCACCTTTCTCCAAATTAATCTAACATGATTTACTAATATTACATATATTTTGAAAATATTAATAAAATAATAATAATAAGTCTGCTTATACTATCATAAGCCATCAAACAAAAATTTTGCTCCTGCTGCATTTAAGTTGAATAACCATAAAATTAACATTTCATTTGCAGTTAGAATTAATACCACAGAGAATTGTCAATTTGCAGACAGCAACAGATTAGACGTTAAATGCAAGCATTACATGACAACAATAAGTATCTCTAACACCAGCAATTGTTCCTCTTCACTGATTCTTTTATCCACCTAGGAGATCATGTGTCCGTAAAGGTTCTCTCACTACTAGGTAAATGCTACTGATACAGGTTTCCCTTTTTTATCCAAAGGTCTCAGGAGCAATTATATGTTATGTAATATAAACTATATTTACTTTTATCATTTAAGCACAAGAGCTACGCCTTGCCTACAATTAAAATACATTTTTTTCTGGTTCCGGCGCCGCATGGAGAGAAGGTGAGCTGCCCTTGCTCCCACTGCCTTCCTCCACTACACCGCTCTAAGCCTGCTACAGCTTGGGGGCTGACCCCCTAAAGGGGACTCTATGGACCGCTTTGTGGGGTGGCCCAACGTTCGCTCCTCCTCTGCCCCTCGCCTCTCACAGGGGGACACAGCGAGCGCTGCATCCAAGATTGTGGCTGCTCAATGCTCAATACATAGAGGTAACTTCCCCTATCAAGTGGTGTCTCAGAGGCTGCTTCCAATATGGTGGGTCATCAATCTAATCAGCAGGTTGGTCATCAGCTCTGAGGAAAGGGATTCGTCCCCGAAACGCGTCAGCCATTTGACCGCACTGACTGTGAGAACACCTTGCCCGCCGTTGTGGCCATTGTCATTTTTCTATGCTTTTTAGATACATGCTTCGTCTGTGAGTATGTTTTTATGATTTAATTCCTACAATAAACCTTGGATAATGCACTAGGTGTGTGCGCCACCTGTGTTTTCTCTCTATCCAGTGACTGTTTATTTTCATGCTGAACCTGAACTTGGGGCAATGTCTGGCATAGTTCTGTCTTACCGTGGGCCTTATTTTAATTCTGTACTGCGACAGCCATGGCTTCATCGGAAGACGGGGATCACCTGAAGGTAGTCTCATGGAATGTTAAGGGGCTATGCTCACCAAACAGGCGTATGCAAGTTCTACATCACTTGAAATGTTTTGGGAGCAGATGTGGCTCTTCTGCAGGGGACACATATTTCTGCAAATGATCTTTCCCGCCTTTCAAAACTTTGGTTGGGTCAGGTATATGGTTCTCCTGCCATAGGCTCTAAAGCAGGGGTAGCTATACTATTCCACAAAAATTTATGTTACACTGTTCGCTCTGTTAACTCGGATTCTGAAGGTCGCAAACTTACCGTCCATATTACTATCGCCTCTCGTGACATCGCTATCTCCAATTTATATGCCCCCAACTCTCCAGGGCAGAACTTTTATCAAGACTTGATTTCGTAGGCCTTACAAATTCTGGAACCCTACCACTGGGTGGAGACTTTAACTCAGTTATGCACCAGAATATCAATCGCACCAGAGACTATTCTGCACAACAAAGTAATTGACATATATCAGTTTGTAAAGGGTTGCAGGTTAAGGGTTAGGTGGCTTTGGGACTCCAGTGAACCACGGTGCAGGGGCGGACTGACAACTCATGGGGCCCCCGGGCAATAGGGGATCATGGGGCCCCTGTGTCCTCACCCACACTTAAATCACACCCAAAAAAGCCTATGAAAGGTACCAGGGGCATCTCATGGGGCCCCCTACTGACCCTGGGCCTTCAGGCAGTGCCTGAGTTCCCAAATGGTCAGTCCGCCCCTGCCACGGTGAGAGTCACTACACACAAATGGAGAAAATTTGGAACAGTGGTGAACCTTCCCAGGAGCGGCCAACCTACCAAAATTACTCCAAGAGCACAACAACGCCTCATCCAGGAGGTCATAAAAGAACCCAGAACAACATCTAAAGAACTTCAGGTCTCACTTGTCTCAGTTAAGGTCAGTGTTCATGATTCAACAATAAGAAAGAGGCTGGGCAAAAATGGCATCCGTGGGAGAGTTCCAAGACGAAAGCCACTGCTGAGCAAAAAGAAACCAAAGGCTCATCTTACATTTGCCAAAAAATATCTTGATTATCCCAAAGAATTTTGGGCAAATATTCTGATGAGACAAATGTTGAAGGTGTGTGTCCTGTTACATCTAGCGTACAACTAACACAGCATTTCATAAAAAGAACATCATACCAACGGTCAAACATGGTAAAGGTAGTGTGATGGTCTGGGGCTTCTTGCACCTTCAGGACCTGGACGATTGCCATAACTGATGGAACCATGAATTCTGTGCTCTATCAGAAAATCCTGAAGGAGAATGGTCGGCCATCAATTCGTGATCTCAAGCTCAAGCGCATATGGGTTGTGCAGTAGGACAATGATCTAAAACACACCAGCAAGTCCACCTCTGAATGGCTAAAAAAAACCAAAAAACTTAAATCCAATTGAGATGCTGTGGCATGATCTTAAACAGGTTGTTCATGCTTTAAAACCCTCCAATGTGGCTGAATTAATAAAATTCTGCAAAGAAGAGTAGGCCAAAATTCCTCTACAGCCATGAGAAAGACTCATTGCCAATAGTGATGGGGTGAACCCCCTGTTTGGTTCGTGGTCGAACATTCGAACCTACTGAAAGTTTAGCTGTGAACTTTGAATAGGGGCAATTTACTGAGTGGTATCTTACCACATCTGAGTATGTAGTAAGGTACTGCTCAGCTACTAAAATAATGCATGAGTTATATTATTAAGTCACGTGGTATTATAGCAGTGAAACATTCTTTCATGTTTCACTACTGACAGCTGATAGTCAAAAGAATTGTCGGCATTGCCCCACAATTAAAAAAAAAAAAAGGTATAGGGTCCTTTTTCTGGCCTGGTATGGATTTGAGGGGAACCATTCTTTGTCTGCTCCAGTTTGATACCCAGAACAGGTGAGTGGTTAGCGCAGTATGTGATCCTGCCTGGAGAAGGAGCCAGTATTGGAGTTCTGATCCCCAGAGGAAGATCTGCATATAGTGGGAGCTGTCGTTTGGAGTGATAATTATCTGGAGGATCTGTGAGAGGGATCCTATTAAAACGCTGTGACTCGCAAGGGTCAAGTCTGGAAGGTGAGAGGCTAATCCAGCCGGTGATCGGATGGTTTTATGTATAGTTATCAAATCACGTTTGAACACGGATATCAGCACGAGTTATTTTGTTCACTGAAGTGTGATTAAAAAGATTGGACTCTTAAAACGCATGAAAATTAATTATCTTGTGTATATTATGTCACTGATCAGAGTTCACTTTTGCACATGAGGTTGTTTTATCCACTTTATGGGATTTGTGTAGATATATATATATTAGTGCACATTGTGTGTTTTATGTATATTTGTCTGAGTATACACTATTATGTTAGTCAATAAGACTGGTTTTTCACCATCACTATAGGAATTTTTTGTGTTTTTGTAAGCACGAAAGTATTTATAGTAGTAAGTTTATTCACTTTTAAGTAAGGGAATTTTATTTGCACATTGATTTATTTACATCAAGCGATTAGCGCTACATTTTGTTTCACATTTAAACAGCCTGTACCGTTCATGTGTTCAACGAAGACACGAATGGCCCATGTTCGAGTCAAACTTACATTCGACTTGAACATGCAGTCCATCACTAATTGCAAATTATCGCAAACGCTTGATTGTAGTTGTTGCCACCAAATTTGGCACAACTAGGTATTAGTTTTATGGGACAATTACTTTTTTTTCACATAGGGCCACACAGGTTTGGACAGCTATTGTTCCTTTGCAATAAATGAAAACATAATTTAAAAACAGAATTTTGTATTTGCTGTGTATTATTAAAATTTGTTTGATGATCTGAATCATTTGAGTGTGTCAAATATGCAAAAAAGAAAAAAAATAGGAAGGGGGCAAATACTTTTTCATAGCACTGTATACTAAATAGCTGTTATCTACGGCAAAATATGTGTGCTACACACATTCCCTGTTCACCATGTAGGCATTGAAACATTCTTTTGCCACAAAGAAGCCAAACCTAACAGAACATTAAAAACAAATGGTTAAACATACTCAAGCTCATATTTTCACAAAAAGATATTACAATTTAATAACTGAGAAAATCTTTCTAAAAAAGGAAACAGAATGCATGCTGTAATTTACAATTAGAAAGATTTTTGTATGCTTTTACAGTCATGTTGCCTATTAATAATGGCAAAATAAAATACTATATGTAAGAAAAAGTCGTGTTCCTCTTTGGACAGATCACAATGAACACTGTAACATTGTACTATGATTATGACTTTGAATTGTAGCTGAAGAATTGTTGGCTTTTCAAAGGCTAGCATTGTGTCATTTTAATGTTTTTTTGTGAATAGTCTGACAGACTGTACAATGGCACTTTTACCAGATATTTTTAACATTACAGTCAAGCACGGTTTAAAGCTTTTTTGTATAAAAAATATTTTTGTCTGCACATTACATTTCATAGCTCACAATAAAAAAATGCAGTGTTGTAACATTTTTTTCCTATTGCAAATTCCTGTATAACATTTTTATAAAAAGACATTTTGCTCTCTACATACTACATATGGAGATCAGTTCTTCTGATTCACTGCTTCCCTACACAGTGTGCTAGCAGCACCTTTACAAATGCTGCTGAACAATTACACGAGCTAAAAAAATAATTTCCGGCAATCAGGAAAGGAGGGATGATGTCAATGCATTAATGCAGACTTTCTGTACACTGACATTGCAGTTAAAAGAATATGTAAACCCAACATTTCATATTCCTGATATGCACCTGCTATACCATGGACTTATATCAAAATGTATCCTGTACTCTTTGTATTGCTTTCTTTCTGTGAACTCCCTAGTGTTCCTGCCAGTCCCTCTGCTTTCCAAATAAAAAATGATCACACTAAACAGGCGAACACAGCGTGGTCAGTTCTCTAGCTGTGCTTGGAACTCAACTTGCTCTTCTCCAATGTTCAGACTTCTGCTCTCCCCCCCCACACACACACACACGCACACACACACACACAGCCGTTCACTGGGAAGTTTTTTGTTCTGCTGTTTCTCCTCCCCATCTCTTATACAGCTGAGAACAGAGGGTATGTGATCATTTATAAAACGGGAAAAAAAGGTTTTACATTTTTATTTATATATACACAAATATTTTGCCTTTCCTTTGTATTTTAAACTGTATGGATTGTTTTACAAGGTGAGGGGTTACATTTACTTTAAGCAAAAGTTGATTTTTGAAGCATAGGAAACAGCAAAGATTACTGTAACATAAAACTCATATATAACCAAGTACAATGGTAATTTAGGCCTCTTTCCCATGGGCGGTTGTTCTGCCGCTTGTAAATGCAGGTTTTTTTATTTTGAAATTGCAACACTCCTGGCACAGAGATCACTTGCATTTGTGCATTGCTTTTATCTGCTTTTACGTGCATTTAGATGCGGCTGCATTTAGCTGCGGTAGAAAATTCTTGCCTTTTCAAATGCAACTGTTCACTTATTTTTTCTTTGTACTGCAAATAACTGCATTTATGTACAGATAGCTGGGGTACAACGCTCCTGGACGCAGTCAACTTTATTTTTCCTAAACGCATCAAACCGTATGTTATGAAAATGTTGCTAAACACAGTGTGTGAATGGAGCCATAGGGATGCATTGTCTGCATTTAGCTGCTGTAAGTTCCTCTAACCGCAGCTAAAAGCTGAAATCTAACCACCTGTGTGAAAGGGCCTTATTATGCCTTATTAGGTGCAAGAGATCCATTTTTGTGATAAGAAAGCAAATGCCAGTACCCCTAAATAGTGACGGCTCCTCTTAATATGCAGGAAGGGCTTGTTTACGCTTCAAAACATGGCTTTGGACACACTTTTTTAACTGTCTCCCGAATGCCATATAAGGAAATGACGGATGCAAGGTGGTTCTCTCGTCCTGGGAGGATGACGTCCTCCCACTCTAACCACGCGTGCACTCCCCCTTAGGACACAGCAGATCACCGTTCAGTGGAAAGAGCCGATGACGTCGACTCTGTCATGTGATCAGCTGTGTCCAATCACAGCTGATCGCATGTAAATAAGGAAATGCTGGTTATTGGCATTTCTCTCCTCACAAGCTGTCACGCTGACAGCTTGTGAGGAGAGAGGGGACATGTACACTGATCACCAGGGCACTGATGATCAGTGCCGTGCAGGGGCGGACTGACCATTTGGAAACTCGGGCACTGCCCGAGGGCCCGGGGTCAGTAGGGGGCCCCATGAGATGCCCCTGGCACCTTTTTCATAGGCTTTTTTGAGTTTGGGTAAGGACACAGGGGCCCCATGATCCCCTATTGCCCGTGGGCCCCATGAGTTGTCAGTCCGCCCCAGGTGCCATGATGATCAGTGTAGCCCCATCAGTGCCACCTGCCAGTGCCCATTAGTGCCACATCAATGCCACATATCAGTGCCTACCAGTGCACATCAATGCCACATATCAGTCCATCTGAGCTGCCTTTCAGTGCCAAGTATCACTGCCAGTCAGTGCCACCTATCAGTGCCAGCCAGTGCCACCTATCAGTGCCAGTCAGTGCTGCCTATCAGTGCCATATATGTGTGCTGCCTTTTAGTGCCCATCAGTGATGCCTGTCAATGCCCATCAGTGCCACCTACCAGTGCCTCATCATTAGTGCCCATAAGTGCCGCCTATCAGTGCCCATCAGTGCAGCCTATCAGTATCCATCACTGCAGCCTCATTAGTGCACATCAGTGAAGGAGAAAAATAATTTCTTTACAAAATTTTATAACAGAAATTAAGAAAAAAAAAGGTTTTTTTTCAAAATGTTCAGTTGTTTTTGGTTTGTTTAGCGAAAAATAAAAATCCAGAGGTGATTAAATACCACCAAAAGAAAGCTCCATCTGTCTCAAAAAAATAATAAAAATTTCATTTGAGTACAATGTTGCATGACCGCACAATTGTCATTCAAATTGTGAGAGCACTGAAAGCTGAAAATTGGCCTGGGCATAAAGAGGGTACAAGTGCCAGGTAGGCAAGTGGTTAAAGCACTCAATCAACATAATCAAAGCACCTGTCACTAAATACAATGGTTAGCTTACAGTCCTGCTTACACAAAAATTATACCCCATGTCACTTCAGAGGTGTTTCAAAGCATCTTCAAAGCATCCATAGAAGTTTATGTCAACGCACCTGCAGCTTTTGAGAGGCTTTTATTCAGCTTTAGCTTCGCTTTGTTTTGTAAGTACTGCAGGTGTTAGATATCAACACTCGCAGGGAATCTGCCAAGCTTCATTAAGCCTGGGTTCACACTGATGCGGTAGGACACATTGCATGTGATTTACACAGGAACCGTACCGCATTCCTGTGCAAATGACATGCGATTTCTGTGTGATGCAATTTGAGCCATGCATTTTGTCAAATCGCACACAAACAACATACAAATCGCACCACATCCATGCTAAAAAAGTGCAGGACCCTCTTTTTAGTCTGCACCAGAATCGGCTCGCATTCTGGTGTGGACCGATTCTGCACATCGCACCACGTTTGCAAACTGATTTCGGGGTGTTGTTAACTTAACATACACACCCACAGTGGTTTTTTTATGAGCGGGTGCGATTATGATGCGCTGCGGAAATCACACAGAAACCAGTGCAAGTTCAGCACCACATCAGTGTGATCCCAGGCTCAGGCTCCATGCACATTTTTTAAGCTTCTAGAAGCTGTTATCAGCAGTTTTTTCTACTCCTAGAAGCTAAATATTTTTATCTTATGTGTTCATGCACACTATTTTAGGCTAGTAGCATTTTTCAAGTGTTCAAGCTTCAGTGTTTAGGAGCAGAGAAAAAATAGTTTTTTAGTGTTTTTGGGAGTGTTTTCCAGCAGAAAAAAATGCTATATGCCCCTAAATGCTCCTAAACACTACTATAACAGCTTTTTTCTAGCTTTTTTTGTGCTGTAAAAATGCTTATAAAACACTAATGCTCCTAAATGCTTCTAAACGCTAATAAAATGCTACTGAAAGCCACTATTTCCAGCATTTTTTATCCAGCATTTTTGAGCTTAAAGAAAAAAAAAAAAAAAAACACTAGCGTGGATGAAGCCTAAAGCTTCAATAAAACACCACCTAAGCATCATCGAAGCACCACCGAAGCATCATCAAAGCACCACTGAAGCATTACAGAAGCATCAAAAACACATAAAAAAAGCATGTTGAAGAAGTAGGTGTTTTAATGTGTACTGAGAGGACTTGTAGTTCCTTTTTTTGGTGCATTATTTGGTGCATTTAGCTGCTATTTTCTTAGCGCTCGCTGATTTTCTTTGTGTTATGTTTTAATGTGTGTTGAAGTCAAAGCAAGTGTAAACGAACCCTAGCCGAGTATGTTGTAATTATGTGCAAAGACTGTGGGCACAATTCACTATGCAGTATCTTACCGCTTAGTGAATTGAGAGCGTCGAGAACGGAGCCTTTTTTTCTTTCTTTTTTGGGGTAGTGGCAGCAGTGGGCATAGTGTGTGACATTGGATCTACTTCATGGGACATTCTTTTATTCTTTCCTTGTTTTTAATAAAGAACTTGTCAAAAGACTGTCTCCTGTCTTTTTTCACACTAAACTTTTTTTCTGTGAATGGGTAAGCAGTGCCACGTATCACATGGGGGGGGGGGGGGCTGGGATCGGGGGGGCCCCCTTGCTAAAGGGGGCTTCCAGATTCCAATAAGCCCCCCGCCTGCAGACCCCCACAACCACAGCCCAGGGTTTTGGGGGAAAGGCCCTTGTCCTCATCAACATGGTTTTTTAAAATGTTGGCATGGGGGGTCCCCTCAAAATCCATACCAGACCCGAAGGGCTTGGTATGGATGGAGGGGGAAACCCAAGTCGTTTTTTAATTATTTTTTAATTGCTGGCATTTTTTTTTTTTTTTTTAATTCAGCTGTCAGTGGGAAACCCTGCTGACAGCTGATGGCTCATAGGTTGTTAAGGACTCTGCACCCACCTATTCCTTAACAACCCATTACAGTACTGACAGATACCAGTACATACCACATGCCTGGACCACTACTTAATTACCGCATACATTCAATTATTTATTTCCTTTTGTGAATTGACTTTAAGGTCTTTTTATGCGGTATTTACCGTGTGTTTTTGACATTTTCGGTAAATACCGCATACTAGCAATTGTGGATTGACATTTTCAGTATCGTATGCAATATGTGGTCATGTGACTGACTTAACCCATAGTTACATAGTTAGTCTGGCTGAAAAATAACAAAAGTCCATCCAGTTCAACCATTAAAAAAAAAAAAAAGTTATAATCGTATACCCACAGTTGATCCATGCGATAACCTTTGGTGAATTGTGCCCTGTATCATGTCCTAAAATACATTTGTATCTTCTAATATGCAAGTGACCCCCCTTTTCCTAATAACCACAATAATTCTTTGTCAGCATTTATTATTTATTTATTTATTTATCGAGTTTATATAGCGCCAAAGGGTTTGCTCAGCGCTGTACAATAGAGGGGGGACAATACATAGGAGTCTTGGCTTGGGAAGATGACTTTCAGGATCCCAGCATCCCTAGGGTGTTTTTTTTTTCCTGCTGCAAATCATACTTTATAGTTTTGTATTTTGCACAGCACCATCTTGTGCCTGAAGTGCATCTCTGTGGAGGCAAAGCATGCTACGTTTTGTCTATTTTCAGCAGGTTGAATGAAAAAAAAAAAAACTGACTCGATTCCCCCAGACACACTTGATATGGAAGGGGAAATCATTCCAACTAAGCTATTGTATTCTGACAGCGGGGAGACTTTCACTGCACCATAATACACTGATCAGTGTTGCAGGCTAGAGCCTGCAGCACTGATCCAGTGGGGAAAATTTGACAGGGCAGTTGTACAGAAGATGATTGATAGATCGACTTCTGTACAGCCTCCCTGCCCACACATGGATCAAAATTTGGCTGGTCCCTGCTGAACTGGCCATATTTCTATCCATGTATGGCTGGTTTAAGAGCTGTCTGCAGTGATGTTAACAGGAGAAAGAGAAGCCAAGTAGACATGATATATATTTAGGGGGTTGGGGGCACTCTGGGAAAGATGAAATAAAATGATCTGACAAGAAGAACCAAATAAAACCAGAAAGTAGAGTCTACACGGAGCCTAATCGATTGAGTCATATGTAAGGGTATGCAAGTGTGATATTATTATTATACAGGATTTATATAGCCCCAGCAATTTACACAATGCTTTACAATATATAGGGGGGACAGTATAATTACAATACAGTTCAGTACAGGAAGAACAGGGGGGCCCTGCTCATGGAGCTTACAATCTAAAGGAAGGGGAGGTGATACAAAAGGTGATAGCTGTGGGGGAGGATCTGGTGGAGGCGATTTCTGCCAATAAAAACTATAATGGTAAAAGTTTGGTATATTTTCTCAAGCGACAGGAAATACTTGCTGTTGAATTATAGTTCAATAGAGACGCGCAGTTACAACTGAATGTCAATTAAATTAGCAAACAACAAACTGAAGAAAAGAGTGAGTTAATATAAAGTTTTTATTTTTTATTGGTCTCTGCTGCATAAGTTAAATGCTAACATATTTTGTATACTGTCCTTTCTTCAATTAAATTCCATGTAGAATCAGAAGTATGTTTCAGAACAGACATATCTAGGTCACATTCAATCCCTTCTAGCAACTGTAATGTCATCAACTCTCTTGAGGATGAAAGTATAATTTGCAATTTAATTTTTGCATTTAAATAATTAGTTTAATTTGTTTGATTCTGCAGTCTAACGGTCTTACAAATCAAATGTAGAATATCTCATGCTAATTGTTAAATGCTACTGTAAGCATGTAAGTGTTAAAGATAATACATAAACTGGACTATATTACTATACAATCAATGCTATAAGGAGGAATCCATCTGTTAAAACTATTATCTCAGTTACAGTATATGCATAGATCAGTAACCCCTCCAGAAATCATGATAATGGCACTTACCCATGTGATATGGGGCAACTACTGAAGTTCTGCCTCTTTAGTCACTTTTCTTTTCCCACACTGCTAATTGGACAATGAAGGAGCAAGCACACCAATGATGTCATCCCTGTGCCCCCCCTCCTAAAGCTTGTTCTCTGATAGCCATATGTATCAATAGAACTACAATGGCTTGCTCTCTCCTCTTCATGAGTTCTGTTGTAGAATTTCAGGGCTGATATCAAGAATTCAGATACTTATGCTAAGTGTATGTGAAATAAAAATAAATTCAGTCATTTCTAATGAATGCATAAGTGGGCAAAAAAGGACTTTTTAAATCATGATCTCACTAGACAAGGGTTTTTCT
Source organism: Staurois parvus (assembly GCF_062004578.1). NCBI lineage: Eukaryota > Metazoa > Chordata > Amphibia > Anura > Ranidae > Staurois > Staurois parvus. Next base: position 18,636,498 of record NW_028317844.1, read on the forward strand.
GCAGAAACATGTATGTTCCAACTGCCTGAGTAGGCATGTTAATACCTTTGAAGATAAACTACCAAGATACTTCTAATGTCAGCTTAGCTTGGCATTCTAAAGGGTGGGTACTGCATAAACTGTATGCCTTCGAGTTTTCTCTTTTTTATCTCCAGATGGTCTATTAGAGCACATCTTTCAAGTGTAAGTGTGTGTGTATGTATACAGTACTTGAGCTTGGCCTATTGGGTCCAAACCTATTGTTTTTTTCCAACACACTAAAAACAGACAGTTAAAAAAAGTGAACAGAAGCATAAAGCCCTACCTTCCAGTTGAAAATCTAAGTGTGAAATATTCATATGCATTATTCATATTTTCATAGCTAACATATGAAACAATTGTATTAGTCCTGAGCATAAAAATAAAGAATATATATAAAAAAATATAAAAAATACTAAGCATACCTTTCACAGTCAGTCAACTTAGGTTATCTGCCATGCTATGCTAACAGCCAAACACTTCACATGGCTTGCTGCTCAATACAGCCAAAAGCAGCATGATTTGGCAAAGACCATCTCATGTCTATAGCCACTTTTACTTATCTCAGCCAATAAATTACTATAGTCTAATGTCATAAGTACTGTATATCCATGACTAAGCCCAGTAGGGTGAAATATGTGCTGCTTGCTTAACCGCTTTAGCGCCACCCCGTAGCAGAAATAATTCTACAGGGCGGTAGCGGTGCGTAAAATCATATATATATATATATATATATATATAAATAAACGTGATTTTGCATTTCCAGGTAGGGGGTCGCGGCTTTCAATCACTAAGTCCCGGAAGGTGATTACTCGCCGGTGCCCAGTGATTGCCGAGGATCTCCAATGAGGAGGGAAACTGTTAGTAAACAAAACAGTTCTCCTACCTGTCAGCTCCTATGCAGAGCACAGCCATGCAAAGCAATGTGCTTGCAATGAAGCACAAACACAACATCATGTAAAACAGCACACAGATAACTCTTTGATAGCAACTCATGTTAACCCCCTCCTGCCCAGTGCCATTAGTACAGTGTCAGTGCTTTTTATTAGCACTGATCACTGTACTGGTGTCACTGAGGATGTCAGTGACACCACATCAGTTCCCCCCAGTGTCACAATGCCCGCTGCAGTCCCGCAGTCCCACAGTCCAGCTATAAGTCACTGTTCGCCGCCATTACTAGTAAAAAAAATAAAGCCCAGTATATATACCGGCATTTGTAAATGCTATAACTTTCATGTAAACCAATTAATTTAAATGTATTGGGATTTTTTTTAAGCAAAGACATGTAGCAGAATGCATTTTGGACTAAATTTATGATGAAATTTGATTTTTTAAATTTTTTTACTGGACATGTTTAATAGCAAAAGGTCAAAAATATAGTTCTTTTCTCAAAATTTGTCGGCCTTTTTTTTTTTATAGCGCAAAAAATTAAAAAGCACAGGTGATCAAATACCACCAAAAGAAAGCTCAATTCTTGGGAAAAAAGACGTAATTTTCATTTGGGTGCAGATTTGCATGACTGTGCAATTGTCAAAGTAACGCAGGGCCGTAAAGTAAAAAATGGCCTAGTCAGGAAGGGGGGTAAATCCTCTGGAGGGCAAGTGGTTGATAAAGTTTGCTGAAGGAAGTGACACTACTTGAGAGCGACCCTTTGTTTGATATATGGTAAAATGATCTATTAAAATAATTAAAGAGAATTTTTTTAGGGAAATTAGAAAACTCTTCTTGCCGATGACTCCTCCACATATTAACAAAGAGTTATTCTCTCCTCCTGAAGTTTGACTGTAGAATTTCTGGACTTTATGGGTATAGATGATTTCCCAACCATGCTGGGGGTGACAAAGGTAGAGCAAAGTGGATCCTGATACAAGTCTTTGCTGAGATGTTGAACATATCTTTGAAGAAAATCACAGCATGTCCGATAGCAATCCAAGAAGATACATACCCTAGTAGTAACTGTTGAACAACTACAATCAAACTGTAACTGCTCTCAACCCTGGAAAATAGGGAAGACTGTAGACCTGTGACGGAATCTAGGCATGTAATATAAACACGTTAACTGTATAGTCTACCCTGTTTTAACAAGGAGAACATTCATTGCCAATCATAATACAAACGAATATATTTCATGACCTATCACACAAGTTAGCACATCCTTAAATATTTTAAGTTTTAGTGAACATCTACATACAGGACATTGAATGGTATAGATAAAATACTATATGATATACAATCCTACCAAGTAACTTTATGTTACCAAATAATTTTTTGCTATCTTTATTGAAATACTTTATATTTACTTGTTAGTAAAATATTGCACACCTTTCTACCAATTTTTGAAGCTGTATTAAAAAGAAAAAAAAAAGATTAATGTAATTGCATAATAGTAAGATAGCAAATTACCAAACAATGTGGAACAGTGCTTTAGAAGAAGTGAATAATACACTGTTCATCTAAATCAAATTACACACTGCAGTCTTTGAGGATTTTGTAATTAATGTAATTTGGTTTCATATAATAAAAGTTTTATCTCGGCAGTTTCATATTTTTTGTGCTGCTCAGCTAATCACAAGTGCTTTAAATCACACAGCTACTCATTTATTTTTCTGCTCACATTAATGTTATAGACAAATTTATGACAGGAGTACTTTTGCAGAGAAAAATGTTATGATAAACAACTTAAGATTTATTGCAAGATTTTACCAGTAGATCAGTAAATTCCATAACGTGTAATATTAACCTTCATTAAGGTACTTAATATTCTGAATGATAATGTTTCCTTTTCATGAGTGTTTTAATAAATATAAAATAATGCGTAAACCCAAAAACAAACATTTTATATATTGTAGCTTGCAAATCCTTACATGTGGTGACTACATTAGTTGTCTGTTTTAGGCATTTTTTTCCATTATTTTTACCTGGTGATCAGGGCTGCCATCAGAGGAGGACAGCCTATACATATGTAGAGCACCAGGCATCCCGAGGGGCCCGGGCCCCAACCAACAAGTTGTTAACTTACTGTATCGTAACAGCCTGTGATTTTTTTTCTGGTGGCGCAAGCTGGAACTTTCACCAGAGACAGTGAGGGAGAAGCACTTTCTCTATAGTATTACTTTAGCAGGGTGGGAGTCACAGCTCAGTGGAAGAACTGTTCTTTGTGTAGTCTGCCTGACTGCATACTGTATATACACCAAAAAACTGTTGCGCTTTGTACCTCAGTGCTTCCAATTTTTCCACCCTTAAAGTGATAGTGAATAAATAAATACAATCAAATACAGTATATGTAAATTCAATAATACATCCAGAATGTGAAGGTAGTCTTAGGTCTGGAGAGGGTAGTGTTAGATGGCCTAGTAGCTTTATATGGACTTCACATAAATGAATAACAAGTAAAAGCTGAACTCTTGCGAACACTTTATAAGTAGTTACAGAAACATCTTTTTTTATTTTTAAAAGGGTGACCATTGTAAGCACCTCTGACAGTTTTAAATGGCTGTTTTCAACCCTCTTACTTAGGCTGGTCATACATGGGTCGAAATCCAAATATTTTACTGTTGAAAATCGTAATTTTTAATTATCGTTCGAATTTTGGCTCTTAGTGGGGCTGCATCAAGGGCCAATTTTCATGTGGCCATCCAAATAGAGTGATCTGGCATGTTGGAATTTTTTTTAAAAATGAACGAATTTCTAATCCTAGATTGTAAGCTCCAAGGAGCAGGGCCCTCCTATCCCTCTTGTATTAAACTGTATTGTTACTGTATTGTCTCCCGTTATATTGTAAAGTGCTGAGCAAACTGTTGGTGCTATATAAATCCTGTATAATAATAATAATAACAATCAATGATGGGAGAATTGTGAGAGAAATATAATCAAAAAAGAAATGCGCATGAGCTGTGACCTGGAAAAAAAAGAAGATTCCCAGGCATGAGGTAAAATCGAAGGCTTGGTTGGTCAAATTTCAAAATCAATGGTGGCACAATCAGATTTTCGATAGGGAAATCATTTGGAATTCGACTCATGAATGGCCTGCATTACACTTTTACTGGACAGTTTCATCTGTTAAACAAAGTAAAAAAATTACAGACATACTGCTTTGAGTAATAGCTTAAAATAAAGGCAAAAATGCCACCACCACCACATCTAGGAATTGGTAAAAGGGAAATACATTTTTGATTTGGGCTTTTGATACATTTTAATATCACTACTACTGCTATTTCTACATCTATTATGATTGCTACTAATAATAATATTACTATAGAATACAACAGTGTTAAATTGGTAATATAATGGCCTACAGTCAGATTCTTAGGAGTTTTTGTAAGGGATGGATTCTATTTTATTTTTTGGGTTGAGTACAAGACCTCAGGATCTTTGACAGTGCGTATTTGTTAATATGAAGTTAAAAGAATTGCTTATCAAGAAAAACTAAGATGTAATACTGTACATGGTAACATCACCAAGATAATGTACTATAAGAAACATGTACATGGAGTGATAATAATTCCACAGCATGTATCAAGTTAGGAATTCATTAGCCTACATCAGTATTTAAAACCTTGGTCCTCAGCTTCTCCTGATATCTCTGGATATAAAGCACTTGTCAACACCCCCTCTCAATTTATTGGTGGTACGATGACTATTCATTATTACACCAATATTTGTAGAAGAGTGCCATATACTGTAGTCACAGTACTAAAATTTTGTACACCATTATTCTCCAGTCTCCCCTTTTCTTATATTTGGTGTCAAAGAAGAACATGATGCCCTGCATCATATACACCTGAATTACAGGTTATTGGCTTGTTGTTGTATCACCCAAGTTTTATCAAGCTTCAAGTGATGAACTGCTACTCTGATGTTCTCCTGTATATGCAAAGAATCTTCTTCCAACTGTACCCCCAAAAAGAAGGTTCTTATATCATTTACAGGAATCCAAGCATAACCATCTTGCCAGCAGACAAGGAGAGAATTGCTGTGATAATAATCCATCCAACTGCCAGTCTAAAGCTGGCCATAAATGGTACAGTTTTATTCATCCAGACAGCTGTCTGAATGAAGAAAACTGTACCGATTCTTCCATCCACACATTTGATGGGGATGCAAAAATCCTCTCTGCTGTGTCATTGTATTCTGACAGTGGGACTCCTCCGCTATCAGAATTCACTGATCAGCACTGCAGTCCATTGGCTAAATGCACTGAATGAGCAAAAAGTTTCCAGCAGGACAGTTCTTCAGAAGTCAATCAATGAATAGACTACTCATGAACAAGAGAGGCCATACCGGGATGCAAATTTAGCCAGTTCCTGCTGAACAGGTCGAATTTCAACCCATGTGGGCAGCACAGTGACTAAGTGGTTAGCACTTCTGCCTGGCAGCACTAGGGTCATCAGCTCGAATCCTAACCATGACACCACCTTCCTGGAGTTTGCATATCCTCCCTGTGCCTTTGTGTGTTTCATCTGGTTGTCTCCCACACTCCAAAGACATGTTGGTAGATTAATTGGCTCCTGTCTAAATTGGCCCTAGTATATGTATTTATGTATGTATGAATGTGAGTTAGGGACCTTAGATTATAAGCTCCTTGAGAGTAGAGATTGATGTGAATGTATAATACATGTAAAGCACTGCGTAAATTGACAGAGCTATATAAGTACCTGAAATAAATAAAATGTATGACCAGTTTAAGGTAATCACTCTGTTCAGTATTGGTAATACATAATAGTCACTAACAAAGGAAACCACCAGCTGTAATTGAAAAAAAAAAAATTGATTATAAACCAAAACCAATGCTGCGCTACATTCAAACTAATTTATGTGAATGTGGAATCCAACATCTCAAATCAAAATTGTGACAATAATAATGACTATATAAATCTATACGTGCTTACTGATAATCAAAATATCAAATAAATCACCCAAAAAGATGAAAGACACAAAACTGAATTAAATCACACGTGCATATTGTGAAGTGAAAAAATATAAATAACCATAATAATGGTACACACAAAAAACAAAAGTCCAAAAATAGAATGTTGTAGGTGAACAAAACAGTAAACAGTGTTTCCAAATGATACTGTAAGTGACCACAGGTGAAACAAATCGTGCAGGTATCTGGGTGTATATAGATCTTATGAATCCAACCACCTTCTGGATTAGCCTCTCACCTCATCCCTTCGACCCTTGCGGGTCAAAGAGCAGTAATGGATCCCTCTCACAGATCCTCCAGGCACCAAAGCACTCCAAAACCGCTTTTCAGGATTTAATATTCCCACTCAGGCTCTTCTCCAGGAAAAGTTGAAATATCAATCTCTCAGAATGAGACAAAGGAATCCTCCCATAGTGTAGTGATGAAGTCACGTGACATTGTGACGTAACGCGTTGGCGTAGCGCGGTGACGTATTTCCGGCGTGGCGGCCATCTTGGTACACCTGTGTATCCAGCTGTACACCCAACAGATATATCCTCATCTGAAAGCATGAGGTTCTAACGTGGACTGGCTGCTACGTAAGTTCGTTTTTATAAGAGATTATATGTTCCTATGGTATAATAAATATACTACACTATGGGAGGATTCCTTTGTCTCATTCTGAGAGATTGATATTTCAACTTTTCCTGGAGAAGAGCCTGAGTGGGAATATTAAATCCTGAAAAGCGGTTTTGGAGTGCTTTGGTGCCTGGAGGATCTGTGAGAGGGATCCATTACTGCTCTTTGACCCGCAAGGGTCGAAGGGATGAGGTGAGAGGCTAATCCAGAAGGTGGTTGGATTCATAAGATCTATATACACCCAGATACCTGCACGATTTGTTTCACCTGTGGTCACTTACAGTATCATTTGGAAACACCGTTTACTGTTTTGTTCACCTACAACATTCTATTTTTGGACTTTTGTTTTTTGTGTGTACCATTATTATGGTTATTTATATTTTTTCACTTCACAATATGCACGTGTGATTTAATTCAGTTTTGTGTCTTTCATCTTTTTGGGTGATTTATTTGATATTTTGATTATCAGTAAGCACGTATAGATTTATATAGTCATTATTATTGTCACAATTTTGATTTGAGATGTTGGATTCCACATTCACATAAATTAGTTTGAATGTAGCGCAGCATTGGTTTTGGTTTATATTCACTTGATCACTGGTATATGATTTAATGCTAGCAGCTTCTTTGGGGTTTATACATTTATTTATTTTGGTTTAATTATTTTAAACACACATTTGGAGCGCAGGAGGGTCACACCACTATTGAAAAAAAATTGATTGTCTACAACAGATGGAAAAATTAAAAGCCATAGATTGAAGTTTGTGCAGGCTACACTATGGAATCTATTTAAAAAACAATTGTTGTATGAATGTCTCAATAATTTGCACATGTGTTATGAGTAATCACTGTAATTTGCCTAATATGTTTATTTCCCATGACTGTCAGCTGCATCTAGTGGTCATAATGCAGTACTTCCCTGAAACACCTCCTCAATCAAAAAAATGCTGCATTAATACCCCTAAATGCAGCCGACGATCATAGGCAATAAATGTATTAGGGAAATGATGGTGATTATTCGTGACAGCTGGACGAATGGTTAGGACATTCTCACCACTATTTTTTTTTAAATAGAACCCTATGTCTTTATTGACTATTAAACATACACAAGGAAGAAGCCCTGTAAGAATCATTGGTAGAGAGCCACTGGAGGTCCTGCTGTGTTTTCGATGGATATCCATATGTGCCCTAGGTGTTTGGAACCTGAGCATTGACCAAGGACAAGGTACCTTTTGTTTCCATTGCTGACTTTAAATAAATTGGTTGAAATGTGGTCTTGTGAAATACCTTGTTTCCTAAGCAAACAGGGACATTATTGTTGGGCAGGTAGTATTTCTAAGAGATGGTAGGCTTTTCCGGTTTCATCATCTCTTGATGGATTTCCTTTGATGGGTGCATCAATAACAATAATGTCCCTGTTTGCTTAGGAAACAAGGTATTTCACAAGAACACATTTCAACCAATTTATTTAAAGTCAGCAATGGAACCAAAATGGAAAGGTTGAAGATTTTTATAGTCTGTGAATTTTCTGTAGACTACTGGGTTTGTTTTCGTTTTTGTCCCCCTCTACATCCTCTTTTGTGAGTTTTCTTTTTGGATTTTTCTTTGGAGGGGGACTTGATGATAATAGTGGCACCCACATTGTTACAAGATAAAATTGATGTAAATTAATAAACAAATGAATTCATTTATTTATTATGACACGGGGACATATCTCTAATGAAAAATGGCGCATCCGTACTGCGCATGCGCCATTTACGATATTTAATGGACGCTGTCAGAAACAGACGCTGAAGCTTTCCCCTTTGATGATGTGCGACTAGCACGAAACGTGTCAGAGAAGGAGCTACAGCGTCACTATCTCTCTGCCGCCGGCACAATGGAGGTCCTGGCGGCCATCTTTTAAATTCACCTCATGGTCAGTGTGTTTTTTTCCCTTTACCTGTATACTGTATGGAAATAAAATCCAAACCTATTTTGAAACGGTATCACGCTATTGGTCTCCTTTTCTTGTGGCCCTTGGTGAGTCACTTATCACCTATAGAGCCACCTAAAGGAGAGACCGTGGATTGTCAGCAATACAACAGGGGAAGGATTATCTGGCCTGATCTGACCTTTAAGAAATAATCGGTGGATTTGGAAAAGAGTTCATCTTTAAATGCGCAGTTAAACTGTGCATCTGGTGAGCGCACAGCTTTACCTTTTCACTATCACCGTGTGGAAGAAGCACCTTTTGAAGGAGAGGGATTGTCACTAAGACTGTTTTGCACTGCATGTCACTCTGTTTGTGACAGAATATTTGTGGTTTCTTATTAGTCACCTAATCATCACATATACCTTGGATTTTTCAGCATAATTATAGTTGTGATATAGCGCCGCATCTTTTATATTCATATGTTTGCAAGGTTTTTGGTATACTTTTTTGATGCTTGGCTGCTTCATTTCATTCAGAGCGCTCACAACTTTCTCTTAAGCTTATAAACTGCTAAATACCTTTGCTCATCAGCAGTTAGAGAGTCTTGTGACTTCTATCAGTGTCCAGCCGAGCACATGTTAAAGCTTGTAGGAGGAGTTTTGTTTCTGCTCCAGGAGGATGCAAAACCACTGACTTCTGTCTGGGCAGTGCTGATTGGCATGGTGCTGATCACATGCACTCTCCCACAAAAAATAAAATCTCTCTAGCAATACACACCAAACTGAGCATGTGCAGAGTGTCTCCACATGATATGTCTTATCAGGAGATAAGAGGGAGACACTGGAAGAAAGGGAGGATCAGAAAAGTCAGGATCAAACAGGATTTTTACGCGATGCAGAGGATTAACCCCTTAGGTTCCACAGTGAGTGTAACAAGCATGCTTTACTGCATATACAGACTGATTTTACTGTTGGGGGTTTAGTAACACTTTAATGTTTGTGTCTGTCCCCGTGGAGCTGTGATCATGTTTTTATGATGGCTTTCTACAATAAAACGTTTGAACTCTTTGCATGGTAGAGTGCAGTCATCCATCTATCTCTTTCACTGGTATGGTTTTGTATGCAAGTGGACCTTTGGTAACAAGTAGAGATGAGCGAATTATTCAAAAATTCGATTCGGCTGATTCGCCGAATTCGCGCAATAAATTCGAATCGAGGCGAATATACTCGCTGCGAATTTAACTTATAAAAAGGGTGTTTCTAGGCTTCAGAGAGCCTTTATATTAGTGCAGAACACTGTACCTTTAATTTAAATGCCCTTGGAGTCTGCTGGGGAAGAGAACTAATACTGTCAGTCAGTATGACATGCAGATGAGTGCCGTCGATCTTAGAATCACCGCACACTTCACTCATTTGGGCAGTCACGGGGCCAAAACCAGAGTGTGGAGCCACAGTGTGGCGGTGGAGGCAGCAGCAATGGGAGGCCATACAGCACCCTATGACAAAATGGAACCCACCAGCAGTGTGAGGAGACCTGAAAGTGGCACATGGCAGAGTGTGGCGATGGAGACAGCAGCAATGGGAGGACGTACAGGGACCCATGACACACTCTGGACCTGGCAGCAGCATGAGGAGGCGGTACAGGGGCCCATGACAGATTACGGGCCTGGCAGCAGCAGTGGGCGGGCGGTGGATGCAGCAGTATTCGGAAGCCAAACACAGGCCTCGGTTAAAAAGCGGAAGCCGTCAGCAGCGTGAGCAGACGACAGAGGCACATGGCGCAGGGTGGCGGTGGAGGCAGCAGTATTCGGAAGCCATACACAGGCCTAGGTTAAAAAGCGGAAGCCGTCAGCAGCGTGAGGAGACGACAGAGACACATGGCGCAGGGTGGCGGTGGATGCAGCAGTATTCGGAAGCCAAACACAGGCTTCGGTTAAAAAGCGGAAGCCGTCAGCAGCGTGAGCAGACGACAGAGGCACATGGCGCAGGGTGGCGGTGGAGGCAGCAGCAATGGAAGGCCATACAGCACCCTATCACAAAATGGAACCCACCAACAGTGTAAGGAGACCTGAAAGTGGCACATGGCGCAGGGTGGCGGTGGAGGCAGCAGTATTCGGAAGACATACACAGGACTAGTTTAAAAAGCGGAAGCCGTCAGCAGCGTGAGCAGACGACAGAGGCACATGGCGCAGGGTGGCGGTGGAGGCAGCAGTATTCGGAAGCCATACACAGGCCTAGGTTAAAAAGCGGAAGCCGTCAGCAGCGTGAGCAGACGACAGAGACACATGGCGCAGGGTGGCGGTGGATGCAGCAGTATTCGGAAGCCAAACACAGGCCTCGGTTAAAAAGCGGAAGCCGTCAGCAGCGTGAGCAGACGACAGAGGCACATGGCGCAGGGTGGCGGTGGAGGCAGCAGCAATGGAAGGCCATACAGCACCCTATCACAAAATGGAACCCACCAACAGTGTAAGGAGACCTGAAAGTGGCACATGGCGCAGGGTGGCGGTGGAGGCAGCAGTATTCGGAAGACATACACAGGACTAGTTTAAAAAGCGGAAGCCGTCAGCAGTGTGAGCAGACGACAGAGGCACATGGCGCAGGGTGGCGGTGGAGGCAGCAGTATTCGGAAGCTATACACAGGCCTAGGTTAAAAAGCGGAAGCCGTCAGCAGCGTGAGCAGACGACAGAGACACATGGCGCAGGGTGGCGGTGGATGCAGCAGTATTCGGAAGCCAAACACAGGCCTCGGTTAAAAAGCGGAAGCCGTCAGCAGCGTGAGCAGACGACAGAGGCACATGGCGCAGGGTGGCGGTGGAGGCAGCAGCAATGGAAGGCCATACAGCACCCTATCACAAAATGGAACCCACCAACAGTGTAAGGAGACCTGAAAGTGGCACATGGCGCAGGGTGGCGGTGGAGGCAGCAGTATTTGGAAGACATACACAGGACTAGTTTAAAAAGCGGAAGCCGTCAGCAGCGTGAGCAGACGACAGAGGCACATGGCGCAGGGTGGCGGTGGAGGCAGCAGTTTTCGGAAGCCATACACAGGCCTAGGTTAAAAAGCGGAAGCCGTCAGCAGCGTGAGCAGACGACAGAGACACATGGCGCAGGGTGGCGGTGGATGCAGCAGTATTCGGAAGCCAAACACAGGCCTTGGTTAAAAAGCGGAAGCCGTCAGCAGCGTGAGCAGACGACAGAGGCACATGGCGCAGGGTGGCGGTGGAGGCAGCAGCAATGGAAGGCCATACAGCACCCTATCACAAAATGGAACCCACCAACAGTGTAAAGAGACCTGAAAGTGGCACATGGCGCAGGGTGGCGGTGGAGGCAGCAGTATTCGGAAGACATACACAGGACTAGTTTAAAAAGCGGAAGCCGTCAGCAGCGTGAGCAGACGACAGAGGCACATGGCGCAGGGTGGCGGTGGAGGCAGCAGTATTCGGAAGCCATACACAGGCCTAGGTTAAAAAGCGGAAGCCGTCAGCAGCGTGAGCAGACGACAGAGACACATGGCGCAGGGTGGCGGTGGAGGCAGCAGTATTCGGAAGCCATACACAGGCCTAGGTTAAAAAGCAGAAGCCGTCAGCAGCGTGAGCAGACGACAGAGACACATGGCGCAGGGTGGCGGTGGAGGCAGCAGTATTCGGAAGCCATACACAGGCCTAGGTTAAAAAGCGGAAGCCGTCAGCAGCGTGAGCAGACGACAGAGACACATGGCGCAGGGTGGCGGTGGATGCAGCAGTATTCGGAAGCCAAACACAGACCTAGGTTAAAAAGCGGAAGCCGTCAGCAGCGTGAGCAGACGACAGAGGCACATGGCGCAGGGTGGCGGTGGAGGCAGCAGCAATGGAAGGCCATACAGCATCCTATCACAAAATGGAACCCACCAACAGTGTAAGGAGACCTGAAAGTGGCACATGGCGCAGGGTGGCGGTGGAGGCAGCAGTATTCGGAAGCCATACACAGGCCTAGGTTAAAAAGCGGAAGCCGTCAGCAGCGTGAGCAGACGACAGAGACACATGGCGCAGGGTGGCGGTGGATGCAGCAGTATTCGGAAGCCAAACACAGGCCTCGGTTAAAAAGCGGAAGCCGTCAGCAGCGTGAGCAGACGACAGAGGCACATGGCGCAGGGTGGCGGTGGAGGCAGCAGTATTCGGAAGCCATACACAGGCCTAGGTTAAAAAGCGGAAGCCGTCAGCAGCGTGAGCAGACGACAGAGACACATGGCGCAAGGTGGCGGTGGATGCAGCAGTATTCGGAAGCCAAACACAGGCCTCGGTTAAAAAGCGGAAGCCGTCAGCAGCGTGAGCAGACGACAGAGGCACATGGCGCAGGGTGGCGGTGGAGGCAGCAGCAATGGAAGGCCATACAGCACCCTATCACAAAATGGAACCCACCAACAGTGTAAGGAGACCTGAAAGTGGCACATGGCAGAGTCTGGCGATGAAGTCAGCAGCAATGGGAGGCCGTACAGGGACCCATGACACACTCTGGACCTGGCAGCAGGAAGAGGAGGCGGTACAGGGGCCCATGGCAGAGTGGCGAAGCGTAAGCAGCTTAAATTGAAGGCCATACAGAGGCCTATGTTAAAAATAATAACATGTTTGGGGCATGATTCATGGCGGATTTAGTCAGTTGTGTCAGGAACTGGTGGTTTGAAATCCAGACTAATCCACGCCTGATTCACTTTCGCAAACGTGAGTCTCTCCACACTTTGGGTGGACAGTCGTGTCCTCCGCGGAGTTACAATACCTCCTGCCGCACTAAACACGCGCTCCGATGCCACGCTACTGGCCGGGCATGACAGCCTTTCAAGGGCAAATTCAGCTAGTTGGGGCCAAAGGTCAAGTTTCGTTGCCCAGTAGTCAAGGGGATTGTCTACCTCGGTTGGCAGGGTGCTGTCCAAGTAGGCCCGAGCCTGTTGTTTGAGGTCCTGCTCCAGGTCCACCTGATGCTGCTGCTGCTGCGGCTGGTTAGTAGTTTCCTCACTGCGCTGGTGAAGAAAGCTACTCATCATCGACTGCAGACTGAGGCAGCCGCTGCTGGTGGAGCTGCCACTGCTCCTACCACCCCACGCCTCCCCTGCTGCCATGGCAGCGGAACGCGAGCGCACAGGGCCCACAGTGTCTGAGGATGGACGTTGGTGCAGAAAGGCAGAGACCAACTGACTACATAGGTGATTTTTATAGTACTTTATTTTGGCCTCCCTCTCAGCAGGTGTGAAAAAGGCCACCATTTTTGAACGGTAGCGAGGGTCCAACAAGGTGGACAGCCAAAAGTCATCCCTCTGTCTGATGGTTATTATTCGGCTGTCGCTACGCAAGCAACCGAGCATGCTATGGGCCATTTGTGCCAAGGAATGCGAGGGACTCCCTGCCTCCATCTCAACAGCATACTGCCACGGTGCGTCTGGGTCCTCTGTCTCCTCCTCCTCCTCTACCAGATGCTCCTGCTCCTCCACTCCTGTCCGCTGAGTGGAAAAACCACCCATTTCACTCAATAATTCCTGAGCACCAATGTCCTCCTCTACCTCCTCCTCTTCTTCCTGTCCTGCCCCCACAGGGGTCATGTGGCGTTGAGATCTGTGCGCCACGTCTACCGCACCCTGACCAGCCATTGTTAACAGCATTTGTTCCAGGACGTGCAACAGAGGAATGACGTCGTTCATCCCATAGTCCTGCCGACTCACGAATAGCGTGGCCTCCTCAAAGGGCCTGAGCAAGCGGCAGGTGTCACGCATGAGCTGCCAATGGCTGACATCTAAGTTACACAGGGGAGTACCTTTATCCGCTTGTAACATCAGGAAATCGGTGATGGCCTTTCGCTGTTCGTAAAGGCGGTCTAACATATGTAGGGTTGAATTCCACCTTGTTGCAACGTCGCAGATCAGGCGATGCTGTGGAATTCCGTTCTGCCGCTGCAGCTCAAGGAGGGTGTGCTTTGCGGTGTAGGAATGGCTGAAATGCATGCAAAGTTTACGTGACATTTTAAGGATGTCTTGCAGTGGGATGGTGGATTTTAGGAACCGCTTGACAACCAGATTGAACACGTGAGCCATGCATGGCGCATGGCACAACCTTCCTTGACGCAGAGCAGACACCATGTTCTTTCCGTTGTCGGTCAACATGGTTCCGATTTTCAGTTTGCGCGGAGACAGCCATCTGTCGATTTCTCTGTTCATTACACTCAGAAGTTCCTCCCCTGTGTGACTACGTTCGCCAAGGCATACCAGGTGCAGCACAGCGTGACACCGTTGCGTCCCTGCACATGTGATATGCCGGTCGGGTAATGGGACTTGGCACGGGGGTGGCGGTTGAGGACACGGCGGAAGAAGAGGTGGTAGAGGCGGACATCTTTGCTGGACCAAGGACGTGCAAACGTGGAGGCAAAAGCGGCGTGACCTGTCCAAGTTGCTGGTGCGGCTTTGCCGGCACCACGTTCACCCAGTGGGCCGTAAATGACATGTACTGTCCCTGACCGTAGTTACAGCTCCACACGTCGGCGCTGCCGTGCACTTTGGCAGAGACCGACATGCTCAAAGACTGGCCCACCATCTCTTCTACATGTGAATGCAGGGCTGGCACTGCCTTTTTGGCGAAGAAATGCCGGCTTGGCACTCTCCACCGCGGCTCGGCACAAGCCATCATTTCTCGGAAAGGTGCTGAGTCCACCACTTGGAAAGGGAAGGACTGCAGCACCAGCAACTTGGACAGGAGGACGTTCAGCTTCTGCACCGTCGGGTGCGTGCTCGCAAACTGTTGTCTCTTGGAAACGGATTCCAAGAAAGACTGCTGACGGAATCCGTGAAGAGGAGTAGCAGGAGAAGGAGCATCTGAACGAGCGGAAGATGCCAACGAGCGACAACTCCCCTCAGCAGAGGTGTTGGAGCCTTGACTGGCTGATAGAGGGCGATTGACGTCGGGTGACGGAGCAAGTAACGGAGCGGGTGATGGAGCGGGGGCTGGGGCAGGCAGAACCGCCGTATCTTTATCACGGTTTTCCCAGGCCACCGAATGGCGACACTGCATATGCTGACGCAACGCTGTAGTCCCAACATGGGCCCCCTGGCCACGCTTGACTTTCTGGCCACATAGTCGACATACGGCTACGTTTACTTCCTCGGGAGGCTTGACGAAAAATTGCCACACCGCCGAGTAGGAAACTTTGCCCCCGCTACTCCTCACTGGCTGACTGCTACTTCCTCCGTGCACACCGGCACCACTACTGGCCGTGGTGGTAGGCTGCAGTGGAGCTGGTGCTCTACTCCGTCGCCGTTTGCCTCCACTGACACTGCTGCGACCCTGCTGCCTCCTGGGCAACCCACCGACTGTTTTGCTCGCTGGCAAGCTGGCACCCTCTTCTCCTGATAATGCGGAAGCAATAGCCTGATGACGACGAGGCTCCCAAGTGCGATCAGCCTCATCATCATCAATTAGGGTCTCCGCGTCACTACTAGCCCCCTCGGCTGCATGTGGGTCAGGAGACAGACCTGTCTCTAGACCGGCTACCGAGCCACTCTCCTCGCCAGTACTTCTTCGCCTGGCTGCTGAAGAGGCGGATGTCTCCCCCCGTTCCTGACCGCCCTCTGTTAGCTCTTCCTCACTGTACAGTGGGGCTGAGCCCACAGCATGCGATACTTCGCTTGGTGAGGGAACACCAAAGGACAGGGGCAGGTAGAGGACACGTGATTTCAGTGGGCTTGCTCCCGGGCCATGCCAACTAACGGTTGTGTCTGACGTACCCACCGACCGTTGGCTGTAGGTGTCAGAGGTGACCTGGGAAGAGGAAGACGACCGAGTCAACCAATCGATGACGGCAGGGTTGTCGGTGGAGACACGACCGCTGGATGACACCAGGAGCACTGGCCTCTGGCTGCGACTAGTGCTGCCTCGACCCCTTCCTCTGCTGCCACGTCTGCTCGCTCCTGAAACATTGCCTCCTCTGCCACTCCTCTGCGTGTTGTGACATACTCTTTAATTCAATAGTGGTTGTGAAGCAGAAAGTAACGATTCTGTGTCCCTGAGTAACAATTCTGTGTCCCCGAGTAACGATTCTGTGTCCCCGAGTAACGATTCTGTGTCCCCGAGTAACGATTCTGTGTCCCTCAGTAACGATTCTGTGTCCCCGAGTAACGATTCTGTGTCCCCGAGTAACGATTCTGTGTCCCCGAGTAACGATTCTGTGTCCCTGAGTAACGATTCTGTGTCCCTCAGTAACGATTCTGTGTCCCTGAGTAACAATTCTGTGTCTCTGAGTAACGATTCTGTGTCCCTCAGTAACGATTCTGTGTCCCTCAGTAACAATTCTGTGTCCCTGAGTAACAATTCTATGTCCCTGAGTAACAATTCTGTGTCCCTCAGTAACGATTCTGTGTCCCTCAGTAACGATTCTGTGTCCCTGAGTAACAATTCTGTGTCCCTGAGTAACAATTCTGTGTCCCTGAGTAACGATTCTGTGTCCCTGAGTAACAATTCTGTGTCCCTGAGTAACGATTCTGTGTCCCTGAGTAACGATTCTGTGTCCCTGAGTAACAATTCTGTGTCTGTCCCTGAGTAACGATTCTGTGTCCCTGAGTAACAATTCTGTGTCCCTGAGTAACGATTCTGTGTCCCTGAGTAACGATTCTGTGGCCCTAAAGTCTCTGTGGCCCTAACTCTGTCCCTAATACAGACAGGTCTGTCTCTCTTGAATGACCGGAGGCTAATGGAGAATTCTAAGATGTCCGCGATTTATAGCTCCACCATTACACAGTGCTGGCTGGCTGGCTGCTGATTGGCTAATGCGATCACATGTCATGAATGAATGCATTATGGGTCAGCGCGCCTTGTCTGCGCGCCTTCCCAGAGATCCCCGCTCCGTCGCCACACATGTCGCCGCCATTTTTGGGAAAATTCGATTCGTGCATCCGAAGTTTGCAAATTTTCGGATTCGGCGCGAATCGAATTTTTCCTAATCTTCGAAACGAATTCCACTTCGTCATGTTCGATTCGCTCATCTCTAGTAACAAGGTTACATCAGTGATTCAGAAGGTCCACCCACAGGCAATATTGCTTTTGTATATAGGTTCTTATTTTCACAGGATGCCTCTTAGGGCCATGCCTGTGGACTTTGGGCTTGTGTTAATGGCATCAGTTTGAGACCCGTTTGAAAACATTCAGAATTCACTGACAGGTACATTTGACCTGCAGTAGATCTTCTTCTGACCATCTTGAAATGTAAAGGGCTTCTCTAATCAGGGTGGCAGTGCCACAAAACAAAAGAAATTGTCACAGACATCCTTTAAACACACTGGGAAAAGGCTGCCTGGGGGGAATTAGAGATAGCCCAAATGAGTTCAACCTCTACTGCTTAACAACTTGCTGCCTGTTCACAGCAGATTTCCTGTGGCCAAGGGCAACTGCAGACTCAGCAGAGTAAAGAAATTTTGCAAGCTTGCTTCCGGGTTTGGGACACGTATGCGCACACCCCCTGCTAACCTGCACTGTGGTGGTACAGAGTGGGATTTTGTCAGCAGGACTGGTCAATGAATTATGGCCAAGACCTGCTGATCAGCTGTATCCAATCACAGCACAGAGTTCTGTGTTTACAAACACACAGGACTTACACAGTACAGCATTCTGGCTGTTTCTTCTCTTTGCAAAGCAGGGAGAAAAAACAGCCAGATCTCTTAGTAAAAGCAGCATATATTACACAAATAACACTTGTTAGGCACACAGTTGATTGCCCCTAGATGGTAACCCCTTTATATCTGATCACTGTATTAGTGTTACTATTGATGTCAGTTATTGTACCTCCCAGCGAGGGTCTGTTAGCGCCAGGTTATCACAGTCCCACTATATGTTGCTGATCGCCGCCATTACAATAAGTGATTTTTCTCCTTCAGTGATGTCTGCTGATGAGGAGGCACTGATAGGTGGCATTGATGAGAGCCACTGATGGGCACTGATAGGAGGCACTGATAGGCATTGATAGCTAGCACTGAAAGCCAGCACAGATGGGCACTAATAGGCACTATTGGTTGCACTGATGGGGTTACACTGATCATCAAGGCACTGATGGTCAGTGCCCTGATGATCACTGTAGATGTCCCCCTGAGAAATGCCTCTTACCGACTCTCCTTTCCTCATGCGCTGTCAGCATGAGGAGGAGACTGCCAATAATCGGCATTTCCTGTTTACATGTGATCAGCTGTGATTGTACACAGCTGGTCACATGTAAAAGGTGGCTCTGATTGGCCCTCTATTTGGACATGTTATCAGTTGTGTCCAAGGGATACAGCGATCACAGGGGGAGAGCAGGGGGTGTGGTTCTGAGAGGACATTCATGAACACCTTCCCAGAACTAGCCGACTGCGCTGTAGCCATCTTTTGGCTATAGCGTGGTCGGAAAGTAGTTAATTAACAGCTTTTAATTTCCTGCTGAACCAGCTGATTTTCAATTCGTCCATTGCTGGCCTTAGTGCTCTCCAAATACAGAGCTTAGGAAAGTCATTTTCTTCTTACGCTTCAAAAGACTGGAAAAACATCCACTGAATTAGCTGAAGTAAAATTGTATTGGATTCAACTTCTGCGTCTTAGCTACCTGTGGATGGTGCCAACTCAGCAGGTGACCATGCTGCCAAGACAGATTGGGTCTAAGGAGGTATGTCAAGGAATAAAGCAGCATTTGAAACAAAGCGGCCATTTTAAATCTGTCACAAAAACAATATAAATTGTGCCTAGGTCTTCTCAGCAAAATATTTCAATATAAATCACTGATGTTCAGAACAGGTAGTCTACACTGCTTAGAACCAATGCAGTGTTTTTCTCCTTCATCCTTCCTTGTGTCCAGTAAAATGATGTGAAAATGGGGCAAGCTTAATATTAGGGACAGACAATACAATCTAAGAGGCAACAATATGTATCTGATCTTTTTATGCAACTATTTATTGAATATGTAGTATCTGCAATAACTTTATCTAGTGGAAAAAGTTTTGTTTTTCAGAGAAGTACATTATTTCAGTTTATCATTATTCTGAACCAAATTTGAGAAGATAAAAAAAAATGGTTGAAAAATGGAGCCGTTTATTCACATTTTGACCAAATAAGTAATATATAGTATACTATAATTTTGTTACAAAAAGTCACAGCCTGTGAGAGAAAGATATCATGAATGGCTTCTGGCACTGATTTTTTTAATGGAAGTTCAACTTGAAAAGCTCTCCCTTTTTTTTCCATTTTCGCAAGTTGCAAAGAAAAGACCCTGTCAGGAAAACTCATGGAGCAGCAGCAACTCCAGCAGCTGTGCTTTCAGATAAAATGGTTTATCCGCTTTACTGAATTAAGTCATTTAAGAATATTTGGATATTAATTTTTTTGCTGTTGGTCTGTAACATATCACACATTTAAATGAACATATGTGCCCAAGCCACATACTGTATATGCTGCATGTAAGCTAACTATACATAAATAACTTTCCTATTAAGGAGTATTTTATATTACATTAGACTTACTTTTTGAGTATAGTAAAAGGTAACCAGATAGCTACCCTCTGATCAGCAGGATAAACGTTATACAGGTCCAAATGTATTTAAAAAAATGTGTAAGATTGCAGGTAGGAATTTCAGAAGCAATCACCCCCACACACCAGTTGTTCTAGGCACAGTGTCCCTGGTTAGAATCCTAGTCCTGCCAAATTATATTTCACTTTCTCCAAGATACATTTTCCAAAAATTTTAATCCCTAAAAGATATGCAAGCAGGGAAGGAAGACATACAGAAGTTGATTTATTAAAGGCAAACAGACTGTGCACTTTGGAATTGCAGTTGCTCCAGAGCTTAGTAAATGAGATAAAGCTTCACTTTGCAAAGAGTACCCAATCGCATTGAAGGAAAATGAAAAAAAAAGCATTTTTGCCTACACATGATTGGATGATGGAAGTCAGCAGCGCATCCCCTCATTTACTAAGCCCTGGAGCAACTGCACTTGCAGAGTGCAACTGCACTTTCAAAGTACAGAGTCTTTGCCTTTAGTAAATCAACCCCATGTAGGATGTTAAAGACTCCAGCCACTTTATTATTAATATTATTATTTTAGTTTTAAAAAGATTAAAGTGAACCTGAAATCAAAAAAGTGAAGATTTGCCATTTTATAGTAAAACATAGAAATAATAATTGTGCCTAAGTAGTATCTTGAAATATTTATATTTTGTACTGAATTCCTACTGAAAAATAGCGGTGTACATCCTGACACATGACTAGGTCTGGGAGCTCTTGCACTCACAGCCTTATAGCTGTATATCTGCTGTGTGATCTGTGGCTCTGCTGCCTCTGACTACTAGTCTAATGAAACTTGGCACACAGTGGCTTAGTGGTTAGCACGTCTGCCTTGCAGTAAATGGGTCATGGGTTTTATTTCTGATCATGGCACCTCCTGCATGGAGTTTGCATGTTCTCCCTGTGCTTGCGTGGGTTTCCTGCAGGTGCTCCGATTTCCTTCCACACTCCAAAGACATGCTGGTAGGTTAATTGGATCCTGTCTAAATTGGCCCTAATATGTGTATGTATGCATGTGAGTTAGAGACCTTAGATTGTACAGCCCTTGAGGGTTAGGGACTGATGTGAAAGTACAATATATATGTAAAGCGCTGCGTGAATTGACAGCGCTATATAAGTACCTGAAATAATTAAATAAACTTAGAGAAAAGTTTTAAAAGCAAAGTGAGATGCAGAAAGTACACAGGCAATAATGGGGATTGGTCCTCTGCTTGCCTTTTTAGGCACAGCAACCACAGTTTAGGCCCTCTAAGTTATTTAAACCATTCTCTCTCTACTACAATAGTTACATAGTTAGTCTGGCTGAAAAAAGACAAAAGTCCATCTAGTTCAACCATAAAAGGGAAAAAAAAGAAAAATAAAGTTATAATCCTATACCTACTGTTGATCCAGAGGAAGGCAAAAAAACAAGCAAAGCATGATCTAATTTGCTCATGAAGGGGAAAAACGTATTTCCTGATCCTCCGAGAGGCAATCCAATATTCCCTGGATCAACTTTACCTATAAATATTAGGACCAATTATATTCTGTGTATCTAGGAAAGAATCCAGGTCTTTTGTAAAGCAATACACTGAGCTGGCCAGAACCAACTCTTGAGGGAGTCTGTTCCACATTTTCACAGCTCTTACTGTGAAGAAACCTTTCCGTATTTGGATTAAACTTTTTTTCTCCAGGTGTAAAGAGTGCCACCTTGTCCTTTGTGATGACCTCAGGGCGAATAGCTCTACACCGAGTTCACTATATGAACCACTGATGTATTTATACATGTTGATCATATCCCCCCTTAATCTCTTTTTATCAAGAGAGAATAAATTCAGTTCCTCTAGTCTTTCCTCATAGCTGAGCTCCTCCATGCCTCTTATCAGTTTGGTTGCCCTTCTCTGTACTTTCTCCAGTTCCCCAATGTTCTTTTTGTGAATTGGTACCCAAAACTGAACTGCATATTCCAGATGAGGTGTTACTAATGATCTGTACAGGGTAAAATGATATCTCTCTCTCTGGAGTCTATACCTCTTTTAATACAAGAGAGGATTTTGCTCACTTTAGAAACAGGAGCTTGGCATTGCATGCCATTATTAAGCTTGAGATCTACCAGAACTCCCAGATCCTTCTCCACCATTGATTCCCCCAGTTGTACCCCCCTAGTATATATGATGCATGCATATTCTTAGCCCCCAAGTGCATAACCTTACATTTATCAACATTAAACCTCATTTGCCACATAGTTGCCCAATTAAACAGTGCATTGAGGTCGGCTTGTAAATTGGAAAAATCCTGTAAGGACGTTATTCCACTGCACAGCTTGGTGTCATCTGCAAAGACTGAAATGGGATTTTTAATCCCAGACCCTATTATTATTATTATACAGGATTTACAGTCAGGTCCATAAATATTGGGACATCGACACAATTCTAACATTTTTGGCTCTATACACCACCACAATGGATTTGAAATGAAACGAACAAGATGTGCTTTAACTGCAGACTGTCAGCTTTAATTTGAGGGTATTTACATCCAAATCAGGTGAACGGTGTAGGAATTACAACAGTTTGCATATGTGCCTCCCACTTTTTAAGGGACCAAAAGTAATGGGACAGAATAACAATCATAAATCAAACTTTCACTTTTTAATACTTGGTTGCAAATCCTTTGCAGTCAATTACAGCCTGAAGTCTGGAACGCATAGACATCACCAGACGCTGGGTCTCATCCCTGGTGATGCTCTGCCAGGCCTCTACTGTAACTGTCTTCAGTTCCTGCTTGTTCTTGGGGCATTTTCCCTTCAGGTTTGTCTTCAGCAAGTGAAATGCATGCTCAGTCGGATTCAGGTCAGGTGATTGACTTGGCCATTGCATAACATTCCACTTCTTTCCCTTAAAAAACTCTTTGGTTGCTTTTGCAGTATGCTTTGGGTCATTGTCCATCTGCACTGTGAAGCGTCCAATGAGTTGTGAAGCATTTGGCTGAATATGAGCAGATAATATTGCCCGAAACACTTCAGAATTCATCCGGCTGCTTTTATCAGCAGTCACATCATCAATAAATACAAGAGAACCAGTTCCATTGGCAGCCATACATGCCCACGCCATGACACTACCACCACCATGCTTCACTGATGAGGTGGTATGCCTAGGATCATGAGCAGTTCCTTTCCTTCTCCATACTCTTCTCTTCCCATTACTCTGGTACAAGTTGATCTTGGTCTCATCTGTCCATAGGATGTTGTTCCAGAACTGTGAAGGCTTTTTTACATGTCGTTTGGCAAACTCTAATCTGGCCTTCCTGTTTTTGAGGCTCACCAATGGTTTACATCTTGTGGTGAACCCTCTGTATTCACTCTGGTGAAGTCTTCTCTTGATTGTTGACTTTGACACACATACACCTACCTCCTGGAGAGTGTTCTTGATCTGGCCAACTGTTGTGAAGTGTGTTTTCTTCACCAGGGAAAGAATTCTTTGTCATCCACCACAGTTGTTTTACGTGGTCTTCTGGGTCTTTTGGTGTTGCTGAGCTCACCGGTGCGTTCCTTTTTTTTTAAGAATGTTCCAAACAGTTGTTTTGGCCACGCCTAATGTTTTTGCTATCTCTCTGATGGGTTTGTTTTGTTTTTTCAGCCTAATGATGGCTTGCTTCACTGATAGTGACAGCTCTTTGGATGTCATCTTGAGATTTGACAGCAACAGATTCCAAATGCAAATAGCACACTTGAAATGAACTCTGGACCTTTTATCTGCTCATTGTAATTGGGATAATGAGAGAATAACACACACCTGGCCATGGAACAGCTGAGAAGCCAATTGTCCCATTACTTTTGGTCTCTTAAAAAGTGGGAGGCACATATGCAAACTGTTGTAATTCCTACACCGTTCACCTGATTTGGATGTAAATACCCTCAAATTAAAGCTGACAGTCTGCAGTTAAAGCACATCTTGTTCGTTTCATTTCAAATCCATTGTGGTGGTGTATAGAGCCAAAAATGTTAGAATTGTGTTGATGTCCCAATATTTATGGACCTGACTGTATATAGTGCCAACAGTTTGCTCAGCACTTTACAATATAAGGGAGACAATACAGCAACAATACAGTTCAATACAAGAGGGATTTGAGGGCCCTGCTCCTTGGAGCTTACAATCTAGGACCTATATCGTTTATAAATATATTAAAAAGTAAGGGTCCCAACACTGAACCTTGGGGTACACCTCTGACAACCCTAGACCATTCAGAGTATGAGTCATTAACCATTACTCTCTGAATTTGTTTTTTAGCCAGTTTTCTATCCATTTACATACAGATTTTTCCAAGCCTGGAGACTCTACCTTACAGATTAACTGTGTGTGGGGAACTGTGTCAAACCCTTTTGCAAAATCCAAGTATACTACGTCCACCGCCACCCTTCTGTCAAAGGTTTTGCTCACATCCTCATAAAAAGAAATCAGATTTGTTTGACAACTTCTGTCTTTCATGAACCCATGCTGTATGTTGCTTAAAATATTTTTTTCCAGCAAGAACTCATCTATGTGGTCTTTTATTAAACTCACCAGTATCTTCCCAACTATAGAAGTTAAACTAACAGGTCTAAAATTACTTGGTAAAGATTTTGATCCCTTTTTAAATACTGGCACCACATTGGCCTTACACCAATCCAGTGGTACTATGCCAGTCATTAAAGAGTCCCTAAAATGAGAAACAATGGCTTTGAAATGACAGAGCTCAATTCTTTAAGGACCCATGGGTGTATGCCATCCTGTCCAGGTGCTTTATTCACCTTTATTATGTCTAAATATTTTTGGATCATATAAATTGTGAGCCAATGTGGATCATCTGGGGCTGTGTCAATACCATGCCCATTATGGTCAAAAGTTCCCCCATGATCCTTTGTCTACAAGAAGGTATTTAATACATTTGCCTTCAATAAACCATTGAGGTTGATTTACTAAGTTACAATTTCAATTCAATTGCAAATTACAATTGCTCCAGAAAAACAAAACAGCATTTTTGCTTTCACTTGATTGGATGATGGAAGTCAGCAGAGCTTCCCCTCATATAATAAGCTCTGGAGCTTAGTGCACAATGTACAGTCTGTTTGTCTTAATAAATCAATCCCATTGCATTGCTGCCTGTGTCTTTGTTTGGAGCATAATGTCTGAAACAACAGTGGCACTACAATGGCTGGCAAACAGTTTTGGGAAAATTTCCTCTCACATCTTGTTTAGTCAGACAGGAAGAAGTGAACAGCAATCTTCCAAATGGGGAAACCAACAGCAATACAATGTTGATTCTGACCCTTTCTATCTAAAACTTACACAAAAAAAAAAAGTTTTGGCTGGAGTTGACCTTTAACACACAAAAGTATGTCTGAAGTATACTGGTCTTGTTTTTCTAGTATATACTAGTCATTTGCACAAAAATATATATATGTTAATATACGCTAAGCTTCCAAAGGATTTTACCGTGTGTTTTTGAAAGACTCTGTTTGCATAAGACACAGGTCAGTATGCTAGAAATGCAGCATGCATCTCTAATGCACTGAAGTTGATTTTAAAGGCAAATAGGCTGTTTACTTTGCAAAGGAATTTGCAAGGGAGTTATAACAAGAGCTCAGTGAATGCAGTGAAATTTTAATTTGCTAAGAATACCTTAATATATGCAATGATATTTTCAGAAAAATGTTTTTTAACTACTTGCACTCCTAAAGATTTACCCCCCTTAATAACCAGGCCTCTTTTTGCTACTCGGCACTGCAGTAATTCAACTGATAATTGCACGGACATGCAATACTGTACCCAAATGAAATTTACGTCCTTTTTTTCACACAAGAGCTTTCTTTCGGTGGTATTTGATCACCTGTGCACTTTTTATTTTTTACGCTATAAACAAAAAAAGACCGAAAATTTTGAAGAAAAATTATATTTATGACTTTCAGCTATAAAAATATATAGTAAACTCAAAGTTAGTTATAAATTTAGGCCAAAATGTATTCTGCTACATGTTTTTGGTAAAAAAAATCCCAATAAGTGTATATTGATTGCTTTGTGTGGAAGTTATAGCGTCTACAAACTATGATATAGATACTGCAATTTACGCCATTTTTTTGCTATACAGCGCTGCGCTAGTTTGACAGACAATTGGGCGGTCATGCAATATGGTACATAAATGAAATTTATGTCCTTTTTTCACACAAATAGAGCTTTCTTTTGGTGGTATTTGATCACCTGTGCACTTTTTATTTTTGGTGCTATAAACAAAAACATTTTTAAAGAAAAAAAAAAATTTTTTTTTAAAAACAATATTTTCTCATTTCGGTCATAAAAAATATCCAAAAAAACTAAAATTTTGTCATAAATTTAGGCCAAAATGTATTCTGCTACATGTTTTTGGTTAAAAAAATCCTAGTAAATGTATATTTATTGCTTTGTGTGAAAGTTATAGTGTCTACAAACTATGGTATAGATAATGGAATTTACACAGCTTTTACTTTCTGACTGCCCATCACATTTCTTGAGGTGCTAAAATACCAGGACAGTACAAACAACCTCAAATGACCCCTTTTTGAAAAGTAGACATCCTAAGCTATCTACTGAGAGGCATATTGAGTCCATGTAAGATTTATTTTTTTTCCACAAGTTTCTGGAAAATGACAAAAACATTTTTTTTTTTACACAAAGTTGTCATTTAAATGATTTATTTCTCACACAAGCCATGGGTATATGTGGAATTACACCCCAAAATACATTATGCTACTTCTACCGAGTATGGGGGTACCACGTGTGTGAGACGTGTTGGGAGCCTAGCCACATACAGGAGCCTGAAATACAGTGACCACTTTGAAATTCTGAAGGTGCGTAACTTCCTCGTTTCACTTCCTCAATACCTATCACAGTTTTGAAGGCTCTGACATGCCAGGATAGCACCAACCCCCCCCCCCAAAATGACCCCTTTCTGGAAAGTAGACACACCAAGGAATTTAAAAAGAGGCATGGTGAGTATTTTGCAGATCTCATTTTTTCTCATAAGGTTTTGAAATATTAAAAAAAATAGAAAAAATATGTTTTGTTTTTTTTCTTCATTTTCCAAAAACTTGTGGCAACAAATGAGATCTGCAAAATACTTACCATGCTTATCAAATTTCTTGGGGTGTCTACTTTCCAAATAGGGGTCATTTGGGGTGATATCCTGGCATTTCAGGGCCTCTGAAACTGTGATAGGTAGCCTGGAAGTGTAATGAGGAAATAAAGTCCTTTAAAAGCCTGAAGGGGTTTATTGGATTTTGGGGTCCTGTGCTTGGCTAGACTGCCAAAACGGCTCTCGCATGTGGTACCCCCATACTCGGAAGAAGTAGCAAAATGTATTTTGGGGAGTAATTACACATATACCCATGGCATGTGTGAGCAGTAAATCATTTAAGTGACAATTTTGTGTAAAAAAAAAAAATGTAATTTTCCAAAAACTTGTGGTAAAAAAATAAATTCTTCTATTGATTCAACATGCCTCTCAGCAAATAGTTTGGAGTGTCTACTTTCCAAAAAGGGGTCGTTTTGGGGGGTGGGGGCGTTTTATGTCCAGCATTAGAAGTTTATGCCACACATCACTCATTCTTCTAACCACCTGAAGATCAAGCCTTTTCTGACACTTTTTGTTCACATGAAACAAATCAGTATTTTTTGCTAGGAAATTAATTTAAACCCCAAACATTATATATTTTTTTAAAGCAGACACCCTAGTGAATAAAATGGTGGGTACTACAATTTTTATGGCACATAGTACTCACGCAGCGATTTTTCAAAAGCAATTAAAAAAAAAAAAATACACTTTTTTTACTTTTAATGCACAAAAACACAATATATTGGCCAATTATTTGGTAAGATATAAAAGATGATGGTAAGTCGAATACATAGATACCAAACATGACATGCTTTAAAACTGCACATGCCCCATACAATGGCGACAAACTGCATACATTTTTAATATCCATAGCAACACTTTAAAAGCCTTTAAAAGCTACCATTTTAGATTTACAGAGGAGGTCTAGTGTTAGAATTACTGCCCTTGATCTGCCGTTCATGGCGATACCTCACTTGTATGGTGCAACCGCTGTTTACATTCCGGCACAGGGTCAACGCTTGTGCACACAGGTGTGCGTGCATGGGAGGGGCGAGGTTTTTTTTCTTTTTTTAAGTTATTTTAATTTTTTCAATTATTTTTACACTGTAACTTTAATTTTTTTTTTTATATCACTTTTAATGCTATCACAGGGAATGCAAATATCCCCTATAACTTCAATGGGCATTGTCATATATTCTTCTTTGAGAAATCTGGGGTCTATCAGACTCTGGATATCTCCTCTGCCCTTTCATTATCTAATCAAACCAAAATCGGTGTAATCAGATGCTTTCCCAATTTACAAATGGAGCTGTTTATATCCTGCGAAACTGAAGTGATGAAATGCTTGTAGCTTCCGATTGCTTAGGCTATAGCGATGATTGGCACCATTCTGGTCTCCAATCAGCTCTATGGTCAGCTGGCAGAAACACCAGCTGCATTCTCAGGTTCCCCGATGGCACAGGACTGCCCGAGAAGGCCGTGGAAGGCAGCGGGGAAGGTGGCATCATATCCCGCTGCTTGTAAAAGCAATCTGCAGCTAATTAGCCACTAGAATTGCTTTTACATCACCGGCTGAAAAAAACTATACCAGGATGATGCCTGCAGCTGTAGGCATCATCCTGGTATAACCATTCAAAGTCCAGTGATGTACCAGTACATCGCTGATCATTGTTGGGTGTATATGCTATGTTCTTTTTTTTTGTATGCAGCCTGTGGACTGAAAGAAAAAAAGAGAAGAAATCTCTGCCAGAAAAAGTGTGTGGTATGCCCACATTTGAATATACCGCCCTGCATCCACCCACTTCTAATGGTGGGCACACATTAGATCATACTTTGCCACAAGCGCCAGTTCCAAGATTGAACAAATAGTGGCACGCTTCAATAAAAATTGTCCACATATAAGTGGTACCCCATATGGAAAAAGGATGACACCAAGTCCCAAACTATCTTACCACTGCTCCCCATGTAGTCTGGGCATCCAGGGGGCTCCACCTGACTATCTTTTCCCTTGTAAATCTGAAACTTATAAGTATAGCCTGTTGTCCTCTCACAGGTCTTCTACATCTTGACCCCATATCTGGCACGCTTGCTGGGGAGAAATTGTTTGAATGCAAGGCGACCAGAAAAATTAATCAGGGACTCATCAACGCAGATTTTTTTGTTGGGGAGTATAGACATCTGCAAATTTTTGGTTAAGGGGATTTGCAAGGGGCTGAATTTTGTGAAGCCAGTCAAATTCAGGGTCACCCCGAGGATGACAGAGTGTATTGTCATTGAAATGCATAAAACACATTATACTCTCATATCTATGCCTGGCCATGGCAGCAGAGAACATGACATATGATGAATCGGGTCTGCGGACCAATACAACCGCAATTAATTTTTTTTAGTAATGCCCATGTTGAGGGTTAGGCCAAAAAAAAATGTAAATTCGGAAACCGTAATGAGTTTCCATGCGACTGGTCTGGCAAGGTTTGAATTTGGGTTGGCGGCGATAAATTGTTGTGCATATAAATTGCTTTGATCCACAATCAACGCATACAGATATTCCGTAAAAAACAGCTCCAAAAATCAAGGAGGTATGTGAAAGACCAAGATGTACTAGACCGCTGGTACTCGCCAGTTCACGAAAAGGTAGAGCAGCACTAGTACTGGCACTCTGCTGCATATGAGAGTCATCAAAATTTACTGGCAAGTGCTAACAGAGATCAGGCCTGATTCTGCGAACACAGCGGTTTTGTGTGCAATGTATCAAGTGACAGTGACCTATTGACACTGCATTGGCTGGGGGAGAAGGGGGGGTAAGCGTAGGGGCTAAACGCAGGTGCTGGCAGGTGCCGGGGCTGATCCCGCTAACGCTGCGTTTTTGGGGACGCTATACTAATGTGAACGCTGGTATAGTGCTGACCTGATCAAAAATATTGACCCATTCAGACACTATACTAGCAATGGAGAGTGCTCCTGGCAATCAAGGGGTTAAATATGATGACTGGTGTACTGACGGGTAAACTGACGCTATCTGGGAGGGGCGTGAAAACCATGGGAGCGCAAATCATGTATATATATAGCCTTTCCTGTGCCAATGTCACAAAAAAAATCCAGTTACAATATGCCTGATAACACCTTGACACAACTCACAGCTTCTGACACACTGTAATCTAGACTGACAAGACCAAAATAGAGCTTTATGGTCACAACCACAAGCGCTGTTTGGGGAGGAGTCAACAAAGACTATAGCGACAAGAATACCATCCCCACTCTGATGCACGGTGGTGGCTCACTGATGTTTTGGGGGGGGGGGGGTGTGAGCTCTAAATGCATGGGAAATCTTGTGAAAATTGATGTCAAGGTGAATTCAGCATGTTATCAGGAAATACTGGCAAACAATTTACATTCTTCTGCACAGAAGCTGCCCATGGGATGCTCTTGGACTTTCTAGTGCAACACCCTAAGTACAAGTTCAAGCTGACCCTCCAGCGGTTACAACAGATATAGATGAAGTTTTTGCAGTGGCCACCACAGTCTCCTAATCTTATTATCGTCAACCCAATCTGGGGAGATCTCAAACATGCGGTTTATGCAAGCTGGCCAAAGACTTTGCATAACCTGGAGGCATTTTGCCAAAATGAATGGGCACATATACCACCTTCAAGAATTTGGGGGCTCATAGTCAACTATTACAAAAGCGTGCAGCTGTCATTCATGCTATAGGGGACAATACACAGTATTAAGAACTAAGGATATGCAGACTTTTGAAAAGGGGTAATTTTATTTGTTTACTTGTTGCCATGTTTTGTTTTATGGTTGTTTTATTATGACCTACAGTGGAATATAAATCCCATAAGAAAAAAAAAGAAATGTGTTTTGCCTGCGCACTCGTTTCCTTTAATAATGGTACATAATATTACTAATTCTCCATGGTAACACACAATTTTTAGCACAACTGTATATTCCTCAATAGCCGCAATGGATATAAACCACACTTTACATAAACCAAATGCCTTTGGAAACCTAGATATTACCTTGTAGAAAGTTGCTGTAGCATTACTGTGCTGTACATAGCTTGTGCAGAGAGAAGAGGCATGGAAGGGACCCAGCAGGCCTCTTCCACTACAAGCTGCCTGCAGAAAACTACAGGAGGGGGCAGAGACAAGACCCGTCACCTTGCACAAGAAGAGAGGAAGAGGCAGTGAGGGGTTTTTATTATAGGATGCTCCAACACAGAGAAATGTTTTACATTAGATTACTACATAGATCTGGAAAAAATGCACAAATATACCAAGAGTCAAATACGATTACACATGAAATTTAGACCATATTTGCTTATCCTGGAGTTCAGCTTTGAGCTCCTACATCCATGCTTTTCTTGAACTGGCCTGAACAAAGGAATTCAAATGCTCTAATCTAGTTATACATAAAATTGGGAGTGCATGGGAGCAGGAATGAAGAGAGAGTTGGCTTGTAAAGAAGAAATAAAAAGAACACTGCTAATGATGAAGTGGTGGCCAGCTACCACATGCAATAGCAAGGACTCCTTTAAACCAATAATGTTGCTTTTATCAGTCACTAAAAAGCTGAAGTTCATGATTTAAGTTAAGTTCATGGATTGGGTGGATGAATATCACTTTGTTAGATATTTAAAACAGGGAGTAGATAGTTCAGTCTAACTGCATGTGTATGTGTGATCACTATTTGTTAGGTAAAAAAAACATATTTGGTGCATCTGTGGAATAAATGCACATTATTTGCCTATGTTTTGTACCTTTAAAAACACAGCAAGTATAGAAAAATAACTGTTGATGTACTAGAAATATAGTATGCACTGATCTTCCTCTTTGACATGACAACACAGCTCTGATCTCATAAGCATGTGGTGTCAGCCCTGCCTACTTCATTTCTGATGGATTGCAAAAAAAAGCACAGACCTTTCCTCATCTCCAGAACCTGTTCTTTTGCACAGGTAGAGAAGGTTATTAGCTCACAAGATTTCTGACAAATTCAACAGCAATTTTTGGCACTAGTCAAACAGATAAAAAAAAAAAAAAAAAAAAAAAAACACTTTCAATGGAATATGTATTAGACCAAATAGACGGAAAATATTATGTTCATTTTTAGAATTTACAGATACTTAAGTCGACAACAGGGGTGGACTACCAACTCATGGAGCCCCTGTATCCTTGCTCAAACTTAAAAAAGCCTATGAAAAAGGTACCAGGGGCATCTCATGGGGCCCCCTACTGACCCCGGGCCCTTGGGCAGTGCCCGAGTTTCCAAATGGTCAGTCCGCCCCTGGTTGACAGATATACAGTATCTTTTTTACATCTTTTGTGAAAAACGATACTTCCTTGAAGAAACACTGTAGAACTTGAGTTAAAACTTTACCTAAAGCATCTCTGAATGCACAACATGTTGAACAATGAAGAGGATCACCATGTTGGGTTATTCTCCTATTCAGTGGGCAGAGGATCACCAAAACTGGATAATTTACGATTGGAGTCATGTTGCTTGTTCTGTCAAACTTTATTTCCTCAGTCATCTTCCAGGACAGCTTATGGAGAGATGATTGGCTCTTTCAACTGGAAACTCAATTCAGAATGAGATTAAAACGCCCCTCCCTTCTCTTCTTCAGTTGCTTTGTATTTCCGGGAGTACACTAGAGCATGTTTGTTATGTTTCCCCTGGCTCTGGTGACTGTGGTTATCAGGCCCCATTTCTGGTTAATGAGACCTAGGGGCTTGTGTTTCCAGAAGGTACTTTCCATGGTAAGGTTACCTGTGGGCATTTATCTACTGTATGGTAGGGCAACCTTAACAGCTCAGACTGTTGCACCTGGCAGATGATGTTTGGACATCTGGGACTGGGTTTGTGATCAGGAGGACCAAAATTGCAGCCTTGTCTGTTCCAGAAATGCCCTGTGATTAGAGTTGCCACCTCATCCCTTTAAAACCGAACAAATATTAAACAGGTTTTGAGGCTAATTTAACCACTTCCCCGCTGCTCTATAGCAGATATACTGCTACAGGGCGGCAGGGGTGCGCAAAATTACGCGTGCTTACAGTGAAGCACCAACACACCGCCCCCCAGCACACAGTTAACACTTTGATCGCCCCTCATGTTAACCCTTTCCTGCCTAGTGCCATTAGTACAGTGTCAGTGCTTTTTATTAGCACTGATCACTGTATTGTTGTCACTGGGGATGTCAGTGACACCAAGTCAGTTCCCCCCAGTGTCAGAATGCCCGCCGCAGTCCCGCTATAAGTCACTGATCACCGTCATAATGGAAAAAAAAATTCCAGTATCTATACCGCCATTTGTAAACTCTATAACTTTCAAGTAAACCAATTAATTTCCACGTATTGTAATTTTGTTTAGCAAAGATATGTAGCAGAATACATTTTGGCCTAAATTTATGCCGAAATTTGATTTCTTAGATTTTTTTACTGGACATGTTTAATAGCAAAAAGTAAAAAACATTATTTTTCTCTCAAAATTGTTGGCCTTTTTTTTTATAGCACAAAAAATAAAAAACGCACACGCGATCAAATACCACTTAAAGAAAGCTCAATTCAGGGGAAAAAAAGGACGTAAATTTTATTTGGGTGCAGCGTTGCATGACCGCGCAATTGTCAGTTAAAGTAACACAGAAAATGGCCTGGTCAGGAAAGGGGGTAAATCCTCAGGAGGGCAAGTGGTTAATACACATAAGGCACTAAGTGATTTTAATTACCACCTTTGTCAGCCACAGAACCTGTATAATTAATATGTGTTCGGTTTTAAAGGGATGAGGTGGTAACCCTACCTGTGATGCATTTCCAGCGCATTTCCTTTCTTCTAGAGTTGCAGTCCAAATTTAAATGAGATTGCCTTCACTTACGAGAGAATTTTATGCTTGTAAAGTCAATGGAAGTCATCCAGGTCATACAAAATCATTGTTGCGACCTGGGAATTTATTTGGGAAGGAATCTTTCTAAGATATCCATCATTTTGTATATTTATTTTTCCTAACTCCAAGATGACAGCAAACAGTTGATAGAGGTCCGCCCCTATTTCCCCCCACAGAACCATACAAGGATTAATTCAATAAGGAAAAAGAGAGAGAGACCCACATTTTCCTTTTTTTCATCAAAGATCAAGACCCATAGACAGTCATCTAGAGCTTAAAGTGAAACTTCACTCTCTCAATCAACATTTTTTGACTATTTTTAATCTTTATACTGCTAGTAAATAGATAGGAAAGTATGTCATAGGTGCTTGTTTTAAACTTTTTTTTTTACATTTATTCAGTTACTTCAGTGGTTTTCTGCCTAGACAAATGGGGGTTTATTTACTAAAGCTGGAGAGTCCAAAATCAGACTCCCTTCTGCATAGAAACCAATCAGCTTCTAACCTCAGCTTGTTCAATGAAGCTTTGGCAATGAAACCTGGAAGCCGATTGGTGATCTATGCAGAAGTGAGTCTGATTTTGCACTCTCCAGCTTTAGTAAATAAACACCATGATGTCATACATCCCAGCAGCGTGGGAGGAGAGGGAGGGTTCTCAGCTCAGTCAATGCCTGAGCTAAGGGCAGATAGATTCCAGGAAGTAAATGCTACATGAATCATCTGCCCTTACTCAAGATGGCCACTGACAGAAATTCTAGGGGGTTTCAAAATTATTTCTCTGCAAAATAAAGCATGGAGATATTGATGGGTGGGGGACTTTGCTTTGGATATTAACAATGAATTAAATTGCATCTTTGGTTTGTGGTGCTCAGATGTAGTGCAGTTCCACTTTAAAGGCTAAGTTCACCTATGGAACATTTTACATGGTCCACCTGTATTCAGTTTGTAACATGTTCCAGTTCCTGCCTTCTCCCCTAGATCCCGTCCTGTGACAGTGGGCAGGGGATCTTCTCTCTGTACCGTCACAATTTAAAATCATTGTGGCTGTGCGGGGCTCTGTCATTCATTCATTCATTCTGTGAATGAATAAACTACATCTACCGTCATCCTCCACGGCTGATGGCTTGCAGTTCTCACTGAACTGTGAGGGCACTGGGGAGCATCCAATGATTCTTCCTGCCTTTCAGTAACTGCCTCCCCTTATGAGGTATGGGCACACAGCTTACCGAGTGTCTGCAGGATCCAGGAGCGGGTGTAATACCTTATAGGTTACAATGTAAAAAATAATAAATATGCATGTTTCCTGCAAAAAGATGTGCATTTATTTTTTTGTAAAAAGGTGAACCAAGTCAGCTTCCATCTGGGTTGTCTCTTCCTGGTGCAGTCCCGCTTCATAGGTTTGCTAAATGCACCAAGTGGGGAGCCGCTTCCAGTGGTCTTTGGTGCAGAGGAATTTTCTGAAGAACTAGAAATGCTATTTTCTTGTGTAATGTACCTAAGATTCTGGCACTGGAATTGGTGCTACGTAGGTTTGTGCTATCCTTTTTTTTCTCTTGCGTCTTCTAAATTTATCAAGCATTCTTTGTGTGGGGACTTCACTGGGGTTGAGCCTGCTCAGCAGATGGTGTAGCTGGGGGCACAATTCGATACCCACGTGGCAACAGTATCTCTTTCTCTTCAGAAGCTGCCAAAGATCAAAAAGAAACTTCAGTGGCGTTATAGCTTCATCAATCATGTCTGATTCCCAGTGCATGAGCCTTCTAGAAATGATGGCATTGTACATCCCTGTGCTACCCTGGGGTCACTGGCATCTCAGAATATTTGAAATAGGCTTCCTATGGAAAGAAGCAGCACTTGATCCAACTGGACCATTGTTACCACCACTGCCAATGCTACAGGATGAGGTGGCACCTGCAGTTATCTCAGGATACAAGGCAGGTGGATGTTTTAAATGGAAGGCATAGTTAACATGATGGAAGTGCAGAGTTGATAGAATGAACGACGCTGTTGCCTCACTTTTGGGGGTTACCCAGTCACTTTGCATATGGACAACACAGCAGCAGTATCAAATATCCAGAGACAAAATAACTCAGGTGTGGATCTCTCCCCATCTGGACTTGTTTGCATCCCCAGCCAATTGTAAGTTCCCAGATTCCTG
The DNA here is from genome assembly GCF_062004578.1 of Staurois parvus. Classification (NCBI taxonomy): domain Eukaryota; kingdom Metazoa; phylum Chordata; class Amphibia; order Anura; family Ranidae; genus Staurois; species Staurois parvus. The sequence continues at coordinate 18,672,648 of NW_028317844.1, forward strand.
TCTTGCTACCCTCACCCAATGACCCCGCAAGCCTGCAGGGAAGGGTGTGACGCTCCTGCAATCGATCTCAGCATATGTCCACCTCTTCAGCTGCCAATAGTTCCACAGCTGTTGTCAAAGGGGGAAATATTACATTAACTTCCCACACGTCTAGCCTTGACACCCTGGGAGTTGAAAGGAAAGGGCTGAAGGAGCTAGGCTGCTACCCAGAAGTAATTAGAACCATGCAAGGCCCTCAAAAGTTATCAACTAACAGTATTTACTGTATTCACTTAGTAGTGAATACTGCTAAGCATTCACTTGTACAGAGCTCCTATAGTTCCAGCCTAAATCCCTGTAAAGGTCTGTAGGAGCCGCAGATTCCAAGTGCCATAAGACAGTGCTGTAGACACTCTCTCAGTGTGGTAATGGTACTAAGGACTGAAGTTATTAAAAGTGAAGTGTGGGATCTGGAAAACAAAAGAAACAGACATATTTACCTAGGTGGATGCAGCATCAATCCGATGCTGCGTCTGTCCTCCACTGGCACTAAAACCAAGAACTGAGCAATCAAGACCACTGATCACTTAGTGACTGGTGCTTACCAAAGACCAAGAACTGACTCTGTTCCTCCAGGGCTCACTGGAGCATCGGGATGTGAATGGGCGGGAGCGGATGGCCCAGGCGTCTAACAGCTATCTGAGCGGCTGGGCCTGGCATCGGGGTGAATCTCAACTTTAAAGTCAGGATCCCTCCAAAGCGCAGGCCAGCTCAGTGACGACAGCCAGCAGCAGGCTTTAGCACTACAGATGTGTAATGTAATATATAACATTGTGAATAAAAAAGGTAACAATGTCAATTCTTTTCTGCACTACTCTACTCCTTTTTATAATGATCTTAATGTCCAGTATGTACACGATGGTGGGCATTGGTGTTTTGTAATTAATAAAACTGTTCATGTGCTTAAAACATATAAAAAAAAAAGCCTGTACAGCAACTAAATACTTAATTTACAAAGGGTCACACAGCACCTGCACTGCATATTTTGCTTAATTATATCAAACTACTATTGTAAATAATAGCCAGATAAGAACCGTTAAAATTACATCATCAATTTCTAAAAACTGGAAACTAGACCATACTGTAAACAAGGTTTTTGCCTCACTGTGGATCAGTTGTGGGTTTAGGATGCAGGTTTTAATTTTATTTTTAGTGTGTCACTTTTTTCATCTTTACTAGCTAGTAACTAAAATAAATCACAAATACTATCAAGTCCAGCCCTTACATGTATGAATAGACATGCTTGCTACATGCCTACCAATGTTGTCAAGAATATTTAATTAAAAAAAAACATTTATGAATGCCTTACGATTACAATGAGTGTCACAACATGTCCACCTGCTCTACAATGTGTCTACCTTTAACAAGGTATAAACATAACTATACAGAAACTATATAGTGCAACAGTGGTTTGCAAGTTATATTGCAAAAAATTACTTAATTTACAATTTTATTTTAATACAGTTTTAAAATATAAACCATATACAGTAGTTTTTCTTGTAGTTTGGAAGCTTGCGAAATGTAGCTGTAGAACATGGTGCTTATGCATTACCCATGTCCTAACTGGATTGTGGTAACTTAGACGTATATCCCTGCTGCAAAGAATACAATCATTCAAGCCTATTGAAAAAGTATAAAGTACAATGAATGGGCAAAACGAATATTTGGTTTTCCCAGATTTTCAAAATCCAAATTTACATTTCCCAGAAAACTAAACTGGATTGCTTTCTCAGGGTTACTTCACAAAGTAACTACACTTTCTTTTTATAGGGAAACGCCTCTAGCTGGACACTGATGGGTAGCATGTTTTGAGTTCCAGGGGGTAGATTACTTCACAAATCACAGCAAAGAGCATAACTCTCACACCTACGGTTTCCAATTATTTATCCTACATTATGAAGAACTCACTGGGCAAATATGACCAGTCGCTGCAGCAAATAGAATGTACTTGGATGTCTGCAGAAAACAAAAGCTTACAACTTAGGTTTCTAACAGGTGATTCAAAATTGACAGCAACTATACAAAAGCAGTAATTGTATGTATCAAAATGCCAGGACTGTATAAATCAGCACCAACATCCCTAAAAGCCCCAAAACAGTCTTAGATATGGGACTTTTTAGGTGCCAAGTAATGCATGACATATGATATACTGTTGAAATACAATCATTTATTGTAAAATTGTTAAAACAAACCAATTTAGGTTTGAAAGTACTAGTTTTACAGTGGAGTATTGAACATAAGTATATAAAGTTCGTTTACATATGTGTAACAGTGAAATTGTTATAAATTCCCCTTTCTTCAACATAACGTCTTCCATATGAAATTGTCCAATGAGGAGTCTAATCACTAAAAGCAATATAATGGATTACCATGCATTGTGTGGGTCTCCACCCCCATTTTCTCAGGCTGTGTGAAACTATAGATAGCAACCAGAGTACACGTCAACATTATATATTTCTAAATACCTTGTTATAGCATACGTACATCCACAGCAGAAATCATGGTCCATATCAAATTGGGAGAAGTCCTGAAACACAGTGGGCAATATTACAGGTATATATTGCCTACAAGGTGATCTTTTCTATAAAATGTATATTTAATATTACCTACCAGGTTAAAAAACAAAACAAAACAAAAAAAAAAAACCACACGTGGGAGCCTGCCAATCTTTATGTAGGGGGGGCTTGCCACTTGGCCTTTACCTACAATGTCTTCTCTCTTAGGTAAAGGGCAAGTGGCAAGGCCCCCCCCCTACAAACTCGAGGGGCCGTTTAGGGGACACCAACAGGAAAGGGGGCCATTACAACTGTGGGTTGGCAGGCTCGCACATATTTTTTTACCCACACTCACAATAACTTATATACATACATGCACACCTCAATAAGAGTATCAAAAATGTATTTTATTTCAGTAATTTAATTCAAAAGGTGAAACTCATATTATGTAGATGCATTAAACACAGAGTGATATACTTACATCTAGTGAAGACCCACAATTATGTATCTGAGAAAATTAGAATATTGTGCAAAAGTTCACTATTGTAGATTCAAGATGTCACACTTTAATCAGCTAATTAACTAAACTCCTGTAAAGGTTTCCCGAGCCTTTAAATTCAGTAGGTTACACAATCTGGTTCAGTAGGTTACACAATCAAGGGGAAGACTGCTGACTTGTCAGTTGTCCAGAAGACAGTCATTGGCACCCTCCACAAGGGTAAGTCACAAAAAAGGACATTGCTAAAGAAGCTGGCTGTTAGAGTGCTGTATCCAAGCATAATAATGGAAAGTTAAGTAGAAGCAAAAAAGTGTGGTAGAAAAAAAGTGCACAAGCAACAATGATAACCGCAGCCTTGAGAGGATTGTGAAGCAAAGGCCATTCAAGAATTTGAAGGAGATTCACAAGGAGTAGACTATGGCTGGTGTCAGTGCTTCAAGAGCCACACCACACACACATCCAGGCCATGGGCTACAACTGTCACTTCCATGGCTATTTCCATGTGTCAAGCCACTCCTGAATCAGAGACAACGTCAGAAGCGTCTTACTTGGGCTAAGGAGAGAAAAAAAAAAAAAAGGACTGGACTGTTGCTCAGTCATTCGAAAAGAAGATTTTGGACCAAAGTAAATTTTGCATTTCATTTGGAAATCAAGGTCCAAGAGTCTTGAGGAAGAATGGAGAGGCACAGAATCCAAAACTGCATGTGGGCCAGTGTGAAGTTTCCACAGTCAGTGATGATTTGGGGAGCCAAGTCATCTACGTATGTTGGTCCACTCTTTTTGTTTGTTTTTTTATCAAGTCCAAAGTTAGCACAGCCCTCTACCAGGAAATTCTAGAGTACTTCATACTTCCCCACTGCTGACCAGCTTTATGGAGATGCCGATTTCATTCTCCAGCAGAAGTTGGCACCCGCCCACACTGCCTAAAGTACTAATATCTGGTTTAATGATCATGGTATCACTGTGCTTGATTAGCTAGCAAACTTGCCTCATCTAAACCCCAAAACATGTGGGGTATTGTCAAGAGTGTATTGTCAAGAGGAAGATGAGAGACACCAGACCAAACAATGCAGACAAGCTGAAGGCTATTATCAAAGCAACCTGGGCTTCCATAACACCTCAGCAGTGCCACAGACTGATAGCCTCCATGCCACACCACATTGATGTGGTAGTTCATGTAAAAGGATCACCAACCAAGTATTGAGCGCATACTATACTGTACATTTCAGTAACTCAACATTTCCGTATTAAAATTTTTTATTTATTTATTTTTTTTTAATTGGTCTTATGTAATATTCTAATTTTTTTCCAGCCTGCTGATGATTGTCCCCAGGCCCATCATTACAGCCCCGGATAATCATATTGTATAACATAGGATATTTAGAATGATCTAAAAATGGCATATAGTGACTGTTCTCTATAGATCTACAGAATCTGAGGGGGAGCAGACAAACGAAACGCTTGTAATTCATTGTATTATTTTTTCCTAATTGGACACATCTGCAAGCAAGTTATGTTGAAGGAAAAAGGAATGTATAAATGATTTTACTGGGAAACATATGTAAAATAACTTTATATAATTATGTTATACAATATACAGCTGTGAAACTAGTACTCTCAAACCTAAATCAGTTTATGCTTTAACAATTTTAAACTAAATGATTGGATTTTAACAGTGTAGCATGCATTCCTTACAAAAGGGATAACAGGCACATGGTGTGGCAGTCCATGTATGTTTGAGGAGTTCCAAATGAGCAGTGGTAAGGGTAGTCCAGTAGGCACTAAGGGCAAGCTGCGTAGGAGCGAAGCATAATTCTGCAGAAGGGAAACAAAGAAGCACAGCTCCTCTAAGTGTGTACTGTGAAGGTATTTAATAGAAAGATTAGTAACTCACATCTTAGAATTTAAAAACAGGCTCATGAGTAAGAGGGTGAGAAGTCTGTAGCCAAATGTTGTGTGACTGATCCAGAGAGATCGATAGAGTCCACCAGCAGGTGGTGCTGTGCATTTGCAACATGGATGGTAAGCCTGGTGAAATCTCCAAAGTGTCTGCTAGCAGATGGTGCTGTGCATATGCAGCATAGATGTTGAAGCCTGGCAGAGTCTCCAAGATGTCCGGGATCAGCACGTGTGGATTCTGTCATTAAAAAGCTACGCATTTCTGAGCATGTGCAGGACGAGGGGCGCCCAGGCGCGCTCTTTCATCAGGCAGTCTGACTGATGAAAGCGCGCGCCTGGACTCCTCTCTTCCTGCACATGCTAAGAAACGGTCGCATTTTGATTACGTCAGACGCCCCATGTGCTGATCCCGGACATCTTGGAGACTGCCAGGCTTCACCATCTATGCTGCAAATGCACAGCACCATCTGCTAACAGTCACCTTGGAGATTCTACCAGGCTTACCATTCATGTTGCACATGCACAGCCCCACCTGCTGGCGGACTCAATTGATCACCTCTCTGGATCAGTCACACAACATCTGGCTATAGATGTCTCACCCTCTTACCCATGAGCCTGTTTTTAAATTCTAAGATGTGAGTTACTACTTATCTTTCTATTAAATACCTTCACAGTACACACTTAGAGGAGCTGTGTTTTTGTTTCCCTTTAGCATGCATTCCTTGGCAACCAAAAAGTCAACATATGCAAGAGTGTTTTTGGGCTATACAAAAGCCATTATCAATAGGAGAGGGAAAACCAGTTTCATAAGGAGGAATTTCAATGTCTTGAAAACCCATTTAACTCAACATAAACCTAACTACCATTTAAACGAGCCATTGTTCACGTTCCTTCGTGTATTTTTCAGACCATTTTCTGGTAATCTCCAAATAAATGCTAGGTTTATGGGGCAAATAGTCCTCATATTTCATCTGTGCATTTTTTTTTGGAACGGCTGCTTCAATCTGAGTTCCTTCATGCCATTCATTGAAAGATGTAATAGAAACAATACTTGGTCGCACCAATAATGCTGCATTAAGAGCAGTCTCATAGTATTTCCCATTAATTCTGTTTCTTGTATTTTTAAAATTCCAAGGACGTATGCTGGTATCTATGTACCCAGGTCCAACACTTGGAATAAATATCAAGTTATTAGTATCACAAAACTCTTTCAAACTTGACCAGTGCTGATGTGAGGATCCATATGTAAAACCATTGGTGGCAAAGTATGTATAAAGTCCATCAAATCCACTTCTTTTTATATCAATTTTATGTTTTTCTTCTACAAGCAAAGCAATGAAAATTCCATCGTATGGCGTATTCCGAATACTTAGGGATCCTGATGCTGTGAACAAATTAGCCCACTTGTCAGGACTTGTTACATAGGAATCATAAATGTAAAACATAGGCAAATGTTTGCCAGAATTAGTCTTATATCTGTAAAATGCAGGATGGTTTCCATATCTATAGAGAGAGAGAAAAAATAAAAGGTAGATAACATTAAGTTAGCAACACAAAGTCAACAAACAAACCAATATGCAATAAAATCCCAATATTCAAATTAACCACAGTGATAAATGGATTTACAGATACTGGCTAACGTTTGCCTGCATCTATTGTATAAAAATTCTCTATTAACCACTTCAAGTCCGGGCAGTTTTACCCCTTTCCTGTTCAGGCCAATTTTCAGCTTTCAGTGCTATCACACTTTGAATGACAATTGCGCAGTCATGCAACACTGTACCCATATGAATTGTTTTTTCTATATAAATGAAAAAGTCAAAAAATTTTTTAAAAAAGTAGTTTTTCTTATAAAATTTTGCAAATAAATCATCTCTTCATTAATCTTGGCCAAAAATGTATTCAGTTATCTTTTTAGTAAGGGAAAAAAAAACAAAATTAGTTTATAACCAAAAATTATAATTAAAAAAAAATAAAAGTTACATTTTTATATTTATGGTTTTTTTTTTTCTTACATACGGTTACCCTAGCAGTACAACAGTGACACTACTACTTGTGGGGGGTGATGAGGATTTTTGATTGCTTTTACAGCCTTTATGGGTGTCAAAGCAATCATTTCTCCTTCCTTCTCTCTGGCTGCATTCTTGCAGCCTTTGAGAAATACTGTGTGAGCTGTGATTGGTCACAGCTTGTCACATAGTACCAAGGCTGTTGTGAATAGCCTTGTACCATGTGATCAGATTTCACACGTAGCAAGCAATGATGTGAGAAGTGACATCTTGCTTACTACTCTTCATGTGATCGCTGATTGGCCAATCAGTGATCGCATGATCGGGACCTCACACAGAGGTCCCGTACAGCGATCAGTGTTCCACTGTGTCCGGAGGACACAGCGGGCACCGGATCGAGGTGCTGCGCGCTCCCAGGGAAGCGGGAAGGATATTTATAAACGGACACCCCACCCCTGCACTGCTTCCGTCGGGCCATTTTTATACATGGGCCAGATGGGAAGTGGTTAAAAGAGAAGCTCTACAAAGTCTATGTAGAATAGTCATTCGTTATGCCCATACAGAGCACATGCACACGTTTAACAGGCAGCAAGAGAGGAAAGCGAAACATAAAAAATGGTCAAGGTAGGGGTAGGCCACAGGTATCCACTATGAAGTTTGCAGATGAGGTGTACATAGTTTCCTTACTGGAGTGGAGGGAGGGACATATGACATTATGTTAAAAAGGTGCAATTATGCTTGAAGTACCCATTAGCTTTTTTCAAACAATGCAAAATTACGTGTCTTGTCATTTACACTATGCTATTGCAATCAGGCTATTTCACTAGGTTTTAAAAGTACACTAAAGTTGTGATTTAAACAGCTAAATCTACATGTGTAAAGGAAGTTTTTCTCATTGCAAAAGAGACATGACTTTTTGTACAATAAAGGATTCTTATCTTCATCCTCGCAAACATCAAACTGTACGTTGAGCTGCAGCTCAATGTACATTTCCAGCATTTGCTGGGTGCCAGGATAAATGCATGGGAATTATGTCATCTCGGGCAGGCCAATCAAGAGGATCAAAGATCTCAAACCCAGAAGCAGCCTGTGAGAAGATGTTGGCACTGTTGAGAGAGCTCATGGATGCTGCATCATTAGAGGGAAGATGAGCATAGCTCTGCTTTTTTATATTTTCAATAAATACACCAACTTCATTTATTTGACAATACTTACAATGGATATTTCTATAATCAATAATGATTCTATAAAGAAATTAAAGATTATAATTTGCTTACTATATTTATATGTGGTCTAAAGAATATGTTAGCCCAAGATTTCATATTCCAGATACGTTTCTGTTGCACCTTGTACTTGTGTTAAAAAGTATCCTGTTCTCTTTGCATTGCTTCCTTTTTATGAAATACTTGGTGATCCTTCCAATCCCTCTGCTTTCCTATTTCAACTGACCATGCTGGGCATGAGAGCACATCCTTCCCAGTGTGTTAAGTTTTCTGGCTGCGCTCGGAGAACAGCCTGCCTGTCTTCCAATGGCAAAACGTGTGCCAACACTCTCCTCTGCACAACCATTTACTAGGAAGATCTGTACTGTATTGCTGTTTCTGCACCCCAAGCTCTCTAAGGCAGGTCAAACATTATGCAATATTGTTTCCTTTAGCCACAGTGCTGGAGGAAAAAGTGAACTCAGACTAATTACTTCAAATAAAGCTAATTGGAGTCAGCTACTTTCATTGATAAATAACAAGCAAACATTTTGAGACTGCTATTCATAAGAAGCAGCAGCTGATGTCAACCATGCTTTGCAAAAGCTCTGAAGACATACGAGTAGTTGATCAGTATGATCGGAAGGCTGGAAAAGGGATACAAAGCCATCTCAAAGTGTTCAGGCATCCATCAGCTGACAGACAAATTGTCTGTCAATGTAGACAGTTTAGTACTGTGGCTACTCTTCCTAGAAGTGGGCACCCAGCCAAGATGACTCCCAAGGCACAACACAGAATCTTCAACGAGGTAAAAAAAAAAATAATTAAAATGTAAAAGCTAAAGGCTTGAAGGCATCACTGAAATTGGCAAACATCCCTGTTCATGAGTCTACCAAACACAAGTCTTTGAAAAGGCATTGGATCCATGGCAGAACACCATAGAGGAAGCTGCTGCTCTCCAAAAACACATTGGCAAACTTCAGGCATGCAGCAAAGACCACCTTGGCAAGCCAGAACGCTACTGGGAAAATGTTTTGTGGACTGATTAAACAAAAATTTAATTATGTAAAATGACAATGTATGTAGCAAAAAGGGCAAAGCTTACCAATATCAAAAAACATCCCAATGGTGAAGTACTGTATGGAGGAGGGAACATCATTTGGGCTTGCTTCACTGCCTCAGGGCTTGGACCATTTGCCATCATGGAGGGGAAAATTAATGCCCAAGTTTATCAAAATATTCTACAGGATACGGTCAGGGTGGTTGTTCACAAGCTAAAGCTTAGTGGACAATGGTCCTAAGCATCAAAGTACATCCACCACAGACTAACTTCAGAAAAGGAAAATGCACCTTTTGGAGTGGCCCAGTCCAGACCTTAACCACATAGACATGCTGTGGAATGTTAAGAGAGCTGTTCACACCAGACATCCTACAAATCTGTCTAAGGTGAAGCAGTTTTGTAAAGAGGATTGGTCAAAAATTCCTCCTGAATGTTGTGCAGGTCTGATCCAGATCTACTGAAAGCACTCCTTGAAGTCATTGTTGCCAAAAAGGAGGTTCAACCAGCTATTAACTCCAAGGGTTTACTTATTTTTTCCTCTAACACTAAAAATGTTTAATGGGTATGTTCAATAAAGACATGAGAAATTGTAATTGTTTGTGTGTATCAGCTTAAGAATCTTATGTTTGCCATAAAATGCACTCTGATCCCAACTGAAGTCACAATAGGCAAATTACTGCAGAAAACCAGTTAATGCCAAAGGGGTTTCTTGCCACTGTATTTAGGTAGATATATATATATATATATATATATATATATATATATATATATATATACACAGTGGGGATCGAAAGTTTGGGCACCCCAGCTAAAAATTTGAATTAATGTGCATAAAGAAGCCAAAGAAAGATGGAAAAATCTCCAAAAGGCATCAAATTACAGATTAGACATTCTTATAATATGTCAACAAAAGTTAGATTTTATTTCCATCATTTACACTTTCAAAATAACAGAAAAAAAAAATGGCGTCTGCAAAAGTTTGGGCACCCTGCAGAGTTAATATCTTGTACTGCCCCCTTTGCAAAGCTGAGACCTGCCAGTGGCATGGATTGTTCTCAATCATCGTCTGGGAAAACCAGGTGATGTCAATCTCAAAGGTTTTAAATGCCCAGACTCATCTGATCTTGCCCCAACAATCAGCACCATGGGTTCTTCTAAGCAGTTGTCTAGAAAACTGAAACTGAAAATAGTTGACGCTCACAAAGCTGGAGAAGGCTATAAGAAGATAGCAAAGCGTTTTCAGATGTCAATATCCTCTGTTCGGAATGTAATTAAGAAATGGCAGTCATCAGGAACAGTGGAAGTTAAAGCAAGATCTGGAAGACCAAGAAAAATATCAGACAGAACAGCTCGCAGGATTGTGAGAAAAACAATTCAAAACCCACGTTTCACTGCATGATCCCTCCAGAAAGATCTGGCAGACACTGGAGTTGTGGTACACTATTCCACTATAAAGAGATACTTGTACAAATATGGTCTTCATGGAAGAGTCATCAGAAGAAAACCTCTTCTACGTCCTCACCACAAAAATCATCGTTTGAACTTTGCAAATGAACATATAGACAAGCCTGATGCATTTTGGAAACAGGTTCTGTGGACCGATGAGGTTAAAATTGAACTTTTTGGCCGGAATGAGCAAAGGTACGTTTGGAGAAGAAGGGGCACAGAATTTAATGAAAAGAACCTCTGTCCAACTGTTAAGCATGGGGTTGGATCAATCATGCTTTGGGGTTGTGTTGCAGCCAGTGGCACAGGGAACATCTCACGAGTAGAAGGAAAAATGGATTCAATAAGATGTCAGCAAATTTTGGATGGTAACTTGATGCCATCTGTGAAAAAGCTGAAGTTAAAGAGAGGATGGCTTCTACAAATGGATAATGATCCTAAACACACCTCAAAATCCACGGGGGATTACATCAAGCGGCGTAAACTGAAGGTTTTGCCATGGCCTTCACAATCTCCTGACCTCAACATAATTGAAAATCTATGGATAGACCTTAAAAGAGCAGTGCGTGACAGACAACCCAGAAATCTCAAAGAACTGGAAGACCTTTGTAAGGAAGAATGGGCAAAGATACCTCAAACAAGAATTGAAAGACTCTTGGCTGGCTACAAAAAGCGTTTACAAGCTGTGATACTTGCCAAAGGGGTCAGTACAAGATATTACCTCTGCAGGGTGCCCAAACTTTTGCAGACGCCATTTTTTGGTTTTCTGTTATTGTGAAAGTGTAAATGATGGAAATAAAATCTAACTTTTGTTGACATATTATAAGAATGTCTAATCTGTAATTTGATGCCTTTTGGAGATTTTTCCATCTTTCCTTGGCTTCTTTATGCACATTAATACAAATTTTTAGCTGGGGTGCCCAAACTTTCGATCCCCACTGTATACACACACACACACACACACACACACACACACATACATACATACACACACACACACGTTTGCCTTTCATTTCTATTTGTAAACCGAATGGGTTGTTTTACAAGGTAATGGTTCACATATACTTTAACAGCAGACAAATGTTGTAACTGAATGCTGCATATATCCAACTCATTGATGAATCCGGACTCCATCAGACAGGCAATGAGCCATATCTTTTTGGTGCAGCTCATCATTCTGCCTTCTACATACATTCTCTGTGTACTAAGGAAGCATTTAAAAGAACATTATGAATTAAAGTATAAAGCTAACCATGCACATTCGAGGATTAACTATTCCTGTCTGTAGGAACAAGCTACGAATGGCAGGCTTCACCAGCTGATACTGGGTAAAATAGTAACATGGCATAGTTAACAGTTTTGGCTTGTTATTCTAGGTGCCAAATCTGTCTGCTAACATGTTCCTTTTTAGGATACATTTTAAAATCAAAGAAAACATCCAATTGGCTTTCTACAGCTTATACCTCCACTTGTCCTTTTCTCTACTTTTTTTATAACGTTTGAGCCAGCAGGGAAATGTGGCACTTTTTTTGATATGTGTCAACTGCAATCCTTTCATTTGTAGAAATGTATTATAAAAACATAAGTCACATAAAATTAAAAAAAAAAAAAAAATGTACTGAACAAAATAAAACAAAGTAGCATGGCACACTGGGATTAAGTAAAAAAAAAACAAACATACTTGTCAACAATATATTTAATATTGTCACGTAGATTAACATCATCTCTGTCTTTGTATGGCTCAATATGAAAATTAACCTACAAAAAAAAAAAAAAATTAATAAAAATGTGCACAAACTGCATTAATACATACAAGTACATTTTATATGCAAGCTAAAAAAAAAAAAAAAAAGTGGTTGAAACAGAAAGTGCAGTCATTTATCTTTCACAGAGGTCAGTCAAGGCTGAAATTACAGTGTGGGTCATATCTGTAGTGTCATTATAATCAACAACACATATGCATATGCATTAGAAGCTATAATTTAAAGGTCATTTACCACACATGCTATGCATACTAATAAAATAGCAGGAAGGGAAAGTGAAGAATAAGGCTGCCTCTTCAGACAACAAATTAAGCCATCAGAATGAGTTCTGTAGTAACTATGGTTAAATCTGCACATACACATCAATGTACACTTAGATTTGCATATTTGATCCATCCATTTCCTGATGTTGGTGGGTGCAGCCCATAGGAACAGACATCAATGGAGCCAGAGGAAACAATGTAGCCAATCACCAGTTCTCCAATTGCTCCGGCAAGGCAATGGGGTTGATTTACTAAAACTGGAGAGTGCAAAATCTGGTAAAGCCCTGCATAGAAACCAATCAGCTTACAGGTTTTTTTTGTCCAAGCTTAATTGAACAAGCTGAAGTTAGAAGCTGATTGACTACCATGCATATCTGCACAAAATTCTGAGTGTTCAGTAGACATACGTGTACAAAGTGCCAGTTTTACCTGCACACAGTTGGAATGGGTGGAGCTCTTCTCTTACTTGCACATCATTACAGATCTGTCGGTTTGCCCTCCTCTAGCACTGACAGAGTCGTTACTAGTTTCTATTTGCTGCAGGTCTTTTAGGTTCCTGTCACTGATGATGTAACTCCTGTGCATGCCTCCAAGAGTTAAATTATCCAGGGCTCCAGCTCCATTCTTGGCATCTTACAGATGCCAGGAAAGGGTCTGGGGTGTAAACTGCACGTTTCCCAGGCATTGTACACTATTATAAAAATTGCTTTGAGTTAGGGGAAAGGTCTAAGAAAATAAAAAAAGAAAAAAAAAAAAGAAAGTACAGGATTGATATGTTTTTAGCAACTAAGTATGTGAAAAGTCAATTAAAAAGATAAAAAAAAAATAACTAAAAAACATACATGTGCACACAAGCATAACTTACCTTCAGGCCATATTTATGAGCTATGTCTAAAACATGTGGCACCAAATCATCAGAAGGGACACCATTGTCATCATTCATTTGCGGTGGATACCATGATAAAGACAGCACGCCTGTTATCAATATTGATATACACAATTAATTTTCAAAACCATACAGAAACATTAGATAAAACAATCCACATAAATCAACACGTAAAACCTATATATTAGTTCAAGTAGAATATGGGGTTGATTTTCTAAAGGTAAACAGACTCTGCACTTAGCAAGTGCAGTTGCATGAATTTCCCCCAGAGATAAGTGAATGTGATGAAGCTCTGATGATTTTTATCATCCAAATCAGGTGCAAGGGAAGAAAAAAAAAAAAAATTTTCTTGCACATGATTGGATTATGAAAATCAGCAGAGGTCCGCCACATTCACTAAGCTTTGGGGAAAAATTAGTGCAACTTCATTAGTGCACTTGCCTTTAGTAAATAAACTCCTATATATTATACTGTATGCCGTGTTGTAAAGCACTGCGCAAACTGTTGGCTCTATATAAATCCTGTATAACAATAATAATGAGAAGATTTGAACAATGCAGCCCAGATAGTGAAGATCATGTGTTCTCAAACAATGCATAGGTATCTATTTCTTTAACCCATTTTCTGAATATGAAAACTTTGGATTGATCCAAATATCTCAGAATTATCATCTTGGTAGCGATGATCAAAAAAGTAACAAAATGTTTATATAGCCTACGGATAACCTTTGATGTGTCAAGGTTTAACAGAACCAGCTCTGCTTGTAATTTCCACTGAAAATCTAAAATGAGAACATCAGTGGAGCTCTATAACATCTAGTGACCGACTCAAAGGATAGTTCTTGCAAAAAAAACAGACCTCACTGTATGATGTTGATATTCTTTTCTAGATCTTTTCTGTGGGCTGGATAACACTTTTCTGTTTCCCTTTTTTCTGGAAATGTTGGTGTGTAAATTCTGAAATCAGAAACCGTTTGCATATGCAAGGTTTTGATTAGAAAGGTCATGGGTAAAAATAATATTTTATAGGGTAGTTAAAGGTTCACATGGTTAAGACTTCTCTCAGGGTTATATTACCATCTGTGACTTTGCCAAGAAGATTCTGCTTACTATTTATCCCCATTGCACACTGACAAGAAATGAAACAAGTGGTACCAGTACAGAAAGGCACAAATGCTTGGCTACATTAAAAAGGCCAAGCATACATTTTGCAACAAAAACAATACATCCACCCATAAAAAAAAAAAAAAGTGCATTTATTATTATTTTTTTTGGCATTGGAGGCTTCAAAGTATTGTGATGGTGATCAGGGGCGCACTGACAACTCATGGGGCCCCCGGGCAATAGGGGATCATGGGGCCCCTGTGTCCTTGCCCACACTCAAAGTAAACCCAAAAAAGCCAAAAAAAAAAAAAAAAGTACCAGGGGCATTTCATGGGGCCCCCTACTGACCCCGGGCAGTGCCCGAGTGCTCAAATGGTCAGTCCGCCCCTGATGGTGATCAATGCTCCTGATCGGCAATGCTCTGGCTCTACAGATTATTTTTTCAACCATAGGTCGGTGCCAAGGTATGAACCTTCAGTGACAGGCCTGGAGGAAGTATCAATGAACTACAAGTGTGGTGACACCATCTTACTAGTGATCCATTGAAAATTACAAGTTCCTCTACTGAGATGGAAGAGAAGACTAACTTGTGGTATTTTTATTAATAGACGACATACAGTTTCTGTCCTTTTCATTACACATTTAGGTGTTTGTACAGCAGCATGTATTGGGGTCAAATACAGAAATATGCGAGTCTATTTTTGCTAAATAAGTTTGCTTGGATGGGAGCCACGTACTCCGATCAGCTCTCACGAATACACACCTTCATTCGCCATATTCTTCCATATTTGAGTATTGTAACTCCCTCCTCAATGGCCTACCTAATCGCAGGCTATCCCCTCTTCAGTCTATCATGAATCCTGCTGCCAGACTCATCCACCTTACTAACCGTTCCATATCTGCCATCCCTCCACTGGCTTCCCATTGCCAAATGAATAAAATAGAAAAAACATTAACAAGAACATAAAACCATGTATAATTCTGCCGCAAATCACATCACCAATCTGGTCTCCAAATATCACCCAAACCGTCCTCTCTGCTCCTCCCACGGCCTCTTGCTCTCTAGCTCCCTTGTCCCCACCTCCCATGCTCATCTCCAAGACTTCTGCAGAGCCTCCCCCATCCTCTGGAACTCTCTACCCCAATCAGACTATCGCCTACTCTGCCCACTTTTAGGCGATCTCCGAAACCTTCTCTTCAGGGAAGCCTATTCTGCCTTCAGCTAATAACAGAATATTCTATGCCTCCTACCAGTCCATTCCCCACAGTTACCACCTTTTGTACCAACAGCCCCTCCCTCTTAGATTGTAAGCTACAAGGAGCAGGGCCCACCTATCCCTCTTGTATTGAACTGTATTGTTGCTGTATTGTCTCCCGTTATATTGTAAAGAGCTGAGCAAACTGTTGGTGCTATATAAATCCTGTATAATAATAATTCTCCTCCTTACATACACCACTGGCACCAGTATGCTCATACTTCTATCATACTTACCCTCAGTATAGTGGTCATTCATGCCTTCACTCTGTTCAGCTATCCAAGCCCTTACCTCTCTCCTCAGTGTTTGTGACATGAAACCCCACTACTTTCTCTTCCTACACTACTGATGTATTTTAAATTCTCTTGCCTGTACTGTGCTGTACTTCAGTTTACTTCACTTTTCATAGGTAAAATCTTTCCAAGAAATGGTGAAATTAGGTAAAAAGAAACAGTCCAATGTTGCCCTGTTTTAAATGGATGCACAGGCTTGCCAAAGCACAAAGAACAGCCAGTCCTTAAAGACCATGGACCACCCGGTGCATATAAAATTTTAACAATGCATGATATTTGCAGTAAAAAGTACTTTACAATTTCACACATTTGCAATGCAAGTCCATACACTGTTCAATGGTTCTAAAGTTCAAAGTTTTTCATCTTGTTGCAGTGATGGGAACATTTCGCACTGCAATGCTGAAGGATAATGTACAGTTTAAAATTAGTTTAAAACCACCCAAGCCCTTTATGTGCTAACATGAAAGAGTTGTATAGCCATTCAAATCATAATCCTTCTCTACACCTACAATTTCTGTAATCAGTCCCTTGACCAGCAGTTAAAAAAAACAAAAAAAAAAAAAATGCATTCTTCTACATGCTAATAATGGGGAACATGTTAGGATTTGAAAGGGATCAGTAAGGCTCAGGCTCTTAAATGGTGTATTCCCATCATTTAGGTACAGTGTGTGTAATCATTGGCTCTCTTTTATGAAGTATTGCGTTATTTAAAAAGTTCACTTCGTTAGGGGACTACTGGACTTTCTAGTAGATGGACACAAAAGGCACTTTGGAGTTGTTTTAATACAATGCAATACAAACCCAAATTAGGACACAAACCCAAATTATACAGTATAAGGCCCCTTTCATACTAGCAGACCGATTGGGTCTGCCTGTCTGTTTTTCAGGAAGACAAGATCGGAACATCCATTTTCCTTTATGGAGTGGCGGTGTAAATGGACAAGTGTCTGTTTACACGCATCTACATCTGATCCAATAAAAAACAGACGGATGGGGATCTGTTCCCCACCCGCCTGGTGGCACGGATCGCATGGCAGTTGGGTGTAAATGGACAGGTAGTCAGTTTACATCTAACCACCCATAGGGGAAAGCAGGCTGTGTCGGTGTCCACTCTGCATAAATGGAGCAAACATGGACCAGCCATCCACCTGCTCAGTGGGAATCAGCAGACAGATTCCCCGCTGAGCAAGCGGACTCCAACAGAGCCTGCCCTGTGTGAAAGGGGCCTAAGACCACACACATACATCACGTTCTAGCATTTTCAGGTACCTGGGAGTCACAGATGCAGTGTCCTGGCCCATCTCAACCCAGCCTATCCAAATATGTGACAAAGTTAGAAGAGCACTGGAATTTTGGCAAGATAAATTACTTTTCTGTACTTGCAGAAATCAAACTTAGTGTAAAGAAAACTAATGCAGCCACCACATCTATTATTTTTTTTGCTTCTGGGTATAAATATCCTTTAAGGAATAAATGTTTTAAACAATCAAAGTCTTTGGCAGAAAAATATGTGAAGATCTAGGATAATTTGAAAACTAAGTAATCTGCCTTCACAGAACCTCAGGAAAAGAATTAAAATATTTGCAGAAATTACTTAGAGAAGGCCAAAAACATTTCTAAAAAGGTCCATGTGGTGAACAATCCCCAGTAAAAAAACAAAAAACAAAAAACAAAAAAAAAAAAACTTTACAAAGAAAATGCAGTAGTGTTACTTTTCGCCTTGCAAAGTGTGAGGCAAGCAATACAAAAACCCTAAAAAAGTTAACAGCAGAATAAAACTCAGTTATTCTATCCACTAAAAACACTTTTATAGGAATTATATTGACATATTGACAAAATGACATCACGGAGATAGCCATCATTCCTAAAGTGTTACTAAACCCACAACAGTAAAATCAGTCTGTATATGCAGTAAAGCATGCTTGTTATACTCACTGTGGAACCTAAGGGGAGTAATTCCCTGCATGGTGTAAAAAGGATGTTTGATCCGGTCTTCCCTGGTCCTCCCCTTCTACTGTCCCTAATCACTCTGCTGATAGAGCAGAGCCTTGGGGGGGGGGGGCAAGATGCACAAGCTCAGTTTGGTGTGTATTGCTAGAGTTTGTTTTCTGGGGAGAGTACATATGATCAGCACAGAGCCAATCAGCGAGAGAGAGAGAGAGAGTCAGGGATCCTGCAGTCTCATAGGACTGTGAGAGGAGAATGAAAACTCCTCCTACAAGCTTCAACCACTGCCCTGCTGGAAACTAATAGAAGTCACAAGACTGCTCTAACTGCCGATGAGAAAAGGTATATAGAAGTTAAATATTCATTACAATAATTGCATTTCCATGTTCTACGTACTTTGGGAGACCAGATATAGTGATTGCAAGGTCCTGGGTTTAGTAACACTTCAGCAGGTGATGCATGTGACAAGTACATAAAGGAGCACCTAGATTCTCCACAATACTTCTGAGACTGTGGAAAGATTGAAATTTGGAAAAAAAAAAAAAAAGACAGCAACACTAATGCATCCCCTTAATTGTGAAGCATAGTGGAGGGAGCATTAAGATAAATATAAATGAAAACTGTATTGAGCTTTTTTGCAGAAGAATATCGGGGTACCGATATGTACCCGGCAGAAAAAGGTCAAAAACCTCAAAACATAAGCATTCAAAATGAAATGGTGGAAGGAAAGACAACTGCATAATCTGTGGACTGCTTTACTCCGTGTATTTCGGGTTAATAGCTACAGTAAATATTTGTTGGAGGCTTACTAAAAACACATACTTTTCCAGCCTGGACTATGAATGTTTAACCACTTCGCTTTTCACACCTGCTCACCAGAGCAATTTTTACATTTCTGCTATGGGCCTGTATCTGGCGATAATGTTGTCATTACTTAGGATAAAAATGCAATACATATATTTTAAGGACCAACAAGACTTTTTCATGAATATTGTCTTGCAACGATTATTTTTTTTCAGTACAATAATTAAATGTAACAAAAACACACTTTGAAATGGAGAAGAATAAGGAGTTAATTAGGACTGATTAGAGTAAACTAAAAGGGTAACAAGGGGTTGGGTTAAACATAGGTGCATTTAATTAAAACAAAAAAAATTTTTTTTTTTTTTTTTTTTTTTTTTAACTTGTCAGGTTGCATTAACTGACTTCATCCACAGATCAAAGTTCATCCCTTCTTTGATCTGTAGATGAAGATACTAAATGAAACAAAGTTTCTTTTGAGCAACGTTTTTGATAAACATTGCCAGACTGTTTAGTTTGACAGTTCCAACTGTCAGAACTTTGTGTACTCAGCAATGGTGCTTTGATTAATCAGAGATGAATTGTGGAGTACTGGGATAGGGGAGGTCCTGAAAGCAGGGCAAAAAAAGACTAGATGTATTATACAACCTGAGTACCATGATGACACTTTTTGGGGTGTGTCCAACATGTACAGAATCTGCAACTGGTTAAACAAGCTACTGTATTTAAGAAAAAAAAAAAGTACAGGCTTGTTTAATCAAATTAGGTGTGTCTTGAATGACAACTTGGTTGAAGATCAGGCCACATTGTAGGAGCTACATCACACATAATGAGCAGCAAGTAACTTCAGAGTATTCATAAACCTTTTTTGCAACTGGCAGACCTTGTTCACATGGGTGGTAAAAATAAGTGATTTGGCTGTGTTTTTGCTGTCCCCCCCAAAAGCTTAACAAGGCAGCCATGAGGTGTTGTACACATGTAAATCTAAACTAGGATTTACCAAGTTCAACGGATAGCACCACTTATCAAACACACCCACTGACGTCAACAGGGCCCTTCAACAACCTTGCACTAAATACTTGAGGTGCATTTGCAGCAGGTTAGTTCAGTGAAAAATCATAATTTGGTAAAAAAAGCAAAAACACACAGGAAGCCACTACTCTACCACCCAATGAAAAGCAATCTACCACAGATCGGTTTTCAGAAAGCAATAAAACACTGCCACATGTGTGACCCTAGATCTAACCACTAAATTGTTAATTCCGTTACAGGTGTGGGAACATTTTTACATACACACATTATGTGAATAGCAATAGTAGCACTATTTAGGGGTTGGGGGGGGGGGGTGTTATTCTAGCCAATTAAAAGCATTTCATCAAGCCTAAAAACTGGTTAGCCATAGTTCTCTGGAGCAAGCAAAACATTAGCATAATGGATTCTTGCCAAATTGTACCTATTAGGCTGCATTCATGCTTTCAAGTAGTGGGAACAAGTGTTACTTCTCACGTTTTTGGTTTGGTGCTTTGTACACAATTTCATATGTAGCACATAAGACAGCCCATTCACTTCACGGGCTGCCCTATGCACATTTGTCACCTGAAAAGCTCATTCTCATTTTTGGTTGACAAGTGTAGCACATTTTTAAAACTTACGTTTTGCCGCGATCACGTCTTAGCAACAGAATCACACAGTGTTTGGGGGTGCCATTATATAATGAAACAAAAAAGTGAGTCTCATGTACTGCCGTGATCTGGGATTGCTGGCAGAATCACAGTATTTTTGCCCACGATCCCAAATCATGAAATGTGAATGGGGCCTTACAGTAAGTAGGGGGCAGTTGTGTAATAGGTTTTTAAAAGCATTACCTATAGCAGCTGATTGCATTTGCTTCATATGGGCTTCCAAAACAGAAGGATCCTTGGAACTGTATGGTCCAAGTTCTGGATAAAAATTAGCTCCAACATCCTCAGGAGGATTGTGTTTTCCAGTGGGGTAATTACTTGCAATTTTAGCATCCCAGTGTTTCAGTAGTTCGTGATTCCAGTGAATGTATTTACCATCAAACTGAGGGTTTCCATACCACATATAATAAAAAACATGAAGATTATAATTAGGAGCAGGCAGGTTTTCTATCTCTATACCAACAGACTTCTGTAACTCAAGCATGTCAGCTTGAGTTTTTTGCTCCGACTGAGCATTGGGTTTTACACCGGATTTCTCATGAAGAACTGTGACTTTCTGAAGTTCAGGTAAAAGACCTAATGCAAAAGGGCTCCCAAATGCAGCTGTTTCAGGCCTCAATGATTTCAAGGCCAGCATAAGACTACAGACAATTAAAAGGACAATTCCTAACGTGATGCATGTTCTTCTGCGAAATCTTGTCATGATGACATAGCTCCATTAATTTTATGCTGTAAGAGAGAAAACACAGTTAATAAGGATTACACAGACAAGTCACCAGCAAAGTGTAATAAATGGTTGTAGTAACACCATTATAACTTGGTGCTTTCTTCCTGTTTAAAAGGAGATGAGTCTACATAAAAGGCCTGCGACTAAAATTAACACAAACAGATCATTTATCTCTTGGTATCAAACACGGCAAGTGATGGCAATGTTTTGTACACATTCAAGAAAATGGATTTCTGCATTTAGTTGATTTGTATGGATCACTGGAAAACACACCAACTTCAAAAACAGATTACTGTGGGATCCAAAGGAATAAAGCTTAGGGCATAGACTAAAGATTATTCTATAAAAATGCAAAATACTTTACTAGTCAAAAGTCTGAAAGAATTTTAAATGCATTTAAGAAGATGGTCCTTTTTGCTTAGACTTTAAAAATACCATTCTATAAGTGGCTTCTTACATATCATATTGCATTGTATAGTAATATATTTTATAGGACACTTCAGAACATTCACTTGTCTACAATACCTCTCATGGCCTCATACACTGCATGCTTGTGTAGTTATGTATAATACAATCCAACCTTACAGTCCACACTACATACCTCTCATCTGGAGTAGGAAGTTGCTGTGATGCTCAATATTGCTCTAAATTAGGGGCCTCCAAATGTTCTAAACAAAGGGCTGGCTTATGGTCTTTTAGGCTTGGGGGGGGGGCGGATTGTGACCAGTGTAAATAGAACCCCATCATTGGTTTTGGTGGAAAGGGTAGTGCCTCATCATTGGTATTGGGGGGGTAGTGCCCCATCATTGGTATTAGTGAGAGGAATAGTGCCCAATCATTAATATCAGTGGGGGGGGAATAGTGCCTTATCATTGGTATTCGAGAAAGAAATAGTGCCCATCATTGGTATTAGTGGGAACAGTGCCCTGCCTTGGTGCCAATGGGGGGGAATTATGCCCCATCTTTGGTATCAGAGAAGGAATAGTGCCCCACATCATTGGTGTCGATGGGAGGAATAGTGCCTCGCATGAGTGGGAGTAATAGTGTCCCAAGAGCAAGAAAAAGGCATGCAGAGGGCCACAGTTTAGAGGCCACTGGTCTAAATAAACACAGCATGGTGGTGATTAGTAGCTGTGTATTTCAATGCTGGCATCCTGGGTTCAGCTCTCACTAGAGACACTATCTGCCAGGGCAGTAGCCTCATTGATGCCATATATGTTAATTATAAAGGTGGGGGTGAGAGCTTTTATGATAATATAGTGTGTTATCTGTGATTCTATGACACCTACGTGACTTGCATGTTGCATCTGTACACTGTATATGTTTTATTCATCACATAATATTGCAGTTAATGTGGCATATCTGGTTATACTGCAAAGCTTATTTATTTATGTACTACTTCTGCACAAGCCCCATGCATGGCATTTTGTGTAAGAATAATTCATTACTTCATCAATACCCAATACCTACATTTTGGATTTCTTTAGACAAAATGTATTCATATCAAATCTAACTTGTGCAGTTCAAGAAATTCATGGGGATCTAGATATGATAAAAGATGAGATACACTGCTCTGCTAAATAATATAGGGTTACATATTGCTGATATGTTAAACTATGCATTTCCATTCTCACTCTGTTAAATGCTTTTGCATTCCCCACCAACACAGGCTTTCACAAAGTGTTAGCTGACAGTATTTTACTGTCAGAAGGGTTGGCAATTTGATGACACCTATTATTTTAGAAATAAAGAGATGAGGCCAAAGTGATGTACACCTCAGAAGTAACGGTCAACTTCATCTTCTGGTACAATCACAAGTATAATACTTTCCCAGACAATCTCTGAAATTGTTCATGACTCATAAAATTGGTCTCCAGTGTGATTAAATAAAACCGTTCTACCAGGTATGGGAAATCACCTTCCAGATTAATGCATTCTGGTCACATTTGAACACAACTAACAGCATACCACAGCAGAGCAGCAGTTGAACCATTGTGATTAATATTAAAAATGATTCTAAAAGTAAATTTTTAATATAACATATGTTATACTTACCTGCTCTGTGCAGTGGTTTTCCACAGAGCAGCCCAGATCTTCTCGGGCCCCCCCATCGGCGCTCCTGGCTCTTCCTGTCGGGTGCTCCCACAGCAAGCAGCTTGCTGTGGGATACCCAAGCAGAAGTGTTCCCAAGCAGCTGCTTTGTGTCTAGTCACACATGGAGCAGCAGCTTGGCCACCCCCCCCCCCACTCATTGGTCGACTGGCTGTGATTGACAGCAGCAGGAACCAATGGCTCCTGCTTGCTGTCTCAACCAATAAGGAGGCAGATCGCGATGGGCTCCGGTACGTTTGGGGGGACTGGGGGCACTGCAGCACACAGGTTTTTTACCTTCATGTATAGAATGCATGAAGGTAAAAAACCTTCAACCTTTACAACCACTTTAATGTTCTCCAAGTTGGAGACTTTTATATTAAGAATTGGTTCACACTAATGCAACTTGTCATGTGACAGTCTCCTGACAAGTCAAAACCCATTTATTTCAATGACACTCATTCCAAACTATGCAATTCAAGTCACAGCATCTTGGGAGGGGAAAAAAAAAAAAAAAAAAGGTTCCTGCACTACATTGATGTGACTTGGAGTCCCATAAATGCTAATGTTGCATTAAATTCGCAGGCAGGTTGAGCTGGAAGTTGTACAACAATGGGATCACACTAATGTGAGCCGATCCTTATTCTGATTTAATTGTTCTAGATATTGTTAAGTGTTCAGATTCAAGGCCACTGATTGGTACAGCCTATTTTTGGCATTTTTGCACATATGGATGGTGTATATGTAGCTAAAGGCCACAAGACATAACCCTGTGATGACAATTCTACTTAAAATTTATTGGGTGGAGTGAAGAACCTCCATCATTGTAAATCCATCCTGTATAAAATAAAAAGAAATGCTCTTGTGGTTTTCTGTCAGTAGCACTGATACCCTCAGTAAGCCTGCTCCTTCTCACTCGCTCTGTCATTCTCCTCAGTGTTTCACACCTCCCTCTCTTTTCAGAAAAGCACCTACTGTTTCCTGTCACCAGTACCAGAAGACTCACCGTCACGACCTATGCAACAGCTACCTCTCTGCTACCCTCACAGCATATTTATAGCAAAACATACAGCTATCAAAAACACCCACAACCTAAAGCAGGCCACATATGAATCGAAATATGGCCAGTCCAGCAGGGACCAATCCAATTTCGATCCATGTATGGGCACCCCGGTTGTACAAAAGTCAAATCGACCGACTTGTGTACAATCAGCCAAATGATTAGTGCCACTGGCTACAGCTGATCAATGTGTGCCGATTGGCAGAACACAATAAATTTTCACAGCTTGAAGAAAGCCACCCAGGGGGCACACAGCCTGAAGAAAATGACCCAGGGGGCACACATTGCCTCCTATTGATTTCAATACAAAATCGACTCCCAATGACTTCAATGCAAAAACTCCTGTCAATAGCAGTCCTATGTGAACACATCTCCGCATGCCACTCTACCACTTGCAAGTCTGGTATACAGCGCTATACACTCGCACAGGACTTTTTTCACAATAGCACTCAAAACACAATGCGTGTGGACCACATCTGTGAGAACCACCTCAACAGGAACACATAATATCTAGGCTGTCATGTGCGTTAACCAGGGTGGCTCATTCCCACCTGGGCAATTTGGGGGTTGCTGTAGAATTGCGGAGATCGGACAATGCACGAACAGATGCCATTATTTTTAATGGCACCTAAAACCTGGTGCAGTTTTGACATGTTTGACACACGGCAAATCGCATCAAGTGAAGCTTGTCGCCCAAAACACATGCTCCCATTTTGCAGTATGTTTATTGCCAATTATAGGACTGTAACAAATTGCGCACTCACATCAAATGGTAGAAATCACAGCTCCAGACCCATGCTGAATGTATTTTGTATTCTTTATATTTGGAAGCATTAATTAATATTTATCACTATTGAGCTTTTAGTCTTGTTCACATATAGTATTGTCACCTGATATGACTCATTTTGCATGATTCCACTTGTTTTGGCACTTTATTTGCTCATATTTGTTTCACTACTTATTTTGATACACTATTTATTATTTATGCACTTTTATTTAGTAGTTCATGTGAGTAGCGCTACATTTCTCTCTACAATTAGTTTAACATGATCATTGGTATATGATTTAATGTTAGCAGCTGCTCTCAATTAGGTTGCTCAGGCCTTTTGTCTTGAGCGCAGGAGGTTCACACCATTATTGATACTAGGCTATGGGTATCCACTGAGGCCCTGTAGCACCATTCTTTAAAGCGTCTCCAGACCTTCCTAAAGATGGCCTGGGTTTCCCTCTTCCTGCTAGCTAAGAGCGTGGCCACCACCCTGGGTGAGAGTCCCTTTGCCGACAGGAGCTGCTCCGCAGAAACCACCAGTCAGTTTCTACCTCTTCACCCTGGGACATAGGACCGGCCCGTGACAGCAAATCCTTCCGCGGGGTAATACCCAAGGTGGCTGCATAGCTAAGGTCCTCAACATTGAGAATCACGCTCGGCGGGGCCAGTACGGAGCTAACAGGATTAGAGAGGTTCTTTCCGACCTGAACTTCCTCAACACAGCTGACAGTAGGGCGACCGGGGGAAAGGCGTAGCACAGAGGGAAATCCCACTTCTGCCCTAACATATCCACCACCCGAGCCCCGTCCCACCGATTTAGTGAAAAAAATCTCGGGACTTTGTTGTTCTGACCTGACGCGAAAAGGTCTATGTCTGGGGATCCCCATTTCTTTACAATGGACTGGTAAACCTCCCCATTTAGAACCCACTCCCAGTCTTTCAGTCACCGTCTGCTTAAAAAAAAAAAGCCACCAGATTTAAATCCCCTTTCAGGTGGACAGCCAATAAGGAGGCGAGATTCCCCTCTGCCCAAGACAGAAGCACCGCCAACAGGGCCCAGAGAGACCTGCTTTTTGCCCCTCCGTCTGTTCACGTAGGCCACCGCTGTTGCATTGTCTGAAAGTACGTGGACATGATGGCCCAAAATCAAGCTCTGGAAGGAATGAAGTGCCTCCAATACAGCCCTAAAGCTCCCTCCAGTTTGAGGATTCCCCCCTTTCTACTGGAGACCACTCTCCCTGTACCACCAATTCTCCTAGGTGCGCCCCCCATCCCTGGGCACTGGCGTCTGTTGTGATCTCCCTGACCACCGAGAAACTCCATAGCAGCCCCTGAGTTACATTGGCTGTCTTCCTCCACCAACACCACAGGGATCTCTTTACTTTGGAGGGAATCTGTACTCGGACATCCAACAACCGCAGGTGTCGGTCCCAGACGCTCAAAATGAAAAAAGTTGAAGGGGACGAAGATGCTACCCCGCCCACTGTACCACCGGAATGGACGAAGTTAACAGTCCTAACACCGACATGGTCTGCTTCAACAATACTTTGCGGCTTCGCAGTAATCGCCTGATTCCCCCCCCCCATCTAATTTGGCGAGCTTCTCCAGAGTTAACAAGGTCTTCTGACAGGTGGAGTCCAGAACATACCCTAGATAGGTCATCCTTTGGGATGGGACCAGAGAGGACTTGTCCAAAATTCAGCAGCCATCCCGAACTCTCCAGATGGCTCCTCACCACTGCCACTTCCAGTGCGAGCTGATCTGCCAAGCCTGCAAATAAGAGCAGATCGTCCAGATAGGCTACCACTGAATTTCCCTTCAGCCGAAGAGGGACCAACGTCTCGGACAAAACCTTGGTGAAGATCCTTGGCGAGGAGGAGAGCCAGAAAGGCGAGGCCCGGAACTGTAGGTGATACGTCCCTGCTGGACTCTGAACCACCAGCCTGAGGAATTTCTGAAATGCCTCTGCGATGGGCACGTTCAGATAGGCATCTTTCAGATCGATGGAGGTCAGGAAGGCCCCTGGTGGAAGGAGGGCTCTGACTGTGAAGATCGAGTCCATCCGAAACCTTTTGTAATGAATGGACTTGTTCAGGGGTTTCAGATCAATCTGTACGCCTCTGAAGGTTTCTGGACCACAAACACATGGGAATAGAACCCATCCCCTATCTCTGCCTCGGGGACTCTTACTACAACTTTCTGTACCTCCAATTCCCGTAGAGAGGCTAGTAAGGCTGATGCCCTTTGAGGACAACTGGGCAGGTTTGTTATCAATCTTTGTGGCGGTGGTCTCGAGAACTCCAGGAGGTACCCCCTTCTTATGATGTCCAGTATAAAGGGGCTGGAGACTTCCGCTTTCCACCGTGTGAGGAAGGCTGCCAATCTTCCTCCCACTGAGGGAATCGAGTCACTGTGATTTCTGGGGCTGGTCAGGACGGAATATCGCTCCTTCCTTGCCCCTCCCTCTCTGCCCCCATGTCCTCCTCTGCCCTTCCAACCTAGGGCCCTGGCTCTTTGGGGGACTAAACTTCCTACCCCCTAGATCCTGCATATTTTTCGATTCAGGGGAAAAGACTACTTCCTGTCCGCCATGCAGTCCAACACCGTCTCTAACCCCGGCTCGAACAGGAGATCACCTAAAAAGGGGATACCACATAACTTTACCTTAGACGTGACATCCCCTTGCCAAGTCTTAAGCCACAAGGCCCTATGGGCTGAGTTGGACAGGGCCACCGACCTAGCTGTCAACCTCACAGACTCTGCGGATGCATCCCCAATGTACCCCACCCCTGCAATAACGTTTCAAATGACGCTAGGATCCTATCCTTGGGGGAATCAGCCACTATATACACCTGTAACTGAGTGAGCCAGTACTCCATATTCCTGGCTATTACAGTGGTGGCCATGGCCGGCTCCAAATTAGACAGGGTCAAATTCCACAATTTTTTTAGGAGGGATTCAGCTCTCCTATCCATCAGGTCCCATGT
The DNA here is from genome assembly GCF_062004578.1 of Staurois parvus. NCBI lineage: Eukaryota > Metazoa > Chordata > Amphibia > Anura > Ranidae > Staurois > Staurois parvus. Next base: position 18,700,925 of record NW_028317844.1, read on the forward strand.
CTTCAAAGGCTAAATCCATTTTCCTGGCAATCTAGGAAAAAGCCACATCCAGCTTAGGATTTTTGTTCCACAAGGCGGACGGGTCCTCACTGAACGGAAATCTACGCTGGAGGGACTTGGAAAAAAAGGGCTTCCTCTCTGGATCCTGCCATTCCTTTCTTATTGCGTCCACCAAAACCTTGTGTACGGGGAACACTCTCCGCTTCTGTTCCTCCATACCCTGGTACATCTGATCATGTAGAAATAGAGGTTATCTTCCTTGATGTCAAGCGTATCATAGATTGCCCCCAACAAATCCTCCACTTCCTCAAGGGACAATTTGTACCTAGAGAGGCCTCTGGGATCCTTTGAGGGGCCCTCCCCTGCAGAGTCCTCCTCGGACTGGGAATCTAGGGATGGCTCACCTTTTCCAGCCTCCTGGTCCTCCCTGCCTCGGCTAGTTGACAGAGTCGTCCGCTGGGGGGGTGGGGCGTTGCCTGGGGAATGGCTAGACTCTCCATCAGACCCCTCCCCCCGTCCTAGACCCTCTGACTACAAGAGGGCCGGGAATACCCCTGGAGCTAGGGGCCCACAGGTAGGGGAGGACTCCACAGAGTCACCTTACCTGAGTCTGGCTGGTGCAGGCCTCGCCTGGTCCCGGTGCCTCTGCTCCGGACATCTGACAGGAGGGTGGTCGCCTCTCTTCTGTGGTCTGCCTGACCTTACAGGCTCTGGTATCGCACCGCACCGCCACATGCCGCCGACCCCGGTGTATAGGGCAGCAGCCAGATGCGAAAGCCGTGACCCTGGAAGAAGAAGAGCCGCCCCCTCCACCGGATATGACGTCACCTGCCATCCGGCTCGGCGTGCTCCTAAGCCGGCATGCATGGGAGGAGCGGGACTCCTCACCGATTTTCACCAGATCCCACCGAGGATGCCCCGACACGCGCAACTCTCCGGAGGGGGGCCGGGGATGGGTTACTGCCGCTCCTCTGTCCCCCAGAGATCACAGCCCTGCCACCGCAGCCTTCCCTGGAGGATAGCAGCCGGCTCTCCAGCCTTCACTCAATGCTGCTCCACAGCTCCTAGACCTCAGACTCCGCTGTCCCCTGACAGCACTTGAGAGGCTTCCTCAAGATGTCTCCCCATCAGAGGAAACACCAAAACGGAGGTCGGAGGGGAGTGACAGTGTTTTTGTTTAGGGTGGAGGTGTTTCCTCAGGTGGGGAGGAGCTGAGGTCTTTCAAGGTGCTGTCCTGAAAGACGAGAGGGGAAGTCATATGTATGATTTTGCATTTCCAGGTAGGGGGCATGCACTGCCATTGGTGGGTACAGATGTCAATCACAGCACACAGTTAACCCTTTGATCGCCCCAGATGTTAACCCCTTCCTGCCCAGTGTCATTAGTACAGCGTCAGTGCTTATTAGCACTGATCACTTTATTAGTGTCATTGGGATGTCAGTGGCAGTTAGCCATTTACCTCCATGTAAGAACACCCGCCGAAGTCCTGCTATAAGTCGCTGATTGTCACCATTACTAGTGTTAAAAACAAAAAATTCCAATATATATACCACCATTTGTAGACACTAACTTTCACGAAAACAAATTCACTTACATGTATTGAGATTTGTTTTAGCACATTAGACATCAAAATACATTATGGCCTAAATTTGATGAAATTCGATTAAATTTTTTTTTACTGGACATGTTTTATAGCAAAAAGTCAAAAATATTCTGTTTATTGTAAAAAACTGTTTTTTTTTTTTTTTATAGTGCAAAAAATTAAAGATACACAGGTGATCAAATACTACCGAAAGAAAGCTCTATTTGTGGGGGGAAAAAAAAAAAAAGGACACAAATTTCATTTATGTAGAGCATTGCATGACCTCGCAATTGTCAGTTAAAGTAATGCAGCGCCATATCGCAAATAATGACCTGTTCAGGAAGGGGGGGGGGGGTAAATCCTCTGGAGGGCAAGTGGTTAAAGAGCAATTACATGCAACAAATTCACTCAGCTACTGATTTTCTAATGCTAGCCAGTATACACATACCAGATGTGCTAAAATCAGAAAGGGGGAATATTGCACATTTAATTTCCCAAATCATCTTCCAGGACAGCCACTTGAGAGAGATGACTGGCTCTACCTTCAACAGGAAATACCCCCAAAAATTAAGCCCCTCCCCCTCATCCCCAGTTGTTTAAAGAAGTTGTTTTAAACTCAGGGAATCTTTAATTTTATTTCCCCATGCAGGGGGGCTGTGCTTGCACCACATGGGTTAAAGTGTCACTAAACCAACATAATAAAAAAAAAAAAAATCAAGAAAATCCTGTATTACTCGCTGTTCATACTTACTAAGTCACTATGTAATTTGTTTTCTGTATTCTGCAAAAAACCTGATTGATCCTGCTGTTCTCAATCTCCACTTTCTGTCCAAGACCCCAGGGCAGTTGGGGATTTTGCAGAGCAGTCTTGACAGCTTTGCAAATGTTCAGTTTTCAGTGAATTTCGATGCGGAGCATATCCTCCCTATCACATCTGAGGAGCCCATGTGACTACCATGAGTCACACATGATCATCTGGTGATCTGGCCAAGATGCATTGTATGTGAAGAGGGCCTTCCACATATTGGGATGCCAGGCAGCAGAAAAGAACAATAGTTGCCAGATGAGCAAGGGATATGATAAGGATTTGTGGTTTTTACAATTCCCTAGACTAAACAAGTATTTTACCCTTGCTTGGGGTGGGTGGCACTTTGCTGCACTGTTAATTTTAGTATTTTACCTAGCATCTAAGTTTGTCCAAAACTATCTCATGTAATCCCTTACAGTAAGCATTCAGACCAGTACACATGGTAAGATCAGGAGTCATTACTTCTCTCTATTGTATCTGTGTTTTGAGGCCAGAAACAGCCAGCAACTTCAAAACAGAAGAAAGCTATGACCATCTCCATGTTACTATCACTATTGACTTCTTTTTTCACACCAATGTGGTGCAGGAAACGCTGGGAAACCTGTGATTCACATTGCAATCGCATCGCGAGTATCAATGATAAATGAATGACACCCCTGAAACAGATCGCAAAATGTGATGTGATTACCGGAAATTGCATCGTATGTGTGAGAACACCTATACAATGTGATTCAGGTGCAGATTTAACCACTTGCCTACTGGGCACTTTTACCCCCTTCGTGCCAAGGCCAATTTTCAGCTTTCAGTGGTGTCACACTTTGTGTGAAAAAAAGAAACATTTCATATGGGTACAGTGTTGCACGACCGCACAATTGTCATTCAAATAGAGCTTTCTTTTGGTGGTAATCACCACTGGGTGTTTTTTTTGCGCTATAAACAAAAAGTGCAAAAAAAAAAAAAGTTTTTCTGTCTCCATTATAACATTTTGTAAACAGGTTTTTTTTTTCCTCCTTCACTGATATGCATTGATGAGGCTGCACCAATAAGCGGCACTGATAGGCAGCACTGATGGGCATGGATAGGTGACACTGATGAGGCAGCACTGGTGGGCATTGAGGAGGCACTGATGACGCTGCACTGATGGGCACTGATAGGCGTCAACACTGACGGGCGGAACTGCGGGACCATAATGGGGGGCACTGGTGGGTGAACTACTGAAGACACTGCAGGGCACTGATAATCAGTGCCAATCTGCTCTGTGACTGCTGCCGGTTATCAGCAGTAAAAGCAAAAGGTAAGTGAGCGCTTATGTGATAATGTATAATAAGCAGCAGCGGCTGTACACCATAAAAGGCACCGTATCAAACCTTCAATAACATATATGTAAAAAGGGAGGGAGGTGCAGCGCTATATATCTAGACAAAATAATGGATAAAACACCGATAATACACAATAATAAACGGTGACTGTGAATTAGTAACGCCACTGAATGGTGGCTATGAGGTGAGGAAAGTGGTACAGTCCAATGAAGGAGTGCTCTTAAGATCCAGGATGATCTTCAGACGTCCAATGTAAAGGACCATCAGGTGATAAAATATAAAGACTGCGCACTCACCAGATACGCAATCTTTATGCGCATTTGTGTGAAATATCACTGGACCTCCTGTATCATCATCCTGGTCTGGTCAGATCTGGTCAGGATATCCCTCATGGCCTGGTACCCGGATGGATGCAGCTTTTCTGTAGATTTGGCCGGTTCCCACCAGAATGATAAGACAGACTCAGGCCAGCTGTAGACCATTCAAGGAAACATACCATAGATTAGCCACATGAGTATTGACTGCTTCCTGATGATATCCACAGGCTCTTCCCAGTGAGGGAGATGTAGACTCACACCTCCTCCAGACAGCTTGGACTCTCTCCCACAACTTCCTACTGGCTCTCTCCCATTAGCTTTCCTCGGACCCAACTGGATCCGTGGACTAGGCCCCTTAGCAATGCCTATCTTGAACCTCAGTGTCTTCAGGCTGGCTTCCTTTCAGACTTCTGCCCCAGAGGGCTGAGCCCCTGCACTGGGGTCCTCTCCTGCAAAACTGGACCCAGGAACACTGCACCTGGCTGCTGAAGCCTAAGACTTACTTATGGGGTCTCTCACCACACACTGGGAACACCTTCCAAGGGATTGGCTGGAGTCCCATTAATATTCAGGCTGCCCACTATGTCCTCTCTCTGACTATATTTCTAAAATCCTTCTAGAGGATCCTGGGTCCAGTTTTGCAGGAGAGGACCCCAGCGCAGGGGCTCAGCCCTATGGGGCAGAAGTCTGAAAGGAAGCCAGCCTGAAGACACAGGTTCAAGATAGGCATTGCTAAGGGGCCTAGTCCACGGATCCAGTTGGGTCCGAGGAAAGCTAATGGGAGAGAGCCAGTAGGAAGTTGTGGGAGAGAGTCCAAGCTGTCTGGAGGAGGTGTGAGTCTACATCTCCCTCACTGGGAAGAGCCTGTGGATATCATCAGGAAGCAGTCAATACTCATGTGGCTAATCTATGGTACGTTTCCTTGAATGGTCTACAGCTGGCCTGAGTCTGTCTTATCATTCTGGTGGGAACCGGCCAAATCTACAGAAAAGCTGCATCCATCCGGGTACCAGGCCATGAGGGATATCCTGACCAGATCTGACCAGACCAGGATGATGATACAGGAGGTCCAGTGATATTTCACACAAATGCGCATAAAGATTGCGTATCTGGTGAGTGCGCAGTCTTTATAGGTTATCAGCAGTACTTTCCTTACGCTGTGACAGTGTGAGGAAAGTGCTGCCGATAACCGGCAACTGTATTTACTCGGTGATCTGCTGTCATTGTACACAGCTGATCATGTGGTAAAAGGCCGCTGTGATTGCCCTTTTACCTCATCATGTGATCAGCTGTGTCTGTAGGACACAGCGATCATGGAAATCACAGGGTGCACGTTCTGGGAGAACGTCATATGATGCCCTCCCAGAACTGGACAACCGCACTGTAGCCGTCATTTAGATACAGCGTGGTAAGGCTGTGGTTAAAAAAGGGTCCTGCACGTTTTTGTTGCAGATGCTATTTGAGCCATACAAAAATTTATAGCTCAAATCACACCGCACATACATTTGCATGTAATTTGCAAAGGAATGCGGTGTGATTCCTGTGTGAATTACAGGTAGTGTCCTGCAGCACATAGTGTTAAAGGCGGAGTTCACCTTTTTTTCTGCCCAGAATTCTAGTTCCCCTATGTACCGATATATTATTATTGTACTTCTGTTGCAGAAAAGACAAAAAGCCTTACCCGTTGCAGAGAAGAAAGCCTTACCTATCCAGCTGCAGCTTGCTCCATAGAAAGGTTCATGGCTCCCTGGTATGTAGATTTGAGACATGAAAACTGTTAAAACACAGGATGTAGTTCACCAGCTGACCTCATTAGCACACACCCTGCACCTGTTCTCCTCCAGGAAATTGCTCCCACCTCTGTACGCACATGCAGGCTGTAGTTGTGAAAACAGAAGTCTGTAACACTCCCTATACACTATACAATCTCCTTTAGCTGTGTTAAAAAGCAATCAAAATGCAGCAAAACACAGTGAAAAATGTAAAAACCGCCACACGCCAAAATGTCCCATGAGCTACTTTGCCATGTATATATTTCAATAGGTATGTGCTGTGTCACAGAAAAAACAAACCAAAAAAATGAACCATGCTAGGTGTGAATGGGACCTGAAAGTGAAATTGGTGTGTTTACACATAAACAAGGAGGCTCCATTCATCTGCATGCTTCTGAACAGAAAATGTGCACTTTGCTGTGTTTCAAATGTGCAATGAGCAGAAACGCTCCAAAATGCCCCCTCAAAAAACGCATATGGGAGCGTACATTTCCACAACATGAATGGGGTTTGACAGCTAAAGTGTCTCCATCCACTCCCTTCTATGTACTTGTACAAAGCTGCCCATAATAGAAGGACACACTTATGTATCCAATCACTCTATATCCAGTCAGGCAGGCCATTGCACTCCATAGCTGATGGTGAAGCTAAAGGAGATTCTACAATCAGATTGTATAGTGTATATGGCGAGCTTTACAGACTTCTTCTGTTTTTAATACTTCAACCTACATGTGAGTACAGGGGTGGGTGGGAACAGTTTCCTGGAGGAGGAGAATAGGTACAGGGTGTGTGCTAATGAGGTCAGCTGGTGAACTACTTCAAGTGTCTTTTCTGCAACAGAATTGCATTAATGGTATATTGGTAGCTAGGGGAGGTGGAATTTAGTTTGGAATTTTGAAAAATGTGGAATAAAAAAAAAAAACACCTGCACTTTTACCCCCTTCCTGTCCATGCCAATTATTAGCTTTCAGCTCTGTTGCACTTTGAATGACAATTGCGCGGTCATGCAACACTTTACCAATATGAAATTTTTAACAAATTTTTCAAACAAATAGAGCTTTCTTTTGCTGGTAATCACCACTAGGGTTTTTATTTTTGCTAAGCAAACGAAAAAAGACCTAAGATTAAAAAAAAAACAAAAAACGTTTTTTCTGAGTTTCTATTATAAAATTTTGCAAACAGGTACATTTCTCCTTCGCTGATGAGGATGCGCTGATGAGGATGCACTGATGGGCAAGGCTCGACAACTCCTAGGCGACCAGAAACCGCTTCCTGGCACTAGGGGCCCTTGCTAGCCCATATTGCCCCATCTCGCCCACCAAACATCCTTTGCCAGCTCCTCTCCCATGCCCCTCAGAGTGGAGCCCAGCCCAGGGTTTTGGGACCCTTAGAGTCTACGTCCAAAGTCCAGGTGAAGCACGGAGTTCCTGGACAGCCCCACAAAAACCGTGCTCCCCCTAGAAGGCACTACAGGCCTGCCCCCCACACCTGTCAGAGAGCCCATGGAGCTGTGATGCTGTCCCCCACCTGTCCTGCTGAGACACTGCTCCTCACCCGGGGCACTGCCCCCCACTTGTGCACTGCCCACTGCCCTCTCTTCTGTGATGCTGCCCCCTACCTGTCTCCCTGCTTCCCCTCCTGTAACGCTGCCCCCCCACCCAGCTCCTAACTTTTTTAGCTGGCTCCTAGGTTCAAAGCAAAATTTGTCAAGCCCTGCTGATGGACATTTATGAGGAGGCACTGATGAGGCGGCAATGATGGGTACTAATAACGACCAGTGCCCTGATTATCAGTGTAGAGGTCTCCTTTCACACTTGTTGGTCATAGCCGGCAAGTGTGTTTACATCGTGATCAGCTGTGTTTGGACACAGCTGATCACGTGGTAAACGGCAACTGTGATTGGCCCTTTACTGTGACATGTGATCAGCTGTGTCCAAAGGACACAGCGATCACAGAGAGCGCTGGATGTGCACCACAAAGGGCGCAGTTCTAGAAGGACGTTGTTTGATGTCCACTCAGAACTGGTCGACTGTGCAATAGCGCAGTCAACAAGTGGTTAAATATTACAATTGTGGAAGACAAAGTACTAATATTAGCTACATTTTTGACTGATATCCCTGTGTAACACATCAAATTTTATATAGTTCTTGAGATGTAAGCAGCCCTTTGACATGTGTTCTCAGAGGCACTCTAAGCTAGCTTTGGCTAGGCCGATTGCTGGCTGAATGACGTATACACAGACTATATAACTGTTCACTTCAGCCAGACCAGGGAGGCTGCTTGCTACGAGTACTGCTCTTTGTACTTTTCTCCTTGTACAAAATAAACACAAAAAGTGTTGCAGAACATGGCCCTTACATAAACCAATTTGTACATCCTGCAAAATTCTTAAAGTGTATGTAAACCCTCACCTTGTAAAACAACCCATACAGTTTAAAATAGAAATAACAGCAAAACATTCCTATATAGAGGAAAAAAAAAACATTTTAAATACCCTTTTTTCCTTTTTTATAAGTGATCTCATTCTCTCTGTTCTGAGCTGCATGAGAGCTAGGGGAAGAGAAACAGCAGCACACTGGTATTCCCAGTGAATGGCTGTGAAAGGGGGGAGTGGGGCATGTAAGCATGACTCTGATCATTGGAGCAGAGCAGGCTGAGTTCCCAGCAGAGCTAGAGAACTGATCAAGCTGTGTTCTTCGGCCTAGTGTGGTCAGTTTTTAACAGGAAAGCAGAGGGACTGACAGGAACAGCAGGGATTTCACACAAAGGAAGCAATACAAAGAATAGGATACTTTTTCATACAGGTACATGCAGGGATGTTGAATTTGTATCGCCTGACATCTGGGACATGTAGTTCCAGGCGTCAGGTAGGTAGTTTTTTTTTTTTTTACTTTTAGCCCTGTTGCAGAAAAGCAGCAGGGCTCATCTGTGAGGTGGAAGCATTCACGCAGCGACGCTGCCCCAGACTGCTTCCCCACAGTGCAAGCCTCCCCCTTCCATGAACCTCCCCCCGCTTGCCCATCTGCGGGCCTGGGATCAGCTGACTGTCGTCAGCTAGAGGGGACGGAGGACAGCAGGCACGGCCGCTCCCCTCCTTGTCCTGACCCGGAAGTGACGCTGTGATGTCACTTCCTGGTCCCCGTTGAGAGATTCCTGGCCATGGAGGCCAGGAAAGAATGTAACGCTCCAGCAAATGCAGCTGCTTTCATTGGATGGATGGGGATGAAGTCACCTCCGCGCATGTGCAAGAGTCCTGTTGGCTGCAGCACTGCTGAAATACTATGGTAAGCTGCGGGTGCACAGCCCACTGTACAAGGACGAACAGACAGGTAGGTAATTTTAATGCAGAAGAGACAAAACATGTCTCTGCTGCATTAAAAATCATGCCTGTTTGCCCATTTTTATTAACATAAGGCCTGGTTCACACCAATGTGTTTTTTAGTGCATTTTGCAAACACGCTACAGTCCATTTAACATGGCTTCCTATGGGACATATTCACATCTATCCGTTTTTTAGCCACTGCATTTTTGGAAAGGTCACGGACTTATTTTTAGATGTAACATGGTGTGTTTTTGGTTCAACAGACTTCAATGGACACATGCCAAAAACCGCATGTAGTCTATATTTGATGCATTTTGTTAGTTTTTTTTGGCAATAGGAAAGTATTGACTTTGATCCGACTTTACACTCTCTGCCACTCAAGTAGCATCAAAGTAGAAGCAAAGCCACATCCAAGTCACACCCATCCAAAGTTGCATCCAAGTCCCATCAAAGTAGCACCCATTCAAGGTTGCACAAAAGTCGCACCCATCCAAAATCAATACTTTCCTATGGCCAAAAACCCCCCCAAAAAAAAAAAACGCAGGTTCAAAAATGCAAAACGCACTAGAAAATGCATCAATTGCAACACGCAGAGGTGTGAACCGTGTCTAAAGTTTCACTTTAACTTGATGCAGTTTATCATTGTCTCACACAAGTGAAAGCAGCATCCAATGGGACCCATATGACGCCTACTGACAGGTAAAGATTGTTGCAGCTGGTATGAATATTTGACTTCAGATCCACTTTAACAACATGATGAACAATGTATGTCCGTCAAACAGCAACCAATTAGGTTTCATCAGTTGTAAGATTCTTGCTAAACACTGGTAACCATTTTTAATCCATATTACCTTATAGCGAAAAGAACTAGGCCAGTGATACCTGCTGTGCAGTAGAAACATTCCAAATGTTAAAACAGAGAAAGCTATGTACAAACGTGTGTTCCTGTAATGTCTGACTACGCATTTATAGTACCATAGAGGCATTTTATTTATTTATTTCAGGTACTTGTATAGCGCCGTCAATTTACGCAGCACTTTACATATATATATTGTACATTCACATCAGTCCCTAACCCTCAAGGGCGTACAATCTAAGGTCCCTAACTCACATTCATATACAAGGGCTGATTTAGACAGGATCCGATTAACCTCCCAGCATGTCTTTGGAGTGTGGGAGGAAACCGGAGTACCCGGAGGAAACCCACGCAGGCACAGTAAAAACATGCAAACTCCAGGCAGGAGGTGCCGTGGCTGGGATTCGAACAAACGACCCTAGTACTGCCAAGCAGAAGTGCTAACCATTTACATAAAAGGCTTGTAAGAAATGGCACAACTCCCAACCCTCTAGAGTAAAAAGGAGGGCCAACTGTAAAGTGGACCTTCCATGCCAAATATAAGTTTCACTTTTTTGCAAGTCCCCCCTTCCCCCACCCCTAACGCAAATGGGCTTAACGCCTTTACATCAGCTCCCAGCAACACTTTCAATGTGCTTTAATAGAAGGAGGTGGTGTGGCTTCCAAAGCACATGCACATTATGATTGACTCTCACAGTGATCACATAATTAATAGCTCATCTTACTGCCTCCTGTTCAGAAGCCTTGACCGAAAGCTGTCAGCGACTGCTCAGTCAGTGTACTGGGAGCACGTTCTTACAACACAACCTTCAACTGCTGTGGACGCATATGTGCGACAGCCGAGTGCTAAGGCCCATCCTACCTGTTGCAGTATATATGCATTATGTGGTCTGGGAAGAGGGTAAAAAGCCATCTGTAAACCAACATTAATTGTGGGAGGCATGAGTGACCTCACAATGTTTTCCTGATGAGCTGAGAGCACAAAATCCCACAGCACTGCATTCCAGCTCATTGCAAGAGTGCATTCTCACAGAATTTTGAGTGCCCAGCTATCTCAAGATAATGTGGTGAGGAACACTGAAATCACACACTATGTCTGAAGTCAGTTTTTTTTTACAAATTGCTTTTTTAAGAAGACAAGAGGCTTGAAAAAAGTGGATCTTCTGTTTGGCATGCAAGGTCTGTAGTAAAAGGACAGAATAACAGGGTGTTAAGTAGCCTTTAATTTGCAAATTAAACATGCAATGTGATATGTGAGCCCATTCTTTATTAATGGGCTGACAACACACAACAGATCCAAAAACCACCCAAGACTCTTTTTAATAATGCAGGAGATGTGTACTGTGCAGTAGCTTAAAGGGGAAGTTCTGCTTTATGTCCTCCCCCCCCCCCCCCCAACACTTTTGGGCATTTTTTGGGGGGTGGGCAGCTGGGACCTAATTTAGGTATATACCCGCTCCCACCACTGGTCTGATTGCCTAGGTTATTCCAATTGAAGTTGTCCCTCCCCCCCCAGCCCACAATCTCTTGGGACACAAAGGTCCTATGAGGCTGTACGATCATTCACAAAGTGCAGCCCAACTTGTGCATGTGCAGTGGGAACCCGACTGTGAAGTCATAGCCAGATGCCCACACTAAACATGCTGGCACTGGAGACCTGAAGACTGGGGAAGAACCAGCTTGAGTGAAGATGGCCTTGGATCCTTGGACAGGTGTCCTTTTATTAAAAGTCAGCAGATATCCTGAATATTCTAGTATAACTAAAGGCAAAACTTTTTTTTTAACTTCTGAATAGAGTGGAGAGGGATGAGAACCCCTGTCAGTTTTTAATGCAGTCTGTGCCTTCGTTAGGGAGATCCCCTCTCTCTATTTGTCCTGATTACCATTATCATTGAAAGTGAAAGTAAAAGAAAATCCCAAATCTTGGGTTGTCTCCAGAAAAGTAATAGAGGGGACAAATGTTCTACTGACCTGGGGGGGGGGGGGCAGCAAGGGATTCTCTTAATTTGAAGGGGTTTCCTCTCACTTCCTGTTTGGAAGTGAAGGAAAATCTCCGCAATGGAACATAGATGACAAAGAAAATCTGACAGGGGTTATAACCCTCCTTTGCTCTATCCAAGATGATTTTTTTTTCTTTTAAATTAAAAGAGGTTTTGCCTATAGTTCTACTTTAACCAATTCCTGCCAGAGGTACAGCCTCTCGGTGGGTGGGCTTTAACACCAAGAGGCCATACATACGTGTGTGTGTGTGTGTATATATATATATATATATATATATATATATATATATACATACATACATACACACACACACACAAAACATATATACACATATACACAAACACACACAGGACCCTATGTAAACACCTGTCCGTGCCGACATCCCAGAATAGTCACTGGAGAGTACCGGAAAGCTCCCGATTAGCGATGCACCAATATATAATCAGCCGAAAATAAAAGTTATTGGCATTTTGAGAGGGGGGGGGGGGGGGAGTGCTGCTAATGATTATTGAATTCAATGCAAAAATCGCATCCCATTGATTTTAATGCAAAACGTTTTTTAAATAAATATATATTTCCCATTTTATTTTCTGTCCAATTTTTGTGTGTTACTTTCAATAAAAGTTAGTTTTACGTTACTTGATTGTATTTTTTAAATTCATATTCATTTGAATATAAGTAAAATATAATACAATTATATAAAATGTTTTTTAAAGCCTGTCCATTTCAGTTTTGGTTTTTGGCCAAGTGCATCCCACAACAGTGAAAATAGTCTGTACATACAGTAAAGCATGCTTGTTATCTTCCGCCCCATTTTTATTTTATCAACTTCTTTTTCGCTCCAGCTCTTAGATCTTTCCCCTACATCTTATTTGGTGGGTGATGGCTATCTACAGTGTAATATGTATGTTTCTCCCAATCTGACTCAGGATGACCAGTTGACTCTGTATGATCTTTAGCATTGGAATCACATGTATATTGTTTATCTATTGACTGCCATAAGCTTGCTTGTTCTTATGTACCTTGATTTTTTATACTTTTGTACGATTTTAATAAATGCAACTGTTAAAAAAACAAACATGCTTGTTATACTCACTGTGAAAAATAAGGGGTTAATCCTCTGCATTGTGTAAACACACCATTTGATCCTGACTTCTCTGATCCTCTCCTTCCAGTATCCCCCCCCCCCCTTATCTCCTGATAAGACATATCGTGTGGAGTCACTCTGCACATGCTCAGTTTGGTGTGAATTGCAAGTTTGTTTTTTCTTGGGAGACTACATGTGATCTGCACAGAGCCAATCAGCACTGTCAAGACAAAGGTCAGGGGTTCTGCATCCTCCTAGAGCACAATGAAACCGCCTACTCCTAAGCTTTAACCAGTGCTCTGCTGGACACTGATAGAAGTCACAAGATTGCTCTAACTGCTGATGAGAAATGGTATGTAGCAGTTTATATTTATGAAAATAATTGCATTTCCATGTTGTGTGTACTGGGGGAGACCAGATATAGTGAATGCAGGGTCCTGGGTTTAGAGACTTTGAACGTGGCAAGGTTGTTGGTGCTAGATGGGCTGGTCTGAGTGTTTCAAAACCTGTTGACCTACTGGAACTTTCATGCACAACCACCTTTAGGGTTTACAGAGAATGGTCCAAATAAGAGAAAATATCCAGCAATATTTCCTTCCATAAGTTGCATTCCAGAATTTTCTTTTCAGTGCACAACTACTCCTGCTGTATACATGTGATTGGGAGCTTTCAAATCATGTGACCACTGGTGTGAGCTTTCTGATCATGTGACCACCTCTCAGCATTTAGAACCTCCTAAGGGCCCAGGAGACAGAGGCAGGAAGGGGTTAGGATGCCCCATTCACAACGGTTACACCGCAATGTGCAGCACAGTGGCTAAATGGTTAACACTTCCGCCTGGCAGTACTAGGGTTGTTGGTTCTAATTTCAGCCATGGCACCTCCTGCCTGGAGTTTGCATGTTCTCCCTGTGCGGGTTTCCTGCAGGTACTTTGGTTTCCTCTCACATTCCAAAGACATGCTGGGAGGTTAATTGGCTCCTGTCTAAATTGGCCCTAGTATGTGTATGTATGAATGTAAGTTAGGGACCTTAGATTGTACACCCCTTGAGGGTTAGGGACTGATGCGAGTGTACACAATATATATGTAAAGTGCTGCGTAAGTTGACAGTGCTATATAAGTACCTGAAATAAAATGTGCCACACATAGAACTGTTACATTACAGGAACACACACATTGCCCCAATACACAAAAGTGTGAACAGGCACCACACAGCCCCCCCCCCAACTATACAAACCATAAAGGGGGACATCTAATACAATGTATAGAAAGGATGCAAAGTTTGAGGTAACAACCTACAGCGGGTACATGTATTCTTCCAGAGGACAGGGCCTTCTGATATCCACATTATGGATTAGATCGTACAGGACAATGAGCTCAGAAAGTAAACATCCTACTGTGTATGTGATGGGGTCCAGTACAGGCTGCCACTGACCACCCATCCTATGACAGCCTGCACATGTATATGGTCTCTATCAGTAAATACCTGGGACTAGGTACATGAGGTGTCCAGAGAGGAGCAGCCTTGGTCCGTGCGCTGTGTGTCTACGAGGACAGCTGAGCACGCACAATACACTGCACACTTCCTGGTTGGGAGGAGGAGGGGCACTCACACACGCAGGGAGGGGCTCACATTACACACTGCTACTACAGCCAGGCTGCCTCACACAGGTGCAACACAAACTACTCCAGTGAAACCCACAGCCCGTCACAGCCAATCACATTCCGTATTTGTTTTTACGGAAAGATCAAAGCCCAGTGCGCCTCAGCCCCGGCTCCAGTCAGCACCGTCCATTCCTGCTTGTTTCAGTGTGTACCCAACCAGGGGCGGACTGACAACTCATGGGGCCCCCGGGCAATAGGGGATCATGGGGCCCCTGTGTCCTTGCCCACACTCAAACCACACCCAAAAAAGTCTATGAAAGGTACCAGGGGCATCTCATGGGGCCCCCTGCTGACCCCGGGCCCTTGGGCAGTGCCAGAGTTCCCAAATGGTCAGTCCGCCCCTGTACCCAGCCCTCCTGTATATGGATGTCTGTTTGTGGGATCCATCTGAACTCACCTGGAAATGTTTAATAAACACCTCATGATGTCCCCTGCATTGTACACCAACGAACAGAGCACGGCTGTCTTTCTAGATATAGGCTCCTAGTAGGGGTGTCACTACATCCCTTCAAAACTGAATTCACATTAACCACTTGCCCTCCTGATGACTGTTGTACTGATGGGCTATCTGGGAGGGGCGTGAAAACCATGGGAGCGCAAATCACGTATATATATGTGATTTTGCGCACTTGTGCCGCCCTGTAGCAGTATTTCTGCTATAGGGCGGTGAGGAAGCTGTTACAGAAGCGGTTTGCGTTACGGCGCTGTGTTACTTTAACAATTGTGGGGTCATGCAATGCTGCATCCAAATGAAATTTACATCCTTTTTTCCCACAAATTGAGCTTTTTTCAGTTGTATTTGATCACCTGTGCGTTTTTAATTTTTTGCACTATAAACAAAAAAAAGGCTGACAATTTTGTGAAAAAGAACAATATTGTTGAGTTTTTGCTAATAAACATGTCCAGTAAAAAATTTTAAAAAAATCAAATTTCATCATAAATTTAGGCCAAAATGTATTCTGCGATGTCTTTGCTAAAAAAAAATCCCAATACGTGTAAATGAATTGGTTTATGTGAAAGTTATAGCATCTGCAAATGGCGGTATACATACTGGGATTTTTTTTTACTTTTTTTATTATTATTCTAGTAATGGCGGTGATCAGTGACTTATACCAGGCCTGCAGCAGACATTCTGACACGGGGGGGGGGGGACTGACTGTCAGTGACATCGTCAGTGACACTAATGTAGGCCATAGATGGGTCGAAAATTGGCCGATTTAGTGGGTTAATTGTTCGGCCGTTTTTCGGTATTTTGGCAGATTTTTGTTATCTGTAAAGTTGGAAAAAGATCGGCCGATTTTGCCGATCGGACGATTTTCGTGGCAATTATGGGCAAATTGGCCGATCTTTTTACCAATAAAAAATCTGTGCATGAGCAGTAACCTGCAAGAGGAAGACAAGAAGAAAAAGAAGAAAAAAAAGAAGAGGATGAAGAAGAGAATGAAGAAGAGGAAGAAAAGGATGAAGAAGAGGAAGAAGAGGATGAAGAGGAAGAAGAAGAGGATGAAGAGGAAGAAGAAGAGGAAGAAGAGGAAGAGGAAGAGGAAGAAGAAGAAGAGGAGGAAGAAGAAGAAGAGGAGGAAGAAGAAGAAGAGGATGAAGAAGAAGAAGATGATGAAGAAGAAGAGGATGAAGAAGAGGATGAAGAAGAGGATGAAGAAGAAGAGGATGATGAAGAAGAAGAGGATGAAGAAGAAGAAGAGGATGATGAAGAAGAGGAAGAAGAAGAAGAAGAGAATGAAGAAGAAGATGAAGAAGAAGAGGAAGAAGAAGAGGATGATGAAGAAGAGGATGAAGAAGAAGAAGAGAATGAAGAAGAAGATGAAGAAGAAGAGGATGAAGAAGAAGGAGAATTCCAGTCTGGCAAAAAGTGTCCCTGCAGAGAGCTCCGCTATTCCTTTGACAGTGCTTTGACATTTATAGCGGTTGCAACAATGTATCTATTTGTTTCCGAATAAAAACATCTGTATCCGAAATGGATACAAATAGATACATTGTTGCAACCGCTATAAATGTCAAAGCACTGTCAAAGGAATAGCGGAGCTCTCTGCAGGGACACTTTTTGCCGGCTGTAGACGGGATGAAAATTGGCTGAATTTTTTTACCATTCCTGGTAACGTCGGCCGCTTGAACGACGATTTTTCGTTTTTTTAAAGAAAAATCGGCCGGTTTTCTCCCCATCCAAGGCCTGCATAATACAATAATCAGTGCTAATGGCACTCGGCAGGAAGGGGATAACATCAGGGGCAATCAAAGGGTTAACTGTGTGCTGTGTGCTGTTTTACCATTGTTTATGTGTGTGTTGTACTATGTCAGCACATTGCTTTGTATGGCTCTGCTATGCAGAGCCATACAAAGAAATGTGCAGGAGCTGACAGGGGAGAGATCTGTATTGTTTACATACAGGTCTCTCCCCTGTCAGTGATATTCAGTGGTCGCCAGGTGCCTGTGGGGAATCACCGTCTGGGACCTGGTAATTGACAGTTGAGGCCACCAATGGTGGAGCAGTATATAGAGCTTTCTGTTGGCGGTATTTGATGATAACTTCATTATTAGGTATGTATGAACCAGGGGCAGACTGACAACTCATGGGGCCCCCAGGCAATAGGGGATCATGGGGCCCCTGTGTCCTTGCACAAACTAAAAAAAGCCAATGAAAAAGGTACCAGGGGCATCTCATGGGACCCCCTACTGACCCCGGGCCCTCGGGCAGTGCCCGAGTTTCCAAATGGTCAGTCCGCCCCTGGTATGAACATTTCATAGAAGCACTTCTCTTGTCCTCTATACTAGCTGTAATTGTCAGTATATGTACGTATTCTGTGTATATAGCCATTGGACAGTACCACTTCTCTTCTCCTGTACACTGGGTGTCACTGAGGACAACAAAGTCACTAAATTCAGATGTCATTATCCTATGTGGTCACTTCCCTACTGCCTGAACAAGCAATACATTGCTTCCTTGCTATGAATTGAGTATCTGCAGAGCTTCAGACATCAACAGACTGACTTCCACTAGCAGTAGGTGTAGCAGTAGTGTTTCTGCTGCTTGCAAACAGTCACTGGTGATAGGGCTATGCCTCACTGCCCACTCTCTCCTCACAGGATTTGATTGACAGCAGCAGAAGGCAATGGTTCTCACTGCTCTCTGCCAAGCCTGTGATAGAAGGGGGGGGGGGGGGAGAGCTGCAGACAGGCACAGCACTGCATTGCATATATACAAGACTCAGGTAAGTATTTAAGGGGTGGGGGTGGGAACAGCTACTGAAAGGTCTTTTACTGTAATGCAGTGGTCTCCAAACTGTGACCTTTTGCTTGATTTTATCCAGCCCTTGGGGCATTATTCCCCCCACTGTCAGCAACAGTGGGATGTATTTCCTGCCACTGATTCTGACAGTGGAGCACTATTCCTCCCACTGACACCAATGATGAGGCACTATTCCTCCCACTTACACCAACGATGGGGCACTATTCCTTCCACTGACACCAATGATGAGGTACTATTCCTCCCACTGCCACCAATGATGGGATACTATTCCTCCCACTAACACCAATGATGGGGTACTATTCCTCCCACTGACACCTATGATGGGGCACTATTCCTCTCACTGACATCAATGATGGGATACTATTCCTTCCACTGACACCAACGATGGGGCACTACTCCTCCCACTGACATCAATGATAGGATAATATTCCTCCCACTGACACCAATGATGGGGCACTATTCCTCCCACTGACACCAATGATGAGGTACTATTCCTGCCACTGACACCAATGATTGGGGCACTATTCCTCCCACTGACACAAATGATGGGATACTATTCCTCCCACTGACACCAATGATGGGTCACTATTCCTTCCACTGACACCAATGATGGGGCACTATTCCTTCCATGGACAGCAATGATGGGGCACTATTCCTTCCACTGACACTAATGATGAGGTACTACTAATCCTCCCACTGACACCAATGATGGGATACTATTCCTCCCACTGACACCAATGATGGGGTACTATTCCTCCCACTGATACCAACGATGGGACACCATTCCTCCCACTGACACCAATGATGGGGCACTATTCCACTGACACCAGTGATGGGGTACTATCCCTCCCACTGACACCAATGATGGGGCACTATTCCTCCTACTGACACCAATGATGGGGCACTATTCCTCCCACTGACACTAATGATGGGATACTATTCCTCCCACTGACACCAATGATGAGGCACTATTCCTTCCACTGACACCAACGATGGGGCACTATTCCTTCCATGGACACCAATGATGGGGCACTATTTTTTCCATGGACATCAATGAGGAGGTACTATTTATCCAACTGACACCAATGATGGGACACTATTCCTTCCACTGACACCAATGGTGGGGCACTATTCCTTCCATGCACACCAATGATGGGGCACTATTCCTACCACTGAGACCAATGATGGGGCACTATTCCTTCCATGGACTCCAATGATTGGGTGCTATTCCTTCCATGGACACCAATGATGAGGTACTATTTATCCAACTGACATCAATGATGGGACACTATACCTCCCCCTAATACCAAGGAGGGGACAATGTTTACTCCCACTGACACCAGGACATTTTCTACTCCTTCTGGCCACAGTCCGACCCCCTTACATTTTGAAGAGCAGTAAACTGGCTCTTTGTTTAGAGTTTCTTTGTTAAAAAGAGTGCTTTAAGGAAAAACCCTTTTCAACTTTATGACCATTTTAAAAGTATTGTTTGAGTGGATTTTTTTCACACTTGATTGATTAAACATTTTTGCTGGACCTGCATTCCATTTTAAAAATCTAAATCTAAAAGCTACGCCTAAAGGTGGGCATCACAAGAGGCCTGCTATAAACATTGCTAGCTAGGATGGTTTCCCCTCTGATTTAGTTTCACTTTGTTCAATGGAACCTGACTTCATGGGTACTACCAGTAATTGACAGTTGATTTACACTGTGGGAACATTTTCTTATTTTACAAAGAACTTTTTTATTATAAATAAAGGACTGTCACAACGTGTCTATTTATGTAACCCAGCCCAGTCCGCAGCTCTGGCAGAAAATTGTGCAGCAGAGAAGACTTTCAGGCAGGCACAGCTTCCATAGGGGAGTCTTACTGTAGAACTTTGTACAGACAGTGTTAAGTCTACCCAACAGGAAAGCACACAGGGTGTGGGACTGCATGGATTGTGGGAGGTGTAGTTCTGACAGACTGAGCTGGCTTGGTAAGTGAACTGCAAATCCCACAAGCAGGGGTGGACTGACAACTCATGGGGCCCCCGGGCAATAGGGGATCATGGGGCCCATGTGTCCTCAAACACACCCAAAAAAGCCTATGAAAAAGCCAATGAAAGGTACCAGGGGCATCTCATGGGGCCCCTACTGACCCCAGGCCCTCGGGCAGTGCCCGAGTGCTCGAATGGTCAGTCCGCCCCTGCCCATAAGGCACTGTGGCAAAAAGGGGAGATGATTCCCTGCTGTTTTCCCAGGCTGAGGAGAAGAACAGTTGGCTGCTGGCAGACTGCTCACCACTGCACCTCAGAAGGAGAGAGGCATAGTGATATACAGGTGGAACTCGAAAAAATTAGAATATCGTGCAAAAGTTCATTTATTTCAGTAATGTAACCTAAAAGGTGAAAATAATACATGAGATAGACTCATTACATGCAAAGCAAGATAGTTCAAGCTGTGATTTGTCATAATTGTAATGATTATGGCTTACACCTCATGAAAACCCCAAATACACAATCTCAGAAAATTAGAATATTGTGAAAAGGTGCAATATTCTAGGCTCAAAGTGTCCTACTCTAATCAGCTAATTAAGCCATAACACCTGCAAAGGGTTCCTGAGCCTTTAAATGGTCTCTCAGTCTAGTTCAGTAGGAATCACAATCATGGGAAAGACTGCTGACCTGGCAGTTGTGCAGAAAACCATCATTGACACCCTCCATAAGGAGGGAAAGCCTCAAAAGGTAATTGCTAAAGAAGTTGGATGTTCCCAAAGTGCTTTATCAAAGCACATTAATAGAATGTTATGTGGAAGGGAAAAGTGTGGAAGAAAAAGGTGCACAAGCAGCAGTACACCAAAAATTTAAAAAGCCAGATTAAAATTTGCCAAAACTCACCTGAGAAAGCATAAATCCTTTTGGGAGAATGTGCTGTGGACAGACGAAACAAAATTACAGCTTTTTGGTAAAGCCCATCATTCTACTGTTTTCAGAAAAAGAAATGAGGCCTTTAAAGAAAAGAATACAGTCCCTACAGTCAAACATGGTGGAGGTTCACTGATGTTTTGGGCTGCTTTTCTGCTTAATGCACTGGATGTCTTGACTAGAGATGAGCGAATCGAAGTATCCGAAGTGGAATTCGAGTCGAATTTCGGAAAAATTTCGATTCGTGCCGAATCCGAAAAACAGCCTAATTCGGACGCGCGAATCGAAATTTTTCCGAAAATGGCGGCTGACATGTGCGGCGACGGAGCGGGGATGTCGGGGAAGGCGCGCAGACAAGGCGCGCTGCCCCATAATGCATTCCTCAACGACATGTGATCGCATCAGCCAATCAGCAGCCAGCCAGCCAGCACTGTGTAATGGTCGAGGTATATATAGCGGCCATTTTGGAAATCTTCATTTGCCTGCAGTCATTGAACAGAGGCAGACCGCTCTGTACTAGGGACAGGGACAGAGTTAGGGCCACAGAAACGAGAATTGGGGACAGAGAGAAGTTACTTAGGGACAGAGAACCATTACTCAGGGACACAGACTTGTTAATGAGGGCCACAGAATCGTTATTTAGGGACAAAGAAACGCTAGTTAGGGCCACAGAATTCATACTCAGGGACAGACAGAATTGTTACTCAGTGCCAGAGAATTGTTACTTAGGGCCACAGAAACGTTATTAGGGCCACAGAATTTTTACTCAGGGACAGACAGAATTGTTACTGAGTGCCAGAGAATTGTTACTCAGGGACAGACAGAATTGTTACTGAGTGCCAGAGAATTCTTACTCAGGGCCACAGAATTCATTCTCAGGGACAGACAGAATTGTTACTCAGGGACAGACAGAATTGTTACTGAGTGCCAGAGAATTGTTACTCAGGGACAGACAGAATTGTTACTGAGTGCCAGAGAATTGTTACTCAGGGACAGACAGAATTGTTACTGAGTGCCAGAGAATTGTTACTCTCACAGACACAAAATTGTTACTTGCACAGACACAGAATTGTTACTTGCACAGACACACAATTGTTACTCAGGGCCACAGAATTCATACTCAGGGACAGACAGAATTGTTACTGAGTGCCAGAGAATTCTTACTCAGGGCCACAGAATTCATACTCAGGGACAGACAGAATTGTTACTCAGGGACAGACAGAATTGTTACTGAGTGCCAGAGAATTGTTACTCAGGGACAGACAGAATTGTTACTGAGTGCCAGAGAATTGTTACTCTCACAGACACAAAATTGTTACTTGCACAGACACAGAATTGTTACTTGCACAGACACACAATTGTTACTCAGGGCCACAGAATTCATACTCAGGGACAGACAGAATTGTTACTGAGTGCCAGAGAATTGTTACTCAGGGACAGACAGAATTGTTACTGAGTGCCAGAGAATTGTTACTCTCACAGACACAAAATTGTTACTTGCACAGACACAGAATTGTTACTCGCACAGAGACAGAATTGTTACTCAGGGCCACAGAATTCATACTCAGGGACAGACAGAATTGTTACTGAGTGCCAGAGAATTGTTACTCAGGGAAGACAGAATTGTTACTGAGTGCCATAGAATTGTTACTCAGGGACAGACAGAATTGTTACTGAGTGCCAGAGAATTGTTACTCTCACAGACACAAAATTGTTACTTGCACAGACACAGAATTGTTACTCGCACAGAGACAGAATTGTTACTCAGGGCCACAGAATTCATACTCAGGGACAGACAGAATTGTTACTGAGTGCCAGAGAATTGTTACTCAGGGACAGACAGAATTGTTACTGAGTGCCAGAGAATTGTTACTCTCACAGACACAAAATTGTTACTTGCACAGACACAGAATTGTTACTTGCACAGACACACAATTGTTACTGAGTGCCAGAGAATTGTTACTCAGGGACAGACAGAATTGTTACTGAGTGCCAGAGAATTGTTACTCAGGGACAGACAGAATTGTTACTGAGTGCCAGAGAATTGTTACTCAGGGACAGACAGAATTGTTACTGAGTGCCAGAGAATTGTTACTCTCACAGACACAAAATTGTTACTTGCACAGACACAGAATTGTTACTCGCACAGAGACAGAATTGTTACTCAGGGCCACAGAATTCATACTCAGGGACAGACAGAATTGTTACTGAGTGCCAGAGAATTGTTACTCAGGGACAGACAGAATTGTTACTGAGTGCCAGAGAATTGTTACTCTCACAGACACAAAATTGTTACTTGCACAGACACAGAATTGTTACTTGCACAGACACACAATTGTTACTGAGTGCCAGAGAATTGTTACTCAGGGACAGACAGAATTGTTACTGAGTGCCAGAGAATTGTTACTCAGGGACAGACAGAATTGTTACTGAGTGCCAGAGAATTGTTACTCAGGGACAGACAGAATTGTTACTGAGTGCCAGAGAATTGTTACTCTCACAGACACAAAATTGTTACTTGCACAGACACAGAATTGTTACTCGCACAGAGACAGAATTGTTACTCAGGGCCACAGAATTCATACTCAGGGACAGACAGAATTGTTACTGAGTGCCAGAGAATTGTTACTCAGGGACAGACAGAATTGTTACTGAGTGCCAGAGAATTGTTACTCTCACAGACACAAAATTGTTACTTGCACAGACACAGAATTGTTACTTGCACAGACACACAATTGTTACTCAGGGCCACAGAATTCATACTCAGGGACAGACAGAATTGTTACTGAGTGCCAGAGAATTCTTACTCAGGGCCACAGAATTCATACTCAGGGACAGACAGAATTGTTACTCAGGGACAGACAGAATTGTTACTGAGTGCCAGAGAATTGTTACTCAGGGACAGACAGAATTGTTACTGAGTGCCAGAGAATTGTTACTCTCACAGACACAAAATTGTTACTTGCACAGACACAGAATTGTTACTTGCACAGACACACAATTGTTACTCAGGGCCACAGAATTCATACTCAGGGACAGACAGAATTGTTACTGAGTGCCAGAGAATTGTTACTCAGGGACACCTAATCGTTGAATTAAATAGTATGTCAGACAACATGCAGAGGAGTGGCAGAGGAGGCAATGTTTTAGGAGCGAGCAGACGTGGCAGCAGAGGAAGGGGTCGAGGCAGCAGTATTCGCAGCCAGAGGCCAGTGCTCCCGGTGTCATCCAGCGGTCGTGTCTCCACCGACAACCCTGCCGTCATTGATTGGTTGGCTCGGTCGTCTTCCTCTTCCCAGGTCACCTCTGACACCTACAGCCAACGGTCGGTGGGTACGTCAGACACAACCGTTAGTTGGCATGGCCCGGGACCAAGCCCACTGAAATCACGTGTCCTCTACCTGCCCCTGTCCTTTGCTGTTCCCTCACCAAGCGAAGTATCGCATGCTGTGGGCTCAGCCCCACTGTACAGTGAGGAAGAGCTAACAGAGGGCGGTCAGGAACGGGGGGAGACATCGGCCTTTTCAGCAGCCAAGCGAACAAGTACTGGCGAGGAGAGTGGCTCGGTAGCCGGTCTAGAGACAGGTCTGTCTCCTGACCCAGACGCAGCCGAGGGGGCTAGTAGTGAGGCGGAGACCCTACTTGATGATGAGGAGGTTGATCGCACTTGGCAGCCTCGTCGTCATCAGGCAATTTCTTCCGCATCATCAGGAGAAGAGGGTGGCAGCTTGGCAGCGAGCAAAACAGTCGGTGGGTTGCCCAGGAGACAGCAGCAGGGTCGCATCAGTGTCAGTGGAGCCAAACGTCCACGGAGTAGAGCACCAGCTCCACTGCAGCCTACCACCACGGCCAGTAGTGGTGCCGGTGCGCACGGAGGAAGTAGCAGTCAGCCAGTGAAGAGTAGCGGGGGCAAAGTTTCCTACTCGGTGGTGTGGCAATTTTTCCTCAAGCCGCCCGAGGAAGTAAACGTAGCCGTATGTCGACTATGTGGCCAGAAATGCAAGCGTGGCCAGGGGGCCCATGTTGGGACTACAGCGTTGCGTCAGCATATGCAGCGTCACCATTCGGTGGCCTGGGAAAACCGTGATAAACATACGGCGGTTCTGCCTGCCCCAGCCCCCGCTCCATCACCCGCTCCGTTACTTGCTCCGTCACCCGACGTCGTCAATCGCCCTCTATCAGCCAGTCAAGGCTCCAACACCTCTGCTGAGGGGAGTTGTCGCTCATTGGCATCTTCCGCTCGTTCAGATGCTCCTTCTCCTGCTACTCCTCTTCTCGGATTCCGTCAACAGTCTTTCTTGGAATCCGTATCCAAGAGACAACAGTTTGCGAGCACGCACCCGACGGTGCAAAAGCTGAACGTCCTCCTGTCCAAGTTGCTGGTGCTGCAGTCCCTCCCTTTCCAACTGGTGGACTCAGCACCTTTCCGAGAAATGATGGCTTGTGCCGCGCCGCGGTGGAGAGTGCCAAGCCGTCATTTCTTTGCCCAAAAGGCAGTGCCAGCCCTGCATTCACATGTAGAAGAGATGGTGGGCCAGTCTTTGAGCATGTCGGTCTCTGCCAAAGTGCACGGCAGCGCCGACGTGTGGAGCTGTAACTACGGTCAGGGACAGTACATGTCATTTACGGCCCACTGGGTGAACGTGGTGCCGGCACAGCCGCACCAGCAACTTGGACAGGTCACGACGCTTTTGCCTCCACGTTTGCACGTCCTTGGTCCAGCAAGCATGTCCGCCTCTACCACCTCTTTTTCCGCCGTGTCCTCAGCCGCCACCCCCGTGCCAAGTCCCATTACCCGACCGGCATATCACATGTGCAGGGCGCAACGGTGTCACGCTGTGCTGCACCTGGTATGCCTTGGCGAACGTAGTCACACAGGGGAGGAACTGCTGAGTGTAATGAACAGAGAAATCGACAGATGGCTGTCTCCGCGCAAACTAAAAATCGGAACCATGTTGACTGACAACGGAAAGAACATGGTGTCTGCTCTGCGTCAAGGAAGGTTGTGCCATGCGCCATGCATGGCTCACGTGTTCAATCTGGTTGTCAAGCGGTTCCTAAAATCCACCATCCCACTGCAAGACATCCTTAAAATGTCACGTAAACTGTGCATGCATTTCAGCCATTCCTACACCGCAAAGAACACCCTCATTGAGCTGCAGCGGCAGAACGGAATTCCACAGCATCGCCTGATCTGCGACGTTGCAACAAGGTGGAATTCAACCCTACACATGTTAGACCGCCTTTACGAGCAGCGAAAGGCCATCACCGATTTCCTGATGTTACAAGCGGATAAAGGTACTCCCCTGTGTAACTTAGATGTCAGCCATTGGCAGCTCATGCGTGACACCTGCCGCTTGCTCAGGCCCTTTGAGGAGGCCACGCTATTCGTGAGTCGGCAGGACTATGGGATGAACGACGTCATTCCTCTGTTGCACGTCCTGGAACAAATGCTGTTAACAATGGCTGGTCAGGGTGCGGTAGACGTGGCGCACAGATCTCAACGCCACATGACCCCTGTGGGGGCAGGACAGGAAGAAGAGGAGGAGGTAGAGGAGGACATTTGTGCTCAGGAATTATTGAGTGAAATGGGTGGTTTTTCCACTCAGCGGACAGGAGTGGAGGAGCAGGAGCATCTGGTAGAGGAGGAGGAGGAGGAGACAGAGGACCCAGACGCACCGTGGCAGTATGCTGTGGAGATGGAGGCAGGGAGTCCCTCGCATTCCTTGGCACAAATGGCCCATAGCATGCTCGGTTGCTTGCGTAGCGACAGCCGAATAATAACCATCAGACAGAGGGATGACTTTTGGCTGTCCACCTTGTTGGACCCTCGCTACCGGTCCAAAATGGTGGCCTTTTTCACACCTGCTGAGAGGGAGGCCAAAATTACGTACTATAAAAACCACCTATGTAGTCAGTTGGTCTCTGCCTTTGTGCGCCAACGTCCATCCTCAGACACTGTGGGCCCTGTGCGCTCGCGTTCCGCTGGCATGGCAGCAGGGGAGGGGTGGGGTGGTAGGAGCAGTGGCAGCTCCACCAGCAGCGGCTGCCTCAGTCTGCAGTCGATGATGAGTAGCTTTCTTCACCAGCGCAGTGAGGAAACTACTAACCAGCCGCAGCAGCAGCAGCAGCATCAGGTGGACCTGGAGCAGGAGCTCAAACAACAGGCTTGGGCCTACTTGGACAGCACCCTGCCAACCGAGGTAGACAATCCCCTTGACTACTGGGCAACGAAACTTGACCTTTGGCCCCAACTAGCTGAATTTGCCCTTGAAAGGCTGTCATGCCCGGCCAGTAGCGTGGCATCGGAGCGCGTGTTTAGTGCGGCAGGAGGTATTGTAACTCCGCGGAGGACACGACTGTCCACCCAAAGTGTGGAGAGACTCACGTTTGTGAAAATGAATCAGGCGTGGATTAGTCTGGATTTCAAACCACCAGTTCCTGACACAACTGACTAAATCCGCCATGAATCATGCCTCAAACATGTGCCACTTTCAGGTCTCCTCACACTGCTGGTGTGTTGAATTTTTTGACATAGGGTGCTGGCAGATTACGGGCCTCCTATAGCTGCTGCCAGGCCCCTAATCTGCCATAGGCCCCTATATACCGCCTCCTCCTGCTGCTGCCAGGTCCAGAGTCTCTCATGGGTCCCTGTACGGCCTCCCATTGCTGCTGTCTCCATCGCCACACTCTGCTGCCATGTGCCACTTTCAGGTCTCTTCACACTGCTGGTGTGTTAAATTTTTTGACATAGGGTGCAGGCAGATTACGGGCCTCACATAGCTGCTGCCAGGCCCCTAATCTGCCATGGGCCCCTATATACCACCTCCTCCTGCTGCTGCCAGGTCCAGAGTCTCTCATGGGTCCCTGTACGGCCTCCCATTGCTGCTGTCTCCATCGCCACACTCTGCTGCCATGTGCCACTTTCAGGTCTCTTCACACTGCTGGTGTGTAAAATTTTTTGACATAGGGTGCTGCAAGATAACGGGCCTCACATAGCTGCTGCCAGGCCCCTAATCTGCCATGGGCCCCTATATACCGCCTCCTCATGCTGCTGCCAAGTCCAGAGTCTGTCATGGTCCCTGTACGGCCTCCCATTGCTGCTGTCTCCATCGCCACACTCTGCTGCCATGTGCCACTTTCAGGTCTCTTCACACTGCTGGTGTGTTAAATTTTTTGACATAGGGTGCAGGCAGATTACGGGCCTCACATAGCTGCTGCCAGGCCCCTAATCTGCCATGGGCCCCTATATACCACCTCCTCCTGCTGCTGCCAGGTCCAGAGTCTCTCATGGGTCCCTGTACGGCCTCCCATTGCTGCTGTCTCCATCGCCACACTCTGCTGCCATGTGCCACTTTCAGGTCTCTTCACACTGCTGGTGTGTTAAATTTTTTGACATAGGGTGCTGCAAGATAACGGGCCTCACATAGCTGCTGCCAGGCCCCTAATCTGCCATGGGCCCCTATATACCGCCTCCTCATGCTGCTGCCAAGTCCAGAGTCTGTCATGGTCCCTGTACGGCCTCCCATTGCTGCTGTCTCCATCGCCACACTCTGCTGCCATGTGCCACTTTCAGGTCTCTTCACACTGCTGGTGTGTTAAATTTTTTGACATAGGGTGCAGGCAGATTACGGGCCTCACATAGCTGCTGCCAGGCCCCTAATCTGCCATGGGCCCCTATATACCGCCTCCTCATGCTGCTGCCAAGTCCAGAGTCTGTCATGGTCCCTGTACGGCCTCCCATTGCTGCTGTCTCCATCGCCACACTCTGCTGCCATGTGCCACTTTCAGGTCTCTTCACACTGCTGGTGTGTTAAATTTTTTGACATAGGGTGCAGGCAGATTACGGGCCTCACATAGCTGCTGCCAGGCCCCTAATCTGCCATGGGCCCCTATATACCACCTCCTCCTGCTGCTGCCAGGTCCAGAGTCTCTCATGGGTCCCTGTACGGCCTCCCATTGCTGCTGTCTCCATCGCCACACTCTGCTGCCATGTGCCACTTTCAGGTCTCTTCACACTGCTGGTGTGTTAAATTTTTTGACATAGGGTGCTGCAAGATAACGGGCCTCACATAGCTGCTGCCAGGCCCCTAATCTGCCATGGGCCCCTATATACCGCCTCCTCATGCTGCTGCCAAGTCCAGAGTCTGTCATGGTCCCTGTACGGCCTCCCATTGCTGCTGTCTCCATCGCCACACTCTGCTGCCATGTGCCACTTTCAGGTCTCTTCACACTGCTGGTGTGTTAAATTTTTTGACATAGGGTGCAGGCAGATTACGGGCCTCACATAGCTGCTGCCAGGCCCCTAATCTGCCATGGGCCCCTATATACCACCTCCTCCTGCTGCTGCCAGGTCCAGAGTCTCTCATGCCATGTGCCACTTTCAGGTCTCTTCACACTGCTGGTGTGTTTAATTTTTTGACATAGGGTGCAGGCAGATTACGGGCCTCACATAGCTGCTGCCAGGCCCCTAATCTGCCATGGGCCCCTATATACCGCCTCCTCATGCTGCTGCCAAGTCTAGAGTCTCTCATGGGTCCCTGTACGGCCTCCCATTGCTGCTGTCTCCATCGCCACACTCTGCTGCCATGTGCCACTTTCAGGTCTCTTCACACTGCTGGTGTGTTAAATTTTTTGACATAGGGTGCTGGCAGATTACGGGCCTCCTATAGCTGCTGCCAGGCCCCTAATCTGCCATGGGCCCCTATATACCGCCTCCTCATGCTGCTGCCAAGTTCAGAGTCTGTCATGGGTCCCTGTACGGCCTCCCATTGCTGCTGTCTCCATCGCCACACTCTGCTGCCATGTGCCACTTTCAGGTCTCTTCACACTGCTGGTGTGTTAAATTTTTTGACATAGGGTGCAGGCAGATTACGGGCCTCACATAGCTGCTGCCAGGCCCCTAATCTGCCATGGGCCCCTATATACCGCCTCCTCCTGCTGCTGCCAGGTCCAGAGTCTCTCATGGGTCCCTGTACGGCCTCCCATTGCTGCTGTCTCCATCGCCACACTCTGCTGCCATGTGCCACTTTCAGGTCTCTTCACACTGCTGGTGTGTTAAATTTTTTGACATAGGGTGCTGCAAGATAACGGGCCTCACATAGCTGCTGCCAGGCCCCTAATCTGCCATGGGCCCCTATATACCGCCTCCTCATGCTGCTGCCAAGTCCAGAGTCTGTCATGGTCCCTGTACGGCCTCCCATTGCTGCTGTCTCCATCGCCACACTCTGCTGCCATGTGCCACTTTCAGGTCTCTTCACACTGCTGGTGTGTTAAATTTTTTGAAATAGGGTGCTGCAAGATAACGGGCCTCACATAGCTGCTGCCAGGCCCCTAATCTGCCATGGGCCCCTATATACCGCCTCCTCATGCTGCTGCCAAGTCCAGAGTCTGTCATGGTCCCTGTACGGCCTCCCATTGCTGCTGTCTCCATCGCCACACTCTGCTGCCATGTGCCACTTTCAGGTCTCTTCACACTGCTGGTGTGTTAAATTTTTTGACATAGGGTGCAGGCAGATTACGGGCCTCACATAGCTGCTGCCAGGCCCCTAATCTGCCATGGGCCCCTATATACCGCCTCCTCCTGCTGCTGCCAGGTCCAGAGTCTCTCATGGGTCCCTGTACGGCCTCCCATTGCTGCTGTCTCCATCGCCACACTCTGCTGCCATGTGCCACTTTCAGGTCTCTTCACACTGCTGGTGTGTTAAATTTTTTGACATAGGGTGCTGCAAGATAACGGGCCTCACATAGCTGCTGCCAGGCCCCTAATCTGCCATGGGCCCCTATATACCGCCTCCTCATGCTGCTGCCAAGTCCAGAGTCTGTCATGGTCCCTGTACGGCCTCCCATTGCTGCTGTCTCCATCGCCACACTCTGCTGCCATGTGCCACTTTCAGGTCTCTTCACACTGCTGGTGTGTTAAATTTTTTGACATAGGGTGCAGGCAGATTACGGGCCTCACATAGCTGCTGCCAGGCCCCTAATCTGCCATGGGCCCCTATATACCGCCTCCTCATGCTGCTGCCAAGTCCAGAGTCTGTCATGGTCCCTGTACGGCCTCCCATTGCTGCTGTCTCCATCGCCACACTCTGCTGCCATGTGCCACTTTCAGGTCTCTTCACACTGCTGGTGTGTTAAATTTTTTGACATAGGGTGCAGGCAGATTACGGGCCTCACATAGCTGCTGCCAGGCCCCTAATCTGCCATGGGCCCCTATATACCACCTCCTCCTGCTGCTGCCAGGTCCAGAGTCTCTCATGGGTCCCTGTACGGCCTCCCATTGCTGCTGTCTCCATCGCCACACTCTGCTGCCATGTGCCACTTTCAGGTCTCTTCACACTGCTGGTGTGTTAAATTTTTTGACATAGGGTGCTGCAAGATAACGGGCCTCACATAGCTGCTGCCAGGCCCCTAATCTGCCATGGGCCCCTATATACCGCCTCCTCATGCTGCTGCCAAGTCCAGAGTCTGTCATGGTCCCTGTACGGCCTCCCATTGCTGCTGTCTCCATCGCCACACTCTGCTGCCATGTGCCACTTTCAGGTCTCTTCACACTGCTGGTGTGTTAAATTTTTTGACATAGGGTGCAGGCAGATTACGGGCCTCACATAGCTGCTGCCAGGCCCCTAATCTGCCATGGGCCCCTATATACCGCCTCCTCATGCTGCTGCCAAGTCCAGAGTCTGTCATGGTCCCTGTACGGCCTCCCATTGCTGCTGTCTCCATCGCCACACTCTGCTGCCATGTGCCACTTTCAGGTCTCTTCACACTGCTGGTGTGTTAAATTTTTTGACATAGGGTGCAGGCAGATTACGGGCCTCACATAGCTGCTGCCAGGCCCCTAATCTGCCATGGGCCCCTATATACCACCTCCTCCTGCTGCTGCCAGGTCCAGAGTCTCTCATGGGTCCCTGTACGGCCTCCCATTGCTGCTGTCTCCATCGCCACACTCTGCTGCCATGTGCCACTTTCAGGTCTCTTCACACTGCTGGTGTGTTAAATTTTTTGACATAGGGTGCTGCAAGATAACGGGCCTCACATAGCTGCTGCCAGGCCCCTAATCTGCCATGGGCCCCTATATACCGCCTCCTCATGCTGCTGCCAAGTCCAGAGTCTGTCATGGTCCCTGTACGGCCTCCCATTGCTGCTGTCTCCATCGCCACACTCTGCTGCCATGTGCCACTTTCAGGTCTCTTCACACTGCTGGTGTGTTAAATTTTTTGACATAGGGTGCAGGCAGATTACGGGCCTCACATAGCTGCTGCCAGGCCCCTAATCTGCCATGGGCCCCTATATACCACCTCCTCCTGCTGCTGCCAGGTCCAGAGTCTCTCATGCCATGTGCCACTTTCAGGTCTCTTCACACTGCTGGTGTGTTTAATTTTTTGACATAGGGTGCAGGCAGATTACGGGCCTCACATAGCTGCTGCCAGGCCCCTAATCTGCCATGGGCCCCTATATACCGCCTCCTCATGCTGCTGCCAAGTCTAGAGTCTCTCATGGGTCCCTGTACGGCCTCCCATTGCTGCTGTCTCCATCGCCACACTCTGCTGCCATGTGCCACTTTCAGGTCTCTTCACACTGCTGGTGTGTTAAATTTTTTGACATAGGGTGCTGGCAGATTACGGGCCTCCTATAGCTGCTGCCAGGCCCCTAATCTGCCATGGGCCCCTATATACCGCCTCCTCATGCTGCTGCCAAGTTCAGAGTCTGTCATGGGTCCCTGTACGGCCTCCCATTGCTGCTGTCTCCATCGCCACACTCTGCTGCCATGTGCCACTTTCAGGTCTCTTCACACTGCTGGTGTGTTAAATTTTTTGACATAGGGTGCAGGCAGATTACGGGCCTCACATAGCTGCTGCCAGGCCCCTAATCTGCCATGGGCCCCTATATACCGCCTCCTCCTGCTGCTGCCAGGTCCAGAGTCTCTCATGGGTCCCTGTACGGCCTCCCATTGCTGCTGTCTCCATCGCCACACTCTGCTGCCATGTGCCACTTTCAGGTCTCTTCACACTGCTGGTGTGTTAAATTTTTTGACATAGGGTGCTGCAAGATAACGGGCCTCACATAGCTGCTGCCAGGCCCCTAATCTGCCATGGGCCCCTATATACCGCCTCCTCATGCTGCTGCCAAGTCCAGAGTCTGTCATGGTCCCTGTACGGCCTCCCATTGCTGCTGTCTCCATCGCCACACTCTGCTGCCATGTGCCACTTTCAGGTCTCTTCACACTGCTGGTGTGTTAAATTTTTTGACATAGGGTGCAGGCAGATTACGGGCCTCACATAGCTGCTGCCAGGCCCCTAATCTGCCATGGGCCCCTATATACCACCTCCTCCTGCTGCTGCCAGGTCCAGAGTCTCTCATGGGTCCCTGTACGGCCTCCCATTGCTGCTGTCTCCATCGCCACACTCTGCCATGTGCCACTTTCAGGTCTCCTCACACTGCTGGTGTGTTCCATTTTTTGTCATAGGGTGCTGGCAGATTATGGGCCTCCCATAACTGCTGCCAGGCCCCTAATCTGCCATGGGCCCCTATACCGACTCCTCATGCTGTGACGTTGCAACAAGGTGGAATTCAACCCTACATATGTTAGACCGCCTTTACGAACAGCAAAAGGCCATCACAGATTTCCTGATGTTAAAAGCAGATAAAGGTACTCCCTGTGTAACTTAGATGTCAGCCATTGGCAGCTCATGCGTGACACCTGCGCTTGCTCAGGCCCTTTGAGGAGGCCACGCTATTCGTGAGTCGGCAGGACTATGGGATGAACGACGTCATTCCTCTGTTGCACGTCCTGGAACAAATGCTGTTAACAATGGCTGGTCAGGGTGCGGTAGACGTGGCGCACAGATCTCAACGCCACATGGCCCCTGTGGGGGCAGGACTGGAAGAAGAGGAGGAGGTAGAGGAGGACATTGGTGCTCAGGAATTATTGAGTGAAATGGGTGGTTTTTCCACTCAGCGGACAGGAGTGGAGGAGCAGGAGCATCTGGTAGAGGAGGAGGAAGAGGAGACAGAGGACCTAGACGCACCGTGGCAGTATGCTGTGGAGATGGAGGCAGGGAGTCCCTCGCATTCCTTGGCACAAATGGCCCATAGCATGCTCGGTTGCTTGCGTAGCGACAGCCGAATAATAACCATCAGACAGAGGGATGACTTTTGGCTGTCCACCTTGTTGGACCCTCGCTACCGTTCAAAAATGGTGGCCTTTTTCACACCTGCTGAGAGGGAGGCCAAAATAACGTACTATAAAAAACACCTATGTAGTCAGCTGGTCTCTGCCTGTCTGCGCCAACGTCCATCCTCAGACACTGTGGGCCCTGTGCGCTCGTGTTCCGCTGCCATGGCAGCAGGGGAGGGGTGGGGTGGTAGGAGCAGTGGCAGCTCCACCAGCAGCGGCTGCCTCAGTCTGCAGTCGATGATGAGTAGCTTTCTTCACCAGCGCAGTGAGGAAACTACTAACCAGCCGCAGCAGCAGCAGCAGCATCAGGTGGACCTGGAGCAGGACCTCAAACAACAGGCTTAGGCCTACTTGGACAGCACCCTGCCAACCGAGGTAGACAATCCCCTTGACTACTGGGCAACGAAACTTGACCTTTGGCCCCAACTAGCTGAATTTGCCCTTGAAAGGCTGTCATGCCCGGCCAGTAGCGTGGCATCGGAGCGCGTGTTTAGTGCGGCAGGAGGTATTGCAACTCCGCGGAGGACACGACTGTCCACCCAAAGTGTGGAGAGACTGACGTTTGTGAAAATGAATCAGGCGTGGATTAGTCTGGATTTCAAACCACCAGTTCCTGACACAACTGACTAAATCCGCCATGAATCATGCCCCAAACATGTGCCACTTTCAGGTCTCCTCACACTGCTGGTGTGTTCCATTTTTTGTCATAGGGTGCTGGCAGATTACGGGCCTCCCATAGCTGCTGCCAGGCCCCTAATCTGCCATGGGCCCCTATACCGCCTCCTCATGCTGCTGCCAAGTCCAGAGTCTCTCATGGGTCCCTGTACGGCCTCCCATTGCTGCTGCCTCCATCGCCACACTCTGCCATGTGCCACTTTCAGGTCTCCTCACACTGCTGGTGTGTTCCATTTTTTGTCATAGGGTGCTGGCAGATTACGGGCCTCCCATAGCTGCTGCCAGGCCCCTAATCTGCCATGGGCCCCTATACCGCCTCCTCATGCTGCTGCCAGGTCCAGAGTCTCTCATGGGTCCCTGTACGGCCTCCCATTGCTGCTGTCTCCATCGCCACACTCTGCCATGTGCCACTTTCAGGTCTCCTCACACTGCTGGTGGGTTCCATTTTTTGTCATAGGGTGCTGGCAGATTACGGGCCTCCCATAGCTGCTGCCAGGCCCGTAATCTGCCATGGGCCCCCGTACCGACTCCTCATGCTGCTGCCAGGCCCGTAATCTGTCATGGGCCACTGTTGTCGCTTGTTGGCATATTCCGCTCGTTCAGATGCTCCTTCTCCTGCTACTCCTCTTCACGGATTCCGTCAGCAGTCTTTCTTGGAATCCGTTTCCAAGAGACAACAGTTTGCGAGCACGCACCCGACGGTGCAGAAGCTGAACGTCCTCCTGTCCAAGTTGCTGCTGCCAGGCTCGTAATCTGTCATGCGCCCCTGTACCGCCTCCTCATGCTGCTGCCAGGTCCAGAGTGTGTCATGGGCCCCCGTACCGACTCCTCATGCTGCTGCCAGGCCCGTAATCTGTCATGGGCCCCTGTACCGCCTCCCCATGCTGCTGCCAGGTCCAGAGTGTGTCATGGGTCCCTGTACGGCCTCCCATTGCTGCTGCCAGGCCCGTAATCTGCCATGGGCCCCTGTACCGACTCCTCATGCTGCTGCCAGGCCCGTAATCTGTCATGGGCCCCTGTACCGCCTCCTCATGCTGCTGCCAGGTCCAGAGTGTGTCATGGGTCCCTGTACGGCCTCCCATTGCTGCTGTCTCTATCGCCACACTCTGCCATGTGCCACTTTCAGGTCTCCTCACACTGCTGGTGGTTTCCATTTTTGTCATAGGGTGCTGTATGGCCTCCCATTGCTGCTGCCTCCACCGCCACACTGTGGCTCCACACTCTGGTTTTGGCCCCGTGACTGCCCAAATGAGTGAAGTGTGCGGTGATTCTAAGATCGACGGCACTCATCTGCATGTCATACTGACTGACAGTATTATTTCTCTTCCCCAGCAGACTCCAAGGGCATTTAAATTAAAGGTACAGTGTTCTGCACTAATATTAAGTCTCTCTGAAGCCTAGAAACACCCTTTTTTAAGTTAAATTCACAGCGAATTTATTCGACTCGAATCGAATATTGTCCACGAATTCGCCGAATCAGTCGAATCGAATTTTTCATTTCTTCGCTCATCTCTAGTCTTGACCATGTGTACTGCATTATGAAATCTGAAGACTACCAAAGAATTCTGGGGTGCAATGTAGGGCCCAGTGTCAGAAAGTTGGGTCTCCGTCAGAGGTCATGGGTCTTACAGCAGGACAATGACCCAAAGCACATGTCAGAAATCTTACATAAATGGTTTCAGACAAAGCGCTGGAGAGTACTGAACTGGACAGCAATAAGTCCAGATCTCCCTCCCATAGAACACCTGTGGAGAGATCTCAAAACAGCAGTTGGAAAAAGGAACCCTTCCAATCTAAAAGACCTAGAGAAGTTGGCAAAAGAAGAGTGATCCAAAATTCCAGTAGAGAGATGTAAGAAACGCATTGATGGTTGCAGGAAGTGATTGATTTCAGTTATTTTTATTTTTTTTGTGCTACCAAATATTAAATTGAGGGTGCTCATAATTTTGGCCAGTTAATTTCTTTGGGTTTCGCGTGGAATGTGTCAGATTTGGCTTTTTGTTTCTCCACTTTTTTGTGTCATACCACTACAAATAAAAGTAATAAACATGAGAATACCTAAACATTTGTAATTGCAACAATTTTCTGGTGAAATGGTGCATTATCTAACAGAAATGCAGGGTTGCCAATATTTTTGGCCAAGGCTGTATAATTGCATATTTTAGAATGTTCAACATAACTGCTGGTGCAATTACATTGCAATGTTACAGTTAGCTATATTTGTGTAAAGTGACATTGACATACTGTAAACACAGGTATAACATGCCAGAACATTTGTTTATTAGTTTTCACACGTGTCCCTCAGAGCAGCCCAAGTGACCCCAAAACCCTCTACACAAATACTAATTTTCTTAATGCTGAATTCTGGGAATTATCTCTATTGCATACTTATATTAGTCAAGCTTGGCATAATGTAAGTATGCATATCTTATATTTGAGGGGCTGCTGAGGAAGATGGAAATTGCTGTAGTATTTAGCACTAGTGCAGGGATAGCTGAGATCCTTTGGGTCCGGTGCAAGCCCATTCTCCTTTGCACAATGACCACTGTGAGAGGTCACTCGCTCGGCACTGCTGCTATTCATTGGACATGCTGTATTTTTACCAGAGAATACAAGGCATTCCCTCATTGGAAGAGGTGGAGAGGAGGGGTTGTGAAATCACAATTGTTACCTCATCTAATCAGAGAGTGACTTATTTTCATTGAAAAAAACAAAACAAAAGGCATGCTAAGGATGGCAATAGTGCCAAGAAAGCACCCCCCTGTGGTTAGTGTGCAGAGGGGAAGCCATTCAAACAGTACCTGGAAGATCGCAGCTTTTATTGCAGTAGTCCTCAGTACTAAATGATTGTCTGCAGCCTCTCAAGTATGCTATATCCATGCTTATGTAGTGCAGTGCCCGAGAAGCCACTGGTGAACTGATTCTTTCCCCTACAGTTAATGCACACACATCCAGTAACGCAGCCTTTTCTCCATCTCCACTGGCTCAATTAGAACAGTCTAGGGGTGTCTTTTTAATGCTTTATTGTAACGTTGAACTTGGATGGGGCGAAGGGAGCATTCTTCCCCCAACTTCCTCTTGGCACTTTTCAGTGAGCTCTCCAGATCCAAAAAAGATTCCAGGACCAGACTTTGTGAATAGGCCCCCCACCTAGGCTCCATCTGAAACCTCAATGACTCCTATGACTCCTGAATGGCACCTTCAGCAGCCTGCCACAGGGACAGAGAATCTGCACAGGGGTCTCCTGTGGCATGACTAGACCCAGGAACCCCCCCCCCCCCCCGCCCCAGGCCTCCAGCTATTTATGGGCTCTCCAGCCACCTGCTGGGCCCCCCTCCCCAAGGACTGGATGGACCCCCACCGATATTCAGGCTGCCTCCTCCATTCTTTCTCCCACTATATTTCTAGCATCTTCTAGAATACGAGAAAAGTAATCAGCTCAGCAGCCTCCATTGACTACAGTGGAGCTAAACTAAATTTGCCTTACAACCTACACTAACTAGGAAGGTGCTACGCCTACATTGTGTCAAGCTGGACTAGTGTACATATTCGATAAAGGTGATACCTGGAGTTCAGATTTAAAGTCAGAGTAAAGGCACTTCATCGCTTAAGAAGTTCAGTGAGTTGTGAAGGGCAAGCCTAATAAAGACTAGAGTTGTATGGATGTTGTTTAGTGGTGACTATGCTTGTTTTGTCTCATACTTGGACTAGGCAGACATCTGTATAGTTTGTGTGTGGGATCTAGGGGCTTTCTAGTTACATAGAAATACACCTGGGGATTAGCAAAGATGTCTACCCTTTAAATTGTAGAAATGTTTGTCCACTGCATTCTGTATTAAATGCAGTCAGCGGTCACATATGGGATTATGCCATAATTTGCTTTTCTTTGTATATCTAAATCAAAAATTATGAAGTACTTCAGAAATTTCTTCAATGATTACAGAAACCAAAATATCTGCCAAATGATGCTTGAACTATATAAATGTACTTCACTATAAAGTTACTTTTATCCATCTGAATGAACAAATGGGCCATTACTTGTAAACTATATTCATTGCAAGGGTAGCTTTTGGGTAGCAGCTTACTTCTAAGTGTGCTGCTTGATGAAATTGACAGAAATCCTACTAATTACAAAAACTATTTCTCTAAACTGCAATCATCTCTATTTTCATCTTTCATATCACACACTATTTACTAGAACAGTTACAATTAAATCAGGAACAGTCTGTTTAAAACACTTTGTAGTGGCTTCTCAGTTCATTTGTTCACACTGTGGCTGGGAATTGATGCTGCTTCTCAGGGTGAATGTCATCATTAAACTGCACAGAACAATTGGAACCATTGAAACATGGCAAGAAACTGTGAGGGGCGCAGAGAAAAGGAGATAACGAGAAAACTGATTTGGCTATTTTCACACCTTAAACTACCGTGTATAAATGTTTTGTCTTTTGAAAAGAGAATTCCAGGTCATGATAAATTTACCCACAACCTTATAACACAAAAGGAATACCTGTTCTTCAGCCTGCAGGGGTGTCTTAAAACATTGGTGGGTTCCAGGTGTGCACCCCCTATGAGTGAACTCCCATACCATCTTTGCATTCTTCCAGCACAAAAAGCATAGTAATTCCAAGTATATAGACAGAGAGGGAGAGATTTACCAGCCTTGTGGAACTGCAGGTCCCAGCATGTGTGCATATATCAGAAAGCAGGTCAGTCATGCAAAAATTATTGATGATAGTGGGTCAGCTCAGAAGTTAGTCAACATTGACAGCCCTCATGTTTCTAGATACAGAAGGATAGTGTAGCACAACTCTGGTGATGTATTATTGTAAAGTCCTGGATGACATGAGCATTTCGTCCCCCATATATATCAATGAAAACATCATACAGTAAACCTCACCCCTCTGAGCCAGTCAAGTAAAAAGGATGAAATACATTCAGAAATGCGTTGTTGCATGGACTCCCTGGACATGGTACATTGCCACAAATTATTTTCCCCCTTACAGCCAAGGCACACAAAATCTAGATAGACATTCGCTTCTAT
This sequence comes from Staurois parvus, assembly GCF_062004578.1. Taxonomy (NCBI): domain Eukaryota; kingdom Metazoa; phylum Chordata; class Amphibia; order Anura; family Ranidae; genus Staurois; species Staurois parvus. Next base: position 18,740,723 of record NW_028317844.1, read on the forward strand.
TGGTATACAAGGTGACAGAAAAACACATGGCTTTGGTGCAGAATCATGCAAATGACACCCAAATGGACCTTATAATTTGAGGTTACCATACCTCACACTAGACCAGTAAGAATTGTCCATACAGCAGTGGTGATATCACTGCTCAAAAGTGTTTAATCCTCTACAACAGGGGTCTCCAAACTGTGGCCCAAGTGCCGGATGCGGTCCTTTGCCAGCCTTTATCCAACCCTTGGGCACTATTCCTCCCGCTGGTACAAACATAGGGGCGCTATTCCTCCCACTGATACAAACATTGGGGCACTATTCCTCCCACTGATACAAACATTGGGGCACTATTCCTCCCACTGATACAAACGTTGGGGCACTATTCCTCCCACTGATACAAACGTTGGGGCACTACTCTTCCTCCTACTGACCACCAATCCTGAGGCCATGTTTATGTTCACTAATGCTGGGCCCAGGACGTTTTTTCCCCCACTGGCAACAATCCAGCCCTTCTAAAGTCTGAAGGACAGTAAACTGGCCCTTTGTTTGAAAAGTTTGGAGACCCCTGCTCTAGATCATGTAAGAAATCTACTCTCTTGATGAAAAGGGGTGAAATTATACATAGCAATTCTACTGTTTTTATAAAAGAACTGATAAAGAATGAATAAGCTTGTAGCAACAATCTGTTTTAAACTGAATTATATTTTGTTCTAATGATCTGCATTTAATACAGCCATGCAGTAGTCTAATGAGGTCAAAAACTTGCAATCAACTTTTTATCTTTATTGTTAGCATTGGTTTTGTAATTTGACAAACAGAATGAACAGCATTTACAAATTTTGTACTTTGACAAACAGCAAAACTATGTTTTATCAACAACTGACAGCTGGTGAGCTATACACCTGTTGGCCCTGTTGAATGTGAGGTGTGACTCCAGAGTTATTACCAGCTGAGACTGGCGTATTCTTGAGAACTGTATTCTAACTGAACACTATTCTGACATGTTACAAGATAACGTTTTAGGCAATAATTCCATAAAGAATATGTAGAAGGAGGGAGTAACATATCATAAAGTAACTTGGGATGAGCCTAATGTGCCAGTTCAGTTCAAGGTGGGTTAGCAGAATATGACTAATGTTTGGGTATCAAATCTAAACCCCATAAAAGTCATGGGTAGCCATATGTTAAACAACTGTAATGGCTATTTTTCAGGCAAGGGATTGTCAAACAAATGGTATAAGGGGTTCCACACTGCCCTGGGGAGCAGGTACCAAAGCAAAATATTTTTTTAAATAATTCTGTTTTTCAGGGAGCAGTGATTTTTAGTAATGCTTTAAGTGAAACATTAAAACTACCCTCATTTTCCTAGATGAGGGTCTAGTAGGAATCTAAAGGATACCCCATACAAAAAACAAGAAAGGCTTGTGACTCCCCATCCTGAACCATACCAGGCCACATACCCTCAACATGGGTGGGGGGGGGTGCACCTTGCCAGGGGGGTCAACCTTGGAAAGTACCTTGTCCTCATGTTGATTAGGACAAGGGCCTTTCCCCAAAAACCCTGGTCCGATGGTTGCAAGAGTGTGCTCCTCAGTGCCCAGCCCCTCCCCCAATCACCTGCACCAATAGGAGAGAGAGAGGCTGGATCTGCTCTGACTACTCCTGTGCCTGCCCACACTCCAGTCCGTGCAGCTTGTAAGGGGGCGTGTGGGAGGAAAATTGTATACAGAGAAGCCGACAACTCTGTAATGCTTCTGACTGAGCAAGTGAGCCATCCATGTAAGTCTTTCCTTCCTTCCACCCCTCCCATCCTTCCTCTCCTTCCTTCCTTCCTTCCTTCCTTCCTCTCCTTCCTTCCTTCCTTCCTTCCTTCCTTCCTTCCTCCCCTGCCTCCTTCCTTCCTCCTCTCCCTTCCTTCCTCCCCTCTCTTCTTTCATTTCCTTCCTTCCCTTCCTTCCTTCCTCCTTTCTGTCCTCTCACCTTCCTTTCCTTCCTTCCCTCCATCCATCCTCCCTTCCTCCCTCCATTCCTTCCTTTCTCCCCTTCCTTCATTCCTTTCCTCCTCTACCTTCCTTTCTCCCTTCCTTCCTTCCTTCTCTCCTTCCCTTCCATCTATTCCCTCCCTCCCTTTCTTTCCTTCCTTCCTTCCTTCCTTCCTTCCTTCCTTCCTTCCTTCCTTCCCACCCATTCTCCCATCCCTCTCATCCTTCCCTTCCTTCCTCCCTTTCGTCCATCTAGTCCCTTCCTTCCTTCCTTCCTTCATCGATTCCCTCCCTCTCTTCCTTCCTTCCCTCCCTTCCTTTCTTCCTCCATCCCTCCCTCCCTCCCTCCCTCCATTTCCTTCCTTCCTTTCTCCAGCCATTCCCTTCCTTACTCCTTTTTTCCTTCCTCCATCCATTCTTTCTCTCTCTCCTTCCTTCCTTCCTTCCTTCCTTCCTACCCATTCTCCCATCCCTCTCATCCTTCCCTTCCTTCCTCCCTTTCGTCCATCTAGTCCCTTCCTTCCTTCCTTCCTCCATCGATTCCCTCCCTCTCTTCCTTCCTTCCTTCCCTCCCTTCCTTTCTTCCTCCATCCCTCCCTCCCTCCCTCCCTCCCTCCCTCCCTCCCTCCCTCCATTCCCTTCCTTCCCTCCTTCCTTTCTCCAGCCATTCCCTTCCTTACTCCTTTTTTCCTTCCTCCATCCATTCTCTCTCTCTCTCTCTCTCTCTCTCTCCTTCCTTCCTTCCAAATCTCTCTCCCTTCCCTCCTCCTCTTTCCTATTGTATCCTCCAGCAATAGCTTTCATGAATGCAGCCAAGAGAGTTTAGTTTTGTGTGGTAGTAGCTGGTCCCATGTGGGGACATCTGATGTACAGTAAAAGGGAACTCTGATGGGACACCTGATGGATGTCTATTTAATATTTATTTTTGTAACTGTATTCTGCATAAAACATTTAGCAATGTAATTTAATGTGATAATTTATGAGGGCGTGTTAAGGGGTGGAATTAAGGACTGGCTAGTAGCTCAGGACTTGAAATTTTGAGACACACACACACACACACACACACACACACACACACACACACACACACACACACACACACACACACACACACACACATATAAACACTATATTGCCAAAAGTATTTGGACACCCCCAAAATCATTGGATTCAGATGTTCCAATCACCTCCATGGCTACATGTGTATAAAATCAAGCACCTAGACATGCAGACTGCTTCTACAGACATTTGTGAAAGAATGTGTCGCTCTCAGGAGATCAGTGAATTCAAGCGTGGTACCGTGATAGGTTGCCACCTGTGCAATAAGTCCATCCGTGAAATTTCCTTGTTACTAAATATTCCATGGTCAACTGTTAGTGGTATTATAACAAAGAGGGAGCAACTGGGAACAACAGCAACTCAGACATGTGGTAGGCCACGTATAATCACAGAGCGGGGTCAGCGCATGCTGAAGCGCACAGTGCCCAGAAGGTGCCAACTGTCTGCAGAGTCAATATCTAAAGACCTCCAAACTTCATGTGGCCTTCAGATTAGCACAACAACAGTGCATAGAGAGCTTCATGAAATGGGTTTTCATGGCCAAGCAGCTGCATTCAAGCCTTACATCACCAAGTGCAATGTAAAGCGTCAGATGCAGTGGTGTAAAGCACGCTGCCATTGGACTCTAGAGCAGTGGAGATGAGTTCTCTGGAGTGACAAATCACGCTTCTCTGTCTGAAAATCCAATGGATGTGTCTGGATTGGGCGGTTGCCAGGAGACTAGTACTTGCTGACTGCATTGTGCCAAGTGTAAAGTTTGGTGGAGGGGGGGATTATGGTGTGGGGTTGTTTTTTTAGGGGTTGGGCTTGGCTCCTTAGTTCCTTTGAAGGGAACTCTTAAAGCTTCAGAACACCAAGACATTTTGGACAATTTCATGCTCCCAACTTTCTGGGAACAGATTGGGGGTGGCCCCTTCCTGTTCCAACATGACTGTGCACCAGTGCACAAAGCAAGGCCCATAAAGACATGGATGAGTGAGCTTGGGGTGGGGGGAAGTTGACTGGTCTGCACAGAGTCCTGACCTCAACCCAATAAAACACATTTGGGATGAATTAGAGTGGAGACTGTGAGCCAGGCCTTCTTGTCCGATATCAGTGCCTGACCTCACAAATGCGTTTCTGGAAGAATGGTCAAATATTCCCATAGACACACTCCTGAACCTTGTGGACAGCCTTCCCAGAAGAGTTGAAGCTGTTATACCTGCAAAGGGTGGGCCAACTCAATATTGAACCCTATTGGATTAAGACTGAGATGCCATTAAAGTTCATGTGCCTGGAAAAGCAGGCATCCCAATACTTTTGGCAATACAGTGTATACAGTATATATATATATATATATATATATATATATATATATATATATACACTGCATATACATATACTCACCTTGACTTTTTCTGCTCAGCTCACTCTTGACACACCAGAAAAGGCGGCCGGGCACAATCTCAGAGGCTAGGTGCATCCCCATCCTGTCCAGTCAAACCTAACTGCAGTACTAGTAGAAAGCAAGGAGGAGGCAGGATCCTCCTTGGGGATGTTCCTGCAGTCCTCCATGAGAGGCAAGAGCACCTGAAAATGCTGAGAGAGATGATTGGGGGAGGAGAGTCATCTCTATATTGTGCATGTCATTCAGGAATGTTGGCACACTCTGGATGAGGACAAGGTGGATATTGGACCTATTTCTATATACTGTATGTAATATTTCCATGACGGTAGTCTTTTTTTTAAGTGTCTAAGTTTTTTTTTTATGTTTGTAGGTGTTCTGTCTGTGTTATTAAAATGAAAATGTGTTGGTATATGAATATAACTAAAGGTGTGTGTGATATCAATTCAGTCTTATCTGACTCTTGGCGATTCTAAAGGCCAGCTCTTTCAGCACCATGTCTGGCACACTTCAGAGCCTGCCAGATCTTTCCTCAGTCCCCGTTACACAGGCTTGAGACCACCATGAAGAGCATTTTAACACACTTGCATAGCCAATTTGTACACACATTTTAGGGCAAGATTAGACAGAAGCTATTTAATCCACAATCATTTTTTGGAATGTGGGATGGAAACCCATGCAAGTACAGGGAAAATCTGCAAATTCTATGCAGCTAGTGTCCTGATCAAGATTTAAACCAAGGGCCCCAATGCTGCAAGGCATAAGTACTAACCACAAAGCCACTTTGTTGCCCGGTACGTTAGATTTACTGGAACACATACTATTTGTTTAATGGATGCTCCATTAAGAGAGAATTATGAAGTGAAAATCAAATGGTGAGAGCTCCCGACAATTTAGGAAATATGACATTGGCTCAGAAGAACAACTTATTAACAATTTAAATTAGTGCTGTTAATTAGCTTCCACAAAAGTTGCTCTAACATATATTTTGTTTGATTTTATTGCTTGTTCTAAAGTATATGAATATTTTAGTTATGAGCCTTTAAGGAATATACAGAAGATGTATTATGAAACAAATAATGTATGATGTTTCTAAAATATTTTCAATATTATCTTTCAGCAATATTAAATTAGAAAAAGTCTTCAAAGCCATACCTGGGCCCCACTGGACTAAAGATTGTGGGGCATGCCTGGAATGTGACCTTCAAGTGGTGCTTTCTGTATCTTGGGTCCCATGTCAGTTACTCATAGAACACTCTTGCGGTCAAGAAGACTTCACACAGCTTCTGGTGTGACCTGGTTTCTGAAGACTCACTGAATGAGTTAGCCCATGGACAGGGCAAAGATATATTGTTGTGACCTTTGGGTGTTGGGTTCTATTAAGGTGCTTTCCAAGCTTCTGGGTTCTAAGTTGGTTAGCCACAGAGTGCTCTCCAGTTTTAGAGGATTGGTACAACCTTTAAGGTCTACCCAGTCTCTAGTGTTTATATTGTAAAGCGTTGTGCAAATTGTTGGTGCTATATAAATTCTATATTATAATATTAATAGTGTCTCCCTCTGATGCAGACACCTTGGTAAGTGGTATCAGTGCTATAAGCTCTGCATAGGCTACTTTCCAGATTTGTGTATGTGTTTTAGAGCAGGCAAAGCATATATTGCCAAAACACACTGAGGGTTTTTTTTTACTAAAGCCGGAGAGTACAAAATCAGGCTTACTTATGCATCAGCTTCAAACCTCAGCTTGTTCAATTTAGCTTTGGCAATAAAAGCTGGAAGATGATAATAAATAATTTTTGTTGGATTTTTTTTCTTTTTTAAGTACAAAGTACAGTGTCAGCCACATAATAGTACATAAATATAGATCGTAACTTCAAAAAAACAGTCAAAAACAATCGTGTACAAAAGGAACGTAGTAAAAACAGGTAACGTTCAAAACAACTTATCAGAAGGTAAAAATAAGACATACATTCTGTGTCTTTTGGTTAGCCAGTACACAGAAAAGGTAGTCTGGCAATAACTCAAACACTAGTCAAAGAGTATAACATTTATGAAATACTTATATATTCCAAACTAAGAGATGTATAGGACATCTCGCAGGTTGTAGGACATCCCTGTGGGAGAGTTAAGAAACAGAAATCAAAAGAGGAGAGAGAGAAAGAAGAAGATAGAGGCAGTTTAAAAAGAATGGACATCTAGAACATCTGAATTCTACTTGAAGGGTTAAACAGATTAAAGTGAGGTAAAGCTGTTCGCTGAAATCTCAGGATGGGAATGCTGGATCCATGGAGTCCAGGTTTTGAGGAAAAGCTGATTGGTTTCTGTGCAGAAGTGAGCCTAATTTTGCACTCCCCAGCTTTAGTAAATAAACCCCTATGGATCTTCAAGAAAACTTCCAAAGTTTAAAATTTAAGTTTCCAAATTAACCACTAGGGGACCGCCCGCAGTACATATACTGCTATAAGGCGGCCCCTGCGCATATAAACGTGATCCTGCTTTCCAGGGTAGGAGGCGTGCACAAGGCACATGACCGCCCTACCCGTGGCATCGATCACGGCCACAGGTGTCAATCATCGGGTTCAGGCCGGTGATTACCCGCCGGACCATGGTGATTGCCAGCAATCACTGACAGAGAGGAAGGCTGCATTGTTTTCAATGAAGCTTTCCTCCCTGTCAGCTTTCAGCTCACTGCTCTGGGATCGCTGGTCACAGCCTTCCATGACTCTGTGTAACAGAGAGGTACACACCCCTGCCCCCTAGTAAAACACTCCCCTCACATAGTTAACCCTTTGTCGCTGCTTGCCGCCATAAGTTGCTAATCACCACTATTATTAATATAGAAAAAATTAAAAATCCAGTATCTATAACGCCATTTGTAAATGCTATAACTTTCACGTAAACCAATTAATTTACACGTATTGGGATTTTTTTTTTAGCAAAGATATGTCGCAGAATATATTTTGGCTGAAAATTATGATGAAATTTGATTTTTAAATTTTTTTACTGGACATGTTTTATAGCAAAAAGTCCAAAATATTGTTTTTTTTTCTCAAAATTGTCAGTCTTTTTTTTATATTGCAAAAAAATAAAAACCGCACAAGCGATCAAATACCACCAAAAGAAAGCCCAATTCGTGGGGAAAAAAGGATGTAAATTTAATTTTGGTGCAGCGTTGCATGACCGCGCAATTGTCAGTTAAAGTGACACAGCGCCATAACACAAACCGCTTGTGTAACCGCTTCCTGTCCACCCTATAGCAGAAATACAGCTACAGGGCGGCACAGGTGCGCAAAATCGCATATATATACACATGATTTGCGCTCCCTTGGTTTTCACGCCCCTCCCAGATGGCGTCAGATTGCCCATCAGTACACCAGTCATCACATTTAACCCCTTGATTGCCAGGAAGATGCTCATACACAATAAACCTCCATTGCTAGTATTGTGCCTGAACGGATCAATACGTTTGATCAGATCAGAACTATACCAGCGTTCACATTAGTATAGCGTCCCCAAAAACACAGCGTTAGCGGGGTCAGCCCCGGCACCTGCCAGCACCTGCGTTTAGCCCCTACTCTTACCCCCCCTTCTCCCCCAGCAAGTGCAGTGCCAGTAGGTCACTTGATCCATTGCACACAAAACCGCAGTGTTTGCAGAATCAGGCCTGATCTCTGTTAGCACTTGCTGGTAAATTTTGATGACTCTCATATGCAGCAGAGTGCCAGTACTAGTGCTGCGCTATCTCTTGGTGAACTGGCGAGCATCAGCGGTCTAGTACATCCTGGTCTTTCACATACCTCTTAGATTGTAAGTTCCAAGGAGCAGGGCCCCTCCTAACCCTCTTGTATTGAACTGTATTGTTGCTGTATTGTCTCCCGTTATATTGTAAAGCGCTGAGCAAACTGTTGGCACTATATAAATCCTGTATAATAATCATAATATCAGCACTGCAGCATCACTTGGTGACGTCGTAAGTCCCATAAGTGCAGTACAAGCCGGTGCGGTGGCGACTCGGCGAGCACAAGTATTGTCCAGCAACCACCAAGAATTCACACACAGGCCCCAGGAGCCCCTAGTATCCTTCCAGATGTGCTTGCAAATCCTGATTGACAGCCCACAAATTGTGCAGCATCCGTACTTCCCCCATTCACTGCCCAACCCGGAATTCAGGTGGAAATAGCAAATTTAACTACTCCCCTTGATTTTTTGGAGCTGTTTTTCACGGAAGATCTGTATGCATTGATTGTGGATCAAAGCATTTTATATGCACAACAATGTATCGCCGCCAACCAAAATTCAAACCATGCCAGACCATTCGCATGGAAACCCATTACGGTTTTTGAATTTATATTTTTTTGGACCTAACCTTCAACCTGGGCATTACTAAAAAAAATTAATTGCGGTTGTATTGGTCCACAGACCCGATTCATCATATGCCCGTGTTCTCTGCTGCCATGGCCAGGCATAGATATGAGAGTATAATGTGTTTTATGCATTTTAACAACAATACACTCTGTCGTCCTCGAGGTGACCCTGAATTTGACCAGCTTCACAAAATTCAGCCCCTCGTAAATCACCTTAACCAAAAATTTGCAGATGTCTATACTCCCCAGCAAAACATCTGCATTGATGAGTCCCTCATTAATTTTTCTGGCCGCCTTGCATTCAAACAATTTTTCCCCAGCAAGCGTTCCAGATATGGGGTCAAGATGTAGAAGACCTGTGAGAGGACAACAGGCTATACTTATAAGTTTCGGATTTACGAGGGAAAATATAGTCATATGGAGCCCCCCAGATGCCCAGACTACATGGGGAGCAGTGGCAAGATAGTTTGGGACTTGGTGTCATCCTTTTTCCATATGGGGTACCACTTAAACATGGACAATTTTTATTGAAGCGTGCCACTATTTACACATTTGTACAATCTTGGAACTAGTGCATGTGGCAAAGTGTGACCTAATGTGTGCCCACCATTGCAGTGGGTGGATGCAGGGCGGTATATTTTAATGGTGGGCATACCACACATTTTTTTTTTCTCATTCAGCCCACAGGCTGCATACAAAAAAAAATAGAACATAGCATATATACCCAACAAGGACCAGCGACGTACTGGTACCTCGCTGGACTTTGAATGGTTATACCAGGATGATGCCTTCAGCTGCAGGCATCATCCTGGTATCACTTTTTTCAGCTGGCATTGTAAAAGCAATCCTAGTGGCTAATTTGCTGCAGGATTGCTTTTACAAGCAGTGAGAGACAATACCCCCTCCCTCGCTGCCTGTACCAGGGGCATTTCTCTTTCTACACAGTCTCATAGGGAAATGTGCACATCTGAGGCTGTCAGTCACAGGTTGTCTGATGGAGGCCCCCTTCCCTATCCCCCTTGATTACTTGGAGCTGACACAACCCGTCAGAAAGGATTCATGCAGATAGCAGAAGAATGAGGCAGCACATAGAAATCATACTAGAATTATATGCTTTGTCAACTTTTCACTTCAAAGATTACAACCACTTTAAGTATTCCTGGGGCTTTCATATTATTATTTCTGACTCATCAATTCACAACCTGAAGACATCAAAGATTGTTCATCGCTCAGTTTTTGATCCTTAGTGAGCAGCATAGACCGTCTGTATAACACCTGGAAACTTTACCTTTCAGTTGAATTTTCAGGTTCATCCAGGTATCTGATCTTTGGATTTTCTTTATTTTTTAGGTTTCAGCACCCCAGTGTATGTAATTCTGAATTATGTAAGCTCCCACACCCTGGAACTTCTTTCCTGGAGTCACTAGAGTCTGTTGGGGTATACTCTCCTTTATTTCATTACAGATTTGATTCAGGATTACTACATTCTGTTGGTACTTATTTCTCTAGACATAGCACTCTAAAAAAAGTCTTCTCAACTACAGATGAGCTTTCAGATCCCTGTGATGTCATTGACCAAATATGGTCATGTCTGGTTTACAGAGATGTAATTCAGCACAAGGGAAGTGACAGGTCCAGGACCATTTTTTTTTTGTGAATGAGTATGCCTTACTCTAGTTTCTAGAAATTTCCCATTTTAGAAAGTTCTTTTCTGAGTATAAAAAAACCCTGTCCCGATTAACCCCTAAGGTAGGATGTATAGGAGCTCTTTATTGATACTAAACCCACAACAGTAAATTCAGTCTGTATATGCAGTAAAGCATGCTTGTTATACTCACTGTGGAACCTAAGGGGTTAATTCTCTGCATTATGTAAAATGGCTGTTTGATCCTGTCTTCTCCTTCTTCCATAGTCCCCAATCCATCTGCTAATAGTAGAGCCCTAAGAGACACTCCTCACAGGCTCAGTTTGGTGTGTATTGCTAGAGAGTTTCTTTTCTTTTGGGAGAGTGCATGTGATCAGCCAAAAAGCCATTCATCACTGTCCAGATAGAGGGTCAGGGGCTATGCAGCCTCATAGGACAGTCAGAGGAAAATTAAAACTCCTGCAAGATTAACCAGTGCTCAGCTGGACACTGATAAAAGTCAGAAGACTGCTATGAACTGCTGATGTGAAAAGGTATTTAGCAGTTTCCACTGCATTTCTATGTTGTGTGTACTGTTGAAGACCAGATCTAGTGAATGCAGGGTCCTGGGTTTAGTAACACTTTAACAACCGGTGATGCATTTGACAAGTACACATTTTAACATACTTCCCTTTCATACTGCCCCTCAATACTTGTTTGTTGCCTATGCTGAGTTGCAGACTCTGGATTTTGAACTATGCAAAACTCATAGAGGCTAATTTGCTAAAATGGGAGAAAGCAAAATCTGGTGCACCTCTGCATAGAAACCAATCAGCTTCCAGGTTTTATTGCCAAAGCTTAACTGAACAAACTGAAGTTAGAAGCTGATTGGTGGAGCAAGGGCCTGGACATGGTGCCGAGCAGGAGATCAACGTGAGATCTCCTGATTGATACCAGTCGTACCCTAGGTCTTACCGGAGAGTGAAGGAGCTATGTGCCGGAGGTGGTAGGGACCTACCTAGGCAAGGGTGGGTCCCCTTCGGTGGAGTCGGTCTCCGAGGGTATCTACATGGTGGTTTGAGAGGACGGAGTGGCGGACCCGAGGTGCAGCTGAGCGTGGTGCCCTGACAGCTTGAGAGGACCTTAGTGGACTCCAAGGGTCAGGTGACTAGCCGCAAAGGAGCACTGAGAGAGGAGAGAAGGCGGCTGGCGTGCGGGAACGAAGGAAGCAGTGGATCTCCTCCCTAACATGCCGGTTTAGAAGTAAGAAAAGGGAAAAACTGGAGACCCAAAGGAAAAGCATTCCCCCCTTTGTCCCCCTTCTCCTGAAAACTGGTGGGACCTTTTCCTGAAGGGCCAGTCTCTCTTTTTATTTTTTTTTTTTTTGTTTGCCTGCTCAGAATCTGGAGGAAACAGCAAAGAGGCAACCCCCCATTCCCCCACTCCCCCTCACACACAGGAGAGAACAAAGGAAGCCGCCCCACCCGGAAGGGGTTTGGAGAACGGAAGAAGAGAAAGGTGGACTCCTAAGATGGTTAAGTTCTAAAAGAATCAATATATAAATGACCTCCTTAACTCAACTCCCACCAAAAAGTCACACTTTCTCCCTAGAAAGTACAATATAATACATATACCTTTTTGTGATAAACCAAATAAATTCCCAAAAACCATATGAAAATTAGATTAAATAAATCAAATAAATCAAATAAACCATAAAGTGTCCAATTCAATTACAGTCTCAAATGTGTCCAATAAAAAGTTTCAGATGTGTCCAAAAACCCAAAATCCAGATTTTCCACTTCAATCCAGTAAGAAGGAAAATAATCCTAATTATTCCACGAAAACCTCAGAAAAAAGAAATAAACTATAGTGCATTATCTTTAAACATATACAAAACACTCCAATCTGTGCAAAACACAAACCACTCTTTAAATGTGCAGAAAAAAAAAAAATATATATATATATATAAATATATATAAACCACTCCGTGATCACTCCAAATATAGTGTGCACTCTGTGATCCAGCCAACAGTGATACTAAATACTATTACCCTCTGGGAGTATTCATATGCATAGGCTATATTATGAATTCAGATTCTTCCCATTCCTTCGCTTCAGGGGTACTCCTCCAAAGTTCTCATAAAAGTAAGAAGACTCTTAGACATATCTCACAAATGTAGGGACAAATTTATTCATAACTTACATTAAAAATAGGAACTTCCAGCTCACACCATAGTTTTTTCAATGGCTATGTAATGGCTCTGCAAACATTTAGCTGAAAACCATGTGTAAACAACCAACAAAATGGCCGCGGCGACACTTCCGGTTAGCGTGCGTGCGTCTTGACGTCACATCCCCTTTGACTTTGGAGGAGTACCCCTGAAGCGAAGGAATGGGAAGAATCTGATTTCATAATATAGCCTATGCATATGAATACTCCTAGAGGGTAATAGTATTTAGTATCACTGTTGGCTGGATCACAGAGTGCACACTATATTTGGAGTGATCACGGAGTGTTCACATTTTTTTTAATATATATTTATATATATATATTTTTTTTTTTTTTTGCACATTTAAAGAGTGGTTTGTGTTTTGCACAGATTGGAGTGTTTTGTATATGTTTAAAGATAATGCACTATAGTTCATTTCTTTTTTCTGAGGTTTTCGTGGAATAATTAGGATTATTTTCCTTCTTACTGGATTGAAGTGGAAAATCTGGATTTTGGGTTTTTGGACACATCTGAAACTTTTTATTGGACACATTTGAGACTGTAATTGAATTGGACACTTTATGGTTTATTTGATTTATTTAATCTAATTTTCATATGGTTTTTGGGAATTTATGTGGTTTATCACAAAAAGGTATATGTATTAAGTTCTAAAAGAGTTGTGGACTCCAAATGGGGTTCTCAGGAAAAGGAGAAAGAGAAAAGAATAAATAAAAGAGACCATCCTCAAGAGAAACATTATTGTTTAACTTTTAACCCCCGTGGGTGCTAGAAAGGAAAGGAGAGGGGGAAGAGAGAGGAGGAAGGAGTACAAGTAAAGAACAAGTATGAAAAATAAAGCGACAAAAGGAGGAGGGTCAAAAACCTCCCAAACAGGCTCAATTAAAAAATATATGCTTGCACAGGAAAAAAGAACCCCTGAGAGACAAATGAGAATAAATAGAAGAAGTGAGATAGAAAATAGTATTGGAGAATATTCTAGAACACCCCTGGGAATGGAAAATATTAGCCAAAATATGGAAGATGGAGAAACAGAAAAAATTGGGGCACTGGAGAATATAGAAAAACAAGAGAAGGACTCCCAATTGCCCACTAAAGTAGAAATAGCAGAAATGTTTAAAGGTTTAGAAATATCTATAAAACAAGAAATGGCGATAATTCATAAAGATCTGGGGCAGGTTCTATCAAGGGTGGAGGAGACAGAAGAAAAACTAGATAAACAGGCCCAAGCCATACAGGTCCTAGAAAAACGGATGACAGAAATGAGAAAAGAACAAAGAAATCTGCTAAACAAAATAGAAGATCAGGAAAACAGGGATAGAAGACGCAACCTAAGGATATGAGGCCTTCCAGAGCTCTCTCAATGAGAAAATCTGAAGGAAACAATAGAAAAAATGCTGGATATAATAATGGACAGATCTACAATAAAACCTTTTAAAATAGATGGAGTATATAGAATAGGAAGAATCCAACAAGTAGGCAGAAAGGGGACTCCAAGAGATGTAATAGTACAATTTCACTATTTTCAAGATAAAGAAGAGATTTGGAAGAAGATAAAAGGAAGAGCAGTAATAAAATATGGTGAAGAAAATATACAGATTTTTGCGGACTTAGCAGCAGAAACATTAAATAGAAGAAGAATCTTGAAACCATTACTAGAACAAATGAGAAAACAAAATGTGGGATATAGCTGGGGAGTACCAGTTTGCCTAATAGGATGGAAAAATGGCTGTTCAGCAAGATTAAAGTTTCCTGAAGATTTGAAAGACTTGTGAGAGACTTGAGTTGCAGAAAATAAATATTCCCGGACGGGAGGAAGAGGAAAGGGAGATAGGAGATATGGATAAAGAGAGATGGCAGGCCTAAAGGGGGAATAGCCTAAAGGGGGAATAGAGAGTAGAAATGATAATAGGGGAGGGATAGGAGGGGGAGATATGATGCTTTTTTTTTCTTCTTCTTTTCTCTCCCTCCTTTTTTTTTTTTTCTCTCTTTGGAGGGATCGAGAGGTAGGGTTTTTTTTTTATCTCTTCTCCTCCTCTCCTTTTCTCCTGGTTATAGAGTTTCGTAACATGGTGAGACTTGGGGGAAGGGGCAAGTAGACTGGAAAGGTGTACATGATCAGGGTCCCACCTTAAGGTAGACTCAAGGGTGGAAATAGGACCACAAATGATTCATATGCAAACTAAAAGCCTAAAAGGGAAGGAGGAGGGAAATGGGATAGCGGAGGATCAATTAGGAAGAAGTCTAGGGAAGGAAAGGAAAAATATGATAAAAATGGATGAGATGAATTTTGTGACCTATAATGTTAAGGGGTTAAATAGCCCAGGTAAAAGATTTAAGATCTTCAAAGAAATACAACAACGATTTTCTACAGTGGTATTTGTACAGGAAACACATTTAGTACAATAAACAAGGGTGAAACTACAATCTAGGTTCTATCCAACTTGGTATTATGCAGACTCCCCAATTAAACGAGCTAAGGGTGTTGCAATAGGCTTTGCAAAAAATATAAGGTTTAAGTTGGAAGAGAAGAAGGAAGATCCGGAAGGGAGATTCCTGTTTTTGAAGGGGAAGCTGCAAGAAATAGAATGTACATTGGCAAATATTTACTGTCTCAATAAAAAATATTTAAAAAATATTCTGAGGGAACTAATGGATTTCAAAAAAGGTAAACTAATTGTGGCAGGAGATTTTAATTTTTGCATGGATCCTTTGATAGATATGTCGTCATGTGTACAGAGAGAGGGTAGTAAGTATCTGAAACCTTTGAAAAAAAATCTACACCAATGTCAACTGGTAGATATATGGAGGATTAAGCATGGGAAGGATAGAGATTATACGTTCTACTCTCATGCACATGAGATGTACTCAAGATTGGATTATATATTATTGGACCATAGACTCTTGGAGTCTTTGATCAAGGTAAATATAGAACCTATAACAATATCAGACCATGCACCTGTCACAATGAGGTTATTATGGGGAAAAGAGCAAAATATAGGAAATACATGGAGATTAAATGAGACACTCCATTAAGATCATTTCTTTAGGATCATGAGACAGAACAGAAGGTTAAATCAGAAATAGAGTTATACTTTGAAAGGAATGAGACTGAAGAAGTGTCAGTAGCAATGGTATGGGAAGCTCATAAGGCATATATTAGAGGAATTTTGATAGCGATTGGGGTGAAGAAAAAAAAAGAAAGAAGGGAAAAAAATGAACACGCTTCTCAGAGAGTTATGTGAATTAGAACAGATACATAAAACGGGAACAACAAAAGAGATTAAGCAGAATGTCATAAATAAAAGAGAAGTACTTAATAATTTATTGGAAGAAGAAAAGAGGAGAGTGTTTGATAAGATGGCAAGTGAGAGATATCGATGGGGAGACAGACCAGGAAAATATTTGATGAGGGCTCAGAGAAAGAATAAATCTAGGAACTATATAGAAAAAAATAAGAGACAATAAAGGAGAACTAACGTATATATCTAAGGATATTGCAAAGGTATTTAAAGAATACTATAGTAAGCTATATAATATCACCCCACAAAAGTCTAGGACAGAAGAAGAAGAAAGAACAAAAAAAAGACAGGTATATTTAAAAAAGGCGGGCCTTCCAAAATTAAGAGAAGAGCAGTTAATGTCCCTGGAAAAGGAAATAACGCAAGAAGAAATTCAAATAGCATTAAAGATTACTAAAGCAGGAAAAATCCCAGGACCCGATGGGTACACTATGAGGTATTATAAAAAAATATAAAGATCAATTGATACCCAAACTGAGGTTGTATATGAATGCACTGGAAGGTAAGATGGAAATGAGGGAGGAGTCTTTACAAGCTCACGTTGTAATTATACAGAAAGATGGAAAGGATGAGACCCAGTGCTCTAGTTATAGACCAATATCCCTATTGAATATTGACACAAAACTGTATGCAAAAGGTCTGGCAAACAGGATAAAAGACCTGATGCCAGAATGGATTCATGTAGATCAGGAAAGGAAGGTAGAGATAACTGATTGAGATCTTTGCTTCTGATATAAAAAAGTAAGAAAGAAAAAGTTCCTGCTTTCCTATTGTCAGTGGATGCGGAAAAGGCTTTTGACAGATTAGATTGGAGATATATGCTAGATACGTTGGAAGTTTTGGTGTTAGGCCCTAGAAAGAGAGAATGGATCAGGAAACTATATAGTCAACCCTCTGCTGCAATAAAGGTAAATGGAGAGCTATCTGTGTACTTTAAGATGCAGAATGGGACAAGACAGGGCTGCCCATTGTCACCGTTGCTATTTGCCCTTTCCCTGGAATCTCTCCTATCAATAATAAGGAAATACACAGATATATAAGGAATTTTGATAGGGGAGACAACATAAAGTAGCAGCATATGCGGATGATATGCTGTTTTATGTGGTTATCCCTAGGATAACACTGCCCAACCTAATGAAAACACTAAGAGAATATGGAGAGATGTCAAATTTAAAAATTAATTCAGCTAAAACGGAGATTCTAAAAATAAACCTTTTAAGTGAAGAGAAAAAAATTTTACAAAAAGAATTTCCCTTTGCTTGGAAGGAAAGAGAACTAAAATATTTGGGAATAAATCTAACCGTATCCTCAAAGAACTTATATAGAGCAAATTATATCCCCTTATTAAATGAGATCAAAGATGAATTAAGGAAGTTAGGAATATTCTGTATAAATTTCATATGATACCCATAAAGGTTCCAGGAAGATACTTTAAAATAATTTAAAAAATGATAACAAGGTATATATGGGGGAATAAAAAACCTAGAATAAGTTATGAAATTTTAAGTAGAGATTAGGAGAATGGAGGACTAGGGGTACCAGATTTCAAAAGATACTATAATTCAGTATTATTAGCACAAATTTATGATTGGATACATAATGCACAGAGGAAAAGTTGGATAAAAATAGAAAATACACTAAGTAAGACACATTTGAATAGAATAGTTTGGATTCCACCTCAGCATCGTGGATTGGCAGAGAGCACAAGTATGTATACACGTAATGTTTTAAAAATATGGGACACAGTGCACAAACAAATGGGATGGGAATATAATTCCATTTTGATGCCCTTAATGGACACAGATTTCTTCCGGGGAAGGAAAAAATTGCGGGGGAAATGGATAAAAAACGAAGATGTAAAATTAAAAGATATAATGAAGGGCGAAGAAATTTGCCCTTTCTCTGAATTGAAAAAAAAAGAGCTGTTCACTAGATTGGATGAGTGGCATTTCTTCCAATTAAAACGTTTCATAGGGAAGCTCTCTAGGCTCCTAAGAACAAAAGAAGAATGGAACCCATTTGAATATTTATTTAATACACGTGGAGAGGGGAAACATGGGACTTCTAAAATATATAAAATTTGCACTAGATTGACAACGCTCACGATTCCTCCATATATGGAGAAATGGGAAAGGGAATTGGGGGTAAAAATAGATGATAAAAGCAAAGGAAGATTTATAGATTAACACATGAGAATGTAAATATGAAGGAGGTGGCAATGAACTATAAATGTTTGGCAAGGTGGTACATCACACCAAGTATAGCAAATAGACAATGTAGAGAAAATTCACATTTGTGTTGGCGTGGATGTGGGGAAAAGGGCACAACGGGACACATTTGGTGGGATTGTTTTAAAATACAGGAATTCTGGGAAGGAGTAAAACATCAGATTCAGAGGATAACTAAGATTAAATTCCCAAGAGATCCAGAAACCTGCTTTTTTCATAGCACTGAATTAGAAGTAGAAAAATACAAAAATTCTTGTCTACTTTATTTCATAAATGCAGCAAAAGGTTTGATACCCAGATTCTGGAAGGAACAGGAGGCACCAAAAATAAAGGATTGGGTAGAAAGGGTGGACCAAGTTTACAAAATGGAGGAACTATATCATATTGAGGAAGATAAAATGGAGCGTTTTCGTAAAAAATGGGAAAAATGGGAAGACTTTAAGAGGTCAAGTCAATTTGTAGAATTTAGAGAATAAAGAAAACCCTAAGGACGCCAAAGATGAGATTAAGGACGTAGAGCGGCAATAGAGGGAGTGGGGGGGGGGGGAGGGGAGGGTGGATTGAAGGAGGGTGGATTGAAGATGAGAAGGCAAAAAGTTAGTTGTGTTTTTGTATGGTAATATCAAAAGTGAAAGGATAAGATAGAATGTATTTTTTTTTTACTGTTTGTAAGAATATTGGAAAAAGTTAATAAAATATATATTAAAAAAAAAAAGAAGTTGATTGGCTACATTGCACAGCTGCAGTTTTAGTAAATCAACCCCATAGTCTGTGAACTAGCAGCTCTCATTTTTTCTAATACATCATCTAGAAACCTTTTCTACCTGTACATACTGTATATATTTTCCTATTCTTGGATTTCATTCTATAGAATTGATTTTCAAGGAGAATCTTTATATAAGTCAGTCTTTAGATTGGCTTCCCCTACACTTCAGATATCCTTTTTTTAGAAGAATTCTTATACTTCACCTATTCATACTAAAGTCTGTTTCCTTACGCCAGCGGTGTTAGCGGTCTCATAGTGTATACATTATGCCACGCAGGATTTAAGGATAAAGGATTTTTATTTCCAAGTCATTGCACCAGAGCATCCCTCCTCATATGAGAAGGTTCTTTTCTCTAACGCAAAGTATTTTCTTCCTTTCAAGTCAATATCCTTATTTTTTAGTTCTGTTTTTTCCTAGGAAATCATCAGATGCAGTATTCTTGTTATCTCTGCAGTTTCCCTAGATGGCATTATGTAATGTATATACAGAAATCCTTATAAAATCTATTTTCTAGATAAATAGAAATTTTCTTATGTATATCAATCTGATCCTTCAGGCAAGCAAGAGACCACTGAGGACTATCCTGTCCCTTATTATGGGCTCCAGGCAGCCATCTTGGGGAGGCTATCATCCCCTAGTGGCTGCTGAAACTGCTTATATGATAAGTATGGGCTTTAAAAAAAAAATACTTACCTAGGTGGATGCAACATTGATTTGATGCAGCAACTGCCCCCCCACAGAGAACTGAGCAATAAAACACTGTGGTCACTAAGTTTTCACTCTCCGCTCTGAGCAGAGAGCTGTGATTGTCAGTCATCGTTCTCTGTTCTACCTCTCCACTGCTCACTCAAGCACTGGGCTGTGGAGGGATGAGGGAGGGGATGACTTAGTGTCTCAGCGAATAACTGAGAGTCTGAGCCAAGTGCCAGTCCAGGCTTCTGGGTGGATCTTGACCATATGGTCAGGATCTTTTCAGGGTCTGGGCCGGTAATACTACATCATCTACAAAAAAAGTGCTTCTATAGCAATCTGTAGTCTGTAAGTGTACATTATAACACTTTTGGAAAAGTGTCTTGCTGATAAACAGTACCTTCTCTGCCTTTAGGAGCTCCTGATTTGCAACTCATATAGTGCAATTTCTATACCTGCCTTATTTTGTGACCAAACAACATTTAAATACCCCATTGTGCTGATTTCTCCCAAATCTTGGGTACACTGGTTAGGTCCCACCTTTATTAACTATTTCAGCTCCAAAAGTTTTACCGCCTTTTATGACCAAGCCATTTTTTGCTATTCGGCACTGAGCTATTTCAGCTGGTAATTGCACGGTCATCCAAACCTAAACCCAAAAAAAAGTATGTATATGCCTTTTTCATGCAAATAAAGCTTTCTTTTGGTGGTATTTGATCACCACTGTTTTTTTTTTTTTAAATGAAAATTCAGATTGGATAAAATTCGGTTTCCATGCGAATGTCTGGCAAGAGCTGAATTTGGGTGAACGGCGATGTATTGTTGTGCATAGAAATTGCTTTGCCCCACAATCAAATGATACAGATCTTCCATGAAAAACAGCCAGGGGGCTAAATGCTAGTGCTGGCAGTGAACGGGACTGATCCTGCTAACACTGCATTTTTGGGGACATTATACTAAAGCGGCACTAGTATAGTTCTGTTTGTGATCAATATATTGATCCATACAAACACTATACTAGTAATGGCGGTGATCAGCAACCTGTAGCGTGAGTGCGATAGTGTGCAGGCAATCTAATGCTAGCTGACCCTGGCTGGGAGGGGCCGTAACTGACCCTGATGCTATCTGATGTCAGTAGTGGCAGTAATACAGTTATCAGTGAAAAATTGTATATACTGCCACTGTACTAATGGCACTGGCTGGGTGACGGGGTGATCAAAGGGTTAATAAGGGCGGTCAAAGGGTTAAATGTGCTAATCTAATTTGTGTGTGTGTGTGTAAAATGTAGTGCTTTTACTCCACAGTGTGGAGCATTAAGACAAATCCATTTAAAAACGTAGTGCAAATTGGCAACTCACTGTTCAGCAGATAGAGTACGCATGTAAAACATCTTAGGAGGTTCCCCAGGGTGGTCTGGATGGTTTATTGTGACCTCTGTAGTCCAAGCCAGGAAGTAAGACAATGAGGAGCGGCCGACTGCTGCAAGGACTGGCATGGAGCGCAGGATGGCGTCAGACTGGAAGTGATGTCACCAATGGGACTGCCCACTTTACGGAGTTACGTCCCCTTGGTGACCTCAATTCTGGTCCATCCTGCATTCCATGCTGGTCCTTGCCGCTCCTCAATACCTTAATTCCTAGCTTGGACTACAGCGGTCATGATAGACCATCCGGACCACCCTGGGGAACCTCCTAAGATGTTTTACATGCATACTCTATCTGCTTAATAGTGAGTTGCCAATTTGTACTCCTTTAATAAATGGATTTGTCTTACTGCAGTTCTACTGCACTTAGTCTGGCGCTCCTCTGTGTCTTCTCTCTAAAATGAGAGAATCCCTGGTGGTCAAAGACATCCCCACTATTCCTGTTCTGGGGACAACTCAAATATGGGATTTTCTTTTACTTTCACTTTCAGTGATAATGGTTATCAAGACTAATAGAGAGGGTGAATCTCCATAACAGGGGCAGTTAGGGAACAGTAATTAAAACCTGGCAGATGTTTAATTCCCTCTCCACTCTATCCAAAACTAACAAAATGTTTTGCCTTTTAGTTATACTTTAAAGTGACTCTAAAGGTTGTAATTTAAAAGAAAACATAAAAATGAACATGTTATACGTACCTGCTCTGTGCAATGGTTTTGTACAGAGCAGCCTCTTATTTTTGGGTCCACCGCTGGTGGTCCTGGCTCCTCTCCCCAGCTGAGTACCCCCAACAGCAAATCTCCTGCTATGCGGTACTCAGGCAAGCTGGCTCCACATCCATGCTCCTGTGAATGAACATTGTCCATTCACACACATAGCATGGCTTGGCCCCACCCCCCACTCTCTCCTCATTGGTTGGCTGTGTGAGCCAATGAGAAACCTTGGTGAACCATGGCTCTCATGCATATCACTTGATCGAGATGGGGTTCAGGTAAGTATAGGGGGAGCCGTGGGGGGAGCTGCACTGAGAAGGTTTTTTACCTTAATGCATATAATGCATTAAGGTAAAAACCTTCTACCTTTAGAACCACTTTAAGGATATTCAGCTTTAACCATCAGCTTTTCACTGGTAGATCTTGGTTGAGATATACTTGCTTGCCAACATTCCGTCCGTGAGGTTAAGGGTTGAGTATCCAAAGATTTAGTTTTTCCCTTACAAGCATTCTTGTTTTTGTTGACCACTTTTGCTGTTGGTTTATGTTTTCTCCTGTCTGTTGTTTCCTTATTGTGGTTGCTGGTTTGCCTCCACTTTACTGCTGAGGTCCATCATTTCAGATAACAACCTCTCCCTAGTGGTGCTGCCTGTTCTGCTCTGGAACACCATATTTTTCTTTTTGCCCATCCTTATAATAGAAATTTCCATATTGCTTCCCTTTTCATTTGATCTCTTCAATGGCATTTTAGTGGCTCATCCTCAAGTTGGATGCCTCACACGTCTAAGAATTACTATATTCCTGTATGGCCTTATGTACTACTTGCTTAAAAAACTAAGACAAGATAATTAGGGAATATATTAGTCCTGCAGTTGAAAATCATGTTATAGATCACAGGTGACATTGCACGCTTAATATTTTTTCTCAAGTTAAAAGAACTAATTATAATGTAATGAAGTAGCATAGACAACCTATCCCAACCAACCCCATTCTTTTTTAATTTAGGCAGCATTAGAGCAGAAATATATTATTCTGCTGGTCTTGAGCACCAGACTAAGGTTTTTACAGGAATGATTGATTACTTTTGGGCCTTCTTCTTGAAATGAAATTGAATGAAAGTTCTAAAAGAAGTCAGTTTTGTGCTAGTCTAGTGTGATCTTCCAGTGTCCTCCCCACAGCTGTAGTCAATGTGTCCAACCATATAGTAGCTGGTCTCCCTCTTTGTTTTGTGCCTCTGATCTTTCCAAACATTATTTCCTTCTCTAGTGATCTCTCTCTTCTAACAGTGTGACCAAAATAGGACAGTCATAACTTCATCATTTGGGCTTCTTGTGACATACAGTAGCTGGTTTCATCTCTTAGTTAATTGATCTGTTAGTTCTATGCGCTGTCCGCAGCCATATACTATCCTTCTTCAGCAAGAAAGCCCAAATGAGTCGATCTTCTTTTTGTCCTGTTTTCCTTGTGTCCAGCTTTCACAGCTGTAATTGACAACTTGACAAATTGAGAAGATGAGTGCTTGGACGAGTCTGATCTTCTTTTTGAGTGTAATTTCTTTACCTTTGAATACTTTGTGAAGAGTCTTAACGTTTTGTGTACCAAGTGCTATACTGCGGAGCATTTTGTCACTACTAGTTGCTTCTTTGTTTATAAAATTGCCCAGGAAATTAAAATGTTTTACAACTTCTATTGTATCATCATCAGGCTCAAAATCGTCATCATTTTCTGGGCTCGTGATCTTTGTCTTGTTTATATTCAGTTCTAATCCCATGTTTTGGCTATGACTTTCCTCAGTAAATGCAGCATATCTTCTTTGCTGCTGGTGATGAGTGTTGTGTCATCTGCATAGTGCAGGTTGTTTATGTTTCGACCACTAACTTTGATACTGACAGACTCTTCTTCCAAATTTGCATTTCTGATTTGGTTTCACCATATAGGCTGAGCAGGCAAGGTGACAACATGCATCCCTGCCTGATGCTTCATGTTATTGGAAGCCAGTCAGTGTTGCCGTATTCAGTGCTTACTGCAGCTTCTTGATTTTTTTTTTTTTTTTAGTTTATCAAATGAGTTATGCGTTTTAGTATTCCCATTTGCAACATAGTCCTCCACAATTTATCATGATCCACACAATCAAACACTTTAAAGTAGTCAGTGAAGTAAAAGTATGCAGCCTTTTTTCTAAAAAGGATAAGTATACTTTTGTATAAATATTTCTTTACCTTCCATAAGCATCTCCCCAAAATGTTTTGTACTTACCTGTCAAAACTTTCAGATCTAGGGAGCCAGCACAGCCGACACTGCAAATTCGTCTAGTCAGTCCCTTGGTTCTTGTGCAGAAACACCCCATTTAATTATATAGAAAGGCTGTCTATTAATCATCCAAATAATAGACATAACATAAGGAAGAAGGAGATTGTTTCACATATATAGCACTACCTCCTTAGGAGTCGCTGAGTTTTAGGACCCCCTACAGCTCTGCAAAGCCAGGCAAGACGAATTTCCTTCCACACCTGCATGCTGAAGTCAGCAAACAGTCCTTGAACTTGATTTTGATGTTTTAGGGACCCAGAAACTGCCCCTTAGCAAAACTGCCCCAGATGAGAAGCTAGTTGGGTTTTCCACCTGACTGTTCTCTCTCCCTATCCAGCCCAGGGGGTGCAGGACTACGCACTCTGTCTCTCCTATGAGCTTGGTGGGTTGGTGACTGCTTCAGGCCCCACGCTGGGCTGGCTCCTTCCCTGTTCCACAGGCTGTCCCCCTCACAGGCTCCACATTCCATCCTTCATTCAATCTCCCACCCGACACACTACTCTCCTGCTGATCAGGATCTATCATACTTAAGGGCTGCCCTGACCCCATGCCAAGCCTCCTGCCTGGGGATTGGTCAGAGTCCCTTGAGCATTCAGTTTAGCCCTTCCTTACCCCCACCTACTGCCTTCCAGAACCTTCTCAAGCTTCCAGAGCAGGAAGAGGTATCAGAGAAATGACCTGCAGAGCCCTCAGCCCCGACCTAAAATAATCTGGCTGACTCTGCCAAAAAAAACAAAACAAAACTAACTAGCTCCCCCTAGCTAAACTTGAAGGGCAGTACACATATGGGCAGGAGAAATGAGGGACTCGGTTTCCAGAGTTTGCCATAGTGGCTGTGTGGCACTCCATGTACCATACAGCATGCATATACAAGGGTGTATATAACTTTATGGGGGTGCTGGTGGGTGGGGGAAAAAGGATTATTATATACCAGTATAATCCTTAACAAATTTATATAGTGTCATCATATTCTGCAGTGTTTTGCCATAGATATTACAGCATTCATATCAGATCAGCACTGGAACCAGTCTTTGCAGAAGCCAAGCGAGCAGCTGTTATATTTTTTGAAGAAAGGAAATGCCTTGAAATACAGGAAACACACATCAACTAAGTGCATATCCTGATAGAAACTCAAATCCCAGAACTGCAAGACAACATTAGTAATCAGCTTAAAATTATTTATTGCCTCAGTGCTCGCCATAAACATTCTCAGGCAATCAAATATAGATTTATTACATAATAAGGCATACAAGTGGTTCTGGACCTTGCATAAATAACCAAATAACTTGCAAATATATATTCCCAAACTCTTAGTAAACAATTGGGATATGTTCTTAATACATAAATCTAATTCGGACAGTCCAAAAGTCCCTGGCAAAAGTCTCCAAACTACACAAACAGCATTTCAAAGCAGAACAGGAATAATTAGAGAAAATCTGCAGTTTTGATTTCATTTAATCTTAGAAACTTTATCAGAGCAGTGGCTTAATTTACCTATTCAGATTTATACATTAAAAAAACCTTACAGAAATATTATAACAGTAATAAAAAACAAGCCAAAAATAAAATACACGTTTGTATAGGTGATTAAATAACTAATGGGTTATTTAAAGGTTTAACACTGACCTCTAGTGGAATATTAGAAGACTACACATTCAAAGTTTTAACAAATCTAGATGAAATGCTGTCAGTAAAAATGGTATGCAGAATTAAAATCATTGTTTTATATGTTATATGTATATTCTGTTCAATTTTTAAGATAATTTCTGAGCCTTTTTAAAGAAAAAAAATAGATTTATGTTGGTCACTTTTTCCATATCCATTCTATAGGAAAAATCATGGAGTATCCTGCTTGTAGGTATGTAATTCAAATTAATATGGGCTGGCTTTTTTTTAAATCCATTTCATATAGAATCTGTTGAGCCATGGCTGAAATATCACAAACAAAATGAGGTAACAACACTCAGTTGTCCTTTATGATGGATTAATGTCCTTTCAACCTATATCAATAAACAAACTTTTCTATAGAACTGAAAGAGAATGACTGATATAGTGACTTGCTGTCTGCATAGATTGTTCGTTTTCAGTACAGTTAGTGATCATTAGTACTTCCTGTAGACACAAGTTCCTGTTCCAAAATTTCATTGATTTCAATATTTAGTTTTTGTTTTGGCTTATATAGTCTTGCTAGTAAAATTATATTTTTTATAATTATTTTTTTTTTACTTATTTGCTCTGTTGTCACCATAACAAAAAATGAATAGAAGTCTATGATTTTAGAGTTGTCAACAGAACAGGAGAAGAAGAGAAATCTTCCAGTCGCCTGTCTGTTGTCAGCTGTCAAAAGTTGAATTTCCTCTGAGACTCAACCCTAGATTCTCTCAAACAGGCAGCATGTACACTGATTATGATATTTTAGGATATAATAATTTAATTGTGCAATAGTACTTAAATTGGGACTACACTGCATCTAAGCACCACAAACCAAAAACACTATTTTAATTATTGTTATTATTCATGGAAAACTCACCCATCCATCCATGTCTCCATGCTTTGGTTTGCTGAGAAATCACGTTAAACCCCCCCCCCCCCACCACCATAACATTTCTGGCTGTTGCCATCTTGAGTAAGGGCAGATGATTTCTGTGACACTTAGTTCCTCTAATCCATCTGCCCCTAGCTCAGACATGAAGGCAGGAGGGTGTTCATTAACTGAGAAAATACCCCCCTCCGAAGACTCCTGGGATGTTTGATATAATTTGTTTAAATAATGATAAATAATAAAAAAAAACTGTGCTACATGCGTGAAAAGGTGCTAAATACCGCTATTAAACAAACAATAACTGTATAAACACATAAACAAAATGCTGCCACTCTAAAAATAAATAGATGAAACACATAAAAGAACAAGTGATCAAGTAGTGCATAAACTCTTATCCGTGTGAAAAATTACAAATATATATGTAAATAGAAAAATTAAATAAAACATATTTAAAAATATAAAAAATAAAAGAAGTGTATAGTCCCCAAAAAAGTTAAAATGATATTACTTTATCCACCAAAAAGTTCTTCAAAAACTTCTTAAAGGATGATCACCACATGAAAAAAATCAAAACTCAAATAATGACCATGTAAGAGAAAAGAAGAGAATACACCAATGGTGCAGTACAAAACAAAGCTCCTTTATTGCAAAAGTGGACTGTCACTTACAAGACAAAAGAAAATTAAAATCCCAAAGATGTTGCATAAATGTGCCTTAGGGAAAGAAAGCCGAGCCAGTGCTCTCACCACCATTGGACACTCGATCACTGACACTCCTGTGTCACTTCTGGTTCCGGTCGGCATCACTTCTGGTCGCCACACAGCCACGACCTATGGTGAGTGTACACCTGAGAAGGGGGAACCCCATACTTTTCACAAAACATATTTTTTCACGTGGTGATCATCCTTTAAGAAGGTTTTTGAAGAACTTTTTGGTGGATAAATTAATATCGTTTGGACTTTTTTTGGGACTATACACTTCTTTTATTTTTTATATATTTGTTTTATTATTTTTTATTTGATTCATTTTTCTGTTTACATATATATTTGTCATTTTTCACACAGATAAGAGTTTATGCGCTACTTGATCACGTGTTAAGTGTTCTTTTATGTGTTTCATCTAATTATTTTTAGAGTGGCAGCATTTTGTTTATGTTTATACACAGTTATTTTTTGTTTAATAGCAGTATTTATCACTTTTTCACGCATTTAAAATAGTCAATATTGATTGAGAGAGTGAAGTTCCGCTTTAATATTTTAAATACTGCTAATTATTTTTTTTCAATTGAATGTTACACAGTTATGCATTTTTAACCTTTATTTGATCAGTTAATCATTTTAATAATTATGTGAATCAATTTGGTTAACTGCTTAGTTGCTATTTTTGATTTTGTTCAGATACATAAAAGTTACAGTGTTACACCAATCTGACTGATGCGTAACAAAACTGTGCAATTTGTTGTTATGGAAGAGGCAACAGCAGAATAGAAAACAGTCTCATTAAGGCTAGGTTCACATGTGTGCTGGTGGTGCCGCTGCAGATCCTCACGAAAATCCGTGCAGCCGCACCACCCGCACAGAGAAATGCGGACCCGCGGGTGGCTGCCATTAGTTCTAATGGCATGCCGCCCGCACTGGAAAACACAACCAAACTGGGAATCGAGGTTCCCATGCGGGCTGCTTTTTCAGAAGAAGTGCAGGGACTTCTCTCCTGCGTGTCAGAGGGCACAGGAATCTATTAAGATGCATGGGCTCTTGTGCCTGTGCAAAATGCGGCCCGCACGGCTGCATATATGTTAACCAGGGCTAAAAGACTAAACTTCTTTGTACTTGAACTAACTGTACCTGGGACCATCCAAGGCTTAGCAATTCTGAGCAGATCTAATTTGTGATAGAATATACTTAGGTTGGAGAGCCCCATTACACAATTGCATTTTAGTAACATTCATGCTACTGCAGTGGCATCCCTAGGCAGGTGCAGGGGGTACACGCCGCACCGGTTGACACCTACCGCACGGGGTGACACCGAACCTGCTCCATTAAAAGGTAAGTTGTAAAGCAAGCTGACGATCCCCGCAGGATGGATGGGATCTGCGGATTGATCATAATGGTTTGGAGTCCGATCCATTATGCTCCCCAATCCGCAGATCCAATCCATCCTGCGGGGATCGTCGGCATGTAACCTATACGGGGTGACACCGGACCCGCTCCATGAAAAGGCAAGTTGTAAAGTAAGCCAACGATCCCCGCAGGATGGATCGGATCTGCGGATTGAGCATAATGAATTGGAGTCCGATCCATTATGCTCAATCTGCAGATCCGATCCATTCTGAGGGGATCGTCGGAGGGGGTGTCACCAAGTGTTACCGCACTGGGTGACACCAACCCTAGGGAAGCCCCTGTGTTACTGCAATGTACAGTAATGCATGTTACATGGCACTCCAACACACCTCCACAATATACCTGCATTGCAGCACACTGCATGGCACTGCAACACATGGTAGTGCACTACAGTATGAATGGACTGAACACAGAGCATGCTATCACGCATCAATCCAAGAGGATGGGTGTGAAGCCAGTCTAATGTTTTCATGTGTTAATGCGTGTTAAACCCAGGTGCAGCAACACATATGTTCAACGCACCAAAAAGCATGAAAAGTATATTGAGCATGAGTGGCACTCTTTTAGAATTACATGATCAGTCCTGATGTTGTAATTAGAGAAAAGCTGCTGTAAAATTCTGTCTGCCTGTCACACAAGCAGAAAAAATATATTCCTGGGGGTGTTCTATATGCACAAATTGTTGCCATGGTTACAAATAGCTTGAATAGCTAATACACATGCTATATCAAATATTTTACAACAGTGGAGCAAACCTTTAAACAATGACTGTGTGTTTAAAGTCTGAAGGAAATGTGTTAAAAACAAGAGTGTAGGAAAGTCTGCAATTTAAAAAAGTAGGATTTTATCCACTAAGTCTGTCTGTGCATTGCCTAATATTACAAAGGAAGCCTGGGAACAGCCATTTCAAGTAATTTTATGCAATATCTAAGGAGAGAGCAATGTTGATAGTTTCAATCCTACTGCATGTTCTCTGCAGTTTTGCTCTATCAGGGGTTTAAATGAAATGCTCCAAGACTGCTGGCCTTCTACTGTTGATTACTCAGCAATGTCAGCACAAAAAGCAATTTCAGCGTTGCTCAGCTTGCACTACATCATTATGATATTGACTTGTGACAAATTCATTTTAAAGTTGAACTCTGAGAAAAAAAAAAAAGATTTAACTTCATGTTTTGCCTAGGTCATGATGAATAAAATGAAATACTTGCCTTATTCCATGCTCCTGCAGGTTTCCTCCTCTTTGTGCAACCGGGTCCCTGGTCATGGTAGGAGTCCTGCATTGTACGGGAGGATGCACAGGGTGCTTGGCAGTGGAGGTGAGCTTTAGACAGCACAGGAGTTTTCTGTGTCTAAAAACTATGGTATATATATTTGAAAATTGATCAATCCTGATGTACCGACTACCTATCTCGATTCTTGAAATGCTAGGACAGTAAAAATACCCTCCAAATGACCCCGTTTTGGAAAGTAGACAGTTCAAGGTGTTTAGGAAGAGGCATGGCAAGTTTTTGTCATGATTGTTTAAAAATGAAGATATAAATAAATATATTTAGCGTACTGTCACCAGAGCATCATCAAATGTGGTGGGGATCAGGAATACTGACTGGAGACAGTATGTAAAAAAAAAATAAAAAATTAAATACATTTTATTACATTTATTTTTAGCATTTCTTAATTTTTTTTTACATACAATTCAGTGACATTGTACTACTCTGGAGGCGTTATCAAGGATTATTTTTCTTTACACTGTTATTGCTTATAACATTGATGACCACTGTTAGGCTACATTCATACTAGCTTTGTCAACAGGCATCAGACAGGCGTTTGGGAAGCTTTTTTAACGCTTCTCAAACGCCTGTGAAAATTCTGCACATGGCAGCACACAGTGCTGTTCACACTGAAGCGTTAGCATTGCGGCAAAACTGGCGCCTGGTGTCGAGCCAGGAGGAGTTGAAGCCTCCCATTCAAGTCTATGGTGCTGCTCCTCAAACTCCTGGCAGGCGTTTGCAGTGCGGTTGTGACACGGTTGTGAGGTGTTTGCGGAGCATTAATACCATTTAACTTCATTACAGGCATTTGTGGGGAAGTCTTAACACTTGACAAACGCAAATCAAATGCCTCAAAACCATACATAGGGCCTTTGGGGAGCATTTGAGGAGTGTTAAAAACGCTTCCCAAACGCCTGTCAAACGCTATAGGGGCGTTTGGCAAGAGTTAGAAATAAAGTCAAGTGTGAACCAAGCAATTATTTTAACTGTCATGAATGGCTTTCATTCATGACAGCTTGCTTACTATTGTGATGCTGTGATTGGCCTTGATTGATCACAGTAGTAAGTAATCTGTCATGAATGGCTGCCATTCATGACAATTTTGTTTACATGTTATCATGTGATCGCTATGATTTTACATAGTGAGCACATGATATCCTGGCTGCTTACAGCTGCTGAGTACTTAGCACTGTGATTACAGGATCACACCGCTGCGCACTCCAGGGGGCACGCCAATGCTCATGAGCAGGGAGATGTACAGATACATTGCCATGCCTGCTCATGCCGCTGGACAGCACTAAATGTACTACTGCTGGTCACCAAGTGTTTACCCATATGGAAGAAAAATATATTTTAAATATATTTAAAAATATTCTTCCCAAATATATTGCCATATATTTGAAATGCTACAATTTTGGCCATATTCAATATATTTCAAAATATATTTCCATAAATCTCTACATATATATACTGCATGTTGAAATGCATTTTTATTACAAAATATATGAAAAATATTTTTAAGAATATATTTCAAATATACTGTATGTCTTTAAAAATACAAATCTACATTTTTATGTATGCTATACATATGCTAACATTTTTATGTATGCTATACATATAATATATGCTAAAATTACTTTTTTATATGTTTAAATATATTCTTCAGATTTTTTTTAACATATAAAAAAGTCATTTTAACATATCTACAAGCTCTTCAAAAAAAGAGAGCCCTCCTTCCAGCCAGACAGTTACACCCAACGTTCTCCTCTGAGTTTGACACTTCAAAGATTCTTAATTTCTCTCACCAAGACAGGAAGATTGCCACTAGAGATGAGCGAAGAAATGAAAAATTCGATTCGACTGATTCGGCGAATTCGTGGACAATATTCGATTCGAGTCGAATAAATTCGCTGTGAATTTAACTTAAAAAAGGGTGTTTCTAGGCTTCAGAGAGACTTAATATTAGTGCAGAACACTGTACCTTTAATTTAAATGCCCTTGGAGTCTGCTGGGGAAGAGAAATAATACTGTCTGTCAGTATGACATGCAGATGAGTGCCGTCGATCTTAGAATCACTGCACACTTCACTCCTTTGGCCAGTCACGGGGCCAAAACCAGTGTTTGGAGCCACAGTGTGGCGGTGGAGGCAGCAGCAATGGGAGGCCATACAGCAACCTATGACAAAATGGAAACCAGCAGGAGCGTGAGGAGACCTGAAAGTGGCACATGGCAGAGTGGGAGCAATGGGAGGCGGTACAGGGACCCAGGTCACACTGTGGGCCCAGCAGCAGCGTGACCAGGCGGTACGGGGGCCCATGGCCGATATGGGGCTTGGTGGCACCTATGGAAGGCCTGTAATCTGCCAGCAACCTATGACAAAATGGACAACCGCAGGAGTGTGAGGAGATTTCAAAGTGGCACATGGCAGAGTGGAAGCAATGGGAGGCCGTACAGGGACCCAGGTCACACTGTGGGACCAGCATCAGCGTGAACAGGCGGTACGGGGGCCCATGGCCGATTTGACCTCATTCATCCCATAGTCCTGCCGACTCACGAATAGCGTGGCCTCCTCAAAGGGCCTGAGCAAGCGCAGGTGTCACACATGAGCTGACAATGGCTGACATCTAAGTTACACAGGGAGTACCTTTATCCGCTTTTAACATCAGGAAATCTGTGATGGCCTTTAGCTGTTCGTAAAGGCGGTCTAACATATGTAGGGTTGAATTACACCTTGTTGCAACGTCACAGCATGAGGAGTCGGTACGGGGGCCCATGGCAGATTACATGTCTGGCAGCAGCTATGTGAGGCCCGTAATCTGCCTGCACCCTATGTCAAAAAATTTAACACACCAGCAGTGTGAAGAGACCTGAAAGTGGCACATGGCAGCAGAGTGTGGCGATGGAGACAGCAGCAATGGGAGGCCGTACAGGGACCCATGACAGACTCTGGACTTGGCAGCAGCATGAGGAGGCGGTATATAGGGGCCCATGGCAGATTAGGGGCCTGGCAGCAGCTATGTGAGGCCCGTAATCTGCCTGCACCCTATGTCAAAAAATTTAACACACCAGCAGTGTGAAGAGACCTGAAAGTGGCACATGGCAGCAGAGTGTGGCGATGGAGACAGCAGCAATGGGAGGCCGTACAGGGACCCATGAGAGACTCTGGACTTGGCAGCAGCATGAGGAGGCGGTATATAGGGGCCCATGGCAGATTAGGGGCCTGGCAGCAGCTATGTGAGGCCCGTAATCTGCCTGCACCCTATGTCAAAAAATTTAACACACCAGCAGTGTGAAGAGACCTGAAAGTGGCACATGGCAGCAGAGTGTGGCGATGGAGACAGCAGCAATGGGAGGCCGTACAGGGACCCATGACAGACTCTAGACTTGGCAGCAGCATGAGGAGGCGGTATATAGGGGCCCATGGCAGATTAGGGGCCTGGCAGCAGCTATGTGAGGCCCGTAATCTGCCTGCACCCTATGTCAAAAAATTAAACACACCAGCAGTGTGAAGAGACCTGAAAGTGGCACATGGCAGCAGAGTGTGGCGATGGAGACAGCAGCAATGGGAGGCCGTACAGGGACCCATGAGAGACTCTGGACTTGGCAGCAGCATGAGGAGGCGGTATATAGGGGCCCATGGCAGATTAGGGGCCTGGCAGCAGCTATGTGAGGCCCGTAATCTGCCTGCACCCTATGTCAAAAAATTTAACACACCAGCAGTGTGAAGAGACCTGAAAGTGGCACATGGCAGCAGAGTGTGGCGATGGAGACAGCAGCAATGGGAGGCCGTACAGGGACCCATGAGAGACTCTGGACTTGGCAGCAGCATGAGGAGGCGGTATATAGGGGCCCATGGCAGATTAGGGGCCTGGCAGCAGCTATGTGAGGCCCGTAATCTGCCTGCACCCTATGTCAAAAAATTTAACACACCAGCAGTGTGAAGAGACCTGAAAGTGGCACATGGCAGCAGAGTGTGGCGATGGAGACAGCAGCAATGGGAGGCCGTACAGGGACCCATGACAGACTCTAGACTTGGCAGCAGCATGAGGAGGCGGTATATAGGGGCCCATGGCAGATTAGGGGCCTGGCAGCAGCTATGTGAGGCCCGTAATCTGCCTGCACCCTATGTCAAAAAATTAAACACACCAGCAGTGTGAAGAGACCTGAAAGTGGCACATGGCAGCAGAGTGTGGCGATGGAGACAGCAGCAATGGGAGGCCGTACAGGGACCCATGAGAGACTCTGGACTTGGCAGCAGCATGAGGAGGCGGTATATAGGGGCCCATGGCAGATTAGGGGCCTGGCAGCAGCTATGTGAGGCCCGTAATCTGCCTGCACCCTATGTCAAAAAATTTAACACACCAGCAGTGTGAAGAGACCTGAAAGTGGCACATGGCAGCAGAGTGTGGCGATGGAGACAGCAGCAATGGGAGGCCGTACAGGGACCCATGACAGACTCTGGACTTGGCAGCAGCATGAGGAGGCGGTATATAGGGGCCCATGGCAGATTAGGGGCCTGGCAGCAGCTATGTGAGGCCCGTAATCTGCCTGCACCCTATGTCAAAAAATTTAACACACCAGCAGTGTGAAGAGACCTGAAAGTGGCACATGGCAGCAGAGTGTGGCGATGGAGACAGCAGCAATGGGAGGCCGTACAGGGACCCATGAGAGACTCTGGACTTGGCAGCAGCATGAGGAGGCGGTATATAGGGGCCCATGGCAGATTAGGGGCCTGGCAGCAGCTATAGGAGGCCCATAATCTGCCAGCACCCTATGTCAAAAAATTCAACACACCAGCAGTGTGAGGAGACCTGAAAGTGGCACATGGCATGAGACACTGTGGACCTGGCAGCAGCATGAGGAGGCGGTATATAGGGGCCCATGGCAGATTAGGGGCCTGGCAGCAGCTATGGGAGGCCCATAATCTGCCAGCACCCTATGTCAAAAAATTCTACACACCAGCAGTGTGTGAGGAGACCTGAAAGTGGCACATGGCAGAGTGTGGCGATGGAGACAGCAGCAATGGGAGGCCGTACAGGGACCCATGAGAGACTCTGGACCTGGCAGCAGCATGAGGAAGCGGTATATAGGGGCCTATGGCAGATTAGGGGCCTGGCAGCAGCTATAGGAGGCCCATAATCTGCCAGCACCCTATGTCAAAAAATTCAACACACCAGCAGTGTGTGAGGAGACCTCAAAGTGGCACATGTTTGAGGCATGATTCATGGCGGATTTAGTCAGTTGTGTCAGGAACTGGTGGTTTGAAATCCAGACTAATCCACGCCTGATTCATTTTCACAAACGTGAGTCTCTCCACACTTTGGGTGGACAGTCGTGTCCTCCGCGGAGTTACAATACCTCCTGCCGCACTAAACACGCGCTCCGATGCCACGCTACTGGCCGGGCATGACAGCCTTTCAAGGGCAAATTCAGCTAGTTGGGGCCAAAGGTCAAGTTTCGTTGCCCAGTAGTCAAGGGGATTGTCTACCTCGGTTGGCAGGGTGCTGTCCAAGTAGGCCCAAGCCTGTTGTTTGAGCTCCTGCTCCAGGTCCACCTGATGCTGCTGCTGCTGCTGCGGCTGGTTAGTAGTTTCCTCACTGCGCTGGTGAAGAAAGCTACTCATCATCGACTGCAGACTGAGGCAGCCACTGCTGGTGGAGCTGCCACTGCTCCTACCACCCCACCCCTCCCCTGCTGCCATGCCAGCGGAACGCGAGCGCACAGGGCCCACAGTGTCGGAGGATGGACGTTGGCGCACAAAGGCAGAGACCAACTGACTACATAGGTGGTTTTTATAGTACGTAATTTTGGCCTCCCTCTCAGCAGGTGTGAAAAAGGCCACCATTTTGGACCGGTAGCGAGGGTCCAACAAGGTGGATAGCCAAAAGTCATCCCTCTGTCTGATGGTTATTATTCGGCTGTCGCTACGCAAGCAACCGAGCATGCTATGGGCCATTTGTGCCAAGGAATGCGAGGGACTCCCTGCCTCCATCTCCACAGCATACTGCCACGGTGCGTCTGGGTCCTCTGTCTCCTCCTCCTCCTCCTCTACCAGATGCTCCTGCTCCTCCACTCCTGTCCGCTGAGTGGAAAAACCACCCATTTCACTCAATAATTCCTGAGCACAAATGTCCTCCTCTACCTCCTCCTCTTCTTCCTGTCCTGCCCCCACAGGGGTCATGTGGCGTTGAGATCTGTGCGCCACGTCTACCGCACCCTGACCAGCCATTGTTAACAGCATTTGTTCCAGGACGTGCAACAGAGGAATGACGTCGTTCATCCCATAGTCCTGCCGACTCACGAATAGCGTGGCCTCCTCAAAGGGCCTGAGCAAGCGGCAGGTGTCACGCATGAGCTGCCAATGGCTGACATCTAAGTTACACAGGGGAGTACCTTTATCCGCTTGTAACATCAGGAAATCGGTGATGGCCTTTCGCTGCTCGTAAAGGCGGTCTAACATGTGTAGGGTTGAATTCCACCTTGTTGCAACGTCGCAGATCAGGCGATGCTGTGGAATTCCGTTCTGCCGCTGCAGCTCAATGAGGGTGTTCTTTGCGGTGTAGGAATGGCTGAAATGCATGCACAGTTTACGTGACATTTTAAGGATGTCTTGCAGTGGGATGGTGGATTTTAGGAACCGCTTGACAACCAGATTGAACACGTGAGCCATGCATGGCGCATGGCACAACCTTCCTTGACGCAGAGCAGACACCATGTTCTTTCCGTTGTCAGTCAACATGGTTCCGATTTTTAGTTTGCGCGGAGACAGCCATCTGTCGATTTCTCTGTTCA
Source organism: Staurois parvus (assembly GCF_062004578.1). Classification (NCBI taxonomy): domain Eukaryota; kingdom Metazoa; phylum Chordata; class Amphibia; order Anura; family Ranidae; genus Staurois; species Staurois parvus. The sequence goes on from NW_028317844.1 coordinate 18,777,499, forward strand.
TTACACTCAGCAGTTCCTCCCCTGTGTGACTACGTTCGCCAAGGCATACCAGGTGCAGCACAGCGTGACACCGTTGCGCCCTGCACATGTGATATGCCGGTCGGGTAATGGGACTTGGCACGGGGGTGGCGGCTGAGGACACGGCGGAAAAAGAGGTGGTAGAGGCGGACATGCTTGCTGGACCAAGGACGTGCAAACGTGGAGGCAAAAGCGTCGTGACCTGTCCAAGTTGCTGGTGCGGCTGTGCCGGCACCACGTTCACCCAGTGGGCCGTAAATGACATGTACTGTCCCTGACCGTAGTTACAGCTCCACACGTCGGCGCTGCCGTGCACTTTGGCAGAGACCGACATGCTCAAAGACTGGCCCACCATCTCTTCTACATGTGAATGCAGGGCTGGCACTGCCTTTTGGGCAAAGAAATGACGGCTTGGCACTCTCCACCGCGGCGCGGCACAAGCCATCATTTCTCGGAAAGGTGCTGAGTCCACCAGTTGGAAAGGGAGGGACTGCAGCACCAGCAACTTGGACAGGAGGACGTTCAGCTTTTGCACCGTCGGGTGCGTGCTCGCAAACTGTTGTCTCTTGGATACGGATTCCAAGAAAGACTGTTGACGGAATCCGAGAAGAGGAGTAGCAGGAGAAGGAGCATCTGAACGAGCGGAAGATGCCAATGAGCGACAACTCCCCTCAGCAGAGGTGTTGGAGCCTTGACTGGCTGATAGAGGGCGATTGACGACGTCGGGTGACGGAGCAAGTAACGGAGCGGGTGATGGAGCGGGGGCTGGGGCAGGCAGAACCGCCGTATGTTTATCACGGTTTTCCCAGGCCACCGAATGGTGACGCTGCATATGCTGACGCAACGCTGTAGTCCCAACATGGGCCCCCTGGCCACGCTTGCATTTCTGGCCACATAGTCGACATACGGCTACGTTTACTTCCTCGGGCGGCTTGAGGAAAAATTGCCACACCACCGAGTAGGAAACTTTGCCCCCGCTACTCTTCACTGGCTGACTGCTACTTCCTCCGTGCGCACCGGCACCACTACTGGCCGTGGTGGTAGGCTGCAGTGGAGCTGGTGCTCTACTCCATGGACGTTTGGCTCCACTGACACTGATGCGACCCTGCTGCTGTCTCCTGGGCAACCCACCGACTGTTTTGCTCGCTGCCAAGCTGCCACCCTCTTCTCCTGATGATGCGGAAGAAATTGCCTGATGACGACGAGGCTGCCAAGTGCGATCAACCTCCTCATCATCAAGTAGGGTCTCCGCCTCACTACTAGCCCCCTCGGCTGCGTCTGGGTCAGGAGACAGACCTGTCTCTAGACCGGCTACCGAGCCACTCTCCTCGCCAGTACTTGTTCGCTTGGCTGCTGAAAAGGCCGATGTCTCCCCCCGTTCCTGACCGCCCTCTGTTAGCTCTTCCTCACTGTACAGTGGGGCTGAGCCCACAGCATGCGATACTTCGCTTGGTGAGGGAACAGCAAAGGACAGGGGCAGGTAGAGGACACGTGATTTCAGTGGGCTTGGTCCCGGGCCATGCCAACTAACGGTTGTGTCTGACGTACCCACCGACCGTTGGCTGTAGGTGTCAGAGGTGACCTGGGAAGAGGAAGACGACCGAGCCAACCAATCAATGACGGCAGGGTTGTCGGTGGAGACACGACCGCTGGATGACACCGGGAGCACTGGCCTCTGGCTGCGAATACTGCTGCCTCGACCCCTTCCTCTGCTGCCACGTCTGCTCGCTCCTAAAACATTGCCTCCTCTGCCACTCCTCTGCATGTTGTCTGACATACTATTTAATTCAACGATTAGGTGTCCCTGAGTAACAATTCTCTGGCACTCAGTAACAATTCTGTCTGTCCCTGAGTATGAATTCTGTGGCCCTGAGTAACAATTCTGTGTCTGTGCGAGTAACAATTCTGTGTCTGTGCGAGTAACAATTCTGTGTCTGTGCGAGTAACAATTTTGTGTCTGTGCGAGTAACAATTCTCTGGCACTCAGTAACAATTCTGTCTGTCCCTGAGTAACAATTCTCTGGCACTCAGTAACAATTCTGTCTGTCCCTGAGTAACAATTCTCTGGCACTCAGTAACAATTCTGTCTGTCCCTGAGTATGAATTCTGTGGCCCTGAGTAACAATTCTGTGTCTGTGCGAGTAACAATTCTGTGTCTGTGCAAGTAACAATTTTGTGTCTGTGCGAGTAACAATTCTCTGGCACTCAGTAACAATTCTGTCTGTCCCTGAGTAACAATTCTCTGGCACTCAGTAACAATTCTGTCTGTCCCTGAGTATGAATTCTGTGGCCCTGAGTAACAATTCTGTGTCTGTGCGAGTAACAATTCTGTGTCTGTGCAAGTAACAATTTTGTGTCTGTGCAAGTAACAATTTTGTGTCTGTGCGAGTAACAATTCTCTGGCACTCAGTAACAATTCTGTCTGTCCCTGAGTAACAATTCTCTGGCACTCAGTAACAATTCTGTCTGTCCCTGAGTATGAATTCTGTGGCCCTGAGTAACAATTCTGTGTCTGTGCGAGTAACAATTCTGTGTCTGTGCAAGTAACAATTTTGTGTCTGTGCGAGTAACAATTCTCTGGCACTCAGTAACAATTCTGTCTGTCCCTGAGTAACAATTCTCTGGCACTCAGTAACAATTCTGTCTGTCCCTGAGTAACAATTCTCTGGCACTCAGTAACAATTCTGTCTGTCCCTGAGTAACAATTCTCTGGCACTCAGTAACAATTCTGTGTCTGTGCGAGTAACAATTCTGTGTCTGTGCAAGTAACAATTTTGTGTCTGTGCGAGTAACAATTCTCTGGCACTCAGTAACAATTCTGTCTGTCCCTGAGTAACAATTCTCTGGCACTCAGTAACAATTCTGTCTGTCCCTGAGTAACAATTCTCTGGCACTCAGTAACAATTCTGTCTGTCCCTGAGTATGAATTCTGTGGCCCTGAGTAACAATTCTGTGTCTGTGCGAGTAACAATTCTGTGTCTGTGCAAGTAACAATTTTGTGTCTGTGCGAGTAACAATTCTCTGGCACTCAGTAACAATTCTGTCTGTCCCTGAGTAACAATTCTCTGGCACTCAGTAACAATTCTGTCTGTCCCTGAGTAACAATTCTCTGGCACTCAGTAACAATTCTGTCTGTCCCTGAGTAACAATTCTGTCTGTCCCTGAGAATGAATTCTGTGGCCCTGAGTAAGAATTCTCTGGCACTCAGTAACAATTCTGTCTGTCCCTGAGTAACAATTCTCTGGCACTCAGTAACAATTCTGTCTGTCCCTGAGTAAAAATTCTGTGGCCCTAATAACGTTTCTGTGGCCCTAAGTAACAATTCTCTGGCACTGAGTAACAATTCTGTCTGTCCCTGAGTATGAATTCTGTGGCCCTAACTAGCGTTTCTTTGTCCCTAAATAACGATTCTGTGGCCCTCATTAACAAGTCTGTGTCCCTGAGTAATGGTTCTCTGTCCCTAAGTAACTTCTCTCTGTCCCCAATTCTCGTTTCTGTGGCCCTAACTCTGTCCCTGTCCCTAGTACAGAGCGGTCTGCCTCTGTTCAATGACTGCAGGCAAATGAAGATTTCCAAAATGGCCGCTATATATACCTCGACCATTACACAGTGCTGGCTGGCTGGCTGCTGATTGGCTGATGCGATCACATGTCGTTGAGGAATGCATTATGGGGCAGCGCGCCTTGTCTGCGCGCCTTCCCCGACATCCCCGCTCCGTCGCCGCACATGTCAGCCGCCATTTTCGGAAAAATTTTTCCGATATTCGACTCGAATTCCACTTCGGATACTTCGATTCGCTCATCTCTAATTGCCACCATTGATAATAAAAAATGCCTCTCTCACTCCACAGAACAGTGTTTGAAATTTCCTCAGGAAGTTGATTTGGTTTCTTTATCAAGTGTATATACAGTTTCAAGTAGTGGTGGAACCTGCACAGAATTTGTTTCATCATGCAACTGTGCTTCAGCTGCTTTGTTTTTCTTGAAACCTCTCAAAATTGCAGCAAGATATTTATAACAATTAGCAGTTAAAATGGTAGTAAAGATTGTTTGTTTACTTGTACCTACAGGTAAACCTATAATAAGGCTTACCTGTAGGTACTGTAAATATCTCCTAAATGTGCACAATTAACCACTTGAGCTCCTGAGGATTTACTCCCCTTAATGACCAGGCCTCTCTTTGCTACTCGGCGCTGCACTAATTCAACTGATAATTGCGCAGTCATGCAATGCTGCACCCAAACGAAATTTACGTCCTTTTTTCACACAAATAGAGCTTTCTTTCGGTGTAATTTGATCACCTGTGCGCTTTTTATTTTTCACGCTATAAACAAAAAAAAGGCCAAAAATTTTGAAGAAAAACAATATTTTTTATTTTCAGCTATAAAAAATATATAGTAAACTCAAAGTTAGTTATAAATTTAGGCCAAAATGTATTCTGCTACATGTTTTTGGTAAAAAAAATCCCGATAAGTGTATATTGATTGCTTTGTGTGAAAGTTATAGCGTCTACAAACTATGGTATAAATACTGCAATTTACGCCATTTTTTTGCTATACAGCGCTGCGCTAGTTTAACGGACAATTGCGCGGTCATGCAATATGGTACATAAATGAAATTTACATCCTTTTTTTCCCCACAAATTGAGCTTTCGGTGGTAATTGATCGCCTGTGCGGTTTTTATTTTTTGCGCTATAAAAAAAAGGCTGACAATTTTGAGGAAAAAAAAAATTATATTTTGGACTTTTTGCTATAAAACATGTCCAGTAAAAAAAAATGCAAAAATCAAATTTAGTCATAAATTTCTGCCAAAATGCATTCTGCGACATGTCTTTGCTAAAAAAAAAACCCCAATACGTGTAAATTAATTGGTTTACGTGAAAGTTATAGCGTTTACAAATGGCGGGAAAGACACTGGGATTTTTAGGTTTTTTTTAAACTAATAATGGCGGGGATCAGTGAATTATGGCGGCGATCAGTGACTTATGGCAGCGACCAGCGACTTATGGCGGGACTGCGGCGGACATTCTGACATTGGGGGGTACTGACTTGGGGTCACTGACATCCCCAAAAACACTAATACAGTGATCAGTGCAAAAAAAAAAAACTGACACTACTAATGGCAATGGGGAAGAAGGGGTTAACTTTATTTTGCAGGGAAGGGTTATAGGAGTGAGGGGAGTGTTTTACTAGGGGGCGGGGATGTGTACTGGGCGGGACAAGGCTGATCGAGAAAGAGAAACTGTTCTCTCGAACAGCTCATCCTCGAGCTGACAGGGAAGTGACAGACAGCACAGCTACTGCAGCTGTGCTCTCTGTCACTGTTTGCCGCCGATCGCCAGGACATAGCCGCTAAGGAGCGGCTGTGACCCGGCGACTGACATCTGCGGCGGTGATCCGCGGGACAGATAGGGCGGCGTTGCGCCTCGCGCGCGCCCCCTATTTGTTTACAAAACACACATTTTAAAACGTGGTTTTGCCTGCGAGTGCCGCCCTGCCACCGTATATGTACAGTGGCAGGGCGGCAAGTGGTTAAGGAGATATTTACTTTTGTATTATTATTATTATTCTACAGTATTTATAAAGCGCCAACAGTTCACTCAGCGCTGTACATTACAAAGGGGGACAGAACATGCGACAGTACAGTAACAATACAGTGCGATACACGAGGGGTTCGAGGGCCCTGCTCTTTCGAGCTTACAATCTAGGAGGGAGGGGATAGTCGTACAGGAGGAGATAGCTGTGGGGGATGGAGTGGTAGGAAGAGTGGAGGAGGTCGGCAAGCTAGCAGGGGGTGGGGTAAGCTTCCCTGAAGAGGTGGGTTTTCAGGGTACGCCTAAAGGAGAGGAGAGTAGGTGATAGTCTGATGGGTTGGGGCAGGGAGTTCCAGAGGATGGGTGACACCCTGGAGAAGTCCTGGAGGCGGGCATGGGAGGAGGAGACCAGGGAACTAGAGAGAAGGAGGTCTTGTGAGGAGCGGAGTGTGCGTGTTGGGTGGTACTTGGATATTAGGTCGGTGATGTACTGTAGTTTGGGGCAGTATGGTGGACAGCTTTGTATGTCAGTGTTAGGATTTTGAATTTGATCCATTGCGCAATCAGAAGCCAGTGGAGGGATTGGCAGAGGGGGGGTGGCGGAAATGGAGCGGTTGGTAAGGTGAATGAGTCTGGCTGCCGTATTCAGGATCGACTGAAGTGGGGATAGCCTGTGGCGAGGCAGGCCAGTGAGGAGGGAGTTGCAGTAATTGAGTCGTGATATGATGAGGGAGTGGATGAGCTGTTTTGTAGTTTCTGGGGTTAGGAACGTGCGGATTTTGGTGATGTTGCGGAGGTGGAGTCTGCATGAGTTTGTCAATGATTGGACTTGGGGCTGAAAGGATAGGTTGGAGTCCAGAATGACACCAAGTACTCTGGCTTGCGGGGCGGGCCTAATAGTGGCATTGTTGGATGTGATGGAGAAGTCAATGGTGGGTGGTTTGCGGGATGGGGGGGAAGACTAGGAGCTTGGTTTTGGAGAGGTTCAGTTTAAGGAAGTGGAGCGACATCCAGTCTGATATGTCGTTCAGTAGGTTTGTGATTCGGGCGAAGACTGAGGTGGTGAGGTCGAGGGGTTGAGAGATAGATTTGTATGTCGGTGGTATAGAAGTGGTAGTTGAAGCCGTGAGAGTATATAAGTTGGCCAAGAGAGGAGGTGTAGATGGAGAAGAGAAGGGGCCTGAGGACGGAGCCTTGAGGGACCCCAAGAGAGAGGGGGGAGTGAGGGGGGAGGTGGTAGCGTTATAGGTAACGTTGAAAGAGTGTTTTGATAGGTAGGGTGAGAGCCGTAGTGGGGAGATGGAAGTAGTGAGGGTCCGATGTATAGTTGTTTTGGGGGAGTAGGGGGGTAGTGGGAGGAGATTTTGTGAATGGAGGAGAGGAGTACGAGGAGGAGGAGTGCAGGTGGCATATTGTGAGTGGAGTGCTGGTCAATTGAGGGAGGTGAAAGGTTTCACATCAGGGCGTATAATTGCGGAGAGTATGTCGAGCAGTTGCGGAGGAGTTCATCTGTGGGAGGGAGAGTGATGGGCAGCTAGGTCTACTGCTGGCTAGTCACGGCAGTCTGAAGTAGTAGCACCAGTGCACGTGCTCTGAAGGAATGGCAAATCCATGGCGTTCCTTTAGAGCTGCATGCCGTGAACAGTGACTCCTGTGCACATGCACAGGAGTGACATCATCGCGGCTTAACCATTCAAGCCTCCAGAGCCCACAAGCCTGGAAGAAGGATTGGGTGAAGATGAAAGCCTTGTCAGCTGTAACAGCACACAACTGGAGGGCTCTGTTTTACGGTAAGTTTCACATAATGTGCTAGTATGTGATGTATACTAGCACATTATGATATTGCCTTGCAGGGAATTTTTTTTTTCTATTATTACTATTAATTTTACTACCGCTTTAACTGATGTAGTGGTGAAGATGACCCACTGCTCATTCCCCAGTACCACAAAGCTTGATTGGCATTTGCCACTGAACACCAGAATTGGCAAGTCTTCCACTGGCGCCCTGTGCTTTTCAAAGATGAGAGCAGGCTCACCCTGAGCACATGTGACCGACATGAAAGGGTCTGGAGACGCCATAGAGAATGTTATGCTGCCTGTAACATTGTTCAGCATGACCATTTTGGTCGTGGGTCAGTCATGTTCTGGGGAGGCATATCCATGGAGGGATGCACAGACCTCTGCAGACTGGACAATGACACCCTGACTGCTATTAGGTATCGCAATGAAATCCTTGGACCCATTGTCAGACCCTACACTGGTGCAGTGGGTCCTGGGTTTCTCCTGGTGCAGGACAATGCCCGGCTTCATCCTGGAGGATGAAGGAATTGATACCATTGAATGGCCCCCATGCTCGCCTGACCTAAATCCAATAGAACACCTCTGGGATATCATGTTTTGGTCCATCCTACTCCGCCAGGTTGCACATCAGACTTTCCATGAGCTCAGTGATGCCCTGGTCAATATCTAGGAGGAAATACCCCAGGACACCATCCGTCGTCTCCTTAGGAGCATGCCCGATGTTGTTTGGCATGCATACAAGCACGTGGGGGCCATACAAACTACCGAGTACCATTTTGAAATGCTGCAGTAAAATTTCAGCAAAATGGACTAGCCTGCTGCATCATTTTTTCACTTTGAATTTTGGAGTGTCTTTGAATTCAGTCCTCTGTAGGTTGATCATTTTCATCAAACGATGGGGCATCCTTACATTCAATATTGCCAAAAGTATTGGGACACCCCTCCATATCATTGGACAATTTCATGCTCCCAACTTTGTGGGAACAGTTTGGGGATGGCCCCTTCCTGTTCCAACCTGACTGCACACCAGTGCACAAAGCAAGGTCCATAAAGACATAGATAAGCGAGTCTGGGGTGGAGGAACTTGACTTTCCTGCACAGAGTCCTGACCTCAAACCGATAGAACACCTTTGGGATGAATTAGAGCGGAGACAGAGAGCCAGACCTTCTCATCCGACATTAGTGCCTGACCTCATAAATGCGCTTCTGGAAGAATGGTCAAATATTCCCATAGACACACTCCTATACCTTGTGGACAGCCTTCCCAGCATAGTTGAAGCTGTTATAGCTGCAAAGGGTGAGTCAACTCAACATTAAACCCTACAGATTACAGACTACAATATAGTGTACACATACACTGAAGGCCCCCCTAATGATCCTGTAGTCTTGGCTCTAAGTAACACCCCTGTGAGAGGATAATCTCTGTTATAAGATATCCTTGTTTTTTGTGCCATAACCTGGTTTAAAATATTGTGATAATCTGGAGATAACCTTGTATGAGATTGCTATTCCTACTGATGATGGCAAAAAATGTGCAACCAAAAATTGTATTGGAAAAAGCAGATATTTTGCCGTGTGCCTCTTGTACCAAATGGTAAGGGCTTTAATAAGGGTCCATGAAGCAATCAGCTAACTATTAGGTCATCTTTTTACTTATAGTAGCTGAACTTTCCCCCCTTCCTAGTGCAGCAGGGTAATTACCATTTTCCCACTCTGTGCAGGATGGATGGATGGCAGAGTAGTTAGCGTGGTCAGACAGGCCAGGTCAGCAACGTGCGTGCAGCAAGGTACCAAAGGAGCAGGCAGAGAATGGTCAGGGTCACAAGCTGGGTTTAGTAACTCACGGGCAGCACGGTACAGGGGATCAGGCCGAAGGATGGTCAGGCAAGCCAGGGGTTCATGTCCATTTTGCTCGGTAACTGCTCATAAACCAGGTCTGTGCACTTCTTGGTTTTGAGTTGCAGAAAAGATTAGTGAACACAAGTTTACCCCATAAAGCCATAAATCTGCTTCTCAATGCTGTTGTGTTTTCTGGTTACATGCCTTCAGCCAGTCAGGAGAAGCAGGCCAGACTGGACATTCCAGAAACAAAATGTCCCTTTAACCCATTCACTGACAGAACTGTTTTGCATTTGTCATACGCATGTGTCAAGAATCATATACAGGGGCAGACTGACAACTCATGGGGCCCCCGGGCAATAGGGGATCATGGGGCCCCTGTGTCCTTGCCCAAACTCAAAATAGCCTATAAAAAAGGTACCAGGGGCATCTCATGGGGCCCCCTACTGACCCCGGGCCCTCGGGCAGTGCCCGAGTTTCCAATTGGTCAGTCCGCCCCTGACTGGAACCCACTTCTAATCTTTAATAAAGTAATATCAGCCAGTAGGGTAGAGTGGAATTCATGGCATGTGTATGTTGCCCAAAGAGGTGCAAATGAGTTAACCAAGGTGAAGCCACTGCCTCTCAGGTGGGAAATTCAGGTATATTCAGTAAACAGCCAATGGTCTTGTATACATAGTCTTAAGACAGAAGGACCAACTTCCCAATGGTGAACCATCCAGAACCAATGTAAGTAAGTCACCATAAAAGACAGCGTAGTCAAAGTAGTAAAGGTACATATATTCCATAGAGGGGGCTTTTAATAAGTATCTTAGAAACATTTAGTTCACATCAATCCAGTCTGGGGCCTAAGCATCATGGCATAAAAACTGTTAAAGTGTATCTATGGTCAAAATTTAAAAACATATATTCATCTCCACATTGTAATTCAACAAAATTGTATTTCAGTATTTAATCCAATTGATCAGAACAATTAAGTTTATAAATTTACCTTGTGAGGCTCCCCACACATTTACTTACCTGAATTCTGTGACACGTATTCACTATGCTCTATTGATAGGCACTGCTGTGTCACACATTTCACAGAGCCTAGCTTCTGAACTACAGAGGTGCTGAGAGGAGGAGTTTCAAGAGTTGGAGTCAGCAAGGAACCTGGGAAATGTAGTCCTTGAACGTAGACATTGAACGTAAACCATAAAGGAAAAGCTGCACATCATGCCAGTAATCCAGGAATTTTTGGAAAGAGATGGCCAGCAGACAGGCAGGACTCACATCTTGAAAGGAGATTTTTCAAGTAAACATATATTGAACTGTCAAATTAACTATAGTTTGTATTGCTTTGCCAATGATAATGTCTCATATATAAGCTTAATGTAGGAGTTTTGCTGTCTGTACAGAGGGGACTTTGTAACAGGAGAGGCTGGACCTGAACAGCTGGCCAGATGAACCCAGCAAGCTTGACCTGAAGTAAAGGCATTGAGGATTGCATTGTCAGCTCATCTCATCTATAAGTAAGGAGACTGCCTTAATGTTTGACTGCGCACATGACCACAGTTACCATCTTGTCCTGGACATTGGTGAGTGCGCCATCAGGCAAAGGTACCCCTAGTGCAGAGGTACCGTAGGCCCAGCCCACAATACGGTGTAGTCGGTAAAACTCAACCACCCCACCTTCAAGCATAAATATGTGTCACGGTATAAGGTCAGGTTCAGAGACCAGTTGCTATAGCAGTTGTAAGGCTTACCTGAAACCAGCAGGATTGGTACACCAGCAGCCCACCCTGGGAATGATGCAGGCTCACCTGAGGTGCGGGGTCTAAGCATCCACCGGTCTTCCCCAGAGCTCCTAATGGTGGAGATGGATTTGGCTGCGTGTGAATGCCAGGTCGCAGATCTCAGGATCACCCCGCCAGGGAATGAGTAAGCTGGAAACCAAAAGCGGATCAAACAGAAGCGGAGTCAGTCACAAGCCAAGGGTCGGTCACCAATGGTACTAGATAGGATGAGGCAGAATCGTAGTCAGTAGCAAGCCAAAGGTCGGTAACGTAGATGAAGACAGCAGCAGGAACAGTAAGCGGGATATTGGCTGGTAAGGCACAATAATCTGGCAACCAGGAAGTGCAGAGACATGGCTTTTATAGGAAGTTCATGGGAGGAGCAAGGAGTTCAAGGTTCAAGACAAAACAGGGCAAAGGCAGGATCATCCAAAGAATTGTCAAGGCAGCTGTCCAGCATTCCAGGTGGCTCAGTGAGGAGAAACACTGTCTCTCACCGCAGAAGGCCCAGGTTCGATTCCAGGCTTTGACAGTACTCCCCTCCTCACAGGACGTCCCCTGGATGTCTTAGGACCAGGCTTGTGGGGAAACCTCTGGTGGAATTCTCTTGTTAGTCTAGGAGCATGAACATTTTCCTCAGGCTCCCAAGAATTTTCCTCTAGCCCATATCCTTCCCATTGGACCAGATATTGCAACTTTCCTCTAAACATCCTAGAATCAAGAATCTTCTCCACCACATATTCTTCTTCGCCCTGTACCTCAACAGGTGGAGGAGGTGGAAGAATTCTTCCAGAGAGAGGATTTTCATGAAATGATTTGAAAAGCGATACATGAAAAACCGGGTGAATCTTCATACTGTCAGGAAGTTTTAAGCGAAAGGTAACTGGGTTGATCTGAGCAGAAATCTGAAAAGGACAAAAAAACTTTTGACCCAACTTAGCAGATGGCACATGCACCTTCAGATTCTTCGTTGATAACCAAACTTTGTCACCCACATGAAACGTAGGAAGTGCTCTCCGGTGTCTGTCAGCAGCCTTTTTGTAATATTCATGAGCTTCCCTCAAAGTCTCAATCAATTTCTCCTGAATCTCCTGCAATGTAGTTAGTATGTTGGTAACAGCAGGAATTGGAGTTGTGATAGGGAGATCAGGAATAAAAACTGGATGATAACCGTTGTTTAAGTAAAAGGGACTTTGAGAGGTGGAACTATGTTTAGAATTGTTGTATGCAAACTCTGCAGTGGGAAGACAGTCCACCCAGTCATCCTGAAGATAAGTGACAAAGCATTGAAGATACTGCTCCATTGTTTGATTAGTTCTCTCAGTCTGACCATTACACTGGGGATGAAAAGCAGAGGACAGATTGATTGTAACACCCAAGGCTGAGCAAAAGCTTTTCCAAAATTTCGAAGTAAACTGCACACCTCTGTCAGACACCACATCATCAGGGATTCCATGCAGTTTAAATACTTCTCGAACCATTAGTTCTGCAGTCTGTTCAGCAGTGGGCACCTCCTTCACTGGAACAAAATGGGCCATCTTTGTGAGACGGTCAACCACCACCAAAATGGTCATTTCTTTTGAGGGAGGTAAATCTACCACAAAATCCATAGAAATAGACCCCCATGGTCTCGATGGAACAGGGAGTGGCTGAAGCAACCCCAAAGGAGAGGCTCGGGGAGTTTTATTGCGTGCACAGGTCAAGCATGAGGCCACATAGCGTTTGACATCCTTCTTGTACCCCGGCCACCAAAAGGAACGTGACAACAGTTCTTCGGTCTTAGTAACTCCAAAATGCCCAGCAAGTTTGGAATCATGAACCAACTTGAGAGCTTCCATCCGAACAGATTCAGGTACATAAAGATGATGTCCTTGAACCCAAAAGCCATTTTTGTACACCAGGTTCATGTCCCTAGGAGGATCATTGAGAAGTGGGTCATTCTCATACCCCTCTTTGAGAAGACTCAAGAATGTCTTTGCACTTGTGGCCCCTAGGAAGTTCTTTTGTGTTAGGATGGAATATTCGGAGTTGCCCTCCAGGAGAGGCTCGGACAGCATCCTTGATAAGGCATCGGCCTTACCATTCCTCGATCCCGGTCGATATGATATAACAAAATTAAATCTGGAAAAGAAGAGAGACCAGCGAGCTTGTCTAGAAGACAATCTTTTGGCCAAACGAATAAATTCCAGATTTTTATGGTCTGTGAGAACAGTTACAGGATGATTAGCTCCTTCTAGCAGATGCCTCCATTCAGAAAAGGTTTACTTAATTGCCAGTAGCTCTTTATTCCCAATGTTGTAATTTCTTTCGGCTGAGGACATCAAACGGGAGAAGAAGGCACAAGGATGAAGCTGCATCTTTTCACCACTTCGCTGAGACAGGATCGCTCCCACAGCAGAATTGGAGGCATCCACTTCCACTGTAAAGGGTAGTTCAGGATCCGGATGTACCAAAATTGGTGCAGAAGTGAAAAGAGTTTTTAGTTTTTCAAACGCAGCTTGTGCCTCAGGAGGTCCACACAAAGGGTACCCCTTTCTTTGTAAGCTGTGTGATTGGAGCTATCACTTTAGAAAAGTTTCTTATAAATTTTCTGTAAAAGTTGGCAAACCCAACGAAACGTTGAATTTCCTTAACATTTCCAGGTGCTGACCAATCCACCACTACTTTGATTTTCTCAGGATCCATGCTCACGCCCTCTGGAGAAATGATATAGCCTAAAAACTGGATCTGGGTTTGTTCAAACTCACATTTTTCCAATTTAATGTAGAGTCTATTCTTCCTTAATCTTTCAAAGACTGTGCAAACAGGTTTGCGGTGCTCCTCCCAATTATTGGAAAAGATAAGGATATCATCTAGATAGGCAATCACAAATTGGTCCAGCAGATCACAAAAAACATCGTTGACAAAATGTTGAAATGTTGCAGGGGCATTGCAAAGTCCAAACGGCATCACCAAGGACTCGAAATGCCCATACCTAGTTCTGAAGGCAGTCTTCCATTCGTCTCCTTGACGAATGCGGACAAGGTTATATGCCCCTCGTAGATCAAGCTTAGTAAAGATCTTGGCAGAGCAAAGTCTTTCCAACATTTCAGAGATCAAAGGTAATGGATAGCGGTTTTTAATAGTAATTTTATTCATGTCTCTGTAGTCAATGCATGGACGCAAGGTGGAGTCTCTCTTTTCAACGAAGAACAGGGCTGCCCCCGCTGGAGAAGTTGAGTGTCTAATAAAGCCCTTCTCCAAATTCTCATCGATCCACACCCTGAGTACTTTTAATTCAGGTTCCGACAGATTGAAGAGGCGGCCAAAAGGTATTTCTGCCCCTGGGAGCAGCTCAATGGGGCAATCATATGGGCGATGAGGGGGTAATAGATCTGCATTCTTCTTGTCACAGACGTTCCGGAACTCATGGTAATGTGTGGGCAAGTTGTCATATGACTGGGTAGCCACTATATCACCTTGCGCTTCCTTGGTCGGTGATGAACTTGGTCGGCAAGGTTTTTTGCAATGTTTTTCACAGTGGGAGGACATAAAATCTATAGTCCGTGCTCCCCAGTTGATGGAAGGATTGTGAGTGGAGAACCAAGGAATGCCCAGGATGATGGGAAACTTGGGTGATGTAATCAGCTGAAAGCTGATGGTCTCACAATGGCCAGCCTCAAACAACAGTTTCAGGGGGACCGTTTTATGGGTAACAGGTCCTGAAGATAAGGGTGACCCATCAACTGTCTCTATATCAATAGGGTAAATGTGTCTCTTGCTTCAATATTATTGCTGTTGGCAAACTCTATATCCATAAAGTTCCCCCCGCCCCGGAGTCCAGCATAGCTGAGCAGGAGATTTCATGGCCCTCAAATACAAGTTTAATAGGGATAACAAAGTGAGAAAGTAGGGAGTTCACTTTATTCTCTTCAGAAATCAGTGGGGAGACAGACTGGCTTATAGAGTTTATGTGTTCAGGCTCAATCACATCAGTCACAGCAATAGTTCTTTTAACCTTGTTAGGACAATTAATTGCATAATGACCAGAATCCCCACAATAAAGACATAAATTCTCTGAACGTCTTCTCTCTTTCTCCTGAATGGAGATGGATCTCTTGATTGCATCAACCTGCATAGGCTCAGGAGTGTTAGAACCCAGAGAGACTCTTGAATCCTGCTGAACAAACGGACTAGCAGAGAGATGCATGCCCCTATTACTTCCAAGTATTCCCAGCTTTTCCTTTCTCCTTTCTGTAAGTCTTTGATCGATTCGGATACACAATTGGATGAATTCCTCAAGATCATTAGGAGTATCACCTCTGGCAAGCTCATCCTTTACCTGTTCAGAAAGCCCTTGGTGGAACTGGCTCTTTTGTTCTGCAGGGTTCCAAGTGGTATCTGCAACCCAACTTCTGAACTCGGCTGTGTATTCAGCGACCGAGCGTCTACCCTGCCTTAGACTATGTAGTTTTGCTTCGGCAAAAGCACAACGGTTGGGATCATCAAAAACCTGATTCATCGCGGTCAAAAAGGTATCAAAATTATTTAGAATGCCATGGTTTTGCTCTATATAAGGGGAGGCCCAAGCTAAAGCTTCCCCAGTAAGAAGCTCAATAATAAACATTACCTTCTTTTTCTCTGAAGGAAACGCAGCGGGGTACATTTGAAAATATATGCGACATTGATTAAGGAAACCCCTGTATTGGCGGCAGTCTCCATTAAACTTAGATGGTTGGGGCTGGGGCATATGTGAGCTAGGATCATCACGGTTCAGCAGTTGCCTCTGCAGAGGCTGAATCTCTCCCTGTTGCCTATCCACAATGCTTTCCAGTTTGGCAACTTTTTCCTGATGGGTAACCCCAAATTCCTGCAGCTCAGCAATTTGCTGCCTAAGAGGATTCACAACACTTGCTATAGCAGCGTCCATGTTTGGGCCAGATTATTCTGTCACGGTATAAGGTCAGGTTCAGAGACCAGTTGCTACAGCAGTTGTAAGGCTTACCTGAAACCAGCAGGATTGGTACACCAGCGGCCCACCCTGGGAATGATGCAGGCTCACCTGAGGTGCGGGGTCTAAGCATCCACCGGTCTTCCCCAGAGCTCCTAATGGTGGAGATGGATTTGGCTGCGTGTGAATGCCAGGTCGCAGATCTCAGGATCACCCCACCAGGGAATGAGTAGGCTGGAAACCAAAAGCGGATCAAACAGTTCAGGGATCAAACAGAAGCGGAGTCAGTCACAAGCCAAGGGTCGGTCACCAATGGTAGTAGATATGATGAGGCAGAATCGTAGTCAGTAGCAAGCCAAAGGTCGGTAACGTAGATGAAGACAGCAGCAGGAACAGTAAGTGGGATATTGGCTGGTAAGGCACAATAATCTGGCAACCAGGAAGTGCAGAGACATGGCTTTTATAGGAAGTTCATGGGAGGAGCAAGGAGTTCAAGGTTCAAGACAAAACAGGGCAAAGGCAGGATCATCCAAAGAATTGTCAAGGCAGCTGTCCAGCATTCCAGGTGGCTCAGTGAGAAGAAACACTGTCTCTCACCACAGAAGGCCCAGGTTCGAATCCAGGCTCTGACAATATGCTTCTAAGCTAGACATCTTGCCCTAATCGCAAGTAACCATTTCATGTGCAGTTATATGCAAACTGGGACTACTCTATTCAGTCTGTCATTGATTTGTACAGGCCAAGTGGGACTGTTCACATTCACCTGTTATCCCAGGCTCAGAAATTGGTGGATTCTTGCCACTGGAAACTGGTATGTGCCCCTAATAAAATTGATCTTTCACTTTGGTGGGTTGCATTAAAGTGTATCAAAATGTAAAATCATTATGTTCATTTTTACATTGCATTTCAATTATTTGTAGCTTGCTCCTATTAAATGGAACAACTGTGAAGTTTGTAAATGTACTTTGTGAAGTTCCCTACACATTTATTCCTTGAAGTCTGTGACACATACTCATTATGCCCTATAGGAAGGCACTGCTGGGTCACACATTTCAGAGAGTCTGCCTTCTGATATACAGGGGTGCTGAGCGGAGGAGTTTCAAGAAGCGGAGTCAGTACAGAATTCTCAGATTGCAGGTTTCAAGGTACCATGGGATATGTAGCCTTTAGAAATTGAATGTTAACAGCAGAGGAGAATCTGTAAAGCATGTAGGGAGTCCAGAAAATTATAGAAAGAGATGGTGAGTGGACAAGAAGCACTCACAAGTAAGCTTATATTGGACTGTCAAGTATAACTATTGTTTGTACTATTATTATATAGATGTTATAAAATTAAAGCATATCCTCTGATCATATATTTTCTTTAATGTCATATGTTCCCTACATTATTTAGTTGCTGGGGTAGTGACACTGTGCTATTTAGTCAAGCTATTAGAACAGAAGTAGCTGAAAAAAAATCATACAGCTGTCAATCTCCATTCATGAAATTTAGGGAAACAAGAACAGTGCCGCTTCCCCAGCAACTATGGAATGCACGGCACATACAGATGGTATACATGTAATGCAATTCAGCAGAATAGGGAATGGGGGATGTAATCTCAGTGACAGCAGCTTGGGGGGGGGGGGTTTTGAGCAGTGACTGAACAGGGTTAAGAGACTAATGTGAAAGCACAGTGTACGTCATCATGTACACTTGGGCATAATCAAATGTCTACAGAGGCCTAAAGGAAGTGAATGTACATGCTGTTATCTGGAACCAGTTAGCCTCCTTTTAAAGAAACAGGATGAATAATTTTAGAATATAAAGCTGAAGCAAATATCACTGTACAAAAAAATGTTGCTTATTGAACACTTTTGAGTTTTTCTTATGCTTTCTTTGCTGCTAATCATGAAAACAACCTATAATTTAATCTATTGCATACCATTTTATAGAAATCGTTCGACGTTTTTTCCTATATATTGTATACTTTAAGTGTATGTATCCTTTGCATTATAAGATGGTTTGCGTAGCTCATGCATGTAGAAGTATGCACTCAGGGCATATTGAATAACATTTGTGAAACTGGTACAGTTTGGTCATGTCTAGGCATGCTTAGGCTAGATGGATTTTGCCTGGTAAGGTTTTAAAGTGTTACTAAACCCAGGACCCTGCATTCACTATATGTGGTCTCCCACAGTACACAGAACATGGAAATGCATTTTTTTTAGCAAATATAAGCTGCTAAATACCTTTTCTCATCAGCAGTTAGAGCAGTCTTGTGACTTCTATCAGTGTCCAGCAGAGCACTGGTTAAAGCTTGTAGGAAGAGTTTTCTTTCTGCTCTAAGAAGATGCATAACCCCTTACCTCTGTCTGGAAAGTGCTGATTGGCCCTGTGTTGATCACATGCACTCTCCCAAGAAAAAGAAAAAACTCTCTAGCAATACACACAAAACTAAAAAGGAGAGAGGGGCGCCAAACTAAGTGCAGTATTAAAAGGTTATTTTTATTGAGCAAGGTAATAAAAATAACCTTTTAATAATGCACTTAGTTTGGCGCTCCTCTCTCTTTTTCTTCTTCATACACAGAGTTCAGCTTAACTCTAAGGGTGCTGCCTCCTGATGTTGCTGATTACACTAAACTCCTCATTGGAACATTGCACAGTACGGACTACACCCCTACAATTTTGGACTTTCAGTTCTTCTTTTCTCTCCAGTGCCAATTTTATTAATTATTGTTACACGCCAAACTGAGCATGTGCTTAGGTTTGCGCCATATGATTTGTATATATTGCAAACTGAGCATGTGCAGAGTGTCTCCACACAATATGTCTTATCAGGAAATAAGAAGGGGACACTGGAATAAGGGGAGGATCAGAGAAGTCAGGATCAAACATCCTTTTTACACAATGAGGATTAATCCCTTAGGTTCCACAGTGAGTATAACAAGCATGCTTTGCTGCATATACAGACTGATTTTACTGTTGTGGGTTTAGTAACTCTTTAAAAGCAGCTCACATGCACAGATGCTACTCTTTTTGTTGATATCAGTTTTCATGTATTTTGATATGGTTGTTTCAATGCATAGCACTGTCTGTGTACATCTCTTAGATTGTAAGCTCCAAGGAGCAGGGCCCTCCTAACCCTCTTGTATTGAACTGTATTGTTGCTGTATTGTCTCCCTTTATATTGTAAAGTGCTGAGCAAACTGTTGGCGCTATATAAATCCTGAATAATAATAATAATGTACTTTACATAACAAGTAAGCCAGTTATATACTTGCTATGGGGCATTTGGTGAAAGTAGAAATGTCTCGCCAATGAAGGAGCAGCCATGATACACTCTGCTACCTTTGTAGCAAGTACATGTTTAAGCCTAAAGGCCACACTATGACTGGACTTGTTAAGAAAGCATGTGAACTGTACTTTGGTTATTAGATTAGTGGTCAAGACAAGGACTGGGTTCCACACATATGTTGTACAAGATGTGCTCAGAACTCAGAAGTCAATGCTTTTTTTCTGTCCCAATGATATGGCAAGAAAAGGATGATCAGGTGACAGACCGTTACTTCTGTCTGATTAATGTTGTTGGTTTCTCTGCTAAAATGAATTGAATACCCCTATTTGCCTCCAGACATGAGAACATTGCCACATAATGACAATCTGTCAGTACCAAAGCTACCAGAGAAATGGAGCTTAGATGAAACAGACAAAGGTGCTCTAATGCACCGGCCAGGCACAGACAGTGACCATGACCAGGATTTTGAATGGTGTATGTCTGGTGAGCCTCATTTGATAACACAGTCAGGAATAAAAAAAACCTGGTCAGGGACTTAGGTCTGCAAATATTAAAAGCTGAACTACTCGGTTTATAACTGCAAGGATGGTGTTTAATATCATCAGGTATGACTTTTTCTGTCTTTCAAAAATGATTTAATAATTCTTTATTTCTGTACTGACATCAAGAGCTTGTTCACAGCTTTGGGTTTTGAGCGTCATCCACTACAAAGGTATCTTTATTGATGCATCAGTGTTAAGCCTCAAAGCTGCCTTGTTACACAATGGTAGTGTACACCTTCAATACCTGTTGGCTATGCTGCACATATGAAAAAAACATATGAAAACAGATCAGTTGTTTAAGCACATCCAGTACATCAAGTACAAATGGAACATCTGTAATCTAAAAGTAGTGGCTCTGCTGCTTGGATTGCAGCTTGGATATACTGTTGTTTCATGGAACAACCAAGGGCGGACTGACCATTTGGAAACTTGGGCACTGCCAGAGGGCCGGGGTCAGTAGGGGGACCCATGAGATACCCCTGGTACCTTTTTCATAGGAGTTTTCGAGTTTGGGCAAGGACACAGGGGCCCCATGATCCCCTACTGCCCGGGGGCCCCATGAGTTGTCAGTCCGCCCCTGGGGACAACCATACAAAATAGTTGCATTACATTAAAAAGAAATGGTCACTCTGAATGAATTTACTCTAAAGACTAAAAATGGGGCATATGAACCTCTTATTGACCCAACAAAGGTATTTTTGCCTCTTCACATAAAACTTGGAGTGATAAAACATTTTATAAAAGTGATGAACAAGGTTTTTGTTATTTGAAACAGATGTTTCCAAGAATAACTGATGCCAACATTAAGGAATGCATATTTGTTGGTCCATAGATCAAATACATCATCTTTGATAATCTGTAAGTGGGGCTAGAGAAAACTGGAAGCATTCAAGGATGTTGAGAATTTTCTAGGCAACTGCAAAGCAACGAACTACATTCAGCTGTTTGACAAACATCTTATAGCATACAAGACCATCAAGTGCAACCTGTCACTGAAGATTCATTTTCTGCATTCACACTTGAACCTCTTCCCAAAAGTCTAGGTGCACCCAATGACGAACATAAGGAAATGTTTCACCAGAATGTTGGCAAAGTGAAAAGAAGTATCAGGGCAACTGGAATACATCAGGGCTGTTGAACACTACACCAAAATGCACTGAAGACTGAGTACAAACAAAAATCAGCAGCAAAACAATTTTACCCTCTTGAACTCAAGCAGTGTGTTGGAAACATTTTGCAATTAAATACATTGTAGTCATTAAAAGTTAATTTAAATTGCAGATTCTTACATGGTACAGTCATTCAGAAATTATATTTGTGTTCAGTTTAAAGAGGTCTATCATAATCACCAAAGGCTTTTCATGAAGCATAACTTTTGAAAAAGGTGTTGTTCAGTGTATTTTTTTAGAGATTTACATACATTCTAATCAGAAGCTTATCAGCTTGCACAGTAAGTTACAATGACATTGGGATTCTGGAAGAATCAATGAGTATTTGTATAAATTCACAAAAAATATGCTTCGCCCTAAAAAAAAAACCTAATGCAGCCACCACATGTAACACTGGTAAGCTGTTAATATATTAAATTTTTATTCTTGGTTTAGATATCTTTTAAAATATAGCTATAGCCAAACTTTGTTTTTAATTTAAACAGAGTAGAGAAGGGTTAAAATCTCATAAATGGAAAGATTACAGTTCCGTAAAGAGTACAGTATTATTATTATTATAAAGGATATGTATAGCGTCAACAGTTTGCTCAGCACTTTACAATACAGACAATACAGCAATAATACAGTTCAATACATGAGGGTTAGGAGCAGGAGCGGACTGACAACTCATGGGGCCCCCAGGCAATAGGGGATCCTGGGGCCCTTGTGTCCTTGCCCAAACTCAAAAAAACCTATGAAAAAGGTACCAGGGGAATCTCATGGGGCCCCCTACTGACCCTGGGCCCTCGGGCAGTGCCCGAGCTTCCAAATGGTCAGTCCGCCCCTGGTTAGGAGAGCCCTGCTCCTTGAAGCTTACAATCTAATAGTATGTTCTGTATTTGCATTTTAAACATTTCAGAAAATCAGTTTCAACACAGAAAGCTCCTGGAAACCTATACTTATTTGAAACCAAGTGTGTATATGTCTGCTATTTGATCAAGATACATTGGGTCTTTGGGATCAAGCACCTTGCTTTCCTTACCCAGAAAACCAAAGTTACTACATCATTGGTCTCCATGGGCTGCAAAGCCAACTTCAGTTTTTGTAAAGCATTGATATTTCCCAGAATATTCCAGATGTCATTTTCATAGTATCAGGGAAAAAAGAATTTGCGTTTGAATTATTGTGGTTCATGGGCAACACAAATATTGATTTTATACATGAGACTGGTATTCTTCTATATCCAGGTGGGCTAGTACCTAATAAAAAGCTTGTGAATTATTTTGGATAAAAATGTCATGAAGTTGGGTTGATCTGGAGCAGCTGTGCATGATAGTCAATACGTTTCCAACTTCAGCTTGTTCAATTAAGCTATGATAAAAAAACATGGAAGCTGATTGGTTTCTGGGTGCACCAGATTTAGCATTCTCCCAGTCTCCAGTAAAAAGCAGCCCACACAGCATATGTATTCATAAACTATGTTGAAGGTTCTTGAATATGGTCTTATATATATGAAACTTGTGGTCATACTAGAACTGGAAGATAGATATAGACTTTAAAGACAAACTTTAATGTACCTAATTAGGTTTTCCTCTTTCTTAAGAAAGATGGCTTTACCAGTTTACCGGCTGCTAAAAAGATTAACCTGTTTGAATTACTATAGTCTGTTCTTTTAAAGTTGTTGGAATATGATTGAGTTGTATTTAACTCATTTCATAAGCACCGAAATAGCCTAAGCATTACATTTATTAGAATGTAATTTTATTAGCATTTTATGTGCCCTGCTGAAGAAAATTGCTTTGGATTAATGAGAGTGTTATAATGCAAAGGCCTACTTTATGATCAGTGTAGAGACATAACTTTAAATCAAGAATTAAAATGATATACGCAGTTTGTTTTTTATGATCAGCTCGATAAATTTTACGATATGTTCAATGAATGGTAGCTATATATTTTGGCACATTTAGAGTTTTGTGACAGATAAGAAGATTCATTAACCTATCTAAAACGTACATTGCATATTCGATAGCTGACTAATTAGATTTAAATCATCAATTCTAAATTGAAAATTTAAATTTTATTACTCCCTGAATACACTTTATTCATAAGTTCATTTATTGCTGCTGTCCCCCACCAAAAAAGCCAATAATAACATACTAAACAAATAAACTTATTTGTTTTATAACACAGTAGAATGTACTCACTGTGTTTAATTCAGATGTTTTATAAATCAAAAATTAATTGATTTAACCTGAACTTCAGGCTTGAGGGCCAGTTCACACCACAAAAATACACTCCAGATGCATTCCAGATACGTTTTTGCTTACAGTGTACACCGCACTCCGTTACAGTGCAGTTTTGATGCAGTTTGCTATGTTTCAGTACAATTCTGTGCAGGAAAAATGCAGCATGTTCTAATTTATTTTCTGCACCGGAAACCAACTGGAACTGACTGCACTGGTGTGAACTTGGGCCCTTAGGGCCGGTTCACACCATAGAAATGCAGTCTAGATGCATGTTTTTGCCACATGCTTGATCCATTTTTGCCTTGTTGCGGTGTGTTTTTTATGCTTTCTGGTTAATTTTTCTCCTCTCTTTTTCTTCAATTTAAATAGGGACATGTGCATTCCAGTGCATTTTTGGTTGCATTTTGGTGCATTTTTGATGCATTTTACCGCGGCACAGTTCTGTGCAGGATAAATGCAGCATGTCCTAATTTATTTTACTGGAGCCGCAACGCATTGGAACTGCAAGCACTGATGTGAACTATGACATTTACAACCATATAACTTACTTTCTGTGCATTTTGGATACAGAAAAAAGCACACTGAATTGCATGTAGTGTGACCTGGCCCTAAAGCTCAATGCACCATTAAAAAGCATGTATGGGAGCTATTTGTCAAAATATTTCCATTTTTTCCTGTCCATTACTGAGATTTACACAGCTCATCTCCAAACTGCAAGTGTGCTCTCTGTGTGTCTGTGAATGTTCTGCTTACATGTCTCTCAGATCTAATTACTGTGTAGCTCTCACGTGCATCAGGGATAAACTGACAGACCTAGTAATTGTTGGATATGTATTTTTTTCACAGGAAGTATCAGGTCTGGCACTACAGCAGATATCATACATTAACGTATGCAATGTCATGCTTCATGCCTCATGATTCAACATAAATAGAAACTGCTGACACTAAAATGTGAAGATTTAGGGCCCATTTACACTTGCTTCAACTTTAACACCTATTAAAGCTCCTACCACTTCAACATACTTTTCTGATGTGTTTTTGATGAGTCTGTGATACTTTTTTGAAGCTTTAATAAACTTGGCAAATGCCCTGCGAGTGCTGATTTTCTGTTTGTTTTAAAGAAGCCCAGTAGAATCTTGGCTCAGTAGCACCTCCACTCAACAGATCCCCAGCTTATTAGTACCCCTGTTCAGCAGATCCCCAGCTCACTGGTACCCTCATTCAGCAGATTTTCCTTTTATTAGTACCCCTGCTCAGTAGTATCCCCAGCTTTGCTGATCCCTCACTCAGTAGTAACCTCCAGCTCTGCTGATCCCCCACTTTGTATTAACCCCCAGATCTGCTGATCCCCTGCTCAGTAGTATTCCCCAGCTTTGTTGATCCTCTGGTTTACTAAATCAAAAAAACACAAAAAATTGTGAGGCAAAGGGTCTATTATGGATTTGGGGGGCGGGGGCTCATGCCATTATTTCTGTTTTTGGCATGGGATCCCCGTTAAAGTCCATACCAGACCCAAAAGACCTAGTATGGATTGTGGGTGGACCCCCATGTCTTTTTCTTTTTTTTTTTTTTTACTGTCTGGGCTTTTGCTTACAGCTTTCTGTCAGCTAGGAATCCCTGGCTGTCAGCAGCAATGACTCACTGGTTGTTAGGATGCCAATGGGTGTCGGCGCCTAACATCCAGCTATGTTCTTTTCATGCATTAGTTAAATAGCATGTGGCTAGACCACAACTTATTGAATGAATGTATTTATCTTTTTCTTAATATTTACTTTAATGTCTGTTTATGCGATATTTACCATGGGTTTTCTTATTTTTGTGGTGTATACTGCATAAACTGATAGTGATAGTGAATTCACTTTTTCAATAGTGCATATAATATTTGGATCAAATTACTCATGTGATCCAAATATCACATGCAATATTGTTTATTAAATTGAACCCAGAGACTCTAAGGTATTATTGTTACCATCATCACTACCTGCCAGGAATGTCCAAGGGTAGGCCCGTGTGTTTGTGTTGTGGATTCTATTTCCCCCTACTGGGGAAGGAGCACTCCACTGAGGCAGCAGGACGCCTATGCTGGTCAGCTCCAAGACTGACCAGTCAGGCACTGTCAGGTGTAGAATTAGGATAGAAATTGAGTCTTAGTACATTAACCTTTGCCTGTGTTTATCAAACTGTAGTTTAACAGGCTTTAGAGAGAGCATCTAGCAATCCATTCTGTTTGTATTTTGTTATGTTTATTGCTGTGGTTCTTTCGTTTCAATTTTTTGCAATCCAATAACTGTTTGTAAAAATGTCAGGGTATGTTGGAGTGTCAGCAGCCAAAGTGGGTGACTATCTAGAGGACAAAAGAACCAGATTCAACCAATGGTTCCTAAGGGGGTTGTGCTACAATAGTGGTTAATTACAATGAAGAAATGCAAAATAGCTGACTGCATAGGTTTACACCCCTTTTAAGTTAGTAATTTTTTTAATCAGATACTTTTTTCTACTCTTTTACTTTTTCCAGAACAAAAGAAATAAAGAACAGGAATGCTGAAAAGGAGGGGCTCAATAAGTTATCAACTCTTTGGAGCCATGATTTCCAAACTTTAAACAGGCAATTCCTATCAATATAAGTAAAATGTTTCAAACAAGAATACATATTCATCTCTAATAATTCATTTCTGAGCAATATAAAGCACCCTGTCCACAGCATCTACAGTATACTGATCTAAAATGGAAATGGTGAAATAGCAAAGTATATTCGTAAGGGTGTTTCACCCTAAGACCAAGTACTGTATTAAAAGTATAACTACAGGCACAACATTTTCTTTTAGTTTGGATAGAATGGAGAGGGATTAGAGTATCAGGTTTTGATTGCTGTCTGTGCCCCTGGTGGGGAAATTCACCCTCCCATATTTACCTTTATCGCAGAAAGTGAAAGTGAAAGAAAATACCAAATTTTGGGTTGTCACCCAGAACAGTAATAGAAGGAAAACCTTCCAGTGAGAACCAGAGATTTTCTCACTTTGCAGACATTTCCTTTGATTTCTTGGTTTTACTATAGGAGAAGAAGCAAATGAGAATCTCCCCAATGGAACACAGATGGCAACAAAAACCTGAAAAGGGTTACATATTTTGCATTTAATTCTACTTTGATATATAACCCCTGAAAGCTGGTATATATTTTGCATTTAATTCATTTTGCATTTAATTCTACTTTGATACAATTTTGGGCATCTACTCAGAAGGTATATTACCTCTGCACCATCCTTCCTACCCCTGCTACAAGCAGAATGAGCACATAATCCAATGGTTAATAAAAAGGGGCATATATTCAGTACATCCTATGCAGGATTAACATTTGAGACAAGAGATACCTTAGGGATCACACTAAGGATGTCCTCGGATCCTCTGAGATGTTGCCTAGATCCTGTTCCCACCTATATATACCCTGTTGTGGGAGTTTAGCAAGGTATTTGGTTTTTTTTTGTTCTTGGGAGAGTGCATGTGATCAGCACAGGGCCAATCAGCACTGTCCAGAAAGAAAGTCAGGACTTTTGCAACCTCATAGGATAATCGGGAGAATGAAAACTCCTCCTACAAGCTTTAAGAAAAAAGGTATATAGCAGTTTATATTTACTAAAATAATTGCACTTCCATGTTGTGTGTACTGTGGGAGACCAGATATAGTGGATACAGGGTCCTGGGTTTAGTAACACTTTAACTGCAATTTCCAGATGAACTCTTGGGGCACAAGTTTGTCTCTCTAGAGCCTATAGCTCTTTTAAAACAAGCAAGTATTTTGCTATCTTTAGAAACTGCAGCTTGGCATTGCATGCTACAGTATTATTAAGTCTATGTCTACCAGAACACCCAGATCCTTCTCCACCATTGATTCCCCCAGCTGTTCTCCTCCTAGAATGTATAATACATGTATGTTTCTATCCCTCAAGTGCATAACTTTACATTTATCATTGTTAAACCTCATTTGCCACATACTGTAGTTGCCCAATTAAATAGTGCATTGAATTCAGCTTGTAAGTTGGAGACATCCTGTAATGTTATTTCACTGCATAGCTTGGTATAATCTGCAAATACTAAAATGGTACTTTTAATTCCAGACTCTACATCATTTATAAATATGTTAGAAAGTAAAGGTCCCAACACTGAACCTTGGGGTACAACACTAATGACCTTAGCCAATTCAGAATATAAATCATTAATTATTACTCTCGGAATACAATCTTTTAGCCAATTTTCTATGCATTTACAAACTGAATTTTCTAAGCCTGAGGACTTTAACTGTACACATTAGCTGTGTGTGGGAAACTGTGTCAAACGCTTTTGCAAAATCCAACTATACTGTATCCACAGCCAATCTTTTGTCTAAGTTTCTCATTACATCCTCACAAAGAAATGTTAGTGCTAAGAGCCAAAAGATGGCACCATTTTTTTTACCCGCCATCATTTTTTTTTTCAAAAGCTTTACAGATTTAAAGCTTTTAATAATTTTTATCAAGAATCTAGCTAATGTAGCTAAGGTGTTGACAGTTAAAGAGCGAGCTATTAGTCAGTTGTTGTGGACTGATAATTGTCCTTAAAATGATTGTTCGGTGTTCATCTCTTTGTACACAGACAGGGCATATAAGAAAATGTACACAGCACTGAAAGTCAAAGAAGATAGTTTGTTAAAGGGGATGTAAACCCAACCAAAAATACTCATAGGAGCTGTAATATCACTTGGAAATTTATTTTTATTTCAATTACTAGCTTTCATAAAAATAAGAGCTAGTGATACAAATATGCTTCTAGGGCACTTTGTATTATGGGGTGACAGTGCTCTGCCCTTGTCTCCCACAATCTCCTGCCTGTAAATCACCCTGTTAAATGCTCTCCAAAAAGAAACAAAACCCTGCTTTGCTGCTGCACAATGCCCAGGCATATTTCTCTGTTGCCACCATCCTAAGGGGATCTTCCCTGCAAATGGAAGGTCCGCTCTAACGAAAACTCCCCAAAGTCAAGTCGCCCGTAAAGATAATTTGAAAATAAAGTTGTTGCTGAAAAGAAAATTGTGGGAGGCACAGATGACAGCACGATGCCTCACTGTGGCCTCCTGGGATAGCTGAACATGCAAAATTGCATTGCAGGGACAAATTCTCCTAGTATTTCAAGTGCTCAGATATCCTAGGAAGAAGTAGTGAGATATGGGGACATCACCCATGCTTCCAAAAACGGTATTTTTAAATAGCTTTTACAGGCAATTAGATTTTGGAGGATGGTCTGCTTTGAATAGAGTGGACCTTTTGTTTTCACTGAAGGTCTGCTTTGAAAAAAAAATGCCTATGAAAAAAACAATAGCAGCAAGCAACATTTAGGAAATATATCTTATGAAAAAACACATGCAGACTGTTATCACTGCAGCATATGTAGACTTGCTGTTTAGAGGCTACAGGGCATTACAATGCATCAAAAAGTAAAAAAAGGTAAAAAAACCACTCTTTATGTCTATATGTCTCAAGTATAAATTGTTTAGATCAGTTTCCATGCGGGAATTTTCAGTTGCTATTGTGCTGTGCTGGGCTTCCGGTGTGTCCCCGTGCCTTTAAGAAGGAATGGGCTACCTCCTGGCACATCAAATTATTAATTGCTAGAAGTGTCTGAAGATGTAAGCATTCTTAGAAGAGTTATGAACCACATTTCACAGATAGTCTTTGATGAAGCAATGTGGCTTACCGATATATTTGCAACTAAAACTAAAACATTTTTGTGTAATTTTTTTTTTTTGCTGGCTGGCTGGTAAGTGTACTGTGACATTTTTGTATCTTGTGTTTTTGGTGAGTGAGTTGACTAATTCAAAGGCCCCTTTTTTGGCCCTTCTAAGATGACCTAAGTTCAAAGGGTACGCAGTGCATTATGGTTACTATGAATTCCGCAACACATGAATCACAAACACATGCAAAGAATTTGTCTCAAACCCATGATATCAGTGAACTTTAATCTCATCCCTATTTTCCAGTATTTTTAACCATCATACCAATTTACCAGAAGTCCAATATTCCAAAAACATGTACTTTTGCTACTATTACTTTGAAAACTTTTAACTACACACATATGATCTGCACTAAACTAATTATATGAATTTAGAAAATATTTGGCTGCACGAGTGTTAACTAGGTGTATTTTTTCAATATAATTTATTTATATCACTGCAGATATCTTTTATATTTGCAGTGATCTTCATCCAGTGCAGGAGAACCCTAATACAAGAGGTGTGTTACTGGCCAGATCACGAAGTGAAAACAGAGAGAAAAAGCCTAAAAAAGAAACTAAAACAGCCACCACATCTAATAACTGGTAAGCTGCAATATATTAAATTTTTGGTGTTGGTTTTAATACTGCTTAATCGGGATAGGTAGAGGATAGCAGAGTATAGACCATGATCATTCAGAAATCTGCAACAGTTATTGCATCTTATATAATGCCATCCCGTAGTTTATAGACTGTAGCCCAGAAGGACAGTTTTTCCATATAAGATAACTATTCCTTTTTTATTAAACTATCAGAATGAAGTTAGAATTCTTAGCAAGTGAATTCTCAGAAATGGCTATTTTTATTAACTTAATTATTAACATGAACATCCTTTCACTTCCTCCTTCTTGTGTGCTGAGTGGGAGGGGAAAAACATTGCACTGAATTGTAAGTTATTCCTTATTTCTGATTGTGAAACTGCAAAAGTTCATGATTTTTCGCAACCCCATGGTAGTTGTAAACTTTGAACTTCATCCCTAGCCTTTACAATGCAAGCTTCAGGAACTCTTATTTGTCCATTCAGTTTTTTCCTCTTTTTACAGTTTAGAAGTGGAGGATAGTGATACAGGAAGGTTTGAGGGCATGGTAACTGGCAGCTTCACAGTTGGGTACGGCTATTGCTTCATATTTTATTTTAAATGTGATTATTTCCAGTTATCCTAAATATATATTTTCATATATAACATTCATATTTTGTATGTGCTTTGTTATACATATGCTTTGTATATGCTATGGTCAGTGTTTTGTAATGTTCATTTATCTTCTGATATTTATGATTCTGAGCTTCGGAGTCTTAATGGCCATACTACTTGTGAATTATGGTTGGCAGGAGTGTGGACAGTGTGCATGCGTCACCTAGGTTTCTTGCATAACCAATGTAAAAGGCTCTAGGATTTATGACTTGTGTATAGAAAACCTTTTTGTTTTCTCAGAATCTAAATAAGTTATTTTCTGGGTCCTGGAGCATGGAGGTTTTGTAGAACTGTTATATAGAGATATCTGCCAAATGATCAAACAAACACTTATGTGCAACTCGAAGTTTACCAAATGTATACAAGATAAATAGATAATACTTATAAAATAATATTAAAATGTAACAAGCTTAAGATAAAGTATAACAGTCAGTGCAACTATTGTAGTACTGGGCTGCCTAGGGATGGTTCCCCCAAAGGCCACTAAAGAGAACAGAGTATAAAAATAACATATTCAACTTCTTTTAATTTATTTTCTTGCAATTGGTCCTTTGACACTGCCGCATGACAACATACTACCACTGATCTACACCGGACAAGGGTGCGTTTCCCTATGCACCATATGGCAAATTGATGAATCTAAAATATATAACCTTTATTCAAATATATAAAAAAATGTATGCTCAGCTGTAATTAATGCCTATTGGATTGGAATGTACTTTGCACAATAATATGACTGGATACCATTGCAATAATTTAGCTTACATTCAAATGGTTAATAACACCAGACCAATTCTAATACCATACCATTTTAGATGAAGTGACAGCATAAAAGAGACATTGTTGTTTGATCATAAACCTCTCAGCTTGAATATATAATCTCTATTAGGGAAATGGAGTTACCCCATGGACAAAACTAATTAGATAGTATAATCCATCTTGTTACAGATATGTAATATGGGTACACTCATCCACGGGCTTAAATGTCAGACTCTCATGGATAAGCCCCATACATCCCCGTATCTAGACATAAATACCTCACTGTCTTTGAGGAATGCAAATGATGCACTGTAAAACTCAGTACAGACCTCTCCAAAAAACATATCACCACTTGCCTTTGTAACCACTCTTCATGGGAAGTTGCAATTGCTGATTTAACTTTGCTTTCCAATGTGCTGACATGTACTTTCTGACATTTCTTGGTCCTTTGTTGTTATGGCTGTTTTATGTGAGACTTTTCCTCTCTCTTACATGGTCTGTATTGTACTGCATATTATTATGCCCCCTTTATATCATATTATTTCACACGCATTTATTGTAATTTTGTACTGTTCTCTTAAATAAAAAAAGTTGGCCACATGGATCTCTGCACAGATTCCACAGAAGAGAGGAAGAAGGAGTCTCTGGTCTGAATATTCAGGAAATGACAGAAGTCCCAGGGATGCTGATGAAGATGCAAGGCCACTCTACTGTAAAGGCAATTTTCTGGGGCCAGCTAACACAATACCCTCCACAGTCCGTGGGGCTTAAGATGAAGCTGAATGCTCTTGGGCTCTCATCCGATGGCCAGCAGACTGGAAACAATGAAGGGGACCTTGAACCTACTGATAATTAAATTGCCCTGTCACAGCTGTCCCAGTAGGCATGATCTCTCTGAGCACCTGAGGGCAGGAAACCATAGAATTTATATACCCTGATCATGTCCAGGAGTTCCAGGGATTGTGGGAGCCACTGGATTATGGGGCAAGGTAATATAGGTGCATCTGTGTTTGCTGTCTTGCTGAATTATATATATACAGGTATATATATATATATATGTTTGCTGTCTTTCTGAAATATATATATATATATATATATATATATATATATATATATACACACAAAACTGGCATAGAGGCACTCAGGTTTTGCAAAGGAGATAGATCAAACAACAGCGTTTTTATTGTCAACGTTTCTATGAAGCTCAGTCCATCTTTCTCAAGATACTACAACATGGAAGTGAATAGACCAATAAACAAAAAGGTTTATTGTTAGTTCACTTCCATGTTGAAGTGTCTTGTTGTTTTTATTTATCTCCTCCACAAGACCCATGAATGCCTCTATACCATTTGGATTTGTATGGGCACCTGAGAATATACTGTAGTATATACTATATATGATCCAATTACCACACAATGCATACACTGAATCTCCAAGCTATAAATAGTGCTGCACATCAAATGGGAGAACGTTTATTATTTTACATAATGAATATGTGGTTTTAAGTGATTTAATTGTGATAATATATTAACCGATGTGCTGTAGTTTAGGTTCACTGTTACTGTTACATTTATATGAATTTTGTTTGTTTGAGGTTCTAACACTTGTGTGGGTATCAGGTGTCTGCACTCTAAAGTACACAATAAGTGGATAGAACAAACAGTTGGCAACTATACACAATATGCATGTGCCCTGATTCTGTAATGACTCCCTTTATCCTATTTTGCAGTTGCCTCCTGATGCCCATAATTGCTTAAGGATGCAAACTTTTAAGACTGAAAAGGGAGTTCAGATTTTATGAACACTAATAGTATAAGCACACTTTACTATCATTTGTAATGGGGATAAAATAATTACACAAAAATAAAAAGCAAACACAATCACATTGGTTTGAATGATCTTTTAACACATACAGTGCAATTGCATTATGCTTGCTTTATGCTTAAATAGATCCCATAATGATTCCGGGATTGTATATTAGATTAAAACTTTGCTCTTGGGAGTCATGGAAGTGCATTTCAGAATCATTAAGGATATTGCTAAAATCATTAAATTAAATTGGAAATTATATTTTATTCCTTTTTTTTTCTAAAAACACCCAAAGCAAAGCAAAATCGGATTGAGTAAATCCCAAAGCAGCAATTGCCTTACTACCTGTGCTGTATACTTTGACTTTAATCTGTTATTTAAAACAAATATTGTTTCTGACAATGTAATCTATTGCTAAATTAATCAAGGAAAATGTCTAGGACACATTTGCTACCTGTATATACTGATGTAAAAGTAGTGTGTGTTGCCAAAGGATGACCAGCAGAGGTCACTATATAGCCACTGTTGGAATTCAGACTTGTAACTATTAAACTGTTCTATTAAATGAAAAGTAAGGCAAAACATCTTTATCTGTATAAATTATCAGCATCAACAAATTATCTTAATTTTTACTTGAAAATTATGTTTTGCTTGCAATTTAACATATGTGTCAACAAACTAAAATATTTTCCAGCTAGTATGTAATAGTCCAGAATTAATTGATGAGCACAGAATGGCAAGATACTAACTTAAAATTGCATTATACCTATAGCCTTAACTGAAAACCTCTAAACAGAGAACCATGTAAGCTGTCATGGATCACTTCTGAAATGCTAGTTGCCTGGCTGTCACGCCCGCTTTTTTGTTTCAATACTTGAAATAGTGATTTAGGCTCTGTTCACACCAATGTGTTTTTTAGTGCTTTTTGCAGAAACACACTACAGTCCATTTAACATGGTTTCCTATGGAACATGTTCACATCTATTCTTTTATGAGCTGCTGCATTTTTGGAAAGGGTCAGGGACTATTTTAAAAGCAAAAAGCAGCGTTTTTGGTACAATAGAGTTCAATGGAGAATCTGTGGAAATGCATGATTGTGTGTCTTTGCTGTGTTCTTGCCGTGTTTTGCATTTTTATTCTGCCCAGCGACAAAAAAAATTTCACTTTAAGAAAAAAAAAAGGAGCTGAACAAAACGCGAAATGTGGTAAAAATGCATGTAGAAAAATGCAAAATGAACTGCGAAAAGCACAGCAAAACGAACAAAAAGCAAACTGCATTGGTGTGAATGGAGCCTAAGACTCTATGCAGATAAGGAATTCCGATTGGATAAGAAAATATTAAGTTTAGCGAGTTGAAGTAATAGCAAGATGACTAGCAATTCTGAAGGAGATTGTCAATGGAGGTCCCAGAGGTCCCCTTTTTTTTATTTATTGGTTTAAGTTAATTGGGAACAAGCAATTCTATGCCATGCTATGGCCTGTGTTGAAATCAGCACTTTGTAAATGCAGCAATTGTCAGTAAAGAGTTAAATCTCTTACTAACAAGCAATTAGAGTGATGTCAAACCAGAGCTTTCCTTGTCAGTGGTTTTGTTTTCCTTTTAATTGAGATTCATCTCATAA
The DNA here is from genome assembly GCF_062004578.1 of Staurois parvus. Taxonomy (NCBI): domain Eukaryota; kingdom Metazoa; phylum Chordata; class Amphibia; order Anura; family Ranidae; genus Staurois; species Staurois parvus. The sequence continues at coordinate 18,811,786 of NW_028317844.1, forward strand.
AAATTCCACACTGAGCTGATAATCTTTGCATCATCTCTGAGCGGAAGTCAATAGGAAACACTCTGACCTTGTCGCACATGCAGCATTATTTGGGTGAAGATGCTTTTGTCTGAAAAGTGTTAGCAAATATGAAATTGCGGGCAGGAAAAGTGCTCATGTGACACTGTCCTAAGTGACTAAATCTAATTTAATTAACCTCATAAAAAGTATTTCACTTGCCATGCTCAAGGTAACTGAGGGCAGATGTAAGAAATGTTCAATTAAAGGAGAATTAGAATTTGAGTATGAATTACTTATCTAGCTCAATAAACTAAATCACATTTTTAATGGTATGGCACGCTCAGAGAACTTGTTTAAGGGTGAAATGCAATATTATTCATGTTATTTTTTCTTTGGTATAAAAATATTCAGATAACTATTTAAATGCTTAGATTTAGGGGCCTATTATCAACACATTGACCCAAGAGTCACACATATTTAATAGAATCCTATGTGAAAAATTAGTGAATCTTGGGCAAAAGTTCAGTGAATCTTGGGTGAAAGCTACTTTTTCGTTAATTTAAAGATATTCAGAAGACTATGTAAATGCTCGTATTTAGCATCTATTAATCAGTGGTTTGACCCAAGGATCGTACATTTTTAAATAGAAATCTATGTGAAAATTTAGTGAGTTTTGGGTAAAAGACCCTTTAGACCTTCATGGCACAATATGTAATGCTAAGACATAAATATGTACAATGTATTTAAAACTGAAAAACAAAAAATGTCTCCTCGGAATGTCAGCAGAGAAATGAAAGATTTATCTTTCCTATTCTTATGCTGAATACATAAACCTTACATAAAGACACAATTATTTTTGCTAATGGGACATGTTTATATGAGGTTAGTGTTTAGCTTTTCCAATGTCAGTTGTTATTTTTAACATGGTGGAGGATTGTGGAAAGTATTATTACATTTAATAAAGATTTTTTTGCGTGTTTTTGATATTTTTTATACTAATAAAATAGCTTTCAGCTAGACTGCGGATGCCCTTTTATGTAACCTCTTTATATATGACCATTCCTTTGACCATGGTAGTTCGAAGTAATTAAAATGGGTCTTTTTTAAATGTAACTCCTGGAGTCTAGTGAAAAGTGATCTGTTTAACAGCCTCAGATCATCAATTTCTATGATGTCTTAGGTTAAATAACCAGAGAAATACCAAACATCAAGCTTGCATTAGTTAGGCTCTGAAAAACCTATAAAAAGGAAATCTCAGTGTAGTCCATTGGAAGAAGATATGATTGGCTGCAAGAGTTAAATCTTTCTATCGGGCAGCACAGTGGCTAAGTGGTTAGCACATCCACCTGGCAGTACGAGGGTCGTTGGTTCAAATCCCAGCCACGGCACCACCTGCCTGGAGTTTGCATGTTCTCCCTGTGCCTGCGTGGGTTTCCTCCATGTACTCCGGTTTCCTCCTGAACTCCAAAGACATGTTGGTAGATTAATTGGCTCCTGTCTAAATTGGCCCTAGTATGTGTATGTATGAGTGTGCCTTAGGGACCTTAGATTTTACACCCCTTGAGGGTTAGGGACTGATGTGAATGTACTATATATATATATATATATATGTAAAAGCACTGCGTACATTGACAACGCTATATAAGTACCTGAAATAAATATCTCTAGCAATAAATTGATAATTAACAAAAGTTTCTGCTAATCACGTGAAATCTCTATATATGATATATAAATGGAGCAGTGTTGTATAGACCTCATTTGATATTTCTCTAGGTCTATGGTTTACATTATGGACTTCAGCATGTCTTTGATTTCTTGCCAAGCATTTAATAGGTTTTGACAACTTTCTGATTTGTAGCCAAACCATGTAGTATATTGCCTATGCTCAATTATGTTATGAATGTACTTATTTATCGCATCATTTGCCATTTGCCCTATTGGCAACTCATGCAGGGCTTCATAAAAATGTCTTTGACTACATTGTGTAGAAGCCCCTGTAAGATAAAACAAAATATCCATTGGCAAATTTCCTTTTACTACAAAACATGGAATGGGTATTATTAAATGGGCATGGCATGTTTTCCCCAAATCCCATGCTGCAGCCTGTATTACCACTCTGCAGCCAGATAGCTTGACTGGAACCAATTCCTAAAACCACAATTTGAAGCAAGTAAAATTGTAAAAAAAAAAATCAACTGCTTTTAGATGGTTACAATTTATTCTAGTAGTAACCTAGGTATTATTATACATGGTGTCCATAAAGTCGCCATACAAAGGGAAAAATAGGAATGTGTAGCTAAATGTACCTTTATTTACAGAATATTCATTACAAAATTGTACAAAATATTTTCAAAATATTCTTTACATGTTGACCACCTTTTTCTACACACACATAAAGTCTTCTCACCCACTACTAATATGAGCTTCTTTATTTTCCTATGTATGGAGACTTTTGGGACACTCTGCATATTATCTTATTCTTTTTCACAGGTTTAGAAAGATTTTAGCAGGCTTTAGCATACTTTAGAAAACTTCAAGATGGCTTAAAGTGTTACTAAACCCACAACAGTAAAATCAGTCTGTATCTGCAGTAAAGTTTGCTTGTTATACTCACTGTGGAACCTAAGGGGTTCATCCTTCGCATTGTGTAAAAAGGATGTTTGATCCTGTCTTCTCGGATCCTCCCCTTCTTCTACTGTCCCCAGTCCGTCTGCTGATAGAACAGAGCCTTGGGGGCAAGCTGCACATGCTCAGTTCAGTATTGCTAGAGAGGTTTTTTTTTATTGGGAGCATGAATGTAATCAGCACATGAGCACTGTCCAGACAGAGGCTCAGGGGTTATACAGCCTCATAGGACAATCAGAGGAAAATGAAAACTCCTCCTACAAGCTTTAACCAGTGCTCTGCTGGACACTGACAGACGTCAAAAGACTTCTATATACTGCTGATGAGAAAAGGTATTTAGCAGTTTAGATTTACTAAGGATTGCATTTCCAATCTGTGTACTGTGGGAGACCAGATATAGTGAATGCAGGGTCCTGGGTTTAGTAACACTTTAACGAATGCTACATATTGCTGCAGTGTTCTAAAAGCTTGCATAAAGCTACAGTCAGCACTTAAGATTTATATTCAACACTCCCTGGCTGGATTTCTAGAGTGCTTTAAAAGTTTTAAGCAAATTTTGTTAAATGATTGCTGTATTTGATGTTCCATAGACCAAACTAAGATAAAAAATATATATATGTGCTGATAGCCTTGATGCCATAATAAAAAAGCTCTAACTACACTCTTTGAAGGGCATGACCATGAGCAAAATCGTATATAGTGGTTGTATTATCATGCCTTTTTTGTTACACTTTTATTACAATTCCTTAGTACACATCTGCTACATAGCCTACAATGTAGTAGTCAGTGCAGAAACCTAAGAAAGTACTAAGTGATTAGAGCACCTGTTATAAACATGTCCCAACAGTCACATAGTACTTGCTAACCTGCAGTACTTTTTATAAACTGGAACGGCTGGCAAAGTAAAATCAAGCTTAAAATATTTGCTTTTTACTGCTATTTTAAAGACAAAAAAAAACCTGCACTATGCAATAGCTGCACTCCATATTTTCTTTTATATCTAGCGTTGCTTGGTGAAAGCCAATCATTGGGTTATGAAAAAAAAAAGCAAATTGCCACAGATTGACTTGTGTCGGTCCTGTGCAAGGAGAGGATTGAAAGGAGTTATAGAGAGCACAGAGTTGTGTGTGTGGAAAACCTCAGCATGAGGAGAGAGATTAGGTGTGATCAAGAAGAGTCATTGCTAGAACAGCTGGAAGCTGTATGCTGCTGCTCCTGTTGTTTCTGTTGCACACTGAGAGAACATACTGATTGTATTAGACATTTCCATCGGGGACTAGTGGAAAGTCAGGTGGGCTAATTGGTGTTAATAATTGCCAGACAGGCAGTACTTTATTTTATTTTATTTATTTTTTTTAGTGTTTGCGAAGAGTATAGTTTCACAAAGTATATCATTACTGCAGCACAGACATCATCTCCTATAATTATTTTCATGCTTTTATTTTCTTACCGTATCAGTTAGAATATTTACCCGTGAAAGGACAGTGAAACCAATTCCATGTGACTTAAAAAAAAACTTTTTAAGTTACATTTTTTTTGCCTGGGTGTTCCTGAGTAGCAGCAACTCAGCCTGAAGCAATTACCTTTTGATGTGTACATTTAAGGAAAACAGTGGCTTAATTTAGCTTTTATTTTTTATTGTTAAATAGATATCAATGTCTATACTGTCTGACTGCTGGCTTGCCCATGGCTTATAGCCTCTTTTTATTTTATGTCCCCTACCCTCTTGATTATTCATATGATTAGAGTAGAAAGAAGCTCATAGATAGAAAATTATCTCCATAAACAAAATAACAGAATGCTGGAGGTGTCTCTCTGATATACATGAAAAAATGATTTCACAAGGCGATTTGAGAAAGAACCCAGATCAATATACCACGCATGCTTTGGTAATGCTTGTTTTGCTGTGAACATTCTTTTGTAGATGATAGAGAAGTTGAAGGATGTCAGCATTGCTTGTGAATGATTTACCATACAAATAAGGTCCTATACTGATACAAAAAAGTCAAATGAGAGTGTATGCTGAGTATGAACAGATAGACTTTTCTATAGCAAATACCTTTTATATCATAATAGCTATTGAGGAAAGTAAGATCCCTCATTAGTAATGTTCCTTGTATATTTTTCAAATAAATGCAAACTATTAATTATGTAGCTTTGATTTAAGTAGACTATCTTTCTTTTTTCTTTGCTATAAAAAATCTAATATACTTAATCACCCTCCTGCTGACAGAGAGGGCAGGTATTATTCCAGAACTAGGATCTCCATACAATTACATGATTTTGACAATGTTATATACAATGAAATGTATTAAAACCCTTTTAGTTGGTTCATGGAGGTGACACCTCCAATTTTATGTTTCATAGGATTGAACATCATTTAAAAGTGAGCCATTTAGGATATTTATTTTGGATACATGCTTTGATTTTGCTCTGTTGGATGTCTTTGTGGGTTGAGTGTTTGAATTGTTAGTTAGATGTATTATTATGATATTATTTATATTGATTAGATACTACATGAGGTTGATGAATATTGTGTACATGTTTAGCTCACTTGTAAAATAATTATGTGCTTTTGTTGTTTTTTCATTATATATTTTTCTGTTTTTATATTCTTGTTGGTTTTAATACATTCTGAAGTGTAGGTGGTACAAGATTACTGCATGTATTAAAGAGAGGTTCCAACTTTTAACATTTGTTTGAAAAAATGACATGTGTATCTGAAATGCATAGCAACACTGCTCCCTGTGATGTTTTTATCAACTGTGTAATATTGTACCCCAGTTTTAGCCAATTGGGGTAACCACCTACAGAGGTAGTATTAATTGACTCTTCTCATCAATATAGTGCTTGCTTACTTAGGTATTTCTGCACACATACATGTATATTACCAAAGGAAAACATAGTTGTGTTTAATGGATAGTCTTAAAATTTTGTTTTCTTTGAGTAAAAACTTGACAAATAGTGAATCATTTTTACCACAGGGCTTTAAATATAAAAAAAGCCAAACAAATAGAAACCCATTCCAAAATATAAAATAAATATTGTGAAACTTCAATTTAGTGAGTTAATACAAAAGAGATTTTTTGTTTACCATACTTATAATACATTTGTTATTTATCAATTGGATGTAACAATGATAAAAACGTGTACACTCATATTGACTTTAATGTTCGCTGCCCACTCCATTTTCAAACTGCTTAGGCATTCATGTTTATATCTGTTTCTCTCCATTCATGCTCAACGACGGAGGAATTTTCAACAAATTCATTTCTATGATCGCCATAATATAAAGCTAAGAGGTATTATTGGGAATTAGCAGATAATATCTAAGGATTGAAACCTATGCTGTAAATACCATCTTAATGAAAACTGTAAACTGCGTTGGAATGGGCTGTTTATTTAATGGCACTTTAAAAAGACAACATCTCAATATTCAGCTCCACTCCATGACTTAATTTCCATTGTTTTATTATTTAGGACATACATAAAATATGCATATATTTTCCTTTTTAATAAACCAAGACACAGCAGAGAAATGTTATTTTACATTAAATTTCAAAACAGTTGAAAACCACTTTTGTGAGCATTGTAGATCTTTACATCTGGCGTTGCACACAGATAAAACGTGTAGCATTGGGATTCCTTTAGTTTCAGTTCTGCCAGTTTCTTCAGGTGGTAGTTTTCATCTGCTTCCTCTGGTGACTTTTATAACAAAGACATGAAACACCATGATGGCTATTCAAAGGGACAAAACATATTACGAATGCAAAGAAACCTTCTTAGTTTGCGTTTTACTGATTTTTTTTTTCTATCTACAAAAGTTCAGAAAGGGAAAAAAAAAGTTTGCACATGAATAATGAACTCAGGGAGACTGAAAGCTTTACTCATTATCGTTTTGGTATTATTCAGGCTATGACTCTGCAGTGTATGATTTTGAGGCTGTAAAGTTCTGAAAAGTTCCCTTTTGATGACATAGCAAAATGTTCAAGCTTTAAATGATACACAGTCTGCACCTGATCACCAAGGGCAGTGGGTCTCATGCTTAAGGATACATTTGAAGAACTACGTTTGTTTTTCTTCAGCACTGACAGCACAGTAAAATATATCCTCCTAGGTTCTGTTAATTAACTCTTTTTGAAAATATACAGTGGTTTAAGTGCACGGGGTCTAATTTACTAATAAAAAAGCATGTCCTGTGCAGCATTGCTTTATTGCCCTTGCAAATCTAGTTGAATAGCTACAAAAGTAAATGACTCAATTGACTGGCTGGAAAATTGAATGGATTGTACCGCCTGCTGACTTTAGAGAGTAAACCTAAAAAAAATGATTGCAAAAATATAAATAATTTTAAAGAAAAGAAGTTAAAAGGGTAGTTAAAAAGAATAAATAAAAAGAGTAAATAAAACACTATATGTCCCTTTTGAAGAGCAGCAGCCAGGAAAAAAAAAACAGTCAACTTACTTCAAAATGGAACTATGGGCTTAATAAAATTTGATGTACAAGATGTCATTAGAGTTAATGCAGTGGTTTTTGATTCCCTCTGTAACACTCTGTTGTATTACCTGCTGATCTGACCTTTAGATCTGTTTAATTCCCACTTCCTTCAAGAGTGTTCAAAAAACTATTCTGCAGTAAAATTGCACACCCAAGATGTCTTAAATGGACATATAGGGGTGGATTTACTAAAGATAAATATCCTGTTATTTTGAAATGGAAATTTCACTTTGCAAGGAAATGTGTCCCAGAGCATATTGAATGTTGTGAAGTTGCACTTTGCAAAGAATAACCAATCACATGCAAAAAAAATAAAAAAAATGCTTGCATTCATTCGCTAAGCTCTGGTCCAAATTCACTGTTCAAAGTGAACAGTCTATTTGTCTTTAGTAAATCAACCCCATAGGTTAACCCTTACTCTGCCACCAATGTAGGGCTTATGTCAGTGGCAGCACTGGCCTGTAAACCTGTAAACAAACTAAAATCTGTTTGCATGTCATTAGCTGACTATCAGCTTTCTAGTAGAAGAGATTAGGGTGGCTGGGCTGCTCTTTGTTTCTAATAGGACAAACAATATGGGGTTTATTTACTAAAGCTGGAGAGTCCAAAATCAGACTCCCTTCTGCATAGAAACCAATCAGCTTCTAACCTCAGCTTGTTCAATGAAGCTTTGGCAATGAAACCTGGAAGCTGATTGGTTTCTATGCAGAAAGGAGTCTGATTTTGGACTCTCCAGCTTTAGTAAATAAACCCCAAGATGTCCATTCATAATAAAAGGGATGTTTAATGTTTCTAGTGGCCTTTTTTTTTAGACAAAAGTGGACTCTGAGCAAGTGTGGATTTTCTACCCACCTTTGTTTTAATTAGAAAAGTATCAGTCTGATGTGTGCTGAGAAATTACATACCTTTGTACACAAATTTGTCTATAATACTGTAATTGTATCCCCTGCACTATTAATTTGAAAGCTGAGGCAATTCATTTTTCTCTTTTATTAAAGATATGGCTCATATTATTTTAAACAAACTTTATTTCTTGTGGCTGTGAGCCATTTTTAGCCATTTTTTAAAAATAGTTTAAGTGTTAGTATGAAGGACAGACAAGCACAGGCATGTATTACATTCACATAAGTCCCAAATCTCACCATAATGTTAGAAAAATGCATTTGCGCTTTTGTAAAAAAAAATGTCAAAATGAGTCTTAAGTGTTCAAATTTATTGTAATGCAAGATGCGTTTTAGTATGTGTGTTTTGCACACATTTTTGGTCCGATTTCCTACCTTTTTTAAATTTCCTTCTGTGAAATCATGATCATGTAACTAAAAGTGCACTAATGGAAATGCATATTGAATTCTTAGTGCATTGCAATTGACTATAATGTAACATGCACTTTACCAAAAACTCAGAAAAGATGTAGCAAACAAGATCTTTCCAAAGCACCCTGCACTGTTCTGTAATGCTACACATCAATGTGTAAAATGTCATACTTACAATATGTTCTGTCTAGAAATAGGCTTTAGTCACACCTCTCCATAATCACCTCTTTTCAAAAGTAAATACATTATACAAAGATTGCTTGGTAATATAATAAACACATAATTATTTTTCCCTGCTTTTCATAGATCAGCTACTTATTAGTAATTTAAAGCATTTTCTATAAAAGTAACATCACTGAAAACAAAATATTTGATTGGCTGCGTCTGGTTGGAGACATTACCCTTTACTTTCATTAATGCCCAAACGCTTGATGTGGGTAGACATGTGTAAACACATTTAACCACTGTACACACTTTTGCAAGTGTCATGCATTATTTTGGACAAAATGCTGCTGGCTTTCAGGGGAGTTAAAGTTAAATTTCAGTGTGCATGAGGCCTTAGAGTTCACTCAAAACAAGTTTTGAGTGTAGATATTCTGTAGAAATGGTGATATCTAAGGGTTAGTCAAGGATAAATGGTTCCAGACCGCATTAGGGTATGACTTCTTAAACATGCATATAGAGATATAGATATGCAATTGCAAGGAAATTGAATGTTAGAAAAGTACATTATAACTATAATTAGAAAATAATGATTACTACATATAAATATAAAAAACATATGCCCATTTTATAGAAAATAACATATATCAGGAAATACCACTTGTAGTTTTTATAAGAAGCTTGGTCTTCACCATGCAATTTATTAACTCGGCATGTTAAAAGGATGTTGCGATTTTCAATTTAACTGTGAAAATATCAGTTCTTTAGAAATGTATTTAAAGTGAATTTACAAAGTACTTAATGGGTTGTACACTTACTTTGCTCTAATTTTGAACTTGGCAAGGTAACTGAGGATCAAGAGAAAGATTTATCTTTAGGGGCTATTTAGACTTGTCAACTCTGGGGCATTGCACTACCACACATTGATTGTGCATTAACAAGCATTGCCTTAAGGCAGCCCATTTAAATTAGGGATGCTGCCTTATTTCACAAATTTAATAGAGACATCCCTAAACATTTTAGAAGATTAGTGTCATATATTATCCTGGATGCCAGAATTGTGATAGCAAGAATTTGGGAACGCTGAACTGTGTCCATTGTCAATGTGTCCATTGATGTTAAACAAGAGCTAAATTCATGGTTAATGACAATCTCAAAATGTGATAAAATTGTGGGACCCCTGAAGCTATAGGCATCATTCTGGCATCAAACATTTCAGGTGGAAATGCTCCTTTCTGTAGATGTGTTTTGAATGACTATACAACCACTCAATCACTTCTACAGATAGCGGAAGGGGGTGCCCCCCTCCCGTCACCACTGCCTTTCCCGGGCTCTCCAGTCCTATTGGGGACCCCAGGACTGTGCCGAATGGCAGCATCTCCAGCACTGAACAGAGAGAGGAACTGATGTTGTTCCTCCCTCTTTGTGAGGTAAGAAACTGGAAAAAACAAGGATTTAATCACTTCCAGTTTCTGTTCTCTGTTTACTGGCCGGTTAATGGGCAGTGATGCACCCGATCAGATTAATCGCTGCGCAAGGTATGATTGCAAGTATCAGAGAGGGAGCTATAATTCTGGCATTAGACCTATTGTGCAACTCTAAACTGGTAATGTGTAAAGGATTTTAAAGCATTGCCTATGGATGTTTTTAAGTACCATAGCGTGGTGCCATTTCATGGGCATATGCAATTTTAAAGTGTGAAAAGTTAGGTATTTACTCACTGTACCATCATCTTTTATATTTTACAAAAAAATTGGGTATTGTTTTTGAGTTCACTAAAATTCATTAAAGTGTATTTCTTCCAAAAAATTTGCCTTTGAAAAACTGCTGTTCAAATATCACGTGAAATTGCAAAACACACCATTTTATTCTCTAGGGCCTCTGTTTAAAAAAGATATAATGTTTGGGGGTTCTAAGTAATTTTCTAGCAAAAAAAAACAAAACTGATTTTTACATGTATGTGATAAGTGACAGAACTGACCCGGTAGGCAAGTAGTTAATATGGATTCCTTTATTATTTTTTTGTGAGAAGGTGGACTTAGCCTTTAAGTAGGGAATTGCAAGAACTCCTGTCAGCTTTTTGTTTTTGCATTTTCCCTGCTGTAGATTTTCCCTTGTTTCTTGTCTAAACTAAAACTTCACTTCAGAAAAGTGAAGGGTCAGGGTCTAACCAGACCAGAACATTTTCCTATTATATAAAAAAAAAAAAAAAAAAAGGTTTGGGGTAAAGATACACTTTGATAAAACAGTTAAATGGTAAACATACTGTATGTATATTTTAGCAGTATATTTAATTGCTTTTTTTGAGCTCTACTTTGCATTGACTAAAAATGTGGGCTCTGATGGAAACAACTGATCAAACTCTTAAGGAGCCCATACAAGCTTAATTTTTTTCATTCAACCCACTGGTTGAACAACAACAAAAAACAAATTACCTGATTTCCCCATCCACACATTCGAAGTGGATGAGGGAACCGCTCCCGCTGAGCTATTGTGTTCTGACAGCAGGGAGACTTCATGCCATTGGACACACTAATCAGTGCTGACAGCACTGACCAATCTTAAAAAACCCAACAGGCTGGTTGTACACAAGTTGATTGATAGATCAACTTGTGTACAACCAGCCTGCCCATATGTAGATTGAAATTTGGGCTGTCCCTGCTGAAGTAGCCGAATTTTGATCCATGTATGGCTGGCTTTACACAGTTCTGTATTCTGATGAGAACATCCACTGTTCACTGCATTTTAGCTAATGGCCAGCTATTGTACATAGGGCAGTACCAAGCAATACTGGCTTGCCACTTTTAATCTATTCTGTTTCAGGAGATATGAATAGGACGTAAGACACGATTTACCAGTTCAACAAATGTCCCGTGACAAAGATTTGTCTCACAATCCACACACAATGTAGTTGTAGTATAATAATGATATAATCTTCCTGTCTATGGCCATATTTATATACTATACGCTGTATTGATCCTCTTCAAACTTATTTGCCAGCATTGACCTACTTTCCTCATTTACTTTTTGTGTCCTGAATTTGACTTTTAAATATGAATATTTATAAATTAATGTAATAAGCATATAACTATTTGTTTTATCTTTCTGACCCTTGCTATAATTATACTGTTTAGAGTACAGTCTGCGACTTATTTCGATTTTTCATTCACAGTTGGATTATTCCTTTAATTGATTTTTATAATTCCCTATAATTTAAACTCCTGGACAGATTTATGCCCCAACATGCGTATTGTACACAGCTTTCAGGTTCTATCTCCATGCATACAGCCAGCAGTAATTGTCTTGCAGGTTTATTTCCAACTCAATTACAAAACATGCAAATCCAAGTGACTATAACTTTCAATTTTCAGGGATTTGCATGATTTAAGTTATATGCAAAACTATATTTTACTGGCCATGCTGTATAAATATTATTTTCATGTCCCTATTATTTTACCCACAGGGAAAGATTTGCTACGAATTCTTTATTATTTGCTGAACATGAATTAGTGTTTCCTAAGGAACAGGACTTTTACTAAAGTTAAAAGAGATAGTTTTCCATTGTTAAAGTTGGCAGGAGAGTTTCCATACAAATATTTTTAAGGGAACCTTCCACCTTCTGTTACAATTACTCTTTTCTACCCCCAGTGCATACTTTATTTTGTTTTATTTTAGAAAGAACTTATTTTTTTCTATTCCTCTTAATTCCAATTTTTTTCCCCTTGTCTTGAATGACATTTCTTGAATACTCCTGGGATATGACTATCTTTGGGCAATTTTGTGTTCTGGTGACATCACCAATACTATGGAAATGTATAAACAATATAATTTTCAGCCTAGCACCCCTCCATATCTGCATATTCTCACCCAGGACTCTATTCAGGGAATCATATTGTTTACCAGTTGACATAGTATAAGCAACTTGTAAAAATTACACTTCTCCAGCTAGAGCACTGGGTGTGCATGCATAGGATTGTCAGTATGTCATCAATGGGGGCAGGCTTAGGAAACAGCTGGATCACCAGATGCCCTAAGTGGAAATGGTGGCTTGAACAGAAAAGGCGCTGCAAGGAAAGCTTAGTATGTTTTATACAATTACTATGTAATAACATTTTTAATTGTGCCTTACTTACAGTTTACAGGACTGAACAGACATATCTTGTGCCAAAGTACTATTTTTTACCTGCACATAATTGGATATTTGCAGTGTTCACAGTTGCATTGTGCTTAGTGTTATGTAACTTCATACTTAAGACCTAAAATGGGGCTAATTAAAAATAATAATAAAAATAATAAAAACTATATATTCACCTTGTCCCCGTCCCCCAAGAGATAAAGGATTTACTGCTCATTTTTTCCTGGGGGAGTGATTATACACAGTAATACTGATCTTAATCTATGGTCCTGCAACAGCGGTCAGGCTGGACCTCTGCTGTCTAGCTCAGGGAAGTGGGCAGACACTCCTACCAGTTACCAAGTCCCATCTTGGTGATATGACACTAAATCTGCACTGATTACACTACCATAATTTTTTTATTGTTATTTGTTGTCCAGTTATTGAAATCTTGCCTCCTAAATCCCCAGATCACACTCTGCTAAAGCTGAAGAAAACTTTACTATCCTTGTTCTTATATCCAAATATGCAGCCTGGGGTTATAGAATGGTTATTTCCATTGAAAGATTTTGAGTCAGGAAAATAGTGATGAAATTCAATCTATAAATGCTGTATTAAGAATGTCAATGATGATGCATTACAAACCATTGCATATCATTGTGGACTGGGAAATTTTGTTAGACACATTTTACTGCTTTGTTATTTTCTTAGTGTGTCCAGCACAGGTTAGGAATAATGTGAAGTAAAGCAAGGCATTATTATGTAATTTGATCAAAAGTCTCTATAAGAAGCTGCAGTGAGAACTGAGAACGGCAACACTGACTGGTTTCCAGTAACATAAGGCGTTAGGCAGGGATGCATCATGTCACCTTACCTGTTCAACCTACTGTAGATGGTGAAGCCATCTTCAGAAATACAAATTTGGATTCTGTCAGTATCAAATTTGGTGGCCGAAGCATAAACAACCTGCGCTATGCAGACAACACAACGGTCATCATTAGCAGCAAAGAAGATATGGTGTAATTATTGAGAAAAGGGAAAAGCGAAAGTCGAAAGAAGCAACTAGTAGTGACGAAATACTCTGCATAATAGCACTTGGCAGCCACACAATGAAGGCTCTTGACAAAGTATTCAAAGGTAAAGAAATTACACTCAAAATGAAAATTATACTCATCCATGCACTCATCTCAATTACAGCTGTGAAAGCTGGACACAATGAAAATGGGACAGAAAGAAGATCAACTCATTTAAACTTCGGTGCTGGAGAAGGATTTTATGCGTGCAATGGGACAGCCTATAAAATTAATATTTCAATTCTGAAAGAGATCAAAGCAGCTATTTCACTAGAAGCCCAACTGATGATGTTATGACTGTCCTATTTTGGTCACACTGGTACAAAAGAGAGATCACTGAAGAGGGAAATAATGTTTGGGAAGATCGAAGGAACCAGAAGAAAAGGGAGACCAGCTACTAAATGGTTGGACACATTGACTACAGTTGTGGGGATGACACTGGAGGATCTCACCAGACTAGCACAACACATTAAAAATAAATGTATTTACATAAACATATTAATCTATTTTATATTTGGCAGATAAAGTTGTCGGGTTAGCTATCCCAGCTGTTTTTGCCACTTTGTGTTAAGCAAATGACAGACATTTTGTATTAACACATTCAAAATATCTGTATTTGCCAAAACATATTTATACTAAAGCATGGCAGCATAGTGATCGAAATAGAAGTATATAAACTAATTTTACACAACATCATCATTTATCTAGTTTATGTACATTATGTAAAATATAACTGCAAGTTCTGCATCAAGGCATTACATTGCCAACTGATACGTTTTAAAGAGGGAAGAAAATTCTCACAGTACATACAGTAATTGTAAAATACTTACATGCAGTGAGTGGACTAAAAAGAAATGGAAATGACACATTTAGATTGGAACAAAATTGAAAATATTTATATATTTGTTGTGAATAAATCTTATTTAGTTGGAATTGTTGTTCAGCAAAAGGAAAGTAAGATGCAGTCTGTAATAATGGAGTTCAGGATGTGCAGACCAGGAGTGTTCAGAACATATGTTTGGTCACTGCTGCTTCTCATTAGTGAACTGTTAGGACTAGATATTGATATTTTCAGTATATAAGGTAAGCATTGGACCTATACTTCCATTGATGGGGGAGTTACAACAGAGAATTACAGAGCGGGTTTAAGTTATAGTTAGGTTTAGGACCAGAAATCTGAGAGTTAAGATTAGGGATATGGTTAAGTGTTGATTTATTACAGATATTTATATAGCACCAACAATTTACATTGCTCTCAAGGAACTTGCAATCTAAGGTCCCTATCTTATGTGAATATATTAGCTGCAATTTAGACAGGAGCCAATTAACCTACCAGCATGTCTTTCGAGTGTAGAAGGAAACTGGTGTACCCAGGGGAAACCATTGCAAGCACAGTGAGTACATGCAAGCTCTGTGCAGATGTTATCCTGGCTGGGATTCCTAACCACTAAGCCTTTGTACTGTGTTAGGAATTAAGTGATAAGCAGCCCATAGAATATGACATTTTCTTTCACAGGTGGAAGGAAAGAAAATTGCTTGTTTCCCCCATCAACACAGTCAGTGCTGATGCATCTGCAGCCCTATTGTGTTCTGCTGGCAGGGAGTCTTCTTTGCCAGTAGACTGCAAGCAACACTGCTGGAGGCTGATCAACTTGAGTACAACCAGCCTGTCCAAAGATGGATGGAATCTCAGCTGGTCCCTGCTGAATCTGCTCAGATTCAATCCATCTATGGCTGGCTTTAGAATTAGTTTACCTGTTAAAATGTATTTTAGGACATTTTTAGAGGATAACTTAGGGTAGGTTAGGTTAAGTGTTAGTATTCATTTTCCCTAAAGGTGATTTTACGTGTTACAAATAGGTAGTATGCATGCTTATAATGAAATTCACATTTGTTTCAGTATCAAGATTTCCTAGTCCATATATCCAATGTGGTGCTTCAGCAATTACACCTTGGATGGTGGAAAATTATGCCATCAGGACATTTTTTAAAACAGCATATTAATTGATTACATTTATCAAGGTACCATTTAAAATTGTGTAAAGCTTTCAGTGCTGAAGAAAAGGATCAATTTTTTTTTTAATACACAAATTACATCTTTAGACTGTTTATTGTTCCCTCTCCATTCTATCCAAAACAAAAACCCCCCTAAAGGTATACCTTATGCAATTAAAAGTTGGCTTAAGCCAACGTAAAAAAATATATGTTAGATCTTTTCTAGGAATTGTAGTACACTTCTAGAGGTTCATGCCTAACTTTGCTACTATAGCTCCACTTACTAATCTTACTAAAGGGAACAAGTCCACTATGGTGAAATGAAATGAAGAGGCAGGGAAAGCTTTTCAGGCACTATAGGCAGTATTATGTAAGGAATCTGTGGTAATATTTCCCAATTTCTGTCCATAATTTCTTGTACAAACAGATGCCTCTAATGTTGGCCTCAGAGCCGTCTTGTCCCAGGAAGCTAATGGGGGAGAACATCCAGTAGCATACCTCAGCCATAAACTAGGAAATGCCGATGAATTGACACACAGTGGCTGACTGTGCAGTGGCCTGCACAGTGATCCACCACTCATGCTTTGCTGCGGCAACCCTAAATTGTTATGATTAGCTACGATATAGAGAATTGTTGATCCAAGCTAACTTACATAAACTTTTAAAAGATTAGAACCCTTGTTAGGTTTTTATTGCTAGTAAATGCTATACTGTATATCAGAAGAACTCCAAATGACTGTCCAAAAAAAATCCTAAAATAATACATATAAACTATAGATATTGCAAAAAGCAAAAAAAAATTAAAGAAGATTTATTTGGCTGGTGACACAAAGTAAGTGCTTAGAACCTCCCGATATATTAAAACCAGGGGAAGCCAAAATACCCTAAATGTTCAAAACAATCACCTACTATGATGTAGATAAAACAAGTAGTAAAGGATGAAGGTGTCTTTTCTCTAGTCATATAAGAATATGGAGGCCCGGTGACATCAGAAAAATACAGAATAAACTCCTGAGCTACCTCAATGTGACCATATAATAAATAAAAGTGTATAGAGCTGCTGCTAGCATAAAAAATTGTGTTCCCACAACATAAACATAAATAAATAAAATAAACTTAATGCTGTGCTGCTAATGTGTAATATATTGAAAACAATTGAATATGAAAACATCAAATATATATAAAAAGTGCATAAATCACAAAACTGAAATGTCCATAAAAACAAGTCCATGTGAATATGAATTAGAATGGTGAATCGGGGATATAGCTTTATATCAACTTCCTTCACAACTCCATAGGATTTCTCCTGTCCTCATATAATCAATACCATCTTTTAGAGTGCTGCAAAACATGCAGATTGTGCCACCTCAGTGCTCACAGAACTCTCACCTTAAGACAATTGGAATGCGCTTTAGATAATAAATAAATTAGGGTTCCTCCACTCTCCTGGTCTTCCACCGTTTTAGAACCACTGGGTGCCCTCTTTCCTTTCCCTTGATCTCCGAGCCAGAGAAAAACAAAAACGGTCCCTTTAAGGGTCACTTGGGGTCAAAAATCCTTCACTCATGCAGAGGAAACAGAAAAATCTCCAATAATGCAGTATGTTCTGATAAGTATTAAAAGTAATGCACTTACATATGTATAAAAAATGCGATTGAAAACATATGAAGCCCTCAAACACAGACCACGTACGACACTTCCAGTTCTTGTCTACCCATGGCCATGCCCTACGTTTACGTCACTCCCACGTGACTTCATCAGAGGTAAGGCAGAAGGCAGAGGGGGAGTCCTTATATAGTGTATATAATTCCAATCAGTTGGTGGCCATTTTGTTGAAGTCCTCCTATAATAACATTACGACAGCCATTTTCTATTTGTCTCAAAGCATATTAAAATAAAGGCTGCCATTTTATAGTAGCCAACAAACACTGATGGTAAAGCGAAACATAAAACTTAATCATACAGTGTGAGAACCCTAGCGGCCATTAATCTGAAGCACAAGAATGCAATAGTAACCGTTACTAAATATGGGTAATAAAACATCCTAATTAAAAAAAATCATAGTTTGTAGCCATTGAGTGAAAACATACTGGATAATGAATGAAAATGCTTCCACTTACTTTTATTGCTGTCTTCCTTTTCCATACGGCCACTTTCACACCACTGAATATAAGTAGCAGCCAAGGCCCAGCCAAGCTTATCAAGATGGAGAGTGTCTCTACTACGCTGTGAGGGCAGCTTTACACATGTCCAACCACTCCCTGCATCTGAGCAAGGTGAAAATTTCCAAGCCTGCTTCATACTAGGAAGGAACAGCTGTAGCAAATGGAGAATTTACAGAGTTAAAGCTCACAGATTACAAAGGAAAATACATGGTATTTTTCTTTTATCCTTTGGACTTCACATTAATGTGCTAATGGAAATGATTGCTCTTGGAGACAACATAGAAGAATTTAGATTAATAAATTATAAAGTTGTAGCTTGTTCAGTGGACTTTAATATCACGAACTTGGCATTGATAGATACACTCCAAAAGCAAGGAGGACTTGGTCCAATGACAATTCCTCTACTTTCTAACCTAACTCACCAGATCTCAAGGGATTATGGTGCATACCTAGAGGACCAAGATCACACTCTAAGCTGACTCTTCATAATAGGTGTGTATATAGAAAAAATATTTTCTGCGCTTAGTGTATTTAAATTATTAATATGCTGCACACTATTTCTCTGAATACTTCATAAAGATATGCTCTTTTATGCATGTAGGTGCACTTGCTCAGATTCAGTCAACAATACTAAAATATATCTCAGCAAGTGAAGTGCATCAAAACATGAAAACAAAAGAACATAATACCAACATGTGCTTGTGTTATTAAGCCCCTGGGAAGATCTCCCACTTCAGCCAATAATGTTCGTCCAGAGACCGATCCACATACTAAGGACCACTAGCATGCCTCAGACAGGACTCATATTATTCTCTGAGATAATAAAGAGTGGGAGCCCACATAGTGTAAAACTGCCAAAATTATCACTTTATTCAACAACAGACAGGTACTTACAGGGCAGGTACAGAGAAAACATGGATACGCTATGCTTCCGGCAGTCGGCGGGCATGATCTAGTTTAGCCCTGTCCAATGTGTTTTGTTACCATAGAACATTGATGTTCTATGTGGTGTATGTGGATTGGTATCCAGGTGAACATTATTGTGAAAGTAGGCAGTCTTCCCAGGGGCTTAATAACACATGCGCATGTTGATCTTCATAATAGATGACAGAGGAGTCCTCTGACAGATTACCATGCATGATCCTCCTGTTGGGTGATCTGTATTTGAGACCCTTCATCTTGTGCAAGCATTCCAGTACACAGACAAACATGGGGAAGTCTGCCCTACTGGTTGGAAACCTGGCAGTGAAACAATAATTACTCCCCCTACTGAAAAATTGAAGTATTTTGATAAACAACACTGACATTTGTAGTAACAAAACCCTAGATGGATCACTAACTACTAAAACTAGTTAATTACCATTCAATACAATTGTATGAATTTTGAAAACAAAAATAGTAGAGACAGTCATGTTCACACTGAGGAATCTCAACAACTTCATAAACAGAATATAGTATTCAATAAAGCAAATAATAAAAATGTCCATATATAGATTAGATTTGGCAATTGAGAGATATAGAACAGCTGGATTTAACAAGAATCAATTACTAACCAGTAGTAGTGAAGATGTCTGACTGTTTAATACAAAAATTATAAATAATAACACATTTATAGGTATAGTTGATCCAGGGAATATCCGATTGCCCCTTGGGGGATCAGGAAGGAATTTTTTTTCCCTGCAGGAGCAAATTGGATCATGCTTTGCTGGGTTTTTTTTTTGCCTTCCTCTGGATCAACTGTGGGTATAGGAGTATAACCTTTTTTTTTTTTAATGGTTGAACTGAATGGACTTTTGTCTTTTTTTCAGCCAGACTAACTATGTAATAGAGAGATACCTATGGTACACCTATGGAACATCATAAATAATATAACTCTAAGCATGATCACAAAATTGATTGGCATTCAAAATACAGATGGGAGCAAAATTATCCCTGAAAAATGTATACAGTAGGGTATGACCATGTATTCTTCATGTTATCAAAAAGATTATTTGTAAAAAATGGGACTGTGCTCATAGTCCCAAAAGCGACCATTGGGCATTCAAAGTGCAAGTAGGAGCAGAATCATTGTTGGAGGTATAAACTGCAAAACATAACCAAGGTATGTTGGCCATATTTTCATAATGTATTCAGAGAAACTATTTCAGCTATAAATCAAGATACACATAATATACACAGGGTAGATATATCATGCAGTAACAGAGACTCTAAAGATAAGACCATACAGATGAGGAGTATCCCAGAGAGATGTAGTTTACATGAAAAATAGAGAGTGGTTATAATATATCATAGAAATGTGAAGCAGAAAGTCACTTTACTCAAAACCCCAAAACATTAGAAAATGTGGGGGGGGGGGTCATTGTTGAAAGCAATGAATATGTATTCCAAACCTTGTTGAGCCACCTTTGCTTTTCATCGTATATAATTTGGAAATATCCACCCCCAATTGTCCAAGATAGATTATCATGCAAGAAAAATTAATTGCTTGAATAGATATTGTAACCATCAGATTGCCACTCTTGTTGCTTTAAAGCTACTCCACTTGGATATTGAAAAGTAGATATAGAAGGCACATGAAAGGCATATATTCAACTTAGTGTAGCACCTGCTAGTGTGCTCCTAGAATAGTGTAGTTAATGATAGGTAAAATCATTGTGTGATTAATGTTGGGTTATTGCAGATCAGCTGGACGACTCTACAGTTTGCGGCTCTATCTAGGACCAAAGAACCTTCCAGAGGTTGGTAAGAAGGAGGTATGGAGGCTTAATCTGCATATTCATGGAGGTCCAGCCAATCCCAGGTTTTGAGGCCCTGGTAGAGTAGTGAACTGGCCTATAAATATGGGAGAGTCAAGTTGACAGTGGGTCAAGTGGAAGATTGTGTCCGGAACACAGACACGGCAGCGTGATGTCAGCGTGTAGGGTGGAGCCTACGCGCTGGCATCACACCACCGTGTCCATAAGCGGTGGCCATCTTGGTATGTGACATATGTAATATTTTACTTCTCCACATGGAATGCTTTTATGGAATACTTTTAAAATAAATACTACACTATATATCAATCTTTGGGCTCCGTGTGGTGAGCATCTTTCTTTAGGATTGAACTGGACCAGTAGAACTGCCAGAGAGCGAATGGTATAGACTTCATAACATATATGCTACTTAACAAGTAGCTCTCTGGTGAGTGCATAGTGGTGGTGATTGCACATCGGATTTCAGAGCACTGTATGGGACTGTGCACTATTTACTGTGATTGCTATCATCACACCATCAACATAAAGATTTATATTGGAAGGATTTTTATGATTTATTTATATCTAATTTATATATATGTTTTTGTCACTGAATTGTTTTTTTATTTACATCATATGTTTTTATGCGTTGCACTTTGTATATACATTTTCTTTATTGAGATTTTTTGTCACTATCTATTGTGCTAGCTGTTCCCATCTCAATAGCGCTTGCCGTTTTGCTTTTGAAAGCGCTACACTAGTGAAGAGGCTTGTCTTCAATACGGGTTATATCTTAAGTCATCTTGCCATCTATCAAATTATAAAATAAAACCTTCAAAGGGAAAAATTAAACATAGCAGCATAAAGTGAAATAATGTTGCTTCAAATTCCGTATGAGACTAGCAATGTTGTCATCAAGGTGGTAATACTTCACCATCTTGCTGATGCCCAAATATGAATCAAAGGTTTATAGAGATGTGTAGATCAGATGTGTCCAAGGTGTGAGCTAGATAGTCCAGAACCTATGGCCAAGACAAGAACGCCACTTTGTTGCAAAGTGTTTCATTGCTATCATAAAATGACTTTCTCAAACATACTGTATGTGCCGTTATTAGGGAGATTCACCCTCTCTATTTGTCCTGTTTACTATTATCACCAAAATTGAAAAAAATCGCAAATTTTGGTTTGTCACCAGAACAGAAATAGAGGGTAAATCTTCTACAGGGAACACTAGTTCTGGTGATTCTGGTGATAACCAGGGATCTCCTTACTTTGGAAGGATTTCCTCCTACTTCTTGTTGTGGCTATGGGAAGGGAAGGTAAATCTCTCCAATGGGAAACAGATGGCAATAAAATCCTGAAAGGGGTTATAATCTTTTTTTACACTAAAATAAAAAAAAGTTTTGCTTATAGTTGCCTATTTTAATTCTTGTCAGTTAGAGGCTTTATGACCCTCTGTTCAATGTTATAGTCCAAATGTTGGGCTTTCAGGCTTATCGCACTTTTTTTGGATTAGCTATTTACACCTAGTGAATGGAATCTAAAACTCCCTGGACCTTCTGTTGGTGTTTTCTCTATAAGGCAACAGTGTGTCAAAAGTATATTCCTATTGCCTGGTGGCTGAGCCAGCTCAGAAAAGGTGGGTGTTGTCTGTTATCAAGCTCTAGCACCCCCTCTTTGAATGCCCTCCTCATGTGCTATTTCTCCCCACAAACTGTGATCTCAAGTGTTTCACAGGCTTGTATCCATGCCATATTATATTTTAAGTTAATATTACTCTCTTGAACATCAAGTGTTGAATGGATGTACATCTGGTAGTGTGTTCAAATAGGTTTTTATTAATATTTCACAGGCACATATGGTAGGACATCTACAATAACAACAAACAATGTAGTAAATATTAGAAGTAATGCTAAATGTTACATCAGTAAGCACAATCACAACAGAAGGCCACATTAATAACTGTGAAGATCTGGTGAGAAAAGTGGAAGGATATAGATGCAGCATGAGACATCATTAACCACTTGCCCTCCGGAAGATTTTACCCCTTCCTGACCAGGCCATTTTTTTATATACTGCACTGTGTTACTTTACCTGACAATTGTGCGATCATGCAACATTGAAACCACATGAAATTTATATCTTTTTTTCACACAATTAGAACTTTCTCTTGGTGGTATTTTATCACCACTGGAGTTTTTATTTTTTGCGCTTTAAACAAAAAAATACTGACAATTTTGAAAACAAAATATTTTTTTACTTTCTGCTATAAATCATATCCAATGAAAAATTAAAAAATAAATTTCTTCCTAAATTTAAGCCAAAATGTATTCTGCTATATATGTTTGGTAAAAAAAATACCAATAAGTGTATATTGATTGGTTTGTGCAAAATGTAACTATGGGATATATACTGAACTTTTTTTTTTATGGTTTTTATACTAGTATGGAGGCAATCAGAGACTTATAGCAGAACTGTAATAGTACATTAGTTAATCTGACAGTAACTGACACTTTGTGGGAACCAGTGACACTAATACAGTGATCAGTGTTGATAATATACACTGACACTGTATAAATAACACTGGTTGGGGAGGGGTTAACATCTAGGGGTGATAAACGGGTTAAGTGTGTGCCTAACAGTGCTTTGTGTGTGTACTTTTAGTAGAGGATGAGCCAGTTTTTATTCCCTGATTCACAGGGAAACAGAAATCGCCACAACCCCGCTGACCTGGCAGAGCTCTCTATTGTTTACATACACAGATCTCTGTCCTGTCAGCCTCTTCGCCGATCATCGGGTCCCAGCCTTCAATCATTGGCCAGGACCTGCTCATTGACTTGTGCTGTGCCTAAGCACAGAACAGCCAAGGCGGCGCACTCCCCCTGACCCAAAGGGTCTAGACCAAGTACTAGGTACCTAATCCAGAGCAGGAGAGCTGCCTTGCCTCCTCACATGTAAGTTAAATTCAAGCGCCTATGAAGGTATTTAAAGTATATCAGAATTAAATAAAATTAGGGATAGTGGAATGGAAAGAAGGAAAAAAAGAGGAATAGAAAAGGAATAGAACAGAGGTAAAAAGGAAAGAAAAGAAGAGTAGAAAGAGAGAAACTGAATCTCAGGATCTGAGATTCAAGTCATTTCATGACACTACACCAGCTTAAATCTATCAAAATTCAGCTCGAATTGATCTGGACTATGAAAGATGAAAACCAAATTAGTAGCTATAGGAAAAAGAAAAGTGAAATGCCCCTGGTCAGTAGTTTTCATGCAGTTCAGACAGGAACTCTTGAAGTTTTGGGAAATCTTTGAGTAATATCCAAGCAAGCCAAGTCTGACATGGGTGTTCCTGTCACCAGCCACCAAACTTTCCATTTCCATGATATTGTTGAGAGTCTCTAGGCACTCAGGAAAAGAGCGAACATTACTAGATTTAAAATAACTGGTGATCAATTGATGAGCTGAAAAGGTAATAAAGGGTAGTTTAGAACCTTTAGCTTGAGATAAAGATTGTAGAAGCAAAATAAGATGCTTAAGTTCAGGGGAATTTCCAATGGATCCCTGATATATTCTGTTATATAAAGCTAAGATGGAATTCGAAGACTTTGTGACCAAATATGGAGATTAAAACCTGGAGCAGAGAGACACTGCCAGCACACATCAGAACAAGACAGATAAATATATTGTCATTTTGAAGGCAATATATACCAGTGTGGCAATAGTTTAAAATTGCATTTTTGAACTACACAGGACATAGAACGTTTGTGGGTATATGTAAAGTCAATCTCAATTTTTCATCAGTGAAGGAACGGTCAAGTTTGGAAACCCATTTGTCAGTGTTTGAGGGTAGTTTAGGAGATTATCTGGAGATAGCCAAAGAATATAGCATAGAAATGGTATGCTGTGGTGGTGTGGAGGATACACAGAACCATTCAAAAGTTGTTAAAAGTCGATATACATTATTTATCAAAGGGATAGAGCAATAACAGCTCTGAAGATGAATATCATTTAAATAACTTTAGAGATAGGATGAAGGGCCTGTAACTACAAAAACAAAATTAGTGAGCCTTTCATTAAAATGTGTTTCTGTTGGGGCCAAAACGATTTATCCCAACATAAGAAAGCAGCAGAATACAGGCCAGTTGGAAAAGGTGGGTTGTCCAGGAGTCCAGGGGGTAAGTGGGCTTGGTATGGGAGAAAGAGAGAGAAGTCAAAATTGTTGGTGCCAGCAACAAATAGTATTAAAGGAAGCCACATACTGTGAGTTTCAAGATCAGAAATGTGAACCCATACCACTGCTCTGGCATGTAAATGAGAAGTGTCAAATTCCAGTTGGACCCACTGTTTATTTTCCTGATTGGTAAAACAAGCCAAGAATGCGGATGAATAGTACAACTTTGTAATACATCTCTAAATTGGGTAAATCTGTACCTCTGGAATCTTTCTTCTTGAATAACACCTTGTGATTAAGTTTGGGTTTAGATAATTTCCATACAAATTAGGATATACATCTATGTAAAAACAATCTAGGAAGTATATGCATTTTTATTGCATTAACCATCTACTGTATGTACAATGGACAGACGGGAAGCAGCGCTGATGTGGGCTAACGTTCCTGTATGTCAGTCGGCATCGATGGTTCGTGTGTGGCTTGCCCAAACACAGCAGATCATATTACTGTTGTGTTTGGGTGATCACATGGTGTTATACCTTGTGACTGCTGACACCAATCACATCACTCACATAGTAAACACTGGAAACTGAAAATAAAGATTGCTTCTCTCTGCTCTCAGTGTGAGAGCAGAGAGAAGTGATCCTGCAGTGTGTGAGTGTACAGCAGCCTGTCAGGCTGCTTGTACACTCACACACTGCAGTGCCAGCCACCCCAGTGCCCCAGTTTAGTGCCCCAGTGTCCCTGATCACTGCCCCACAATAACAATAATAAATAATACAGGGAAGCCCTGTCACCTGTCCCAGTGTGCACAAAACACCCACATACACCATACCAATGCCCTGTTCACCTCCATACCAGTGTCCTGATCACCGCCAAACCCCAAACCAACATCCTTATCACTGCCATATGTCATACCAGCGCCCTGATCACCGCCATACACCATACCAGTGCCCTGAGCGCCGCCATACACCATACCAGCATCCTGATCACTGTCATACTCCATACCAGCATCCTGATGACCCCATATGCCATACCAGCGACCTGATCACTGCCATACCCCATACCAGTGCCCTGATTACCACCATATCCTATACCAGCATCCTGTTCACCGCCATACCCCATACAAGCATCCTCATCACTGTCATGCCCCATATCAGCATCCTGATCATCGCCATGCCCCTTACCAGCATCATGATCACCCCATATGCCATACTAGCATCCTGATCACCACCATACCCCATACCAGCATCCTGATCACCACCATACCATCACCCTGATCACCACTATACCCCATACCAGCGTTCTGATCACTGCCATACCCCATACGAGTGTTTTGATCACCACCATACTCTATACCAGCATCCTGATCACAGCCAAACCCCATACCAACATCCTGATCACCCCAGTACCCCATAACAGCACCCTGACTACTGCCATACCAGCCTTCTGATCCCGCCATACCTCATGCTAATGTCCTGATCACCGCCATACCCCATACCAGCGTCCTGATCACTGCCACATGCCATGCCAGTGTCCAGCATTTTAGGATCTCAACTGATAAATTTTCAAATATATATCCCATAGTTTGTAGACCCTAAATTTATGAAGAAAAATTATCTACCTGCAAAATTTTATAATAAAATGTAAGCAAAAAATTATTTTTTTCAAAATTGTCATTTTTTCATTTATATAGCAAAAAATTAAAAACAAAACAGTGGTGATCAAAGATCACGAAAAGAAAGCTCTGTCTCCAAAAAAGGATACAAATTTCATATCTGTACAGTGTTGCATGACTGGGTAATTGTCACTCAATGTTTTATAGTGCTGAAAGCTGAAAATTGGTCTGTACTGGAAGGGGGTGAAAGTGTTTGGACTTGAAGTGGTTAATGCACCCGAGCCAAGAGAGGGATAGAGAATCCCATGTTTTAAGATCCGTCTTTGTATTTATTAATAAAAGTATGTAATTTAAACTATATAGGGAAGTTAAATCTGTAGTATTTTACATATGGGGTGATCAGGATGCTGGTATGGAGCATAACAGTGATCAGGATGCTGGTATGGTGTATGGCGGTGATCAGGGCACTGGTCTAAATATTTTACTGCTACAGGGCGCTATTTAAAGGGAAAAGATCATCACTCAATGTGAAGCTTTAGTTTGGGGCAGTGAAATATTGAGCATTTCAAATTTCTTCAGATTGACTTTAAAGTTACTACATTGACCAAATAAGCGAAATTCTAATAAGACAGAGGGGATAGTAACTCTAGGTCATGTGATATATAAGAGCTCATAGTTTGCATAAAGGAACAATTTGTATTCTTTGCCTTTTATTCTAATGCTTTGAATGTAAGGATTATTACATATTGCTACAGCTAAATGCTCCATGTTGATCACATAAAGGAGAGGTGACAATGTGACAGTGAGCAGCCTTGTCTCATATCGTTAAATATCATAAAAGGAGCTGACAGGATCATTATCAGAGATCATGGTCTCTCCTAGATTGATTTGTCTTCGAGAATGGAGTGGGAAGCATCAGCTAAGCCTTTCAAATGCCTTCTTGCGATCAAATGAAAGAAGGCAAGATGAAACTCTCTGTTTTTTTTGCTAGGGAAATTACGTTTATAGCTTTGTTGGCATTATATCTAGCTTCCCTTGAGCCAACCAATCCCACTTGATGTGTATGCATGATATTTGGTTGTAGGATCGATTGTAAGCTTAGGTTAAGAGCTTGTCATATAGTTTAATATCTCCATTAGTATCTCCATTGAGATAGAATGATAGCAACATGGACTGGTTTTGTCTTTCCCAGGTTTCAAAGTGACACATGGGTAGTCAAAGGCTGAGTAGTGAATAGGGAGAATTCAGAGTTAAATGTATGTAGAAAAGTGGGAGTGAGTTCTGAGCTAAAGGTTTTAAAAAAAAACAGTTAGAAAAACCATCAGGGCCTGGGGCCTGCCTATTTTAGAACCTTTAGTGGCTTGAAAAAATTCACCTATCATAATTGGTGCATCAAGAGATGAGTGAATTTCTCAATTTATTTGGGGCAGGAGGGTTTCAGTTATGTACAAAGTAAGATCATTTTCAGAATCCAAGGTATGGCATGGGGTATAATCCAAAGAATGTTGGATATTGCAAAAAGAAGATCAATAATCATTAAAAAAAAGTCTGTAGAATGTCAGTGTTAGTGTGGACCAGATCTTTTCGGGGAGAAGATAAAGACAAAATATTTCTGAAGGTATTACAAGGGTGTAAGGTTTTTGCTAAGAGAGAACCACCTTTATTGCTATATTCATATGTGCGACGAAGACTAATCTGAAAGATGTAGAAGCTGATATCTGGTGTTGGTTGATTCAGTTCTGGTTGAGTTTTCATTATTGTGTCTATGCAAGAAATCAAGCTTGGTAATCGTATGGAAAATGGCAGTTAGTTCTTGGTATCAATATACAAATTCCTCAGTGGTGATTCTAGCATAAGGAATAAACTATTCTGTCTCAGGGAGTAGAAGAAAGCACAGGGTCAATCAATGAAACTGGAGGAGAAGCGGTTTAGCCTTAAAATGCGTAGGAGTTTTATCACTGTCAGGGTGGTAAGGATGTGGAGCTCCCTTCCACAATCGGTGGAGTCAGCGGGAAGTTTAAAAAACCTCTTGGATGGGCATCTTAGTGAATACAATATACAGGGATATGGGTTATGAGTTTTTGGCATGAGCACACACATACCCACACAGGTTGAACTGGATGGCTTGATGTCTTCATTCAACCTTACCAACTATGTATCCTGCTTTTTTAAGTCTTGTACCATGAGAAATGAAAATTTCTCTTAGAACACATTTGAGTGCTTCCCATTTATTTGTGGGAGAGGTAACATCCTTAATGCAATCTCTTTAAAAGTTGGCAATAGCCTATTTAACGACCAAGGCACAGACCATATCTGAGAGATTATAATTTAATCGCCAAGTTTTATCTCTGTTTGGAAGCTTGGTCAAATGCAGGTGACAAAATGTAGGAGAGTGATCTTACCAGATTCTGTATCTAATATTAATAGTTGATGAGGTTTCTAAGAGGGTCTGTGTGACAAATATTCAATCAATCCTATGTGTACTGGAGAAAAGATAGTATATTTTTTTTTAAAGGACAGAGAGTGCTCCACAAAAAGTTTCATGAAAATCAGTTTGAGATCTGCATAAGATATTTGCAACTTGCCTGATGTGGAGTCTAAAATGTTTCGGTTTTCTGCCTCTAAGCTCTCTTTTTGAAATATGCCTCTAAATTCCCTAACATGCATGGACACTTAGGATAACATTGCTTCTACAGGCAAAACTGCAAAAAAATGCAAAACTCCTGTAGATTCAGCGGTTTTTAAGCCCAGTGTGCATGGATCCTAAGTTAGGATTAAAAACCAAACTAAAGTCACCTCCCAAGATGGTGTTGCCCCCAGCAAATGAATCTAGAGAACATAGATATTTAGGACCATAATACGACTATGAGATGCTGGGTAAGCACAGATTGACAATGGTGTAAGTCTTACTGCCAAAAAGACATTTAAGAAAAAGATGTCTGTCAAAGGGATCATATTTTGAATTGAGTATTTTAAGTTGGGTGTTTTTATGTATGGCAATAGAGATTCCTTTCGATTTGGCCTAGTGAAGCCATATGTTAAAATATTTATTATTACTTGTTGGATGGTCTTCTGAACAAAAATGAATCTCTTGAAAAAGCACAATGTCAGTTTTTAACACCAAATGACACCATGTAGACGGTGTCGAATTTGGGATCATTTACTTGGCTGGCCTTTTGCATTAAAAAACAGATTAATAAAGCCATCTCAAAATGAGAGTATTCTTTTTTTAGAGCATGGTAGGTGAGTGTTGCAGGGAAAGATAAGAAAAAAAGGAAGAAAACAGAAAAAAAAAATTAAGATATATGCAATCAAAGGAGGATAAAACTGAAGTTAAAATAATCCAGAAGGTAAAGAAGACAATGTTCCTTAGATGCCCACATGTAGGCCTCCCAAGGACAAACAGTTAAAAGTAGGCTAAAAAGCCAGGCCTCTCTATTATGTGGGAATTCTGGGAGGGGAGGGGGTGAGGAAGCAACACAGCACAGGCAGCTATGCTTGAAGACAATCAAGACTGGCAGAGGGGAGACAAGGGAAAAGAAGCCATCTTGTAGTTTAAATTTGTATTGGAACATGGTTTACCTGTGGACAATTTGCCTAAAGTGAGGCCACGGGCAAAACTTATGTCCTGTTAGAGGAACCTTGTTGAATGCCTGGCCTTAAATTTCCTGTGATAAATTAACTTTTTCATCTATTGATTGCATTTTGGAATTCCCCTGTGTATAAGTATGAAAGGCATTGTTTTGCAGGCAGCTGGGCACTTGCCCCTTATCTCATTCAAGCATCTGTTCCTGAAGAATTCTGTGCTACTGCTTTAAGCTCAAACAATGCATGAAGTTAGAGCAACCATCAGAATACAAATGCATTACCTGTAACAAAGATGATGCAGAACTCAAACAGGTTAAGAATTTGCTATGTCATGGCCCATGTGCCAATGAAGTCCAGAGAGATATCAAGAATGGTGAACATGGTTTAGGTTTTACACTGAATTCTCTAGAGCCACAAATGATTCAGAGCTTTGTCACAAATGTCATGTCTTGCATTTTAACTGAGCTATAATTGCAACAATAAACTGTTTACAATGCAAGGCATTCCACTGTCTCACATGGCTTTTTCATTGCTTAATGGACAGTAACACGGAAGATTCATGATCCCCTAACATATCCTTGTAAACAGATAGAGAGAAGTAGTATGAATTGGAAAGCCATTTGCAGCATATCTTTTTTACATTTGTTTGGGCAGTCCAAACCAAGCGACTAGTTTTTCATACAGTAAATTTTAGTTTACTATTAAAGAAGGAAAGAAGGAATGAAAGAAGGAAAGAAAAAGAAAGAAAGAGAAAGAAAGAGAAAGAAAGAAAGAAAGAAAGAAAGAAAGAAAGAAAGAAAGAAAGAAAGAAAGAAAGAAAGAAAAAGAAAAAGAAGAGATTTAAAACTGCTTAGTACTTATGTTGCCATATGTCATGCTTCACTTACTGTATGCGTCCTAGAAACTGCTGTGGCAAAAGTTCATGCATCTCGTTTACTACTTCAAAGCTTTATTATTCTTTTCATGTTAAAAGAGAGGCCTTCGAGAAAGCAGAGCTAGTTCCTTTACTATTTCGCATTCAAAGAGCATCACTTAGAAATAAAATAGACAAGTATTTTGCTAAGCTAAACATTTCATTACAAGTACCTGTGTGTCTTAGTATAAATAAAACAATAAGAAAAATGCAGAAAATAAAATATGAGGAATCACACACTCTGTACATGTACTGTATATATATATATATATATATATATATATATATATATATGAAAATGGGTTATGTAAGCTACATTTTTATGCAATCATACTGACTTGGAAAACTAGGGCATTATAATTTTTTCAACGACTGTATTGATCAGTGCCATGCTTAAAATGAATAGTATTTTATATACAGACCTAACTCACAATGTCAAATGTATCAGTTCATCTGTTTTATAGGAATGGTTATTCTTAACCACTTTGATGTGTATATACGTATGGTGGCTGCTACTGCAGCCATGATCGTGGTATCCCTTTTTAGAGCAGGTGATGGGCTTTCATGTAAAAGTGATCTAAGTGGCTTTACAGCCCCCAATAACATTTACAGGGTTCCTCCTCCCTCCTGCCACCTGCCACCTTTACCAGGCTCTCCCATCCACCTGGGTACCTAGTACCGATGAGATCTGTCACATCAGATGCACTAGAAAAAATGGCAAGAACTTCTGTTTTTCCTTACCCTCTGTGACATCAGAAACCAGAGCGATGAATATTTCTTCATTTTGGATTTGGTTTTGGTTTCAGATTTCAACTTTGTAGGGCAGAGGAGAGATATGGGGTCTAATAAAACCTGGATCTCCCCATAAAGAGGAACTGTCACAACCAGGGGCGGACTGACAACTCATGGGGCCCCTGGGCAATAGGGGATCATGGGGCCCCTGTGTCCTTGCCCAAACTCAAAAAAGCCTATGAAAAAGCCTATGAAAAAGGTACCAAGGGCATTTCATGGGGGCGGACTGACCATTTGGAAACTCGGGCACTGCCCGAAGTGCCCGAGTTTCCAAATGGTCAGTCCGCCCCTGGTCACAACCCATGCTATCACAAGAGATGTTGTTCATCCCTTCTGATAGCAACAAAGTACAATAAAAAAGGTACAGTGTCAAAAAATAAATTTAAAGTTAAAAAAAAGATTTTAAAGTGTCCCCCCCCCCCCCCCAAAGCAAATGAGAACATGCACATAGGTCCAGCTTGCATAAGTAAACAGTGATTGAACAAGACTTGTGAGGTCGCAAATATCAGAGTGAAGGCAGTAATTCTACCTCCAGACCTACTGTGTTAATCTAAAATAGTGACCTGCAAAGGTTTTTAAAGTGTTGCCTATATAATTTGTGTTTGTTAAACAGCTGCACAAATATCATGTGACATAAAAAATGCAACAGCAACCATATTCTTCTGCTTAAAAATATATAATGTTTGGGGGTTCTAAGTAATTTTCTATCAAAAAATTCTGATTTTTACATGTATGAGAGAAATGTCAGTATTGATCTGGACTGGATCCCAACTGAAGACAGAGATTATACAATGTTTCTAATTACCTTATACCTGTTCTGATAATGAGCTGTATCTGTGGCTGGCCAGTAGGAAGTGGCAGCAGGATGTTCCCTCTTTTTTTTTCATACATAGACACACTCTGCCAAACTATGACCACATTGCTGGCGTTATGGTTTTAGTTTTACATTAAGTGGTTTACCCACGTCTACTGTCAACTCTTCCTTCTTGTATTTAAAGAGTCATAGACCTAAAATGTATTTCCAGTTTTGCAGTCAGATTGGAATAACATCTACTTTATACTTTTTACATGTCTCAATTTACCACTTCCCTTTCAGTCCATGTATATAAACGTCCGGATGGGAGCAGTGCAGGAGCGAGTTGCCGTTCATAAAACGGCGCCCACCTCTTTTGCCTGTGCGCGATCCCCGGGAGCGTACAGCACCGCGATCCGGTGCCCGCTGCGTCCTCCTTCCCGTTTGGCCACAGTTATAAACGGCCAGACAGTGGCAGTGCAGGAGCGGGTTGCCGTTCATAAACGGCGCCCGCCGTTTTGGATTGTGCAAGCTCCCTGGGAGTGCACGGCACAGATCGCTGTATGGGATCTCTGTGTGAGGTCCCGTTCATGTGATCACTGATTGGCCAATCAGTGATCACATGAATTGTAGTACGTAAGATGTCACTTTCTGACATCATTGCTTACTACTAGTGAAATTTGTGAATGAGGTCACAGGGGTCACATGGTACAAGGCTATTCACAACAGCCTTGTACCATGTGACAAGCTGTGACCAATCACAGCTCTCACAGTATTTCTCAATGGCTGCAAGAATGCAGTTAGAGAGAAGGAGAAATGATTGCTTTTACAGCCTTTATGGGTGTAAAAGCAATCAGTGTAAAAAAAAAAATCTTCATCACCCCCCACAAGTAGTACAGTGTCACTATGGTGACACTGTACTGCTAGGGTGACAGTATGGTAAAAAAAAAAACAAATAATAACATACAAAATAAAATAAAAATGTAAAAAAAAGTTTAAAAATTATAATTTTTGGTTATAAACTAATTTGGGTTATTTTTCTTTTACTAAAAAGATAGCTGAATACAGTTTGGCCAAGATTTATGAAGAAAGATTATTTATTTGCAAAATTTTATAAGAACACCAAAAAAATAAATACCAAAAAAATAAATCTTCATCTGTCTCAAAAAAATGCTAAAAAATTCATATGGGTACAGTGTTGCATAACCGCGCAATTGTCATTGAAAGTGTGACAGCGCTGAAAGCTGACAATTGCCCTGGACAGGAAGGGGGTAAAAGTGTCCGGACTTGAAGTGGTTAAAAGTATGGCCAAAGCTTTTTTTTAGCCACCATACTTCTTTTCTGGATCTCAGAAGTGCACTTATTTCTGCACTCCTGTTACTCAGATTAAGCCAACAGCTTAATGTCGATCCTTATTTCCAGACATGTTGCCTGTACGCTGCAGGATATATTGGTGGATGAACACGGCCATTATCTTTTCTTGAAGGGTAAGATTGGTGACACTCTAATGACAATAGCTACAGTCTATGCTCCTAACTCCCAACAGGACCTCTTTCTAAGTGGAGTGTTTTCCCGACTTATGGAGTTCTCTGGGGGGGCATCTCATACTGGGAGGTGACTTCAATATCCTTCTAATGCCCAATAATGATACTTCCACAGGTACCTCTTCTATTTCTCCCAACGTCCATAAATGCATGTCACAAGCCTTTCATAGAGCACAGCTGATTACTATCTGGCAGCTTCTACACTTCGGGGAACGGAACTATACATATTATTCCTTGCCGCATAAATTGTACTCACGTATTTACTATTTTCTAGTCCCCCATAGACAACTACAGTGGGTAAAGATGGCAGCCATCAGAAACATCACTTGGTCAGACTATGCTCTGGCTTTAATCCAGTAGTCATTTACCAAGACTTTGGGTCTCAGACACTTGGATTGAATGAAAGCCTTTTGCAAGACCCTTTAGTCTTGGCGGATGTGGTGTGCGAGATCGACTCATACTTCTATACTAATGACAACCTGAACTGTAACCAGGGAGTGATGTGGGAAGCTCATAGGCAGTTATCAGGGCAGTTCTTAAAAAACATAGAGCAAGAATCAAAAAAGAATGTGAGGCACAATTATCTGCTCTTCTGGTGAAAATACAGGTCGTGGAATATCACCACAAACATGCTCTGACATGGAAAAGGAGTTATTCCTTCTCAACCAGCTCTTGCACTTCAAAGCCAAAGCTGCCCTTCAAACATGTCACTGGGTGTTTTATGAATCAGGCAACAAATAGGGTCGTATTCTAGCTCGATATCTACAATAACAACATTTGGCAACTTATGTGCCTTGCATCACGCAATCAGATGACCAGGCAGCCACCCTTCCTGCGCAAATCGCCAAGGCTTTGTAATTGTATTCCACTTTATACAACCTCTGAAGAATCCTTGCAAGATTACCTGTGGGCCTTGGGCATGCCTAGGCTGTCCTCCCCAATAAGGCAAGAACTAGAAGACCCCATCTCCCTCAAGGAGGTGCAATGTGCACTGGGCTCCACGGTAAAGCCCCAGGTCCTGACTGCCTAAGTGTTCAGTACTATAAAACTTTGCTCCCATACCTCAGACAGCATATGGTCAAATTGTTTAACTCATTAGGTGATTCAGCCTCTCTCCCTCGAGACATTTTGTTGACCCATATATCTGTGCTTCACAAGGAAGGGAAAGACCCCATATCATGTGCCAGCTATAAGTATATCTCTCTTTTAAATGCAAACGTAAAATTGTTCACTAATATTGTCTCCACACACCTTCAACGCCATCTGCCATCTATCATCCACCAAGATCAGGTCGGGTTTATCCCATCCCACAAGCTAGGGATAATTCTATTAAGGTTCTCAACCTGATCCAGGTTGCTAATCAGTCCAACATTTCCTGTGTATTTTGGGAACGGATGCAGAAAAGGCCTTCAACCTGGTTGACTGGAGGTTCATGTCTGCTTTTCTTTGTCACGTTGGACTGGTAACGCATATGTGTCATTGGGTATCTAGAGTGTACAACACCCCTACTTCGTCGGTCAAGGTTAATGGCATTCTCTCAGAACCATTCCCCATCAGCAATGGTACTAGACAGGGCTGCCCATTATCTCCTTTGCTCTTTGCCCTTATGTTGGAACCCTTTTATATATGATCCAGTGAATCCCTGACATAAAGGGACTGGAGGTCAGAGGGGTTCAGCATAAGATTTCAGCCCATTCTGATGATATAATGATATGATGTTTACATTGGACTAATCCAATGATATCCATCCCCAACCTTCTATGAGAATTTGAACATTACGGTGACCTTAAAATTAATTTTACTAAGTCGGAGGCAATGGGCGTAATGCTACCACAATCCCTCCAAAGTTCCCTACAGGTGAACTTAAAATTTAAGTGGTCTACGACGGCTCTGAAATACCTGAATACCCTGATTCCTCTGCAACTGGCCCACATCTTTTCTTAGAATTTTCTCCCACTTCTAGAGAGGGTCCTCTCTCTTCTATCTACCTGGCAGAGAGGCCTACATTCTTGGTTTGGACATTGCAACATTGTCAGGATGTGTATCCTTTCCTAAATTCCTCTACCTATTCCAAGCCTTACCCATCTGTATTCCTCTATGGTATTTCAAACAGGCTAACGCTATCTTGTATGATTTTATATGGGCAAGGAAAAGACCTCGGATCCAACGTAGGCCTCTAGCCCTGACAAAAAAACATGACGGGCTGGCTGTCCCAGATCTACAAAACTACTACCATGCGGCTCATCTTGGGAGATTTGTGAACTGGTGCCGCCATAAAGATGTTAAAATTTGGCCCAATATTGAATAGACCCAAACCTCGATCCCAGTCACCAGACCTCTGTGGTGTCATGCTACCTCTTCTCTACTATTCAAATCGCATCCTCTAGTAGGCACAACATCTTCTCTCTGCTCCTTGCTCTTCACCTCCCCCTCCTTGTCACCAGGACATTCCCCCCTCTACCCAGTATTGGAAAATCCTGGATTTGTACCAGGCATTTTGCATGGATCCTTTGGGACTCTTCTTCATTCAGGTCACTTCCAAGCTTCCCACTTCTTGGTGAATAGGGCCTAGCCCTCCATACAACTTATCAGCAACAAAACGGGTCCCTGTAAATTGGATTTCTGGAGGGCCCTCCAACTCCACCACTTTCTTTGCTCACTCCCCCCCATCCAGTGTATTCCGACTCCAGCTCACTACTCTGGGGGCATGCTGCTCTGATACGGGCACTTTTCCCCATGCTCTGTCTAAATTATATGCTCGACTGGTGCTACTACCCAAGGAATTCTGCCGACCTTATCTTTCAAAGTGGGAGGCGGACCTAGGAAGGACTTTTAAAGAAGCCCAAAAAACTAGCATGCTCCATATCGCTCTGAAATTGTCTCTGTGTACAAAAGTTCAGAAGAACAAGTTTAGGATCCTGGCTCGCTGGTATAGAACTCCTGTGATGTTACACAAGTTTTCTCCCAATATTTCTAACACATGCTGGAGATGTCAAGACGAAGATGGAACACTTTTACATGTGTTACTGGAGGGAGGTCCGCCGCATTGTACAAAAATTTATCAATTACCCAGTAAGTGCAAATCCTACATTTTTTTCTCTTACATGTCACCAATATACCATCCAAGAGTTACAAATGTTCTGTCTTGTGTTATCTATCCAAAAGTTACATTATCTAGAGTGCAGACAAATCTTGCATCTCCCAGCGTTGGAGAGACACATGAACTGCATAGGTCAGGCTTTGGCTATGCAGAGCCGAGGACTTGAATCAAATTGAAGATCTGGTGCTATCGCACTGACATAAACATGAGGTATACTCTAAATCCTGGACGCTTTGAAATATGTTTATCTATTCTGAGGAAGGGAAGTCTCTTCTTGAGACATGGTTAGAATAACCATCCTTCACCTCATGCCTCCCAATCCCCCCCACCCCCCTTTTCTGGGTCTATGTTTCTTTTCTTTTTCTGACTTTATATTTCCTGGGCCTTTTCTGCCTTGTTTTTCTATAAAAGAAAAAAGCAAGCTTTACAGCAGTGTCTCGGTTTCTTTATCTTATTTGGATATGAGAGTATTTCTCCCACAAGTCCCTAGTTTTCTCTCAGGGTTTTGTGTTCTCTGAGCTAAAATGTATTTAATCTGCTGTTCCCCAATCTCATCCTGTGGACAGATTGTTTATGGACACATTTGACCTCTATGTAACTGATATAATTGTCTGTTTGAGATGACTGTCACTTGCTGTTCAGTTCAATAAAGAATTTGAAAAAAAAAAATTGTCTTTTAATGTGCTTAAAAATCCTAACAAGCTCTCCCTGCTTTCTATTGTTTAGGAGCGTGTGTTAACATAATTAACCCTGTCTTATCAGGGAAATTGTAACTGGTAAGGCAGTGACCAGGGGCAATATAACTGGCGTGGCGGTGAACAGGGATGTTAAGAGGTGTTGCAGTGATTAGGAACACTGTCAGTGGGTGCCGGTGATTGGGGATAATGATTGGTACGGTACGATGTCACCATAGTGTGTAGCAACCCTCTAGATAGCTAGGGGAGGTAGTGTTTCATTTTTAGTTAGGAGGGCTGAGTAGCAGCCTGGGTGTAATAGTTAGCAGGGTTAAATTCAGGTCAGGGCTTAGAGGCTCTGCAGGTCAATTCCCTGATACCTCCCCCTGCTCTTAGAGAAGATACAAGAAGCAGTGGGCAGGGGTGAGGAGGGGCTGACCTGCACACTTAGGGGACCCTGGCCAATCCCTAAGCAGGAGGCTTGGTACAGGGCCAGGGCAGCCCTTAAATGTGACAGAGCCTGCTCAGGTAGAATTCAGGTAGAAGATAGAGTGAAAAGGCTGAGGTGCAGGAGCCTGCGAGTGGGCCTAGTTGGGAAGGCGCCTACCTCCAGGCAGTGGTGCTGGAGAGGAGGAAAGCTCAGACCTCATCAGCCCCCGGACCAAGGACCATCTGTGCAGCAGGGAGGAAGCCAGCCCAGCAGAAGGCCTGAAAGCAGCTACCAACCCACCAGCTCAAAAGAACAGGACTGAGTGAGTAAACCTAAACCCTCTGGGTCAGTTAAAGGAGAAAGAAACATTCTGGTGGAAAACCTGATTAGCTCCTTACCCAGGAATGTTTATCTTAAAGAGGCAAGAACTGGATCCCCTTGCCCAGGGATTCCTTCAGACAGCTGGATAGAGGAGAATTATCTGGGGTCTGGGCTGGTACACTAGGAGAAGCTGGAGAGCCCTCCTAGAAGAGGTTTTGCTGTGTAAAGACTCGTACATAGTTCCAGGAAGTTGTTCCCAGTTGCAGTTCCCATGGGCATCTCATGCACCCCTTACTCAATCCAAGTTCAAACACCCTTAATAAATCTAAAAAAAAAACAAGCTTAAGGATTGATGACTGTCTCCTGGATGCAAGTCTGTGAGGAATGTGTGCTGCCTTGCTGTGCAGGACTATAGGGAGGCCCAAATCTCCAGCGACTAAGGGGGTAGTACATGGGGCAGACTCCACCTGCAATCCATTTGTTCAGTGGGGCATCTGTCCACTGATCCCCACTGAGCAGGTAAATGACAATGTGCACCCATG
This sequence comes from Staurois parvus, assembly GCF_062004578.1. NCBI lineage: Eukaryota > Metazoa > Chordata > Amphibia > Anura > Ranidae > Staurois > Staurois parvus. The sequence continues at coordinate 18,850,945 of NW_028317844.1, forward strand.
GGGGCAATCCAGAGGTACAATTTTGAGGGACATACGGGTACGTCCACGCAGAACGGCGCTTGTCCCACCCGGCCACTGCACATAAACAGCCAGATGGGACGAACGTCGTTCTGATTTAAGTAGTTAAAAAAAACCTAATGCTAATGCTGTGAATGGGACCACATATAAAAAAATAGATTCCCCCATGTAAATGGAACTTTAGAGGCAGAAAAACCATATATTAAAAGTACAATACTCTTTATCCCAATATCGTCATAAAAGTTTTTATCTTATATGAAAAAACTATCCATTGCAATATGTTCGTACAGAATATTTACAGAATTTTACATGTTTACAGAGATCCAAAGATCAATAACCGATGCGTTTCGGAGACTATGGCTCCTTCTTTAGAAGTTGCTTTGTAAACAGTGCAGTATAACCTTGAATGGCATACATCATTAGGACACACAGGCATGTGCAATGTATATTCAATATTTATAGGTTGTGATCATAAATACTCACATGTAACTAAAACATACATCGATTAAAATGTGCTAAGAAGGTCATCTTCCTGGAAAGAAGATATACAAACACTTGTTTTAAAAAAGCTTATAGAAGCGCAGTAATGCAAACAAGACAGGACCTCTTATACAAGAAAACAGAAAAGAAATTGAATGATTCTACCAGGATCATTCGAAAATTCTCCAGAGAGCCCTGCTGGTGCTGGCCAGAAACCAACAATACTGTGGGTGAGGAATGTGGAGCCCCAGTAACATCTACCCGGATAGACAAAGAAAGACACTGGTCTCTTAAAGGCACAGAACGGGTGAAGTAGCTACTAACAGGCGGAAGTGGAATACTGAGTTGTAGCAATAGAATACGATTATGACCTATGGATATGGTGAGCCTGCATTGCACATTAAGGTGAAGAGTGAGTGAGCACATTTGGAGGTGATGATTTGAAATGTAAACTATTTATAACACTTGAAGAGTTGGTTTGAGAGCACGTTTTTATTAAAGTGAATGCGAGTGCATAGATTGATGCTGTTAGAGATATATTGTTTTATGCAGTGTTGCACTATGAATTATATGTTTTATTTTTGGGTGGATCTTCACATCTTGGAACCATAAGGGAGATTTTAGACAAAGGAGCCACTTGAAAAATATTGCTGAAAAATTAGCGCACTTGACCTATAGCTCTTAGGTCTGGTCATAAGATGAACAAGATTTTCACCCAAAGTGAGCAGAGTATGTTGTTTATGTTTTCCACAGCATTTGAATTTTGAGAAAGTGAATAATGCATAGACTATTTATCGATTGATATACTAGTTACTGATGGACATTGCTCGCTAAATTCACACATTTGGATTGAATAAGGACAAGGCACCACAACTTTATTTTTTGTACCTTTTGATATATATATATATATATATATATATATATATATATTGTGGGAACTCGCTTCAAGTGGTAGAGCTTCTTCAAAGCACACAGCAACTCGCTTATTTTTTAAGGGCCTGTTTGCCCACTTTTATTTAAGAAAGTTCAAACAACCAAAATTCTTCCCACGCAGGGGTATCCACCATCACACGAATTCAAATAAACAGTATTCAGCCTCCTGGCTTGTACGCAGTTTTAAGTCTGCCTCCTGCAGACTCTTCCCCAAAGTATGGCACTAGCACACAGCTAGTCTGGCTTCCACCTCTCCTAGGTGTAGCCCACCTGACTCCACGGCAGAGACCTCCCGTCTGCCTGGGTGGAGCCCTCCTAACTGCCGGGGTGGGATCCTCCTGACTCCGTTTGCCGGGGTGGAGCCCAGAATCATGGCCTGGCTTCCCCTAAAAGGCCTGCACACACCTGTGCAATCCGCACGCTGGCTGCTCCCAAAATATGGGCCCAGGATTGGAGATTTCATCCCTCCCAAATCTCTAAGAAATCTCCAGGCTACAGGTCCCAAAACAGGCTTTACCAACCAAAGAGGAAACTGATAAACCAGTTTCCTCTGCATTAGAAGATCTGCCTGGAGCCCCACAACCTCTATGGTTGAGAATCCTGGGTCTCCATCGTGCTTTCCACCGTGGCAGGATACCGCACTGCCACATATCCCCCCCCTTTGTTTTGATCCCGTAGGGGGCAGAACACACAAGCCCAAACTCTTTACTTTGGCACCTCTGTGCCAGCTTTCACCTATATGAGCCCCTTCCTGACTGACATCACTTTCACAGGGAAACTTTCCTTCCTGTCTTACGAGGCAACTTTCCCTGTGTTCTCCTACTACACGGACTAGGGCTCTAAAAAGACACTGCGCCTTTTTACGGGTTCGCTTCCAAAAGCGTTGCCTTTCTATTTTCCTTGGGGCCACCCAAGTCACCTTCCCATTAAGGAATTTCCAAAACTTGGGACCTTTCTGAGGATGAGGTTGACGCCTGAGTTTTAGGTGTCGGACAACATTAAAGCTATGCTGCACTCTTAACCTCCGGTTTCCCTTCACCTTTGAAGGGGTCACGCTTTTAAGCACAAAAAGTGTGGGCTTTTTTATTGGGGTTACCTTAGTCCCTCTCTGCACTCTATGTACAGGCATCTTCTTACTGACAAAACCTAGCTCGGTTGGTTTCCCCCTGTACACTGCATGCTTCCTTTTGTCCCTGATATTCTTAGACGACAGCAATTTCCTACTCCCTTTCTGAAGAACAGACCAATTGTCTTGCCCTTTAGATGTTTTTATGTCAGGGTACCTTTTTAAATAATCCACTTCTTTAACGTTTTCCTTCTGGGCAGATAAGCCATTTAAAGTTTCTCTTCCCAGACTACCCTCCTGAACCTGTAGGGGGCCTAATTCAACTGCAGCTTTTAGCTCAGCTGTGTCTACCACATCATTACCCGCCACATCACATGTTTCCGGGTTATCAGCACACATGTCCACTTGACCTTCAGATCCATCATTGGGCGTATGGTCACCCACAGAAACTAAATGATCACCATTTACCAGTGCCTCGCACTTTTCCAAATCATCATCATAAACAACATTTATAAGGGCCTTGCATTTTTCCTCATGGTCAGAAACATCCACACCTTTGTCAGAATTAATTTCAACGTTTGGCAGGGCAGTGTCTGGAGACCAAGTGCACAGCTTGGAGTGGTTGTCTCCCATGGCAACATCGCTATCCACCAGCTCCACTGGCACATGAACCTCTTCCAGCAACTGTCCTGACACCCGACCATCATCACATAATTCTACATTTGGTTTACTGACCCCAATCACTTGACGTGTGCCATCTGACACTTCCACCAACACTGGCTCATTTGGGATCACAGTATTCATTCTCACACCATTGGATCCTTCGTGGTTTGTGGGCACGATCTCTGCTATGTGCTCAATCTCACTTGGCCCATCCATATTGGGAGGGGGACCATCTGCAGCAACAGCAAGTGTGCCCTTGTCTATAAGCCGCTCTGCAGTCCCTCCATTTAGCACAGCAGAAGTCGTGTCCACTCCACTGTTGGAAACAGAGGTCCCTTTCAACAAAGCCAACAGGTTTTCAGCCCATCTGTCCCAGTCTACTTTCTCTGCGCTCCAATCAGAGGTACTAAGCAGTACCGCACCAACTGCCAGAGGAGACACAGGACAGAGTGGCTCAGCAGACACATCACATATATCACTTTTGTCGGCATGACCATCAGCATTCTCATTACCTATAGACATAACTGCAGCTCCATAGCTGACCTGGGAAATCCTCTGCTCTGTCACTGCGGGCTCCTGGGAGGTTTCCCTGGGCATCTCTGCAGCACCTATCACTAGGGAACACGGTGCCATGGCAGTTTTGGTCACCCCTAGGTTACCATCCCCAGCCTTCTGCTGGATTATAGCAGGCACCTGCAGAGTCCCCATGTCCTTTTCCATATTTAGTCCTGCTAATCGTTGGGCTGTTCCCTGTGCCTCCCCACTACTCAGGGTAGCACACAGCAGCCAGTCCATGTCCATCTGTATTGTGGAACTCCCTGAAGGACACACTCTCACTTCCTTGGACTCAGTCCCACAAACTGAAACAGCCTTACCATTTCCTGAAGCAGGTGTCATAGCCTTCACTTGAGTGCGTTGTCTCTCCTCTGTGGTGTCTCCACAGACTGACTTCCCCATGTGCTCACGGGGCAACACTGCAGCCATTCCGGACCAACTTACACCCCCTGCAGGTAACACCAGATCCCTGTTGCTAGGGGTAGCTGCCAACATTTTTAAAAATGAATCTGGGCTTGCAGATGAAGCCTTTTGCTCAGTAGCACCCTCATCAGTGGTATTCCATAATCTGGGGCAGGTAAAGATACCATGCCCAAACTGACCACATTCCAGGCAGGGTATGGTTCCACCGATAAGCTTCTTTGGATAAGGAACCACATCTCCCTTGTAACCCCTTCTCCTGGTTGGCAGGCTTTCTCCTGTTGCTATGGGAGATGGCACTCTCCCCGCTGAACTTTGTGGATTCCTCCAGATGCGCTGAACTCTCATCTCTGCGTTGCCACAATCCTCTGCAGACGACTCTTCTCTCACAGGGTCAGCAGGCCTGAAGTCACATGTGTTGCTATGGGCAACCACATTTTTCTGAAACTTTTGGGCAGCCTGCTGCTCCTTCCTGGAACTCCAAGCAGGCTTCCCAGTTGCATACCCAGACCTTTGTCTGGTTGTGTCACCTTGTACTGGAAGCTGGGATAATGGGCACTTGGAGACAGTGTGCCCCCATTCACTGCACCGCAAACAGCGCTCTTGCGGCAGTATCTTGGCCGAACTTCCAACACTGCATCCTCTTTCAGGCTTAGTACTCTGCACACAGAAAACGGGTTTCCTTTCACCAGCGTTGCTAGGGGCAACAGCATGCACTTTCCACTGTGGCAAACTCTGTGCAGCCATGTATGGGGCTTGTTCTGGTGAGAACAACCCCTCCAGCCACAGGGCTCTGTCTCTCATTTCAGAAAATCTTGCTTCTTTTTTGAGTTTTGACCACAATATATATATATATTGTGGGAACTCGCTTCAAGTGGTAGAGCTTCTTCAAAGCACACAGCAACTCGCTTATTTTTTAAGGGCCTGTTTGCCCACTTTTATTTAAGAAAGTTCAAACAACCAAAATTCTTCCCACGCAGGGGTATCCACCATCACACGAATTCAAATAAACAGTATTCAGCCTCCTGGCTTGTACGCAGTTTTAAGTCTGCCTCCTGCAGACTCTTCCCCAAAGTATGGCACTAGCACACAGCTAGTCTGGCTTCCACCTCTCCTAGGTGTAGCCCACCTGACTCCACGGCAGAGACCTCCCGTCTGCCTAGGTGGAGCCCTCCTAACTGCCGGGGTGGGATCCTCCTGACTCCGTTTGCCGGGGTGGAGCCCAGAATCATGGCCTGGCTTCCCCTAAAAGGCCTGCACACACCTGTGCAATCAGCACGCTGGCTGCTCCCAAAATATGGGCCCAGGATTGGAGATTTCATCCCTCCCAAATCTCTAAGAAATCTCCAGGCTACAGGTCCCAAAACAGGCTTTACCAACCAAAGAGGAAACTGATAAACCAGTTTCCTCTGCATTAGAAGATCTGCCTGGAGCCCCACAACCTCTATGGTTGAGAATCCTGGGTATCCATCGTGCTTTCCACCGTGGCAGGATACCGCACTGCCACAATATATATATATATATATATATATATACTGTATATATATTTGCATTTGTTGATCCATTATAGACCCTTGTGGGCTGGAGGAGCATTAGGGGTGATTGTAGAGTGGATGAGGATTATTCTCAAGCCTTGGGGAGTATCTCCTTTTTCCCCCCCATTTATTTTTACTTTTTCTTCCTTCACTGTATAGGTGGGTTTAACCCTTCCTTCCCCCCCTTTTTTTTTCCTTCAGACACATATACCTACAATCCTTGTCCGTTTTTCTTTTAGCATTTAGGCAATCTCAGTGTCCATTTTGGATGGCCGTAATGTGATGTGGAGCTGGGTTTTTTGATGTGGCAACTATTTGGAAGATGACCTTCTTAGCAGATTTTAATCGATGTATGCTTTAGTTATGATCTGAACCTATAAATGTTGAATATGCAATGCACATGCCTGTGTGTTCTAATGATCTATGCCATTTCAGATTATACTGCACTGCTTACAAAGTTACCCCTGACGAAGGAGCCATAGTCTCCGAAACGCATTGGGTAATGATCCTTGGATCTCTGTAAACATGTAAAATTCTGGAAATATTATCTTATGTATCACAATTTTGTACAAACATATTGCAATGGATAGTTTTTTAATATACGATAAAAACTTTTATGGCGATATTGGAATAAAAAGTATTGAACTTTTAATATATGGTTTTTCTGCGTCTAAAGTCCCATTTACATGGGGGAATCTATTTTTGTATATTCCTTGAATAGGGATGTTGGCAGGTATATGGGGGACCTCCCTTATTTGGTATAACATAACAAATATATAGTGAGGTTTTATCAAATGTGACTGCAAAAGTGGAAATACATGTTAATACAGTGACATCACTTTGATCATATTGTCAGGTACCTGTATGAGGAGCTCAAGATGATGAGGGTGGCCTCTTGCACAATTCACTTTTGATAACACCTAGAGTTTGGGACAGGGACTGCTAGGTTAATGGAAAGGCACAGGTGCCAGGAAGCTGGATCTGTGGACTTGAACCTGGATGTACTGGCGTCAGGTATGCAGAAGAGCAGTGATGAAGGCACCCTGACTTCACCCAGACCAGCAGAGAGCAGAGTCAGGTCAAAAGCCAAGTTTGATAATAGCTGGGAAGGAAGACACAAAATCGTAGGCAGGACCAAAGTCAGAAATGAACAGAGGTTGGCAACGTGCAGGCAACAAGGTACAAAGCTGGTCAAGAGACCAGGTCGAGGTCAGTAACACAAGTAGGCAGCAGATATAAACAGTCAGGGGCAATACAGAGGCAAGCTATACAAACGCTAGGTCAATTACAGATTCAAGCAGGATTCAGAATCATGGACAACACAAATACAAGCTGAAAGATGATCTCTCCGATGGATGACAAAAGGTTCCGGATACATTCTGCTCATCAGTTTTGCTTTTTTTGGAAAATGCTGTTATATATTGTTTTCAATTCTTACATGGTGTAATTTGTGACAGCATTCAGTAAACTCGTGACAAAACATTTAGCAAGGAGTCTACACAGGTGTGAAGTTGTTTCTCTGTACTGACTGGAGAAGAGCTGTTTTCTACACAGTGACACTCTCTTTTGCAATATCGATCTGATGCAAGCAACTTTCTGGTAACAGTTATACAAGATTGGGTGGATTTTATACTTGTGAGTGTGTTTTTTTATAGTGATAAATGTTTGATTTTATTGATGGCACTATGGTTTGTGTTTGTTTTCTCTGAGTCCTCCATCTGGGCGGTGTTCCTGGCAGACGAAAGGAGCTACAATTTTCCTTCCTTGGAGACTGCCTGGTCCTGGCATTAAAGGGAACATACTTCTGATAACCTTTGTATATAAAGGTCTATGCATTAAAGTGTTACTAAACCCACCACAGTAAAATCAGTCTGTATATGCAGTAAAGCATGCTTGTTATACTCACTGTGGAACGTAAGGGGTTAATCCTCTGCATTGTGTAAAAAGGCTGTTTGATCCTGACTTCTCTGATCCTCCCCCTTTTTCCAGTGCCCCTGTTATCACCCGACAAGACACATTACGTGGAGGCACTCTGCACATGCTCAGTTTGGTGTGTATTTTTTTTTCTTGGAAGAGTGCATGTGATCTGCACAGGGCCAGTCAGCACTGTCCAAACAAAGGTCAGGGGTTCTGCATCCTCCTATAGTAAAATAAAAACTCCTTTTACAAGCTTTAACCAGTGTTCTGATGGACTCTTATAGAGGTCACAAGGCTGTTCTAACTGCTGATGAGAAGAGGTATTTAGCAGTTAATATTTACTAAAATAATTACATTTCCATGTTATGTGTACTGTGGGAGACCAGATATAGTGAATGCAGGGTCCTGGGTTTAGTAACACTTTAAGGTGAAAGAAGCCCCCTGAAGTAAGTCCAACATCGGTCAGGATGAACAGAGGTGGTATGGATCACAAGGGGAGCCGCTTGCTCGCTCCCCCCTTTTCCTGGCTTGCCGAGCTGCATGCTCAGATAAGGGTCTGGTATGGATTTTGGGGGGACCACAAAGCCATTTAAAAAAAAATTGGCATGGGGCTCCTCTTAAAATCCACAACAGACCCCAAGGGCCTTGTATAGATTGGGGGGACCCCCGTGCTGTTTTTTCTCAAATCTTAATTTAATTGCCAAATCTTTTGTTTACACTCAGCTGTCAGTGAGAAACCCTGCTTACAGCTTATGAGTAATCTGTTGTTAAGGACATAGTGGCTGGCTTGCCTGCCCTCTCCTTAACAACTAGCTACTGAAAAAAAAAATGATGGGACCAGCGTGTTTAGGAGAGTTTAGGAGCATTTAGGAGCATTGAAGGGTGTTCAGTGTTTTTTTTCTGTTGGCAAGTCACTCCCAAAAATGCAAAAAAAAGCACTCTTTTTTTCTACTTCTAGACCCTGAAGTTTGAAAAACGCTCATAAGTAGCTGCCAGCAGCTGCTAGGAGCTTAAAAATAAGCTAATGTGAAGTGAGTCTGAATGTTGTCACAAACTAAACCATGTGAGAATTGAAGAGAATATTTACATTTCTATTCACATATCTTTTTGGCATGGACACAGCTGATTTATACACACAATATTAGTTTTTTGGACATATTGTCTATTTGTGGTGTATATTAAAGTGATTTTTTTTTTAATTTTACATTTGCACATATAGGGTTATTGTTGGAATAGTTTTATTTTAAATATTTGTCAGCTCAACACATTTTCTATTTTTATATCGTTCGATGATTTTTTCGTATTTGGTGCTTACAGTTTAATCTTAAGAATAAGGTATGCAGGAGATATTATAACATGTTAAATATTGAGAAACAATTTACAAAGAAAAAGTATTTAAACTAAACAAAGTACAGAAAAGGGAAACTAAATTAATAGAGGCATTGTGAATTTCAGTTAAGAAGAAAGACTTAATTTCAGTTAAGAAGAAAGAACTGAACTGAATTTATTCACCTTTTAAAAATAGGTGATTGAAGAGAAAATAAAAAGGTTTTAAAATCAATTTTATCTATTTTTTTGGTTTATACGTTTTTTGATATTCTATATTTTTTCCTATTATATGTAAACAACTATAAAAAAATGTAATACTGGAGAAAGGGTTCTTGGGAAACTGCAGATTATCTAAAGACAGTACAACTGTAGTTCCCCCTTTTTTGCCTTGATAACATGTCTGTTTTTAACCAATATAAAGATATTTCTACTTTTTAAAAAGATCCATTATTATAAAACAGGACTGTCTTATCGATAATGACCCGGCAAGGATATTGTGACCAATATTTTCTCCCCGAATGTACAACCTAACCCTTTCAAGTCCCAGGATAATCGAAAGCTTTGTGATCTGTCCAAATTTTTAAGTTTTGGTATACACTGGTTTATACAATGATATCTTTTTAACAGCATACCAAAACAATTTTTGACAATAATTTTTAGGCATGCCAGAATAATTTTCACACCACTTTATGCATATATAATATATTGTTTGATCATTTGTTTTTAAGGAAATGGAAAAAACGTGCAAAAAAGCAGGTTTAATGTGAATCATTTTTTGTATAATTAGTAATATTCAAATTTGTTGCGCTGCGACCGAAGGAGCCTCTGCTCTTTCCTTGGCCTTAGTTGGAGACCCATTCCTACTAACAGCACCAAAATACCTTGGCCGGGGAATCTCCTAGTAGTTACACAAGAAAGATGCACACCAACTGTGATAAAACCAATGACCAGGTTGTATTGGTAGCAGTGAAATGGAAAGGCAATGCAACAGTTTAGAGGTTATACAATATGCACAGTGAATCAACACAATACAGTAATTCAAAATACCCTTTAGAGTGTGGTCACCTATGTCCTGCAGGACCAAGGACATATTCCCCAAATATGACGTGTATGGATAAACAAGGAAACAAACTGGTTAGCTCACTTCTAGGTCCTTAGTCAGGAGAGTCTGGGTTTAAGCCTCAGTATCTGTTAGACTGCTTTCAAACCAGTATTGCTAACAGGATAAACCCTGAGTATGAGGCAGACTGAAAATTGGTTCTTCTGCCAGCTCAGTTGGGGCCCTCACATTGGTGGGCAATGTAAGACACTGTCTCTTTAAGATGAGGAATGAACAGGATAGTTCCCTTTTAGAGATAAAGTTGTTGGCACAGATTATTTTAAGATATAAAATTGTCACCAAGGATCACTTGAAGAGGGTAGATTGTAGGCATGGTTCACTTTAAGAGGTAAGTTTAGACTTAAACAGCAAAAGTGCCTTCCTTTAAATGCCCTAACTCAAAGTGGAGGCAGCCACATGGGAAGGATTCTGCCTAGCAGGGAGCATGGGGCTAACCCAGTCCAGCAAGCTGCAGGTAGTGATCACAATGCAGTTTGCAGCAGTAAAGGGAGCTGATGAATTTGTCAATGATATAGGCCAATGCTGGAGAGTGTTTATAGCTTAAAAAAACCTGGCTGACAACAAACTAACTGTAACTGGTAACAAAGACGCGTGGGTCAGTGACCCTCTCACCTAATCCTTATGTGACAATCAGAGAAGCAATGGGCGTCCTGCAGTGGCGGTCCCCCTTTAATTGGAGATAGGGCTGTGGTGGCTGTGACTCATACACTCCTGCAGGTGAAAGGTCTCCTTAGAGCAGCCCTCTTCACTCAATGTTTGGCTTAAAAGTCTTCTTCTCAGCTTCCCCAGCTATTCCGTACACTCTGGCCCAACCCAGTCCAGTCCTGAGCAGCACATCTTGGCCCGAAACTCTCACACACTCCTTCCACTTACAAAGTGTTTCTTCAACTCCCCCATCTCTTCCCAGGCTTTTTCTTTTATATGCTCCTGCCCCTTGGTGATTGCTCTACATTTAGTCTACAATTCCAAGAAGTCTCTGAACACCTGTATTAAGGCTATGGCAAATAAAATTGCTAAATTCTACCATCTTGTGGATGACTAAAGTTCTGCATTCTCAGTAACCATACATAGTGTAATACAATATTTAAAAAAAAATTCTTTGGTATCTCTAGAGTAAAGAGACACCAAATATGTGCTGGTTTTGATGCAAAGGTCAGTGCTTTATAACTGATCAACAAGTGTGTATATTTTAGATTTCAATATATTAGGCAATTTCCATTAATATGTCCTGACTTCAATAGTTGTACTTCATGGATGATTTAAAAAAAACCCAAAAAAACCCAAGATACATTGGGTAATGCATGCAATTTCAACCTTGTAACAGTGTTTATTTTATATTTAGAAGGCAAACTGACAGTGAATAACTTTGCATCTTATCCAGCCTCGGTTATGTTTATCCAGTTTTTAATCTGCCCTACAAGCCATATTCACTATAGACTCTTACAGTCCAACCTTCCCATACTAAAATCAAGGAGCCTGACTGCTATGTAGTTATACTCATTTATTATAATTCTGCTGTCTTGAATGTCTTATGTTGCAGAAAATGTATCCCTGTAATTAACCTAAGTAGGTATATGAAAATTCATTGCTCTGTTATAAGGTCGTCTTTACTGAGCCACTCACCTTGATGCTCCTAATTAAGAAAGTTTGCAGCAGAGTCTGACATGCCTTGGCTGTTGATTTGGTGAATACTGTCCAGTGGCTGACCGGAGCATGAGTTTAATTTTGAGTCTGTCTCTGCCACATTAATTTGCTAACTGTGCTGAGAAAATTTAATGGAATAACCACTGAAGCATTTATGTGACCTTCCTCACGTGTACAGAACAGCATTCTTTCTTGTATGCTTGTCTTTAATAATAACAAGACACACCGAATTCCTATTTTAGGTAAGTGTAACGCACACATTTCAGTAATTCATTCATTGCTTTAAAACAAATTATTTCTCTGCTTTCATTTTATAAAGCAAAAGTTATCAAAACATAATTAAATTCATAATCACCTTGAAATTTAAAACAGATTTTCATAACATCTTATAATATTTCTTTATTTTAATTTAAATTTTAGTAATTTATGTGTACTATCGCTTTCTAGGAATCAAGTAGCTGTTGCTACTGCCATTACAATGACCCCTGTATGAGCATTCTTAGTAAAGAAGACTTATACTTAAAGAATATATAAACCTAACATTTCATATTCCTGATATGTGCCTGCTGTACCATGTACAGTTGTGCTCAAAAGTTTGCATACACTGGTAGAAATTGTGAAATTTTGGTATTGATATTGAAAATATGACTGATGATGCCACAAAATGCTCTTTTATTGAAGGATGACGATCATATGAAGCCATTTATTATCAAATACTTGTTTGGCTCCTTTTTAAATCATAATGATAACAGAAATCAGCCAAATGGCCATGATCAACAGTTTACATACCCTGGAATGTTTGGCCTTGGTACAGACACACAAGGTGACACACAGCAGTTAAAAAGCCAATTAGAGATTAATGTCCCACATCTGTGGCTTTTTAAATTACAATTAGTGTCAGTGTATAAATAGTCAATGAGTTTGTTAGCTCTTACGTGGAAGCACTGACTGGGCTAGATACTGAGCCATGGGGATCAGAAAAGAACTATCAAAGGTCCTGCATTCAAGGTAATGGAACTTTATAAAGATGGAAAAGGACATATCTGCATACACAAATATTTTGCCTTTCATTTCAATTTTAACCACTTCCAGTCTGGACACATTTACTCCCTTCCTGCGAGGCCAATTTTCAGCTTTCAGTGCTATCACACTTTGAATGACAATTGTGCGGTCATGCAACACTGTACCTATATGAATTTTTTAGCGATATTTTGAGACAGATAAAACTTTATTTTTATGGTATTTATTCACCACTGGGATTTTTATTTTTTTTGCTATATAAATGAAAAAGTCCAAAAATTTGGAAAAAAAGTGTTTTTCTTATAAAATTTTGCAAATAAATAATTTTTCTTCATAGATCATGGCCAAACTGTATTCAGTAATCTGTTTATTAAAAAAAAACCCCCAAATTAGTTTATAACCAAAAATTATAATTTCTCAAAACATTTTTATGGTTTTTTTTTATATTATTATTTTTTTAACATACTGTCACCCTAGCAGTACATTGTAACCATAGTGACACTTTACTACTTGTGGGGGGTGATGAAGATTTTTTTTTTTTTTTTTTACACTGATTGAGTTTACACCCATAAAGGCTGTAAAAGCAATCATTTCTCCTTCTCTCTGGCTGCATTCTTGCAGCCATTGAGAAATACTGGGAGAGCTGTGATTGGTCACAGCTTGTCACATGGTACAAGGTTGTACCATGTGACCTGTGTGATCATTCACAGATTTCACTAGTAGTAAGCAATGATGTCAGAAGTGACATCTTGCTTACTATTATTCATGTGATCATTGATTGGCCAATCAGTGATCACATGATCGGGACCTCACACAGAGGTCCCGTACAGCGATCGGTGTTCCGCTGCATCCGAAGGACACATCAGGCACCGGATTGCGGTGCTGCTAAACACCCAGGGAGCGTGCACAAGCAGCAGGGAAGTGGGAGGATGTTTATAAATGGGCAACCGCCCCTGCACTGCTCCCGTCTGCCTGTTTAAATACATGGGCTGGACGAGAAGTGGTTAAACTAAATGGATTGTTTAACGAATTGAGGGTTTACAAATTCTTTAAGTGATTAACCCATAGCAGTCAATCAGAATTTTCTCTGCTAAAGTCAGGCCAGTACATGTAGAGTTCTGACTGGTTGTTATGGCTTACTAAACATAGGTATAAGTAAGAAAATCATTTTTCATTCAATAAATCTCTTTATGTGCTGACGGCTGTTATTCAAAAAAAGGTGTGTTGTTTCTATTGAATTTCTGCAGTGATGCATCAATTGTAGGGTCACATAAAGCATAATAAACTTTTGGTCCCACACATTAAATTACAGTAGGTTCCAATCACATTATCGCAGGACATGGGTGCACTTACTTTAATAAGTGTTATGGCAGGAGTATGTAATGAACAAAGTGCAGAGGACAGGAGTATATAATAAACAAAATACAGGTGCCAGGATTGGGTAACACACACAGTGGGGAATAAGCAATGTATATAGGCACCAAGCAAAAGTGATGCTGGTCAGATGCATGGCACTATAAATGCCCATGCTGTGGCCACTCTGGGGTGGGAGGTTTGGACCATGTTTTAACCCCAAAAACAATGCTCAAGCCACCAACCTATTTACTGGGGGACTTCAACTGAGCAGAGCCAGCAGCAGGATCCAGGGATCCATAGATCAAAGGAAGAGGAGATAATCCAAACAGAAGGGCCCCTGGTACCAACTGGGGTTCTGGCTCTCCAGGGTCCTCAGGTGGAGAAGAGGCACTCTAGCAGTGATAGGCACTGTTTGTCAGGGATCCGGTGTTCTGCAGCTATGCGCCGGGCGGCGCATGCGCAGAACACCGACACGCTCTAGCCGGCAGGCAGCGGGACCTGGGCGATCGCGGCAACAGCGATGGCCGCACATGCGCACTTGCGATCGCGGACATGCGCCTGGCACCAATGACAGCGCAGGGCGTGCTATTTAAACGGGACAGAAGGTATGTGCATTGCCGTTTGGTCTTGTTATCCTGTTCCTGTGATCTGATTTGTGAAGCTTCCTGTTGCCGACCTCTGCTTGATCCTGACCCTGCTGATTGTCTCCTGCTTGACCCCTGGCTTGACCTGACCACACTTCTGCCTGCTCCTTCGGTACCTACCTGCCCGTTAGTTGCTGAACCTGGCTTGTGACCCTGACCATTCTCTGTCTGCTCCTCTAGTACCTCGCTGCTCGCACGTTGCTGACCCGGCCTGCCTGACTACGCCTTACATTACTCTGACCGTCCATCCATCCATCCCGCACGGATCAGTCCCTGCTGCCAGGCCTGCCAGCCTCTTCACATCAGGCTCTTTTTCCCGCACACCTCTGTACTCTCTACCACTGCCGGACGTACTCAGGGGTCGCGACCTGGTCTCAGTCTGCTCCAAGTCCATCCCCACCATCAGGGGCCCTGGTGAATAAGCAGATTGGGACTTTGACCCCGCTCCCTGAGGAACCCCGCGCTGTGGGCTGCTAGAGATACCGCTAGGTGGTGTCCGACACTGTTGCTCTCATTTCCAAGGGTATTTCCTCCTAGAGAGGTTTTTTACAGCCCATGACACAGCATGTTTTCTAACCCATTATTACAGGGGATACCTACCTATATATTCCATCATAATAATAAACCTTCTTAGTGTCCATACAATTATTGCATGAAAAAAAAAAAATGCAAGTCCATAAATCTTTTCTTCCAATTTAAAACTCACTGTATAAATCCAGTAAGTGCTGTGTACCTCAAAATAAAATAAAACTCAATAGTGTATTATCCTCACAAAATAAATTCATCAATAATCCTCAAAATTAGTTATACCAAAAATTTCTCATTAATTTCATGCAAAATGCATAAACCGTGAGAACACGTGATAGTGAAACACTCTGTGTAATAATACTATATATACTACTTAGTGAACACTCAGTGTACACATCTAATGTGGCTGAATTGCATACCTTTACCCAAATAAGTAATAAGCCAGCCTTTTTAAATAAATCCAAAGGAGGATACGGATATGGATCTACCGAAACCTGATGGGTACCTTCTGATCCCCCCAATGCTCTTTCCAGTACTCTTGCCTCATTAGTACTCCAAAACCATTCACAGAGAGAGAAACAGATCCAAATAGTATGTTTGAGATAAATAACTCCACGCTTTAATAAAATATGCTTACATAAAATGCCAATAACTATTGAGTTTTCTTTTATTTTGAGGCACACAGCACTTACTGGATTTATACAGCGAGTTTTAAATTGGAAGAAAAGATTTATGGACTTTAATTTTTGGGTTTTTTCATGCAATAATTGTATGGACACAAAGAAGGTTTATTATTATGATTGATTTATACTTTCAAGGGTGAAAGTGGGACATTCTTTAGTGATTTTTTCACAGGTTATTATAGAATATCTTTTGGACAACGATTCACATTTATAATACCTATATATTCCACCATCCACATTCCACCTACCTATCCTTATATAACCTAGCACCAGAGAGTGCAAGTGGAAGACCTGTTGCCTAGTGCCTAAGAGGCTCAACTCCCTTTTACACACATGTCAATAATTTATTGAAAAATAAATTATAACTAAAAAAACAATTATGAGCATCTCGCTAAGCCATTATGTTCATGCACCAAGGTGTCTGTGAATGTTCTCCAGGTTACGGTATATCTAGAAGTAGTTAGTCCTATTCAGCTAGACTTGTTCTATAATTCTGAAGACATTTCGTAGCCTGTCCAAGCTACTTCTCTAATGGGTGAAGGTACTTTTTGTTATAGGGTAACAGTGCTCTATTACTCTCTCCAAATTGTGCTTCTGCTTTGCCATCCAGTCAGTGGGCTTCTGAAGGAGACTACAAGAGCCAGGTTCAACACACATTGTGCAGGCATCGTCCACTGATGTTCATTGTCACCAAGGCATTGCAGGAAGGCATGCATGGAGAGAAGAAGTGCAAAGATACCACAGTTGATCAGTAGCACTGATATGCATCACGGGATAAAAAAAAAAAAAGTAAAAACAGGCATTTTATTAAATTAAAATGACAATTGCCTAAGATAGGCAATGCTTTAGCAAACTAAATGTCATTAATTTAGTTTTTCATTTTTGTTTTAATGGCATTCTAATATCCAAAAAGTCATGTTTTTTTCTGCATAACCTGCAGAAATGTTTTTTTTCTGCATACCCTTTAAAATAAAGGGTATACAAAGACTTAAAACCGATTTCAGAATTATGTGCATTACAATATGAACACATTCATCAAAGTTTAATATGGAAAGGAGAATGTATTAAAATAGGTGGCAGTGGGAGGGTTGAATATTCTAACTAGAAAATCTATAACAAGAATCAGTAAAAACTGATAAGAAAAGTGACTCCTGCATGTCACATCTATTTAAGATGTTTTGTTTTTAACGATGAACATACTGTATTTGTCTCCTTCTGCAAGCTCAAATTCAATGACTTTTTATGAGTGTTCCTTAAGAGTAAAGTTAGGTTCCTAATGTTATAAAGTCAGTGACATTTTTACAGCATTCAATAGAGATGACACCATAGATATCTTATCAAAATTAATTGGACAGAAGTACTTTTTCTGGACAGTCTCTATTCCAAAGGACTGAAGCATTTATTCTGAACAGTCTCTCTCCCAAAGGATAGGAACTCTTTTTCTGCATAGTCTCTCTCCCAAAGGATAGCAGCACTTTTTCTGGACAGTCTCTCTTCCAAAGGATAGGAGCATTTATGCTGGACAGTCTCTCTCCCAAAGGATAGGAGCACATTTTCTGGACAGTCTCTTCCCCAAAGGACAGGAGCCCTTTTTTGGACAGCCTCTCTCAGAAGACAGGGACACTATCACTGTGCACTCTTTCTCCCTCTCTCCCAAAGGACAGGGGCACCATCACTGTACAGTCTTTCTCCCCCTCTCTCAGAAGACAGGGGCACTATCACTGTACATTCTCTCTCCCAAAGGACAGGGGCACTATCACTGGGCAGTCTCTCTCTCAATCTCCCAAAGGACAGGGGCAACATCACTGGGCAGTCTCTCTCTCAATCTCCCAGAGGACAGGGGCACTATCCCTGGGCACTCACTCTCTCCCTCTTGCACAAGACAGAAGCACAGCGACTGGGCATTTTCTCTCTCCCTTTTCAAGAGGACAGGGGCACTATCAGTGGGCAGTCACTCTCTCCCTCTCTCACAAGACAGAAGCACAGTGACTGGGCATTTTCTCTCTCCCTTTTCCAAGAGGACAGGGGCACTATCACTGGGAAGTCACTCCTTCCTTCCCTCAGAAGACAGAGGCACAGGGACTGGGCATTCTCTCTCTCTCTTTTCCAAGAGGACAGGAGCACTATTGCTGGGCATTCTTTCTCTCCATCTTTCATATGACAGGGGCTCCACCACTGGCCAGCCTCCATCTCTCTCAAATGACAATGTCACCATCACTGTGCAATATCTGTTTCTCTCTTACAAGGCAGGGGGCGTATTGCTGGGCAGTTTCTTCACTTAAAGGACAGGGGCACTATCTCTCTCCCTCTCCCAAAGGACAGGGGCATTATCACTGGGCAGTCACTCTCTCCCTCTCTCAGAAGAGAGAGGCACAGTGACTGGGCATTCTCTCTCTCCCTTTTCCAAGAGGACAGGGGCACTATCGCTGGGCATTCTTTCTCCATCTTTCACATTACAGGGGCTCCACCACTGGCAAGCCTCCATCTCTCTCAAATGACAATGGCACCATCACTGTGCAATATCTATTTCTCTCTTACAAGACAGGGGCAGTATTGCTGGGCAGTTTCTTCACTTAAAGGACAGGGGCACTATCAGTGAGCAGTCTCTCGTTCTCTTACAGTGCAGCACACTATCACTGAACAGTCTCTTTCTTTCTCACAGGATAGGACACAATTTCTGGAGAGTCCCCACAATGGTCCCCACTGGAAAGATTTCCCCTTACTTTCAGTTCCAGTGGCAACAGAACAGTGGGGGAAATATCCCTAACAGCAGCCCTTTCCAACTCTTTCAAAAACTCCAAGACAAAATGTTTTGGCTGGAGCACCCACATTTTCTAGAAGCAATCTGCAGTTTCCTTCTCCTGAAAGCTGCCTTCATATATTATGTGCATGAACACATGTAAACAAAACGTGCAAAAATGCAAGATAATTTAAATACCAGCCACATGTATTTGAAACTTTAAAAGTTGCACATCGCGGTTTTATAAAATGATTGTACAAATTGTGTTTAAAAAGTAGAAAATGCCAGTAACAATTATGTATACATTTATCGGCTTGATAATGCTAATACTAGTTGGTTGGTTGTTTCAAGTTGCTGCCCTTTACACTTTGATACTGCAATCAGAACTGCCTGAATAAACCACCCTGAATGTCAATAATCCCTCACAGATATATCAACCAAGGCAGGGAGTTTCCCATAGCCTTTTAGCTCTTGCCAAGATACTTTTTAGTTCCACCTTTTCATACATAATATAAATTACCAGCAATAACACTGAACTGAGCTCACAAGCTGTCAACATCTAATAAAATACTCTTGACTAGGGATTTTTTTAATTCCTAGAAATGCACTTACTTGTCATAGTACATCAGTTATTGAAATTGTAAAAAACATATTTATTATAATAAAAAGAACAATCATTTTAAAGGGCATTTCTTTCAAGTTTCCAAGCAAATCAATAATCTCAGTTCAGCAACTTTCCCGGACACATTAGTTTGTCTTTGTCTGTGCTGAAACACTCTGTTATATCAGGCTGCTTTATAGCTCTTACAATAAATGTAGAATTTATAAGATCCGGCAGAAATGGAACTTTAACAACATGAAATAGTATCTACGCTACTACACATATATTGCACTTTTATAAGTCACTAACACCTCAATTACTCGTGTACTTTACGATCACTTCATCACGCACTTTTATTAAAGTAAAAGAATAGCTTTATGTTAAAGCATCAACACATATAACACAGTGAATCTGTGACAGCTCTGGCTAGAGGTGAGTTCTAAAATTAATAACTTGTCTAATTGACTGTAACTGTCAGGTAGACAATTATTTAAGTGCTAATTCAATCTGAAAGGATATAAACTGGATTTACCTCTGAAATGTTTAATAGACACCTCTACATTTGCAGTGCAGTTTGGATCATTAGTTTAAGAAAACATATTTGGATAATTCATACCAGTTGAATTTCAAAACCTTCATCCTCATTAGAATAAATTGCAGAATTCTTATTTCTGCTAGTTCCCAATGACAAGTTAGTTCATTCTGTGTAGTGTTTATTTTGAGAATAAATGCTTGTAATGAAAGAAACAAAGTTATTAAAATGCATTTTTTGTTGACTGGCAGGTAGGCTATTATGATTTTTTTTTAAAACAAAACAGCTATTTTAATGAACATCACATTTGATTATCTATAATTTCAAACAGGAACATGGAAGGGTCATAGTTGCCAGTTTCTCATCTTTTTTTCCAAGGTAGTTTTATGCATAAATATAAGTCTCTCTTTATGCAGTGCCCTGGTTGTTATGGAAACCTGGCTGTCACAGCTGAGACCAGAAAGAGAAGCTGCCACAAAACCGGAAGTAGGTCATAGATGCTACTTTTGCTGGGGCTCTGTTCCCATGCTGAATCTGAAATAAATGGAAACAATAGGCACCACCCAGACCCTGCATCAGTAGGGGGGAACCATCAAAATATAACAACATATAGAAACATTGCTGTAGATATAGTAAAGGTAATATCACAAAAGCTAAATGGAAGTAGACAGCAATACAAAACCAAACCACCAGGCAACAGAAAAGTGTAAATCAGTCAATTATATCACTACATGCAACATGATAATATACCAATATACTGTATAATAAACAAAAGCTAAACCATGCACAAGATAATAGAGGAGATAGATAAATGATGGAACTGAGACAGATCAATGTGCTTCCAATAAAAGCTGGAAAGAAAGAGTTGAAACTTGGAGGTGGTGAGATGTTATTAGGGGTCCAGAAAGTACCCTTCTCCAGCAATCTTACTTGATCATCCCCTCAATGGGGCTTGAGTACATGATCTATCATTTTGTTAATTAACCTAATGCGAGGTTATGGTAAAATGCACAGTTACTAGCAGGGGCGGACTGACAACTCATGGAGCCCCCCAGGCAATAGGGGATCATGGGACCCCTGTGTCCTTGCCCAAACTCAAAAAAGCCTATGAAAAAGGTACCAGGGGCATCTCATGGGGTCCCTTACTGACCCTGGGCCCTCAGACAGTGCCCGAGTTTCCAAATGGTCAGTCTACCCCTGGTTACTAGTTTGTCCATGTCTAAAGCTGGCCATAGGTTGATTGTTTTTTTTTTTTCAGCAAGCAAGTAAGATGAGCAAAAAAAAAAAAAAAATGAACAGAATTCTCCATCTACACAACTGAGGTGGATAGAGGAATCCTCCCTGCTGAGACATTGTATTCTGACAGCGGGGACTCTCCACTGTCAGAACACACTGCAGCCGTTGAGCAAGAATCATTTTCCAAGAAGCCTGTTGGACAAAAGTCAATCATTAGATTGACTTCTGTTGAGCAGGAGCAGCCACACATGGATTGAATTACTATCCATCTATGGCCAGCTTAACTCCTTATCCTCCCAGAGGTCTTCAATTGCTAGTATAATATCACTGTGTTTTGAAACCATTGTTTGAATATGTCAACTGTTTTGCCAATATAAAATCAGATGCATACTGATAGTGATCTAGATAGTTTGCTATGAGAGACATTTAGCACCATAGGATCTAATGGGGCTGTTGTATGTGAATACACGCTTTGCATTAAATTTTCTAATTTTGAATACTGGTTTTGTATGTTGATTTTTTTGGGGATAAGAGACCTGTAGCTCTGGGTGTTTCTGAATGACGGGTATTTAAGCTCTGCATCTGTTATTGTGTTCTGTTAATGCTGTCCAAGGCAGAGATCCTTTGTGGCTCAGAACCATTGCATTTTTTGGTGGCAAATAAATGTCCTACTGCATGTACTGCTATTTTAGTGATACTTCATCATTTGGACTATGCTTTTGATGGTTCCATCCCTCATTTCACTTAAGCACCCTGGACTGATTTAGGTCTAAAAGCCTAGAAGGATTGAACTTGAGTTTATGGATATATCCAATGGAGAAGCTCCCTATAAAGCCCTGTTCCCACAGGCATGAGGGGGAAATCTTGCCAATAGGGAAACAAACCACAGTGGTTATATCCTTTTCCCACTGTGACCAAAACTAGAAAAAAAAAACGTTTTGACTGGAGTTTGGTTTAAAGAAAGCCTGTCAAAAGAGAAATAAGTATATTTCTATAATAACTGGCTTCAGATATTTCTGAGTCTAAGACCTGGTACAAGCATGTGGCACAGGGAAGGCTGTCCTGCCTTCAGCTAATAACCAAATCTTCTATTTCTCCCATCAGTCGATCCCCCACAGTTATTAACTTTTGTACCGCCAACCCCTCCCTTTTAGATTGTAAGCTCCCAAGAGCAGGGCCCTCCTTACCCTTTTGTATTGTTGCTGTATTGTCTCTCTTTATATTGTAAAGTGCTGAGCAAACTGTTGGCGCTATATAAATCCTGTATAATAATAATAATAGTAATAAAACAATGCTATTGCATGGCAAGACCTACCTACCACGTTAGATGCATTTTCCCTAGTCATCTTCTAGGACAGCTCACTTGAGAGATAGGGCTCCTCCCAGGAAACACCCGCTCCACCTTTTTTTCCCTTTATAGGCGTCCTCTCTCCCATTGGCCCCCAGTTTTAGTGTTTCCTCCGGCCAGGAAGGAGCTACGCCCGTTTTTTATTTTTAGTCTGGGCTCTCTGGCGGAGTACAGAGGGTCCCTGGCTGAGGTCCCCCCTTCCTCCTTTCTCCAAGCAAGGCAGGGGCCTTGTGGGGGGGGACCTTTCAGCCAGATTCATCCTGGAGTGCCCTTTTTAGGGTGGGGGCGTCGGACCCCAGATGGTCCCAGCGGGGCTCTCCAGGGGGGTAGAGCCCGCTCCGCCGACCGAGGCATTGGTGTCTTTCCCTGCGGGGGTTTCAGGTAAGTCTTACCTGCTCCTGGATCCCGGCAGCATGGCCAGGAGGCGCTGCTGAGGAAGGTCTGGACGCTGCGATCGCGTCACTTCCGGGCGCCGGGTGACGTCACTTCCGGCGCAGGAGCATGGAACGGCCGCCGCCATATTGGAAATGGGCGGCGGACCGCAAAAGGAATCCGTGCCACGGCCGCTTCTCCACCGGCGGCCGTGAGAGGGAGGTCGGCGAGTGGGGATCGCGGGGGGGGGGGGCGGAGCCCACCAGCCCCTGAAAAACCGCCGCACTGAGGCGGAGTCTGCGGCAGCATGGAGGCAGATCTGTCAGGACCGGGGGAGGCCTGCAGTAAGGTAAGGGCCTTTGTTTGGCTACTCTTCTTTATTTTTCCCCCCTCCCTCCCCCCCGGGATAATGGGGTACCCCCACGCACACACAGCCCCCCTCTCCCCCCCAGGCCCACGGCTGGAGCTTTCACAGTGGCACGGGGGGGAGGCATTACTTTCACAAACGCATGAACACGTGTATCTCCTTGTCCCCAGATGGGCCCACAGGAGGAGGATAGAGGGGAGAAAGAAGCTCCTTGTGAGCAGAAAAAGAAGTGTGCCACTTGTAGGAAGAAGCTGGCGAGCTCCTGGAGGAAGCAGCTCTGCCAGGGGTGTATAGACAAGCTCATCAAGAAGGAGTCTGGATCTCTTTTTAAAGACTTCCTACAGAATATGACGCAAGAGATGTCCAAGACATTTCAAAGCTTCAGGGAACAGAAGCCGGGGCCGGCCCAGGATGAGCCCCAACCGGGCACTTCAGGTAGCACCCAAGGGGGGAAAAAGAGGAAGCTGGACCAGGTAGTGGCTGTAAGGGACTGGGAAGAGGCCGAACAGTCGGACACCTCAGATTCGGAGGAGGGCGAGATTGAGACTCAGGGCCCAAAGGCAGACAGGTTCCTTTTTCAGGTGGAAGACACGGAGGACCTGTTAAAGGTGATCTACGAGACCCTGGATCTGGAGGAGGAACAGCAGGACCTCTCTCTCCACGACCAACTGTACGCAGGGCTACAGGCAAAAAGCAGCCGTACATTCCCAGTGCACCCTGCCCTATGGTCCACGATCAGGAGGGAATGGGAAGAGCCGGAGAGGAAGGCTTTCCTTCCCAAGAACCTCAAGAGACGTTTCCCCTTTAAAAAGGAAGATGCCTCGGTTTGGGAGACTTGCCCGAAGCCAGACGCCCCTCTCTCGAGGATCTCGAAGGAAACGGACCTGTCCTTTGAAGACGGTGGGTCCCTGAAGGACCCGATGGATTGGAAAGCAGATACGTTCCTGAGGAGAGCGTGGGAAGCATCCACAGTGAATTTCAAACCAGCAGTGGCGACGACCTGCGTGTCCAGAACCCTGGATGTGTGGTTGGGGCAGCTCCGTTCGCATCTGGAACAAGGCACCCCGGGGGAAGAGATTCTGAAATCGCTGCCGGTGCTGGAGAAAGCGGTAGCCTTCATCGCGGACGCATCAGCAGAGACCATCAGACTCTCTGCTAGATCTACAGCGCTCATAAACACGGCGAGGAGGGCTATCTGGCTGAAATCTTGGCAGGGGGACCTGGCCTCCAAGTCTAAACTCTGTGGTCTGCCGTTTGAAGGAAAACTCCTTTTTTGCCCGGAGCTAAATTCAGTCCTGGAAAGGTCGGCCGACAGGAAAAAGAGCTTCCCGGTCCCCAGCAGGCAAGTTGGACGGAAGGGGTTTCGCCCATCCAGGCGATACACATCGAGGGAAGCTAGGTTCCAGACCCAGCGCCCAGGCTGGGGCGCGAGAAGAGGCAGGAACGAGCCGAGAGGCAGGGGAGGGTTCCTCTTCAACCCAAGCCAGAATAGACCCAAAACCCAGCCAAAGTGACTGGAGAGGCCAGGTGGGAGCGAGGCTGGGGCGCTTCCACGCACAATGGCTAAGGATAACCCAGAACACCTACATTCTAGAGGCCATTCACAGGGGGTACAGAATAGAGTTCACAAGGGCCCCCCCTCAGAGATTCTTTGCAACACCCCTGCCAAAGGACAGGGCCATGGCAGATGCATTGGTGGACCTCCTACAGAGTAGGAGTCAGTCAGAACGTAATCTGCCGGTTGAGAGAAGAAGAAAGGGGAAGTGGATTCTTCTCCCATTTCTTTCTAAGGAAAAAGCCATCGGGGACTTACAGGATGATATTAAATCTGCGGATGGTGAACGAGTTCGTGAGGCCCAGCAAGTTCCGTATGGAATCCATATACACGGTGAAGGAACTCCTATCGCCTGGGGTGTTTATGGCCTCGATAGATTTGCAAGACGCATACCTGCATGTCCCGATAAGAGAAGAATCCAGGAGATTCCTGAGGTTTGCGCAGGAAGGCGAAAAGGGTCCTGTGCTGTTTCAGTTCAACACACTCCCCTTCGGCCTGTCGTCGGCCCGAGGATATTTACCAAGATCCTAGCGGAGCCTTTAAGAGTCTTGAGACTGGAAGGGATAAACATCATCCCCTATTTGGACGACCTGCTTTTATTTTCGGACACAGAAGGAGGCCTGAGGTCCCACATCGAACGTACGATATCTTTTCTGGAAAGTTTGGGGTGGCTTATCAACAAAGAGAAGTCACAGCTAACCCCCTCCAGGAGGATTACGTACTTGGGGTACGTCCTGGACTCCGCACATGCCCGCTCGTACCTGACATCAGAAAAAGCCCTCAAACTGCGGCAGGACACAAGGGCCCTCTGGAGGATGTCGACCTGCACGGTCAGGACCGCGATGAGGATAATCGGGAGGATGACAGCGGCAATACCAGGGGTGCAATGGGCGCAACTTCACTCCAGGGTTCTGCAAAATCACACCCTTTCCCACTGGGACGGCAGCCGAGCGGGTCTGAGTTCCAGGATCCGCATCACGCACGAGGTGAGGGAATCACTAAGGTGGTGGGGAAACATCCTCACCTTGGAACGAGGAAGAAGTTGGAGGCTGGCCAGCCCAGTGAGGATCACCACGGATGCAAGCATGACTGGTTGGGGCGCCCATATGGAAGACGGCCTGGCCCAGGGCACGTGGGGTGCAGTAGACTCCAGCAAGTCGTCAAATTACAGGGAGCTGTTGGCAGTTTTCAAGGCACTTACAACCTTTCAGGAAAAGATAAGGGGGAGAGGTGTCCAGATTCTCTCCGACAATACCACAGCAGTAGCATATTTGAACAGGCAGGGAGGCACAAGGTCCCCAAGGCTGATGGAGTTGGCCGGATCCCTCCTGAGCTGGGCGGAGGAAAACCTAGAGTTCATCACGGCAGTACATCTGAAAGGGGACCTGAACCAGTTGGCGGATCAGCTGAGCCGAAGAGAGGTCATCCAGACAGAATGGTGCCTCAGCCAGTCAGCGTTCAATCAGATATGCGCCAGGTGGGGCTCCCCCTCTACGGATATCTTTGCCAACAGCCAGAACACAAAGCGGGAGAGGTACTTCTGCCTGCAGAAGGACCCCAAAAGCGCAGGGATAGATGCGCTGGTCCAGCAGTGGGAAGGAGACCTCCTTTATGCCTTCCCTCCATTCAGACTACTGCCGAAGGTGGTACAGAAGATCCAGTTGTCTCAAGCCAAAGTTATTCTGATCGCGCCGTTCTGGCCCAAGAGATCATGGTTTTCCCAGTTGAAGGAGCTAAGTTTAGCAGACCCATGGATGATACCACCCACACGCGATTTACTCACCCAAGGGAGAGTGTTGCATCCTCATCCAGAAAGGCTGTCCTTAGCGGCGTGGCTTCTGAGCGGGACAGGCTAGCAGAAAAGGGGCTGTCGGCAAGAGTGGTCGCCACCCTCTTGGATGGCAGGAAGAGGTCGATGAACGCCTTGTACGACAAAGTCTGGAAGAAGTTTTCCGCCTGGAAGGTCAGAAACGAGGCACCGGGCGCCCCCATTTTGCATACAGTTCTTGAATTCCTTCAAGCCGGGGCGGATAAGAATCTGGCCGCCAATACCCTCAAAGTACAGGTAGCGGCTCTGTCGAACTTTCTGGAGCTGAGGTTGGCGGCAGACCCATTAGTAATCAGATTCCTGAAGGCTATCTCCAGGTGCCGTGCCCCGTCCATGCCAAAATACCCCACATGGGACCTGGGCACAGTCCTGAAGAGCTTTCAGCAAGGGCCTTTCGAACCGCTGGATGAGTGTTCGCTCAGATCTTTGACTCTTAAAACCATCCTCCTCACAGCATTAGTTTCTGCCCGCAGAGTCAGCGAGTTGCATGCCCTTTCAGTGATTGAGCCGTACTGCACCATCTTATTGGATAGAATCATCCTCCGCACGGACGCGACCTTTCTACCTAAGGTCGCGTCACACTTCCATAGATCTCAGGAAATAGTAATACCTTCCCTGGAGGCCGATCCGGGCAGCACGGAGGACTATAGCAGGTTAGACGTTAGAAGATGTTTGATTACATACATCGAACGCACAAAGACATGGAGACACTCGTCCCGGCTTTTCGTCCTATTCCAGGGGCCAAGGAAGGGGGACGGTGCCTCCAAGGGCACCATCGCCAGATGGATCAGGGAGGCAGTTTCGGAAGGTTACAAGACGGCGGGCCTGTCACCACCGCCCGGCCTAAAAGCACACTCCACGAGGGCCACCGCGGCCTCCTGGGGGGAAAAAGGGGGGGCCTCCCCCGGACAGATCTGCAGAGCCGCAACGTGGTCCAGTTTTGCCACCTTTACTAAGCATTACAGGCTGGATCTGATCAGCAGGAAGGACCAGGCATTTGGCAGGAAGGTCCTACAAGCAGGGTGCCCGCCCTAATGTACGTATTTCTATTCTACTCCTCTCAAGTGAGCTGTCCTAGAAGATGACTAGGGAAAACGCAGTTATTTACCTGTTAACTGTATTTCCAGGAATCTTCTAGGACAGCGTAACTCCCCCCCGATTACTGTATGATCACACAATTATGTGCAGGTATGTTGCAAACCTATGAGGGGATATCTTTATTACCGGTTTACTTCTTTGTTTTCTCCTAGGCCTTCGGTCATATTCTTATACTGGGGGCCAATGGGAGAGAGGACGCCTATAAAGGGAAAAAAAGGTGGAGCGGGTGTTTCCTGGGAGGAGCCCTATCTCTCAAGTGAGCTGTCCTAGAAGATTCCTGGAAATACAGTTAACAGGTAAATAACTGCGTTTTTCTTTATGTGCAAGACTTCATACAGAACCATGTTTTCCAAACTTTGATTTGCTAGAGGTTCCCAATAACAACAGGTAGATGGACTAACAACTACACATAATTAAAGAAAAATCTATAAAAAATGATCAGAGGTGTGTCCCTACAAGCAGCCAGGTTTATTATTTGTTAAATTGTATTTTGCTGAAGATCTGCGATTGTTTCACCAGCCCAACCTCTTCTTTAGGTAACTAGTAGCATAGGGGCAACAGCAGTGTGTGTACATGCAAAATCATTAAGCCAGTGTACACTGAACAAAATCAGAAGTCATGTAGCTGGATACAGATGTCCAGGGTCAGCAGCAGAGGTACAGAAGCACATTTTACATATGCAAGAATACATTCTGGCAATTAGGTAGATGGTGCTGGATCCTGAAGTTAGAAGTAGATGATTGGTGTCCATATTGCTGTCACTGTTATGTTAATATGATCCTTGTGGAACATCCACTTGGTAGGTAGGCCACTTCCACAAACTGAGGGGTCACCACTGTAACTCTGAATTGTATAAACAAAACTCTGATCTGGATATTGAAGTGCCACACCATAAGATTATATTTAAAAAGAAGTTTATTGATTGTGTGTCATAGTCAACATGTCTTGGGGGCCAAAACATCCCCTTCATCAGGGCCAAAATAAGGCATTAAATGTAAAAACAGATACTAAATAAATACTAAAACTGCTCACTAAAGAAATAGTGAGATAAAACATATGTATGATACTTCCAAAAATATACTTGAATAAAAGAGTTGGACTAATAAAATTACTCATATTTAATATTTGACAAATTTTATTGGTCCAACTTTTTTTCTCAAGTATATATTTAATAGAAACATCTGTATGTATACACACACACACACACACACACACACACACACACACACACACACACACACACACATATATACTGTGAACAGTTTTAGTATTTAATTTTTATGTTTCTATATTTAATGTGCTATTTTAGCCTTGATGAAGTTGGTGATTTTGGGCCTTTGAAATGCATTAGCTACTACACTCAATCAATACACCTTTTACTGAATATAACCTTACAGTGTTGCTCTTCTGTCTTAGTAATAGGAAGGAATGAGGTCAGGAGTAGGCCAAGTTCAGCAACAACCAAACAAGTAGGATCCAAATCAGTAGAGAAATGCAAGGTCAAACAAAAGGAACAGGACAAAAAGTGGAGTACAAAGTCACAAAGCAAAAGCAGGATCAGAAGGCAGGTGAGAGCCAGCAAAAGTGAAGTAGAGGTTCAAGTATGCAGGAAAGGGGAAGTCAAGGATAATCCAGAAACCCAGCAATTCTTAAAGCTGAGGGCTGGTCATGCCACAAGGGTATAGCTAAACGCCAGTTAGTATTGTGGGTTAGATAAAGTCTGATAGTAGTGCTTTTAATATTGCCAAGACCAATGCCAAGCATGCCTATCTATGTATACATTAGTTGATACATGGATGCCCACACCATTATACACAGGTACATTTAAATGTTCAGGTGCTGGTGCAAGTTGGTTAGCAATACTTCGCTGATAGGTATGTTCCACTGTACCCCTTTGTTGGGTCTCAGCAATATTTTATTATTATTATTAGACAAGATTTATAT
The DNA here is from genome assembly GCF_062004578.1 of Staurois parvus. Lineage (NCBI taxonomy): Eukaryota > Metazoa > Chordata > Amphibia > Anura > Ranidae > Staurois > Staurois parvus. Next base: position 18,880,477 of record NW_028317844.1, read on the forward strand.
AGCAGCAATAGTTTGCTCAGCGCTTTACAATATAAAGGGAGACAATACTGCAATGATACAGTTCAATACAAGAGTGTTAGGAGGGCCCTGCTCCTTGGAGCTTATAATCTAAGAGGGAGGGGCTGGTGGTACAAAAGGTAATAACTGTGGGGGATGAACTGATAAGAGGAATAGAAGATTCCGTTATTAGCTGAATGTGGGATAGGCTTCCCTGAAGAGATAGGTTTTCAGAGATCGCCTAAAATTGGGCAGAGTAGGCAATAGGCTGATAGATTGGGGTAGAGAGTTCCAAAGGAGGGGGAGGCTCTGGATAAGTCCTGGAGATGAGCATGGGAGGAGGGGACAAGGGAGCTAGAGAGCAGGAGCTCATGGGAGGAGCGGAGAGGACAGTTTGGATGATATTTGGAAACAAGATTGGTGATGTAATTTGGGGCAGAGTTATAAATGGCTTTATATGTTATTGTTAATGTTTTGAATTTTATTCATTGGGCAATGAGAAGCCAGTGGAGGGATTGGCAGGGAGGGATGGCAGATATGGAATGGTTAGTAAGGTGGATGAGTCTGGCAGTATTCATGATAGACTGAAGAGGGGATAGACTGTGATTAGGTAGGCCAATGAGAAGGGAGTTGCAATAATCAAGGCGAGACATAACAAGGGAGTGAATAAGTTGCTTAGTAGTTTACAAGGTTAAGAATGGGCAAATTTTGGAGGTGAAGTCTACAAGATTTGGACAGTGATTTGATTTGGGGGTGAAAGGACAGATGGGAGTCTAGGATTACACCTAGTACCCTGGCATGAGGTGAGGGACTGATGGTTGTATTATTGATCTTGATGGAGAAGTCAGGGGAGGGGGCATGAGCTGGAGGGAATAGTATGAGCTCTGTTTTGGAAAGATTTAGTTTGAGGAAGTGGAGTGACATCCATGCTGATATGTCACTTAGTAGGTTAGTAATGCGAGAGGAGCCTGAAGGGGTGAGGGGAGGAGTAGAAAGATAGATTTGTGTGTCATCAGCATAGAGATGGTACTTAAAGCCATGGGAGTTTATCAAGTGACCAACGGAAGAGGTGTAGATGGAGAAAAGAAGGGGTCCAAGGATAGAACCTTGAGTCATACAGCCCATCAGTTGCAGAGTGGAAAAGAGAAGGGTTTAAGTTGTGAAGGTTTCTGCGGGTAATTGTTTGCTGCTTGGAGGGATGTGTTTGAAGACGAGGACACTGTGAAGGTGATGAGATTGTGAACAGAGAGAGGAAGGGGTGTGTTTTTGAGCTTGTAGGGAGTGCAAAGATGGGAGAAAACAAGGTCTAATATATTCCCATCAGAATGAGTGTATCCATTGTGTTAAGGCAAAAGATGAGGTTAGGTTGAAGAGTTGGGATGTAGCTGGGTTATTCACATTAATGGGGATGTTAAAATCTCCAAGAATATTTGAGACAGAACAAATTTTATAAACCTTCTTAAACACTAGCACATTGTATGAAACAGTCAACATGGTCAATTATTATTTGTACTTTTGAAGGTTGCTGCCTATAACAGCCATGTTATATGCACTAGTTTACGTTATGTCTCTTTACAGCAGCGGTTCTCAACCTGGGGGTCGAACGACCCTTTCACAGGGGTCGCCTAAGACCATCGGAAAACACATATTTCCGATGGTCTTAGGAACCGAGACACCGCTCCTCAGTCTCCAGGTGTGGGCGGGATGACATGCCGCCCCTGTCATCTGAACACCCCCCCGGGATCAATCCTCGCCTTTGATTGGCCGCCGAAACTGTAACTCAGGAGAAGCACACATGCGGCCAATCACCGGCGAGGAGGTGGAGCTTGGAGAGGAGGAGCCGAGCGGCACCGCGAAGATCGAGCGAGTGAAGAGGAGGAGAGCGGCCGGAGAAGGAAGACAGCTGACCGGTAAGTTTCTCTACCATGGGAGAGGGAGGAAGCGAGCGAGCGGGAGAGGGAGGAAGCGAGCGAGCGAGCCCAGGCTGGAGCAGGGGTCAGCAAGGTAAGTATCATTGGTGTCAGTGGGAGGAATAGTGCCCAATCATTGGTGTCACTAATACCAATGATGGGGCACTATTCCTCCCACTGACACCAACAATGGGGCACTATTCCTCCCCCCACTGACATAAACGATGGGGCACTATTCCTCCCACTGCCACCAACGATGGGGCACTATTCCTCCCCCCACTGACATCAACGATGAGGCACGATTCCTCCCCCAAATGACATCAACGATGGGGTACTATTCCTCCCCCCACTGACACCAAGGATGAGGCATGATTCCTCCCCCCAAATGACACCAAGGATGAGGCACTATTCCTCCCCCCACTGACACCAACGATGGCGCACTATTCCTCCCTCCACTGACACCAAGGATGAGGTACGATTCCTCCCCCAAATGACACCAAGGATGGGGCACTATTCCTCCCCCCACTGACACCAAGGATGAGGCACGATTCCTCCCCCAAATGACACCAAGGATGAGGCACTATTCCTCCCCCCACTGACACCAAGGATGGGGCACTATTCCTCCCCCCACTGACACCAAGGATGCGGCACTATTCCTCCCCCCACTGACACCAAGGATGCTGCACTATTCCTCCCCCCACTGACATCAAGGATGGGGCACTATTCCTCCCCCCACTGACACCAAGGCTGGGGCACTATTCCTCCCCCCACTGACACCAATGATGGAGGCACTATTCCTCCCCCCACTGACACCAGTGTTGGGGTACTTTTCCCCCCACTGACACCAGTGATGGGACACTTTTCCTCCCACTGACACCAGTGATGGGACACTTTTCCTCCCACTGACACCAGTGATGGGGCACTATTCCCCCTACTGACACCAGTGATGGGGCACTATTCCTCCCACTGACACCAGTGATGGGACACTTTTCCTCCCACTGACACCAGTGATGGGACACTTTTCCTCCCACTGACACCAGTGATGGGACACTTTTCCTCCCACTGACACCAGTGATGGGGCACTATTCCCCCCACTGACACCAGTGATGGGGCACTATTCCCCCCACTGACACCAGTGATGGGGCACTATTCCTCCCACTTGCACCAGTGATGGGGCACTATTCCCCCCACTGACACCAATAATGGGGCACTATTCCTCCCCCCACTGACACCAAGGATGGGGCACTATTCCTCCCCCCACTGACACCAAGGACGGGGCACTATTCCTCCCCCCACTGACACCAATGATGGAGGCACTATTCCTCCCCCCACTGACACCAGTGTTGGGGTACTTTTCCTCCCACTGACACCAGTGATGGGACACTTTTCCTCCCACTGACACCAGTGATGGGGCACTATTCCCCCCACTGACACCAGTGATGGGGCACTATTCCCCCCACTGACACCAGTGATGGGGCACTATTCCTCCCACTGGCACCAGTGATGGGGCACTATTCCCCCCACTGGCACCAATGATGGGGCACTACTCCTCCCACTGGCACCAATGATGGGGCACTATTCCTCCCACTGGCACCAATGATGGGGCACTATTCCTCCCACTGGCACCAATGATGGGGCACTATTCCTCCCACTGGCACCAATGATGGGGCAATATTCCTCCCCACTGACACCAATGATGGGGCACTATTCCTCCCACTGACACCAATGATGGGGCACTATTCCTACCACTGGCACCAATGATGGGGCACTATTCCTACCACTGATACCAATGATGGGGCACTATTCCTCCCACTGACACCAATGATGGGGCACTATTCCCCCCACTGACACCTATGATGGGGCACTATTCCCCCCACTGGCACCAATGATGGGGCACTATTCCCCCCACTGGCACCAATGATGGGGCACTATTCCTCCCACTGGCACCAATGATGGGACACTATTCCTCCCACTGGCACCAATGATGGGGCACTATTCCTCCCACTGGCACCAATGATGGGGCACTATTCCTCCCCACTGACACCAATGATGGGGCACTATTCCTCCCACTGACACCAATGATGGGGCACTATTCCTACCACTGGCACCAATGATGGGGCACTATTCCTACCACTGGCACCAATGATGGGGCACTATTCCTACCAATGATGGGGCACTATTCCTACCACTGATACCAATGATGGGGCACTATTCCTCCCACTGATACCAATGATGGGACACTATTCCTACCACTGACACCAATGATGGGGCACTATTCCTCCCACTGGCACCAATGATGGGGCACTATTCCTCCCACTGGCACCAATGATGGGGCACTATTCCTACCACTGACACCAATGACGTGGCACTACTCCTTCCACTGCAAAATTACAGTTATGAAGTAGCAACGAAAATAATTTTATGGTTGGGGGTCACCACAACATGAGGAACTGTATTAAAGGGTCGCGGCATTAGAAAGGTTGAGAACCACTGCTTTACAGTCTTGTCCTATTTATCTAACATAGATGTACACTGCTCAAAAAAATTAAAAGAACACTTTGAAAGCATATCAGTGGGGAAAAATATCATGCTGGATATCTATACTGATATGAACTGGGTAATGTGTTAGGAAAGTAAGGATGCCCCATCGTTTGATAGAAATGAAAATTATCAACCTACAGAGGACTGAATTTAAAGACACCCCAAAATCAAAGTAAAAAAAATGAAGCAGCAGGCTAGTCCATTTTGCTGAAATTTCATTACAGCAACTCAAAATGGTACTCAGTAGTTTGTATGGCCCCCACGTGCTTGTATACATGCCTGACAACATCGGGGCTTGCTTCTAATGAGACAATGGATGGTGTCCCAGGGTATTTCCTCCCAGATCTGAACCAGGGCATCACTGAGCTCCTGGACAGTCTGAAGTGCAACCTAGCAGTGTTGGATGGACAGAAACATGATACCCCAGAGGTGTTCTATTGGATTTAGGTCAGGTGAGCTTGGGGGCCATTCAATGGTTTCATTTCCTTCATCCTCCAGAAACTGCCTGCATACTCTCGGCACATGAGGCTGGGCATTGTCGTGCACCAGGAGGAACCCAGGACCCACTGCACCAGCGTAGGGTCTGACAATGGGTCCAAGGATTTCATCCCGATACCTAATGGCAGTCAGGGTGCCATTGTCTAACCTGTAGAGGTCTGTGCGTCTCTCCATGGATATGCCTCCCCAGACCATCACTGACCCACCACCAAAACGGTCATGCTGAATGATGTTACAGGCAGCATAATGTTCTCCACAGCTTCTCCAGACCCTTTCATGTCTGTTACATGTGCTCAGGGTGAACCTGCTCTCTTTTGTGAAAAGCACAGGGCACCAGTGGCAAACCTGCCAATTCTGGTGTTCAATGGCAAATGCCAATCAAGCTCCATGGTGCCGGGCAGTGAACACAGGGCCCACTAGAGGATTTCAGCCCTCTGGCCACCCTCATGAAGTCTGTTTCTGATTGTTTGCTCAGAGACATTCATACCAGTTGCCTGCTGAAGGTCATTTTGTAGGACTCTGGCAGTGCTCATCCTGTTCCTCCTTGCACAAAGGAGCAGATACCGGATCTGCTGATGGGTTAAGGACCTTCTACGGCCCTGTTCAGCTCTCTTAGAGTAACTACCTGTCGCCTGGAATTTCCTCCATGCTCTTGAGACACAGAATACCTTCTGGCAATGGCACATATTGATGTGCCATCTTGGAGGAGTTGGACTACTTGTGCGACCTTCGTAGGGCCCAGGTATTGCCTCATGCTACCAGTAATGACACTGACCCTAGCCAATGCAAAACTAGTGAAAAACAGTCAGAAAAGATGAGCAGGGAAAAAAATGTCAGTGGCATCCACTTTTAAAACCATTCCTGTTTTGGGGGTCGTCTCTTTGTTGCCCATCTAGTGCACCTGTTAATTTAATTAACACCAAAGCAGCTGAAACTAATTAACAACCTCCTCTGCTACTTAACTGACTATGTCTATATCCCAGGAGTTTAATTGACTCAGATTATAAAGTGTTCCTTTAATTTTTTTGAGCAGTGTATACTCCCTTTAACCTTCCCATGCGAACCCATGGTGGATATCATTCGTTTATCTTCAACCCTTCCTTTAGCTGACACTTCAAACTTATGTAATTATTTAGTTTGCTACTTGTATTACTTAAGACTGGAAACCATCACTAAAGTAAGCATACGCTCTTAAAGGCATACTTATACATAATGTGCTTTGCTAACTACAGTCATTATGTGCAGCAAATATTTGTAAAAAATGTTTCTTGTGTATCAGAAATGGCTAGCCCCTTTTTTATAATGTTACCACTACAATAATGTTAAAATTTAAAATAAAATACTGTATTTTCCGGCGTATAAGACGACTGGGCGTATAAGACGACCCCCTACTTTTCCTGTTAAAATATAGGGTTTGAGCTATACTCGCCGTATAAGACTACCCCTCTTCCAACGCACACCAAATAAAAATGAAAAAACATCAGATTTGATTTCAATATGGTATGCTATTTCAGTATGGTATTCCAATGATGGGGCACTATTCCTCCCACTGACACCAATGATGAGGCACTACTCCTCCCACTGACACCAATGATGGGGCACTATTTCATCCACTGACACCAATGATGGGGCACTATTCCTCCCACTGATACCAATGATGGGGCACTATTCCTCCCACTGATACCAATGATGGGACACTATTCCTCCCACTGACACCAATGATGGTGCCCCATCATTAGTGTCAGTGTGTGAGGAATAGTGCCCCATCATTAGTCAGTGGGAGGAATAGTGCCCCATCATTAGTCAGTGGGGGGAATAGTGCCCCATCATTGGTGTCAGTGGGAAGAATCGTGCCCCATCATTGGTGTCAGTGGGAGGAATAGTGCCCCATCATTGGTGTCACCGGCGTATAAGACGACCCCCGACTTTTCAGAAGATTTTCAGGGGTTGAAAAGTCGTCTTATACGCCGGAAAATACGGTATAAACTTTTATATATTGAATATTTTGACTTTTTCATTTCTGTTTTCTTAAAGATTACATCTGATGTCTGTTGATTTGAAAATATGGACATCAACAGCTTTGTCATTCTTATGGCAATCTTTAAAGTTTAGGGAAATCTGGTAACCATAACTAAGGTGTGCCTTTTCTTTTATGTGACAGTGTTGTGCAAAGTACATGAGGCTTTGTACCAAATACAGTAACAAGAATGTTTATGACCAGTCATAACCAACTTAATACATAGTTATAATAATTACATACAGATGTTCCTTCAAGTTGCTGAACATGTTCAGTTGATACTAGGGTATGCAAGGACATTAGGAAATGAATACTAAATGCAAAAGACATGTTTTTGCTATGGAACATTACTAAACATGTATAACTGTTTATTTGATCTACAGGTGAAACTCGAAAAATTAGAATATTGTGCAAAAGTTCATTTATTTCAGTAATGCAACTTAAAAGGTGAAACTAATATATGAGATAGACTCATTACATGCAAAGCAAAATAGTTCAAGCCGTGATTTGTCATAATTGCGATGATTATGGTTTACAGCTCATGAAAACCCCAAATCCTCAATCTCAGAAAATTAGAATATTACATGCAATCAATAAAACATTGATTGTACATAGAACAATATCGGACCTCTGAAAAGTAAAAGCATGCATATGTACTTGGTTTGGGCCCCTTTTGCAGCAAATCCCTGCCTCAATGCGGTGTGGCATGGAAGCTATCAGCCTGTGGCACTGCTGATGTGTTATGGAAGACCAAGATGCTTCAATAGCGGCCTTCAGCTCTTCTGCATTGTTCGGTCTCATGTCTCTCATCTTTCTCTTGGGATTGCCCCATAGATTCTCTATGGGGTTCAGGTCAGGCGAGTTTGCTGGCCAATCAAGCACAGTAATCGCATGGTCATTGAACCAGGTTTTGGTGCTTTTGGCAGTGTGGGCAGGTGCCAAGTCCTGCTGGAAAATGAAGTCAGCATCCCCATAAAGCTCATCTGAGGAAGGAAGCCTGAAGTGCCCCAAAATCTCCTGGTAGATGGCTGCATTGACCCTGGACTTAATGAAGCCCAGTGGACCAACACCAGCAGATGACATGGCTCCCCGAATGAACACAGACTGTGGAAACTTCACACTGGACTTCAAGCATCTTGCAGTGTGCACCTCTCCATTCTTCCTCCATACTCTGGGTCCTTGGTTTCCAAATGAGATGCAAAAGTTGCTCTCATCAGAAAAGAGGACTTTGGAAAACTTGGAGCAACAGACCAGGTCTGTTTTTCTTTAGCCCAGGTAAGACGCTTCTGACGTTGTTTGTTGTTCAGGAGTGGCTTGACAAGAGGAATACGACATTTGAAGCCCATGTCCAGGATCCGTCTGTGTGTGGTGGCTCTTGATGCACTGACTCCAGCCTCAGTCCACTCCTTGTGAAAGTGCCCAACACTTTTGAATGGCCTTTTCCTGACAATCCTCCCCAGACTGCGGTCATCCCTGCTGCTTGTGCACCTTTTTCTTCCACACTTTTCCCTTCCACATAACTTTCTATTAATGTGCTTTGATACAGCACTTTGGGAACATCCAACTTCTTTTGCAATTACCTTTTGAGGCTTTCCCTCCTTGTGGAGGGTGTCAATGATGGTTTTCTGCACAACTGTCAGGTCAGCAGTCTTTCCCATGATTGTGATTCCTACTGAACCAGACTGAGAGACCATTTAAAGGCTCAGGAACCTTTTGCAGGTGTTATGGCTTAATTAGCTGATTAGAGTGGGACACTTTGAGCCTAGAATATTGCACCTTTTCACAATATTCTAATTTTCTGAGATTGTGAATTTGGGGTTTTCATGAGCTGTAAGCCATAATCATTACAATTATGACAAATCACGGCTCGAACTATCTTGCTTTGCATGTAATGAGTCTATCTCTTATATTAGTTTCACCTTTTAGGTTGCATTACTGAAATAAATGAGCTTTTGCACGATATTCTAATTTTTTGAGTTTCACCTGTAGATGCATGTTGAGCATTACATTATACCAGTTTAAAAGGTTCCTTAAATCAATCTGATGGTTTGATCACATGTGTACTTTTACAGCTTCATCATTCATCTTTCACATGCACAATAAAAATGTTTATTAACCTATTAGTGACCATAAAGATGCTTTAACCAAAATGTACTGTATTGATTATACCAAAATATGTAGATTCTTCTTTAGTATCTGAAATATTACTGAGTAGAAATATGTTTTTGTTTCTCCCAGGAGTTACTTGTGTTAGCCTTGAAGCAGTGCAACAGAGCTTGAAATTAACATAGGTACTCAAGACCATCTGACATGTTGTATTACTCTACATGTCATGTTTGACTGAAAAAAGTGGCAAAAACCTCCTTTAAACATGTGGTATATGCAAATATAAGTGTTTTAGAAAGTATAGCTATACTATTGTGCATATGACACTGTACTATTTAATTATAGGTTATATATAGTATGTTTCTGATCTATATATTTGTATTGTCCAGTATGCTTTATTAACAGAAACTATTAAAAATAAATGTATTGCAGGTTTTTGCCACCTGATGCTTTTAAGCTTGCCGACCAGTCACGTATCTGGTATGTCACTGATGTTCAAGTGGTTGTACCAGGGTGACACGTGCAGTTGCAGGCATCACCCCAGTACCATTTTTTAGAGCTGGTGGTCTGTTCTCTTGTAATAGTGATCAGAGCAGCTAAGTAGCTGCTCAGTCACTATTACAAGCAACAAGAGGGGACGTCCCCCCTCCTGCTGCCTTCTACTGCTTGCTTGGGCTCTCTTGTCCCACCAGGAGACCGGAGCAGCCAGCCAGTGCACCCGCCAAATTAAGATGGGATAGATTTTGATTGGCTCTCCACTATGGTAACCTGAAAGTGATGACTTGTCATCACTTCCGGTTTACCTGGATGTTAATGGAGCCATTTATGAAAGCTCAAAAGCATTCAAAAAGACCAATCTTGGTGTTTTAAAGGCTTTTAAATGCAAAGAAGGAATATGGGGTCTTATAGACCCCATGTGATTTTAAAGCGTGACCTGTTTAGTATTTATTTACTCGCCGTAACATCATCTTCTATATATTACAAAAAATGTAATTATGGATTGTGTTTTTTTGCTTTTACATTTCAGAAAAGTGTTTTTTTTCCCAAAAAGTTGCATTTCAAAAACTTCTGCGCAAATACCATCTGACATAAAATATTGAAAAACCCACCAATTTATTTTCTAGGGCCTCTGCTTTAAAAATATATACATTTTGGGGGTTACAAGTAATTTTCTAGCTAAATAAACCTGATTGTTACATGTGAACAAAAAGTTCAAGAAAAAGCCTGGCCCTTAAGTAATTGAATTCCACCTAAGAAATCAACCATAACAGAAACTTTGTGAAAAAATAGAAATTTCATTTTTGGTGCCATCTCATTTCCTTGCAACATCTAACAGACACGTTTGCTGTGATCATCATTTGAAAATATTACCCATCTTTAAGTCCTCATGCACACAGGGCGTTTTTGCATCCACTTTTACTGGCATCAGACATTTTTTTTTAACTGCTTTCAAACGGCCCTCCATATTATCCTATGTGTCCATGCACACATAGATGTTTAGGAGCTTTTAGTAGCAGAAAAAAAAAACGAGGGCCAGTGCATCCAAGAGCAGCAGTGTTTGGCAGAAAAAATGCTGACAGCTCCTAAACTCTACTAAACTCTGCTAAACACCTGTGCCCAGCATTTAGCAGAGTTTTGTTTTCACTGGTTATTAAGGAGAGGGTCGGGAAGCCAGCTTCCCCATCCTTAACAATGGATGAGAATGCTCTCACCATCTGGCAGCTCTGTCATCTGACGGCTCTTAAATAATCAAGGGGTGGGGCCATTGGGTGATGTCACCGAGAGACCCTGCCCACCTGTGACATCACTGACCCAGCATGCCCTGTGTTGTTAAAGGGGGCTTCCAGATTCCGATAAGCCCCCACTCACAGACCCCCACAACCACCGGCCAGGAGGCACTTGTCCTCATCAACATGGCGACAAGTTGCTTTTGGGGGGGGACCTCCTGCCCCAAAGCACCTCCCCATGTTGAGGGCATGTGGCCTGGTATGGTTCAGGAAGGGGGGCCTCACTCATCCCCCCTTTCCTGACCTGCCAGGCTGCATGCTTGGATAAGGGTCTGGTAAAGATTGGGGGGGGACCCCTTGCCATTTTTTCTGCATTTTTTTATTACCAGCATTTTGTTTCTACATTCAGCTGTCAGTGTGGAATCCCGCTGACAGCTGATACTCATCCGTTGTTAAGGACACAGCTTCCCGGCCCTCTCTGTAACAACAGCCCAACTTCTTAAAGCTGAAGCTAATAAACATAGCTTACACACTAGGCTAAACACTGCTAAATGCCACAAATGCCGGCAAGAAACACTAGAGCATTAGCCTTTTTTTTGTCCAGCATTTCTAAAGCAGTTTTTAGTTTCTTTAATGTGCATGAGACCTAAGTGCTCAGAATGAATGGTTGTCTGGTAAACACATCTACTAAAGGGCTTCATCAATATTTTAATGAATATTTCTTTCCAGTTAATTCTATGAAGAGTTTAAAGAGTACAGAAAAATGAAAAAGACACTTAGCAGTACGTTAAAAATAAATAATACATTTAGAACAATTGCAATCATTCGTTATCAAACTATCCTTAAATATGTTTACCATGTTTCACTGGAATCTGGGAACACCATAGTAACAGTGGCTGCACCATGAAATGCATCCATTGTTTAAAAATCAGCTCAGATTCCAAAGATGCCTTATGAGGATTCATAGAAATCATTGGACCTAAGGATGACCTTGAGGTGCTGTTTACTCCAAAATGAATGCCTTGTCATGACTGACAATTAGCCACTGTTATTATAGAATTTTAACTTTTTCAGAATTTAATTCCACCCATAGTTTTTCTATTTCTCGTGGGAACATTTTCTACTTTTATGCCATTTAACAACCTTTCTCTGCCAGTGAGCAACAACTGCAATCATTGTAAGAGTCCATGCACACTGATTTAAAAAAAAAAAAAACGCTCCTACAGGAGTTTTGCATTTTACTTGTAGAAGCAGTTCAATGTTATCCTCTTTGATCATGCACATTCGGACAAATAGAGGCATATTTTAAGCTCAGCATTTAGAGGAAGAAAGAAAAACCCTTCTGTTTTGTGTTTTTAAGAGCAGTTTTCGGGCAGAAAAAAAAGCTTAATGTGCCTAAATGCTAGTAAAAAAGGCACTCAAAATTGGTGTTTTTTTCTGCCAAGTGAACTGGCTTTTTTTGGCCAGTGTATATGGTCCCTTACTCTTTGATGATGCAGTTTCACAATATTTAACATATGTTCTTTGTATAATTTTTACTGGAGCTTATGACATTTTTGGCACTGGATTTTTGACCTTCACAAACGTAAATGCCTACTGACACACTTCTTCTATAGCTGATGCAGTTGTGAATCAGGAAATACTTATCTGAGGTACGGTAACTGTCAATCAACTTAATATGACTATCCATTACAGTCATATTTGTAATTGTGATTCATTTTCCTTTAATTAAATGCTTGCTAATGTGTAATTTGTATTACTTTGTCAACACTGGATATGCAAATATAAAGTGCCATACTACAACCACTATCCCTGAATGCTTCATATACGTGAATTCAAATTTCCAAGTAGATTTCTTAAGTTTACAAATTACCTTTAAATGAAGAAAATGTGTCTTGTCAATTAGGTCATTAGATCACATACTGTTATAGTATTTTTTTTTAGTAAACCTTCAACATCAATAAGTCACATTACCTCGCTTTTGCATATTATGAATCATAGCAACCTAAGAAAACACAACAAGCTTAATCTCAAAGGGTTTCTGTCAAAGCTTATCTGAACAATCAAATTTATTACTTTCACACTTTGTGATAAGCAATGGAAAAAATTAATGAATATAAAGGTCTGCTGTACGATTTACATAATACAATTAAAAAAATCTATTAGCCGTATAATGTGTTTGCATGTACTTGAGAGCTGATTAAATATTGCATGAGAAGATGTTGACAGATGCTTGGAATGTTTTAGCCTTTTGTTTTAAAGAGATAATCAGCTTTCACCAAATGTCTTGTTGTCAAAACAAATTTATTAACTTTCAGTTCATCATAACCACAGTAAACTCCAACAGCCCATTGCAAGGTCTAACAATCTGGAGTAGAATATTGCAAAGCCAAACTGCGGGGGTTTATGAATAATCACATGCTGCTACGAATCAGCAAGTGTCTGTAATACATTGTACTGCTTGTCTAATCTGATTTGCTTGCTCTAAATGGAACATAACAAGATGAGTTATGGGAATGTCTGCACGATAGATTTTCCAAATGATTTCCCCCTATTTTCTTTATTGTAGTTTGGGGTAACCCACTAATCAAAAAGTTAAAGTATTTAGCTGTACACCTTACCTTAACATCTGAGAACATCCAGAATTAATTTTAAAAACACCTTATGTAAAAGAAACAGCTCAATTGGGGATTTTAGTTGCTAGTGATTTTGTTACTGGATAGCCAGTATATTTGAATAGGCTAGCTATTATAGTAACAAGGAAGAATTTGTAATGAAATTAAAATACAGTACATGGGACAACTAAAGTACTGTAAACCCTGTGTTGTTACCATGTCATATGGACTTGCAATGAAGACTACAGACTACATACGTTGGGGTTGATTTACAAATAGGCTGTTCACTTTGCAAGGGAAGTTATACTTTGCAAGGGAATGTGCCCTGGAGCTTAGTGAATGCATGAAGTTTTACTTTGCAAAGAATACCCAACCACATGTAAAAAAACAGCATTTTTGCTTGCACATGATTCAATGATGATGAGCTTCGCTAAATTCACTAAGCTCCATGGAAGATTCCCTTGCAAAGTGACACTTCCCTTGCAGAGTAAACTGCCTTTTTGCCCCATTGACCCCATTATGTAGGCATGGTCCACTGTTGTCACCATCAGTAAAACTGACCCAAGAAATGTCAGCCATTTGCTGGGATGCAAGCATGTAGATAGGAAGTGGCTGCCAAACCTTCAAATTGATGACACCCTTCTCCTAGCAGCTCAAGTTCCACATCTTTGTAAGAATACTTGTCTATTCCTAATCCTGATGTTGTCTAGTGAAAATTTTCAACAAAGATATCTCCAAACATATTTGTGAAAAATTAAAGTATTCCCACTACATATGACATATGCTCCACCAAGGGATTAGACCATTGTGCTATGCACGTACATTGTATTATGTTGGGAGTGATTGGGAGGTTTATGCAACAAATGACGTACATTCTCTCTGAAAATATGGCAAACTGACAGGAGAAAATAAATATATTTCACTAAATGTAACATTTCTGTGTTTTTATCCATATTTTGGCTTCTATGCATTACTGTTGAGAGACAACCGATCCAAAAAGGTAGAGACTACTACAGACTGGCCATAATATTTTTATGCTCCTTCAATATTGGACCACTACTTATTTGACACATGCTTTTTTTTATTTATTTCTTTTCTTTAGCGAATTGACTTTAAAGTCGTTTTAGGCAGTATTTACTGAGTGTTTTTGGTTTTGAGGTAAATACCACATAAAGATAGCAAATTGACATTTTTCAGTATTGCATGAGATATTTGGAAAAATGTGTCAGGTCACCCAAATACTGCATATGACATGCAGTCTTAACAAAGGAAACTAATGCAGCCACCACATCTGGTATACTGAAATATATTACATTTTAGTTTTTCGGTTTAGATGCATTTTCGCATATATATATATATATATGTGTGTGGCTTGTGTGCAGTAACACCAGGGCTGTGGATAAGGGGGTACCACCAATCCTCCTCTACGGGGCCCAGGCCAGCAGGGAAGCCCAGGCAGCTTGGTGAATCAGATGTGGGCAGGAAGGGCGAATGGCATGGTGGGGGTGCAATTACTGGAACCGATCCCCTGTATAGCTCTCTCTGCAGTAGCTGTAAGCTGGTTTCTTCTCCTCTCTCTTTCTCTCTCTTTCGCTGGCTTTCAGCTGCTGCAGAGAGAGCCATACAGGGGATTGGTTCCAGTATATTCCCCCCTGTCGCACCTTATCACCCCCCGTGCACCATACATTTCCCCTTGCTGCCCAGGCCCCCTGTGTGCCCCCACACCCGCAGTACTGCCAACTATCCACCCCTCCTTCCTACCAGCCGCTGCAAGCACACAATAGGATCCTTCAGGATGGAGAGTGGAGGAAGGTTCCAGGAAATATGTCACATTTTACCAGCCATTTTCTTTCCTGGATGCACACAATGAGTGATCAGTACTGATCACTCACTGTGTTCATTCATAACCAAAGCATAGTAAACTGTGTTTTTTTTTGGTGGGGGGGGCTGTCAGGTTGGCAGTATGGGGCCCTGTTGTTTCTAACAGCAGCCTTGAGTAACACCGTAGGATTCTTTCCTCCAAATACTCTAGATCTTGTTGTTGTTGTTCTTATAGGAAAGGTGAACTGAAACCATCCATGCCAAAGTAATAGGTCTCACAGATATGATCTTACTGTATACAGTATGCAGAACCAATTGCATGCTCCGTTTGTGCCAGCTTTGTGAAAACTTCTGCTGAAACTTAAGCTGGCCATAGATGGATCGAATTTCGATCTATATTTGGTTGACTTGCTCCAAATAAGTAAATCTAATGATTGGCTAGTGGAGGAGTCCCTGCTGTGAGAATACAATAGCACAGTGGGGAGGATTCTTCCATCCACCTTATTTGTGTGGATGAGATCAGCCCGCTGGCTGATGGAAAAAAGAACGATCCATCTATGACCAGCTTTAGAGCAGTGACAGGCATATCTTTAGCAGCTCTTTTTTTCTACAGTCATCCATCAGATTGGTATGTACTATTACCATGATTTCAAGGAGGAGAAGGGTGTTGAACTGAACGCTTGCAGTTATAGGAAAGGAAAGTTAGGATAAATATACTGTACATACTGTACTGTACAAAATTTTGCTTTAACAGTTCTTTTTAAATACATTTCCTTTCTTGCTACCCTTGATATCCTTATCAAATTGTGAAATATCAGTACAGACCTCAGATATAGACAAATTATTCTTCTCACAGAAGCCCCTAAGAATATTAGCTATTACTAGTACATGATATAGACACCATTATTTTCTGTAAAGGAAAAATCTTGAATAATTCCTTGGGCAATGTGCAGACGTATTTTAATCATAGTATTGAAGAGTTGATAGATACTTGTAGTCCCACACACTCAAGCAAATTAATTTGTGGATTGCCAGACAGCCTGCCTTTCACCAATATGAATACTGGATAAGTAAACTGTGTGATCTGCGCTGTTTCTACTAAGGGTTCTAAAGAATATACAAGCTAAAGCCTATGACATTTTTTACTTATCTATCCATTAATTTATTTATGAACTCTAGCAGTTCTTTATATTGTAATTTATGAAAAGAGCACAGAAGGAAAGGTTTATTCATTCCTGTCCAATGATTATGCTTGTACATCATGATAATTTAATTATACTGATTGTGTTATTTTATTTTCTTAAGTAATAAGGCAATAACATTTTGTCATCCAGAATAAGTCATCTAGAATAGGAGCAATAAGATGATTTCACCAGTTAACCTTCACACTATGTAGTGGTGCCCAGATTCCTACTTGTGTCCTGTATGGCCAATTTATAATGGCATATGCAATGATTTGAAGATGAAACTGTAAGCACTACTCAATGTTCCTGACTAAAATAACAAAATAAAATATGAGAAATGAGAAAGTTAGGTCTAGGAAGACTGCATTCCGTATACAGCATTTAGGTGTCCTTTTATGAACCAGCGGTAATAGATCACTGTTCAGTTCTCCGGCTTTCTCGGAGAACACAGTTCTCCTGTGAATGCAGTTTATGAAGCAGTTCTCCGAACGAAGGGAGAACGGTCTCCAAATGCTGGAGAACGGTCTACAAACTCTGGAAAACGGCTCATTTTACTATAATCTCGCCAGATTACAGTAAAAGATCAGTTTACTAAGCAGAGGTAAATTATCTCTGCTTAGTTTTCGGTCCCTCTGATTCTCCAGCTCTGGGCTGGAGAATCTGGAGGGAGAACACAGATCTCCAGAGAAGGGCTGCCATGATCTCCTGAGTGTCATAAACTGTGAATGACCAGAGAATAGCTGAGATCTGTTGAATCGCAGCTATTCTCTGTGTCATAAACGGACACCTTAGTTCACTTGACAACTGTTAGATAATGAGTTTATGTGAAATCTCCATTAATGGATGTAAATAATGTTATAATTACAAGTATATTTTAGTTAGATGGAAATATACAGTATTTAAACCGTGGCGTTTTTTGCAGCATCAAACTTTCTAGCTTCCATACTGGTGTAAATACTGTATATATAGAGTTTTACATTATACAAGTTCTGGCCTTTTGTTGTCCTCTTAGCACATCCCACATGAGTGGTAAACAGCAGCCTTCTTTGAACTTCCAATCAGGCTGTGCCCAATATACATTGGCTAGGTACAGTGTCCAACACAGCTCTGGGACCAAAACTGATCTTGGAGTTGGCTAGCTCTGGAAATTGCACATGTGCTGGAATACTTGGTAGTGAAAGAGTTCCTTTTATGGACACCCCGATCCCTTTGTTGGACAGCATGTAAGAGTTAATTGCTTTGTTTTTAAAAACCATCCCCAGGTTTGTATGCAGCTGACAGCTCCAAACCAATTAGAACCAATTTGAAATCATTACCAAGGGCTACAGAAAACTGTTGAAATTTGATTTCCTGCTGGATATTATTAAAAGCTGTGCCACACATAATTGCATTGGTGTTTTATAGTTACCAACTGCCTACGTAAACTATATGTAATGGCAAAGCTTACTTTTTTGTTTTGGATAGAGTGTGGAAGGGTTAAGACCTTCTGTCAAGTTTTTATTGCTGTCTTTGTCCCTATTGGGAAGACTCACCCTCTGTTTATTCTACAGATTATTGTCAATGGGGCACAAGTGAGGGAAATCCCAAATTTTAGAGTGGTCACTAGAACAGAAGGTGAGGGGAAATCTTCCAGTCTGGACACTTATTTTGGCGTCAACTGCCTAAGGGGAGATTGCTCTTTCATTTTATGAAGGTTTCTCCCTATGGCCTGTTGCATCTCCTAGACAGATGGTAAAGGACAAACTGTTCAAAAGGACACAAGGAATAAAAAATAATCTGACATGTTTTAATCCTTCCTCATTTTTCACACAAAGGTTTTTCCTACACATACACTTTATATGTAATTTTCATACTGGAGAGTTTTGTAGAATTGCTTAAAGTTGCTTAAAATCACAGAAAACAACCTAATTAATAAACCTATTACATTCACTTTGTTTCTAACTGTAAATATAAGAAAACATGCATATATTTAATTTACCAGACTAGACATGTTGCTTTGAACACTGCATGTAGGTAAGATAAAGCTAAATATGTGTGAAATATTTAATATTTTTTAAGAACATTCTGTAGAAGAGCAACATTGTGACTTACTTAAACTAAATACAGTTTTCCATCAAGTGGATGTTCTACACTTCAAATACTTTTTGGTCAATTAAAATTGAATAAACATACTTTACTGAATGCAGTAGTTTTTGGTACTGTAAGGTAGAACTTACAGATAGGGATTAGGGTTTAGTGTTTGGGTAAGCACCATAGTTTAAATTGAACTCCTGGAAAAAGTAAAGACAAAAGTCATGTGCTTTATTTTTCAAATCTTGTATTTGTTCCAGATCTATGCAGTAATCAATTGTGAAACTTTGCCTCATGCAGGAGCTTCCTGTAATAAAGACCGGTCACTGCTGCTCTATCTCCTTTTGCACATTGACTGCTCTTGTGTCTGCTCTATTCTGTAGTTTTCTGCAGGAAGTGTGTAGTGGGTGGGGCTTGATGGATCCCTCCCACAGCTCTGATCCCTACACAGGCTACATACAGCACAGTGATTTGACTGCTACTTTTACAAGGTAACATCTATATTTGCGAAGGCATTTGGTGCGTACAAAGTTTATTTATATCCTTTTTGCTATTGAAGAACATATATGAAGAAAAAATCAGCTTGAAGGCTAAACATTAAGAGTTCAATTTAAAATTAAAATATGTCATGATTTTTAGATGTTTGTCATGTAATTTAATTACCTTGATTTCAAATATTACTTTTTTAAATTTTTTACATTTTTGTAAGACAACTGCAAATTAGCCAATGCTGATGCTATCCAGGAAACACGTTTCCAAAGTCAAAAGTTCAACTTAGATTCATCTTCAGTATTCCAGTACAGAATTGCAGCCTTTTATTACTATATTTTTCCACTGTAAAGCGTCCCTTTCATGCTCTAGTGTGTTTTCTGTGTGCTTCCCCATACTGTTAAACACAGGTTTTAGTTGTAGTTGTGACAGGCTCAGGTGTCGTTCAAGTGCATCACTGCAAATAAAAGCAAACATCAATACAACCTCTTTA
Source organism: Staurois parvus (assembly GCF_062004578.1). Classification (NCBI taxonomy): domain Eukaryota; kingdom Metazoa; phylum Chordata; class Amphibia; order Anura; family Ranidae; genus Staurois; species Staurois parvus. The sequence continues at coordinate 18,899,945 of NW_028317844.1, forward strand.
CAACCAACAGCAGTATGTAACTAGTACTGGTATGAGTCAGGTTTTAGCATCATTTCAAAACACCAAAATACCTTCCTGATGGAAAAATTCTGGATATTGTCACTATGCTCTTCTATTTGTGACATATGTATGTTTTCATTAGCATACTAAGACCACACCAGTTTGAAATGGAACAAAACTCAAAAAATGAAGACTTACTATGTTATAGGGAATATTTAGAATGTACCTAAGAGGTACTCAGAAAATATAGAATTTCTGTAAATTCCTCTTGAAAATTTGTAGTAAGCTTTCTGATATTTGAGGGTCCCTAGGTAGTCCTTTGCTATAACCCTAATAGTGGTATATTTGTAGAGCAAGATCTAAGGCACTGATACCTCTGACTGCTAGTCTCAGGAGCCACTGTTCTTCTTGCTGGAGGTTCTGATATGAGCAAGCAAAGCCCTGCCTTTACCAAGATGGATGTCTCTACACAGAAAAAAAAAACAGAGTAAATCAGTAAAGGGGAAAATATCTGTTGCAAGGAGACACAGGCCTTACCAGTGATTAATAAGTGAGTGTGTTTCACTTATATCTATATTCACTATAGAATATTTGCATGTGTATAGAGTATACACATTTATAAAGGATTTTGCATGCTGTGTGGCACGTGTGTTGTATTATACAAAAGGTATGACACTATGTCAAGTTTTTTCTTTTTGAGGTGTACTATCATCAGGATTTGCGGATATTGAGAAGGAGTATTGGATGAAAGAAGAAAGAAAAGTATTATTTACACTTGTGGGGATTATTATATTTTTTTGGATTAATATTTTTTTGGATTATTTTTTTGGATGATTTATTATTTTTGTACTTTTGAATTTTTTGGACATTTGGGACAATTTGTTTATGGTTTTATAGCTTTATGTGGGTTTATTTTATTTATTTATATTTATTTTTATTTATTTTTGTTTATTTTTTTGGTTATTCATTTGTGTTAAGGAAAAGTTTCATTATCTTGCTCAATTAACCTTCAAGGGTGGAGGTGGATAACTTTTTTTGGGTCACTATAGGGTGATTTGATGCTGTGTTTAAATAAAAGATATTTAGGCCATGCCTGAAGAGTCTTGTGGTTAACTTTTCAAAAATGTACCATATTTAGATGAATGCATTAATTGAAATTAAAATGATTGCCCATATGAAGGTGCAGGAAGACCCTCAATGTAGTAGTTTGTCACACCAAAATACAAAAATCTCAAGTATTGGATTGAGTGACCAGTTATTTACCATATTTAGATGAATGCATTCATTGAAATTAAATTGATTGCCCATATGAAGGTGGAGGAAGACCCTCAATGTAGTATTTTGTCACGCCAAAATCCAAAGCTCAAGTATTGGATTGAGTGACAAAAAAAGAGTTGTTAGACAAACAGTAAAAGATCAGTTAAGCAATATTGTGAGTAAAACAGACAAATAGATTGACCTAGCTGACCTCTATATATCTGGAGCAACACTTTTTCATCTTAACCTAGAGCATTTCCAGCAAATCCATTCTGAAGGGTAGTCTCAACTGTGATGGCACAAACATTTAATTTGCTTTTCTTTTTAGCTTTTTTCTTCCCCTGTCACAATTTTCCTTCTGTACCAAACCCCTTTACCATCCTTGTCTCTCTATAGAAAGAAAAACAGCAACTAAGCATTGACATATTTCATGGTACTCCCACTTAAATGTATGTGTTACTCTTTCATTGGCAAATATCATGGTATACATATTTGAGTACTACATCACTATCAATGTGTAATAAATGTATTTTAAACGTAAAACAAGTATGAAGTGGGCTAACAGGAATAAACAGGTCTATGAACATTGCTGCCCTTTTCTTTTTTTGACCAAACCAACCATTAAATAGTGCAAGCTAACCATGTCTTTGTACAATACGCTGGTGGATCTAGAAGAGGTTGCAAGCAAAGTAGAACAGCATGCTTACAGGATGTTAATGATATCTAATATGCACTAATCTCAGAATTCTGTATTTTGAACAATCAGTTTGGTATTGCTTTTTTTGGATTCAGATATAAAGTATCTTATTCTACTAAATAAAAGTAAAAAATGACAAATCCATACTAGAAATGAAAAATGTAACTAGAAATAACAGTTAATAATATTGACCATAATATTAATATTTGTTTTAAATGTTTCCCTTATAAAACAATAATAAAAATACATACTCTAATTTACTTTTACAGATTGTTGTTAAATTAAAATTTTAAACCATGAGCATTAAAATGATGTTATTATTCCAAGATTAAATGTTGTACCATTTTTATTGAAGCATGTATTTCTGCATATCAAATTAGGACAGGAAAAAAACAACAACTCAACATGAAGGAAAATATAACTGCTATTTAATCACCCTGTTACTTTCAAATGATTATTGATTTGTAGAAGTGATGTCCAGTAGTGCTAGAAAATCTATTTCAGTAATGATTACTACCTTGTGCTTTATCTGTCAAATTGAAGGTTGTTAAAAGGAGAAATCTCCTGAGAAGTCTGAGACTGCAAAGCTGAAATATCATATTTAATATGTTTTATCTGAAGAAAAAGATTCAGTGTATACCCTTTCACCTAGAGCACAGGCAGGTTGGAAAACTGCAACACATGTTTCACTACCTGTTTAATTATGACATATGCTCCCCCGGGATGGACTGTAGTTGCCTACTGTAATAAACGTTTGGCAGATATCATCATAGGCTATAAAAATGATTTGTCATTGTACTTGAGGTGACATAGACACAATGTTCAAATATTATTTTTCAAGAAAAATATACAACCCAATATTTTAAAAAGACTAATAAAGACACTAATTTATTAACATTATTTGTATGCTATTCTGCTTGTAAATAGTAGTAAATGCGTTATTTGCCCAAACCTAGTTTATTTACTTATCAATAATTATGTGCATTTCAATAACCAGGTGTTTTTGTTTTTTGAAAAAAAAAAAATGTTTTAATGCTCCCTGTTCCTATGCTAAGAATGTGCTAGACGGCAAGGTCAAACATCTTAGTGTCAGGCAGCATCCTGATATTTGGGATCTGTTAGATGTAAGAGCGGTGCGCTATATATAAAATGAAATGTACTGAATGACAGTATGTTATTTTGACAAAAGATGATCTTGCATCATAGAACAGCGTATATATCTAGTGAAGCAACAATGCCTTTCACAGTTTTCAGCTCACTAGGTTTATCTCAGGCTGAAATGCTTAGGGATTATGTATGAGAATGTAGTTCACAAAATACAATTCTATGATTTTTCCAGAGCAGAATGAAAGCGTTGATAGAATAGACCCTTACTTCACATGACACTGAAGTTTAAACCTTGACCATATAATATAGACATTTTTTTTTCTTATGGAAAATGAACAATCCACAAAAAGATAATCTAAAAAACTGCAGTTTTAGGCACATTCTTCCAGCATTTATTTATGTATAAAATTGAGATAACTAAGGACAAGTGCACTAAAGAAATATTCATCACCTAGTGAATAATACGTTCTCATGAAAAGCTTAGTTTGGCTGCAGAGGGAGAATTAAAAGTTCATTATTTCTATCCAGAAAAGAGAGAGCTATGAGAATAAAGCAACATATTTCCTTCTGGGATTTTCTTATACTACATAATTTGCATGAAGGGCGCCACATCAAAAGTACTGGGTGCCCTTTTTCAAATATTAATTTGAAGCTTGTTTCAAGTTCTCCCGTGACTTTGTGCCACCTTGTATCAAAGCAAGTTAAAAGTAGGACTTGATAGAAAAAAAATCAGTTTTGCCACTGTTTGAGGACTTGGTTAAAATATTTGATCAGATTAAACTTTTTATTTCTACTTTTGAGAACTATACCTACTCTTTAGAATAATCATCTTTTGACTATATCATTATGACTCATCCCTCTCAGGGAATAAAGTGTTTTTGTATTATCAAAAAGAAACAGGACACTTTTGCATCAGTAACACAGTCACATTGAAATGTTTGTATCATTTGCTGTTTATAATGAAAGTTTACTGTAATAAAAACTGCATGTTAAAGGTACCTCGTCTAACATATTTGTTGATCTGTCAAACATGCTAGTAATATTTTATATATGCTATTTTAGCAAAAATGATACAGTTTTGAAGCATTCGAAAAATGTTTGCCTAAGGTAGATTTTGCTATTAACTGCTATAGTGATGTTTTTAGCAAATACATACAGTATTTATACTAATCATTTTGATTGGTGCAAAGTCACAAAGTCACAAATGGATTTTTTTACTATACAAAATTATTTTTGATTCAGAGACAGTGAATGTTTGAGCCATGACTATATTGCATGTAACTTGCTATTTTATTACATAATCACTATATAATGCTAATTTTATTTTTCTGCTACTACTAAGATACTGAATTGGCAGTAGTAATAATCAGTGTTACTTTGCTGATATGTAACATGCTCAATGCTCTATTCTTTGTTTCTCATAATAATAATAATAATAATAAACCAACAACATATCACTTCCAGAATTGTCCTTTACAATGTAATCATCTACAAGAAGAATAATGCTTCATTATAAAGAGCACATTTATCCCAATGTACTCCATAAAACATCTTAGTAGTAAAACTTCTACTTACATTGATGGACATAATAAACTTAGTGTGCTGCATAAGCTTAAAATGGTGTATTATTATTGTGTATGCTTTTTCCATAATATAATAACATTTGTGATTAAATAAATTCATAAACAATTATACAGTAAGGGTGTATCTAGTAATATTTATAATAATAGGAATTTTAATTAATGTATCCACTGCAGATTTTTTACATGAACTAAGTTATAAATAACATTTTAGCTGTTTGTTGTATATTATTATTATTATACAGGATTTATATAGTGCCAACACTTTGCGCAGCGCTTTACGATATTATGTATTTGTATTTCAGGTTGTTTGCCTAAATTATTCTGCACAGAAAATAAACATCAAAATTATTTTTGCTTTCACTGTGTATGTTTTAATGTTTGTGTTTCTTTTTAAGTTTTTTGCATGGCAGGCACCCAAATTTAAAGCAGAACCTTGAAGTCTTATTAAGTGTCCATTAAAAAATAAATGTGTTGAATACTGCTTATGTCATAATTAAACTGGTAGTGAATACAGGAACAGAAAAGACAATGAACAAGCCCATCAGTGTAATGATTCCCTGTCATATCCTATTGAGGAAGTAAATAACACAGGGAGTTGCAGTAATGAATAGCAGTATTCCCATCCTGACTATGTGTTAGGGGGTTTGAATTACAAGACCTGTTGCAAAGAGTGACAAAGATGTTTGCAGGTAAAACTGCTCACATATATGCATTTTAATTAGTATATGTAGCTGTTTGAAGCTTTACTTTACTTTCACTTTTGCACCTGAATTGGAGTACCACCTCTTTATTTGTCACATGTCCCCTTTCACATTTCAAAAAATGCTGCTTATCTTTTTACTTGCTAAAAATCCATACTTAGCTTTTCATGTAATATTAAAGAGTTGGTGGGGAGTTATGTTTATCACAATTAACTCCATCTGTGCTGTTCTGGCAGATCTCATTATTAGTTGTGAACTAGATGTGCAGGACTGTCAGTACTAACAAAGAGAGATCTCAAAGCTTGGGTTATATATTGTTTGTTAATGCACTTAAAAAGAAATCTGTCCCTACATCTGTCCCCTAATTGCACATTGCAAGCTATTCTGAACATTTTAATGTTCTGAATGAGCAGGGGGAGTAAAAGTCAGGCATATTATGGATTTTTGAGGCATGCCTATGACAGGTCAAGCAGCTGTATTAACCTCTGCAGCACCAGAAGATGACCACAGTGGGGTTATGAGGGGAGGCACGAGGGGGGGATTTCAATTAAAAGAGCTGTCACCAGCACAATCGAATGCAAGTACCATACCTTGGGTTGATTTCTCTTTATTTAATTAAAATTTATGGCCTCATTCACACTGGGTCCAGCTCCTCTGACCACCCTTTTTCCTAGCAGGAGATATGCAGCATTAAAAATGTTCCCAAACATGCATCTTGCAAACACATTTAGGCAATTATGCCCAGTTGGCATTTTTTCTACTTTTTTTTCAGTTTGCCCAGTTGGCATTTTTCAGGTACACCTGAACCCAAAAAGTTATTTTTTTTATGCCTATAAATGTATGCAACATAGAGGGATGTTTACAGGCAGAAAAAAAATCAAATGCTCTTAAAAGTGGCATTTTGACTCAGTGTGCATGAGGCCTAAAATATGTGCTGAGTGAATGTATGTTCTTTAACGGTACATTTATCATTCCATCCTATCTTTGACCTTGAAGAGTTCAAATAGGCTTCTTATTGATATTATCTATGTGAAGCATAGACATGACTATTTTACACAGTATAGCAAAAATACCAGAAGAACTCTTCACATTCCATATGTTGCTAGCTACATATCTGTGGAAAGGAAAGCTCCTCTGCTTTATAAAAACATTGTTCAGGTCCATTGAAGTATCTGATTCAGACTGTTCCACCTAGTTTCTGCAAGCTATAATGTTTTTCACTCCATCTGGAGCGCTACAAGTCAGCTCCAGACATTGACAGAGTTTGTGGGGGTCACAGGGGTCCCATGCTCCAGGAGCCCTTGCTGCCTCCCTGTCACATGAGGTTCTACACCAGGTATAGGCAACCCATCTAACACTATCTACCCATTGATTGTGTCCCTTCCTTGCCAACCCCTGAAACCTAGACAGGAGTGGTGGTGGTATTTACTGGAACCAATACCTGTATATTCCTTCTGCGATTGCTGAAAGCCTGCTTCTCCTCCTCTCCCCTCCACTGGCATTCAGCAGCTGCAGGAGTAAAATACAGGGTATTGGCTCCATTATATGCTGTCCCCACCGAATGAACACAGTGAGTGATCAGTACCAAACTGTGCTACTTCGGTTTGAGAATGAACGGAAAGTACAGTGCAGAGCTCTTCATGTTCATTCATTCTGTGCAGCTGAGGATGCAGAGATGGAGATTGAGGACTGTATTCTCAATCTTCTTTCTCCATTCTCCTTTCTCTATTCAAAAGTGAGACATCAGGGGTCTGTTTAGACCCCTGATATTTCATTAAAGGCTCCCAAAAGGGCTGCTAATGAAAAAATTGTGAAAGTAATAAAAAATGAAATTGTAAAAAAAATAAAATAACAAAAATAAAAAAAACCACTGACACCATGCATTGCCCTACTGACACCATCTAGTGCTCTTCTGACCACATACTCTGCCATACTGACACTGTCCACTGCTCTACTGACTGACACAGTCCACGGACCTACTGACACCAACCTTTGCCTTACTGACAATCTTCACTGCCCCACGTGGACCATTCACTGCATTACTGACACCATCCACTGCCCTCCTGACACTGTCCACACACTATCCACTGCCCTACTGACTGACAGTGTCCACTTTTAAGGTAGGCTAAGTTCATATTTTTACATTGACATTTTTTTAAATGTATTTTCTACGTTTTCCTTACTATTCATTTAGCCTTGCTAGTTAATTTCTTTAAAAAAAAAAAAAGGTTTGGCAATCCCAAGTGTTCTTTGATCTCTTCCATGTTGTTCAGGTAGATCTCTACCACTCAGAGGTTGCCTATCTCTGTTTTACACTATGTTGCTGGGGAAAAGAGCTTGCCTCATAACCATGCATAGGTAATTCAGTGGGGGGCCCTAGGTCAACTCTTGCATTGGGGCCCACAAGCTTAAAGCTATGCCTCTGGCTCCAGACATTCTGAAATGCATTAGGGCTTGCAGGAATTAGGTGCATTAGATACTTCAATAACCCTGAACAAGGCTTTTATGTGGAGGAAGGCTTCCCTTTCTTTTCTTTGCTTAATTGTGGAACTTATCCGTGGCCAGCAATCACTGGAAGCAGAATAAAAGATTGACAATCATCAAGCAAAGTATAAATAATGAGGGAGGGCAATTAGGAGAACCTGCTGCTTTACCATACACTGGCAAAGCACAGGTTCACTTTTAACTTTTACAGCATTCCAGGCACTTATTTAACCAGTGTCAATAAAAAGAGAAATGGACAATGTGTATGCATCAATTTTATATCTGCTGTTCTGCTGCTAATTTTTGTTCTTTAAAGGCAGGGAAAATATCTTACTGTTTATTATGGGATTATTGAGACTCCATTTTACCTGAAAACATGTTAATTATTGCTGAGGACTCTGTCAATTCTTATAATCTCAAACTTATTATTGTAGTTACTCAAATAAGCCTGTACCATCATCATTTGAATTTACAAGTGCAGAGTAAATCCAGTAATGTCGCAGTAATCATTCTTGTTCTATAAAGAGCCGATTCAGAGTGGAATGAAATGTATCCTATTTCCAAAAGACACATTAGTACAAATCTGACATAATAATTCAAAAGTTGTAAAATATATTCTCAATATATTGTGTTTCTCAATAGCCTGCAGAAACAATAGCCACTGTGCAATCAGTTCTTGTAATACACACTTTCTAGTGTACTTTTTTCTATTTTAAAAACAGATGTTCTGGATAATAAAAATACTTCAATTGAGTCCTCTCATCTGTGGTGAAAACTCTACCAATTAATTTTATCTTTCTTTTCTCCTATCTGCAGAGTCAGTATTTTTGTCACATAAGTAAACTTAATGACCTTTTTCATTGTATAGAAAACGACTAAGCCAATATAGCCGATGTTAAGTCATCAATTTGCGTGAAATGTCAGGCCATCTGTATCCTGTTGCATTTGGAGAAAATTATTTGATTTCTTTTTTTTTTCCTAAAAAAAGCTTTTTTATATCTCGCAAGAGAAAAGCAAGGATAGAATGTCAGTACAATCAGAGCTATTCCAGGGGTAATTTATATGGCCCAATTCATGACAGATTGAAATGAGTTTGCACATCTGATTTTGGCCTCATGCTAACATTTTTTTAAAGTCTAAGAAAAGGCTTGTGCTAAAACAAATGCATGAGGGATTGAGTGTTTGTTTGAGCGCAATCATATGTACTTTTTTGTAGTGAATCAACCAGTAGTTTTTATATTAAGAGCAGGTGCAGTGCTTACAATGGGGAAACCACTTCTATATCAGAGATGGAATCCAAGATCAGGTGCTCTGGTTCAAAATGTCCTCCATCAATTAAATGCAACAATAAGCAAAAGGTAGTGCTGCCAACTCTAAAATCAAACATCTTTATTGCCTACATGGTAGTGAGATCAAAAGAGCTAACTCGTTAGCCCTTTTGATCTCACTACCATGTATGCACTAAAGATGTTCATATGGATTTTGGAATTTGTGGCTCCACCTGTTGCCTATTTTTTGAATATTACCTCTATTATTTTTTTAAGATCCAAACCATTCAAAAAATTAGAACAACATTTATTCCTTTTAGTCAGATAAATTTGCAATGTTCTAAAAATAATATAGAAAATGAACCTTTTCAAAAAAGAAACTCCAAAATAATTTAAAGGAAAAGTTCACCTTTTAGAGCTTTTTACATGTTACACCCGTAATTTGGGTGTAACTTGTTAAATGCTTCAGAACTGCACACATACCCTTGGTCCCCCCCATCACCCATCTCCCCAAACGTGCTATCTGTGCGGGTCTCCGGCCACACAGCTGCATCATTAATTCAGTGATATGTAAATAAGAGAACTACAAGTACTGTCGGCCATTGTGGCTGATGGCTTGTAGTTCTCAAAGAACTGTGAGGGTGCTTGTAGTTTATTCACAAGCTCTGCAGCTTGTAAACAGTCAGCCCATATTGGAGGTAGGAGCTGAAAGCTGCAGGACTAGTCTGCAGAAGCCTGACATTGCACCCCTGATCCACTGATCAAGGGTGCAATGCTCTTCAGGTTCCTAAGGGGAAAAAAATTAAATATGCAAAGGTTAACTTAGAATGCCCTAAGAATGGGCATGCCAAACAAATAAGAGCCTACTTCTGAGGCAACCAGGTCTCTCGGCTAAACCTGTCAGGATGGCTTACTTTATTCTCCATGACTTTCCAGCACGATGATTTTTTATGCCAATGGACAATAAGTATATATGTCTACTTCACTACTGTATGATTTTTACCACCTCAACCTCTACTATATTGGAGGGAACTTTGGGCCATTGAATTGTGGACTATTTTTCTTCTTTTTTGCTATGTGGCCCATAATTATTAAGGAAAATAAAGCTTGAAGCAAGTATTCCAGACTATGTATAGTGCACTATTGTTTGAGGGAGGTCAGACGTGTTTATTTAATCAATCCTCCCCTGGACAATGCTCATGTAGAGGGCCCTTGAGGGAAGTGAAGGAACTTTGTGTCATACTGGTGTCCTCCCCTGGATCACATTTCATCTTGATATATCTTGATATAATTTTGGACTCCAACTTTATCTAGTCTCTATTGGGATGCTACATACTGTATCTATAACAACTTCCTGTCAGTGTAGGAGGGAGGTTCGGTTCAGCATGGGAATGAATGCAATATAACATGGAATCTGATATCCTCCTCTGGACTACATGTTCTTATTTCTGCATGGAGACCCCCTTTATCATCTTCCAAGCTGTACTCCTTAAAAGGCATTAGGTTGTGAACGGCTGACCATCAAGATGTGTTCAAATGTTTAAATCAGATGTGTTGAGTAGTGGAAGATTAGTACACTAATTTTCACATTATTTATATGATATATGGCATCATATAGCTTTTCAATATGTGTGCATTTAAAAGATCTTGGAGGTTCATGAAGATGTTTTTAAAGATATGTTTCGTATCTATTTTTGTATAATCAAAGAAATCATTTATATGCTCTGACCACCAACTTATGATTTATTCACAGATGATAGATATATAAAAACCACATCTCCTGGTTGAGTCCATAACTAATCTTTCCGCATTTGGATTTACACAAATGCTGTTATGACTGATTCCTTGGATTCCTTCTATCTCTATTACTTTATGCACTGTCAGGGTCCATTCATGTGCTTTGGTTTAGTTTGAGGACAGCTGTCAGTTTCAGCTGCAGTGAGCCACAGTGAGAGAACAATGTGACGCTCGTTTCAGTGGACAACGTGACACTTCGTTCATATTACCTCACGGCAGCGTGGTATATTGTGCTGCTTTGTGGTGACATGTGATGCCTATCTATGTGCTGCGGTAAAATACAGCATGTCTGCATTTTACTGAAGCTCAGTGCACCTCTGGGCTGTGTTGCAGTATAACATTAAATTAAAAATTCTTTGCAAAACTGGTGTCATGTATGCACTTTGTGTGGAACGTGTATTTGTAATGTAAAGATTTTACATAATTAATAAAATAAAAATAAAATATGAATTGAACACATGCAAAAGTTGCTCTTTGCTGCATACATTTCTATTAGGAGTGCACTGACAGCTGTGCATGTACAGAGTGATGCGCAGGGGATGTATTAGGACTAGGATGTACTAGCCATTTGAACATTCACAGCATTACGCTCGCTTACCTCTAATCCAGATATCATGTTTTGCTATACTTCTCAGTTAGTAGCTATGTTTACTTTTATAATTTTATATATTTTCTAAATTGTTTATACATATTCATTACGTTAGTGTTCTGTCTTTCTAGAATTGGCAATAAAAATTGTGCTTCTAAAGCCAAATCCTAGCCGAATGTAATCTGCAACAGTTCATTATATGATACTGCAAGCTCAGTTTTCAATGTAGGGCTTAGTCCAACACAAGACCATTCTATTGTCATGTAACAGCCAATGGAAAGTATTGGGGAAAAGGTCTGCCATCATTTTTTTACAAACTGCTGCTGCGTTTCCAGTTCATCCTTGCTTCTATAGTCAAATGTGAACCACTCTCTTTTAGACAATGATAACTTAATGTGGGGCTGTTGGAGGAACTCCCTTTCCATGCCATTGATGTTTTTCAAAGCACCATAATCACACAAGAATGCACTGATATGGGAACTCATCCATCCTCTCACTGAAGTTTAAGCCTTGCTTCCAGCTGTCAACCTACTCACAGGTTCCCCTTCTGGTCCTCAAACAATGCCTTCCAATGGGAACTCACTGCAGGTGGAACCAGCATACAAATTACACAGACCCGGGTTTAATAAATCTAAACATTCCATGTGCTCACATTTTGAACTTAGTAGAAAGCAATAGTCTAGTGCTATCCCCTCTCTATACTTTGTGCCTTATCCCATTGTGAATGTGGATAACTCGATTTCGGTATAGAAATTTTGGGTATCTTCAGCTGCATTTGTTTGTCCCAAATTGACACTTGAGTATGCTATTTTTGCAAATAAGAGCTGGTAAATATGCAATATAGTGTAGCCACTGGCCAGAGAGGGATCACTTTGACATAATTGGCTGGCTGGAACATGTATTGCAATATGTGCAAAATAGGATTTTGCTATAGGTAAGAGTTAATGAGTAGTTACATTTCTTTACAGAAGTATCTCATGTATTGTATACAGTATATAGGTTACTCTTACCTATAGATAATTGATACAATAGAAATTCACTTTAAATAGCAAATATATAGTACATCAAAGCTATCCTTGTATTTATAATAATATACAGTTATGGCCAAAAATATTGGCACCTCTGCATTTCTGTCAGATAATGCACCACTTCATCCAGAAAATTGTTGCAATTACAAATGTTTAGGCATTCTGATGTATATTTCTTTTGTTTGTAGTAGTATGAACAAAAAAAGCCAAATTTGACACATTCCATGCAAAACCCCAAAAATGGACTGGACAAAATTATTGGCACCTTCTAAAAATTTTAAGAAATAATTGAATTCCAAGTTTGTGACAGAGTGCAAATGTGTCAGCTCACAATATACATTGCCATCTGAATGAATGAATGGGGACACTGTGGTAGGAGACCCAGGAGGACCCTACTGCTGACACAGAAATAAAAAAAAGCCAGATTGGAGTTTGCCAAAACGTACTTGAGGAAGCCAAAATCCTTTAGGGAGAATATGCTGTGGACAGATGAAAAAAAAAATTACAGATTTTTGGTAAAGCTCATTAAACTGTTTTCAGAAAGAAAAATGAGGCCTCTAACAAAAAGAATACAGTCCCTACAGTCAAACATGGTGGAGGTTCACTGATGTTTTGGGGTTGCTTTGCAGCTTCAGGCACTGGATGTCTTGACATTGTGTGGTCAAGTATTAGTCTAAAGTCTACCAAAGAATTCTTGGGGGCAATGTAGGGCCCAGTGTCAGAAAGTTGGGTCTCTGTGAGAGGTCATGTGTCTTACAGAAAGACATTGACCCAGAGCACATGTCAAAAAGCACCCAGAAATGGTTTAAATCAAAGTGTGGAAGAGTTCTGAACTGGCCAGCAATGAGTCTAGATCTCAATCCCATAGAGCACCTGTGGAGAGATCTCAAAACAGCAGTTGAGAAAAGGAACCATTCCAATCTGAGAGATCTGGAGCAGTTGGCAAAGAAAGTGTGATCCAAAATTCCAGTAGAGAGATGTAATAAACTCATTGATGGCTACAGGAAGCAAATAATTTCAGTTATTTTTTCCAAGGGAGTGTGCAACCAAATATTAAATTGAGGGTGCCAATAATTCTGTCCGGTCCATTTTTGGGGCTTTACGTGAAATGTGTCAGATTTGGATTTTTGTTTCTCCACTTTTTTTGTGTCATACTAATACAAACAAAAGAAATATACATGAGAATGCCTAAACATTTGTAATTGCAACAATTTTCTGGGCGAAGTGGTGCATTATCTGACAGAAATTCAGGGGTGCCAATATTTTTGGCCATAACTGTAGTAGAAGATGATATATTAAGGAAAAATCTATTAATCTTTATAAAACATTTTAAGCCAATATCCAAGAGTAAGCATTCTTATTTTAAAAATCCACTCCTTCTCCTCTTATACAATTTTCTAAAGACATTTCACTCCTTCTAATCATACTTTTTTTTCAATTGCAGTCATTTTTAAACACCTAGGATCCCTGGTTTGCACTTTTCTGAAATTTCGGAAACACAGTGGGTTAAATCGGTAGTAAACTTTAAAAAAAAAAAAAACTCTTGAGGGGTAATATCATAATGTGCTGGTATGCATTGCATACCAGCACATTATGAAATACTCACCTTAGAACTATGCCCTACAGCGGTATGCTATCACCACTGACAGGGCTTCCAAAGATGTATATTTCTTTTGTTTGTAGTAGTATGAACAAAAAAAGCCAAATTTGACACATTCCATGCAAAACCCCAAAAATGGACTGGACAAAATTATTGGCACCTTCTAAAAATTTTAGGAAATAATTGAATTCCAAGTTTGTGACAGAGTGCAAATGTGTCAGCTCACAATATACATTGCCATCTGAATGAATGAAAGGGGACATTGTGGTAGGAGACCCAGGAGGACTCTACTGCTGACACAGAAATATAAAAAAGCCAGATTGGAGTTTGCCAAAACGTACTTGAGGAAGCCAAAATCCTTTAGGGAGAATATGCTGTGGACAGATGAAAAAAAAAATTACAGATTTTTGGTAAAGCTCATTAAACTGTTTTCAGAAAAAAAAATGAGGCCTCTAACGAAAAGAATACAGTCCCTACAGTCAAACATGGTGGAGGTTCACTGATGTTTTGGGGTTGCTTTGCAGCTTCAGGCACTGGATGTCTTGACCTTGTGTGGTCAAGTATTAGTCTAAAGACTACCAAAGAATTCTTGGGGGCAATGTAGGGCCCAGTGTCAGAAAGTTGGGTCTCTGTGAGAGGTCATGTGTCTTACAGAAAGACAGCGACCCAGAATACATGTCAAAAAGCACCCAGAAATGGTTTAAATCAAAGTGCGGAAGAGTTCTGAACTGGCCAGCAATGAGTCTAGATCTCAATCCCATAGAGCACCTGTAGAGAGATCTCAAAGCAGCAGTTGAGAAAAGGAACCATTCCAATCTGAGAGATCTGGAGCAGTTGGCAAAGAAAGTGTGATCCAAAATTCCAGTAGAGAGATGTAATAAACCTATTGATGGCTACAGGAAGCAAATGATTTCAGTTATTTTTTCCAAGGGAGTGTGCAACCAAATATTAAATTGAGGGTTCCAATAATTCTGTCCGGTCCATTTTTGGGGTTTTACGTGAAATGTGTCAGATTTGGATTTTTGTTTCTCCACTTTTTTTGTGTCATACTAATACAAACAAAAGAAATAAACATGAGAATGCCTAAACATTTGTAATTGCAAAAATTTTCTGGGCGAAGTGGTGCATTATCTGACAGAAATTCAGGGGTGCCAATATTTTTGGCCATAACTGTAGTAGAAGATGATATATTAAGGAAAAATCTATTAATCTTTAATAAAACAATTTAAGCCAATATCCAAGAGTAAGCATTCTTATTTTAAAAATCCACTCCTTCTCCTCTTATACAATTTTCTAAAGACACTTCACTCCTTCTAATCATACTTTTTTTTCAAAATTGCAGTCATTTTTAAACACCTAGGATCCCTGGTTTGCACTTTTCTGAAATTTCGGAGACACAGTGGGTTAAATCGGTAGTAAACCTTAAAAAAAAAAAAAAAAAATCTTGAGGGGTAATATTATAATGTGCTGGTATGCACACCAGCACATTATGAAATACTCACCTTAGAACTATGCCCTCCAGCGGTATGCTATCACCACTGACAGGGCTTCCATCTTCATCCAGTCTTCCTTCCGGGATTGCTGGGGCCATTTGAATGGACAAGCCACAATGACGCCATTCCTACGCATGTGCACAGGAGTCATAGCTGTGGCACGGAGCTCTGACAGGACGGTATGAGTATGATGTCACCAGCTGCACAAACAGAGAATATCTCCTGCATGCTGTACGTTTATGAGATATTACTTGTACCTACAGATATGCTTTATTTTAAGCTTACTTGTAGGTACATGTGTACCAGCGGTGTTTACTACCACTTTAAACCATTTATATATGTATGTTCATCTATGTGGGTCTCCCCAAGCTCACACAG
Organism: Staurois parvus; assembly: GCF_062004578.1. Lineage (NCBI taxonomy): Eukaryota > Metazoa > Chordata > Amphibia > Anura > Ranidae > Staurois > Staurois parvus. Next base: position 18,915,927 of record NW_028317844.1, read on the forward strand.
GCTCTCCAGTACATATACTACATTAACAGTGTTATAATCTCTAAAAATAATTATTGTCAAATTCTTTAACCATTGAGAAGGGGTTTACTCTTACTAGCTCCAATGCTGCAAATTTGAAACTCTCTTTTATTTTAGATCAAAGCAGCATATACTGTACAATAATTACTTCATACTACTGATTTGTGAGGTTGCACTGTCTCTAGGAGCTGCTATACAACATGGAACTGTAATTAGTTTATTTGTTCCTTGTATTGGGCACTTGGTTGCATAAGGTTCAGATAATATATGACAGCTTATTAGGGTTGATCTGCTAAAGGCAAAACGGTTGTTAACAGGGGAAATTGCCCCAGAGCTTAGTGAATATGGTACAATTTTTTTTGGAAGGAATACCTACTTGCTTAAGAATAATTCAAAAACAGCATTTTTGCAGGCACATGATTGGATGATGAAAGTCAGTAGAGCTTCACCTCATTCAATACGCTCTGGGGCACATTCCCTTGCAAAGTGAAGCTTTCCTTGAATAGTAAACTGCTAATTTGCCTTTAGTAAATCAACCCCACTGTATCAAGGACACACAACATATAATTTAAAAGATGATTGGGGAATTAGGCCTTTAAAATACATATATGACACCTTGTGGTGGATATATCTCATTAATCTGGACTGCTTTGCTTGTAAAGTATAAAAACACCTTCGTAAATTAAATAACCCCAACTCCATGCTATGTGTCCAATGTAAAACCCTAATACGACTGCTGCTGTATTGTGTCATGCCCTTGCAGTAATTAAATCAATAAAAGTGATGTAGTGATAAATCATACAAGAAATACACACAAATTCAAATAAAAACACAGAAAAAAAATAAAATAAATATATATAAATAAAAATAAATTATATATATATATATATATATATATATCTATAAATAGAGAAATATATATAGAACAATGTATATAAGTGTCTACACTGTGCAATGTTAATGAACCAAAGTCTCGGCAATCAAATGTGAGAGTCAAGCCTTCATATATGAACTAACACCAGTGAAAAAGTTCCAATCCATCCAAAAGCAACAGACAACTAATATCCAAAGTGCTTCTTCATGCAACAACTCAATATTTTTGTGTGATCCCAAAATGCTGTGTCCATTCACCACTCTGATAGACAGACACTCACCATCCTAAATTGCTTCATTTGCAAAGATGGCCTGATAAAGCTCCTAGCTCCAGTCAGGAAATTCAAATCCTCCACCTTCTCGTTCTCCACGGTATTTATATCATAAGGTTGTACAAAAAAAACAAAGTGGCATACATAATGTGATATTCCTAAAAATCCAGTGTTTATTGTAGGCATACTCATTTTAAACACTTGAAATAGCTTAAATAGCATGTAAATCACCACAAAGGTTGCCTTGGGACCCCTCCTCCCACTGTTCATAGAGCTAAAGCCATATGCCCTGTTTTTCAGCTGGTCTCTCTGGCTTCTTGCCTCACATTCAATCACTACTAGGCCACTCCCCATTGAGTTTCATCATCAAAATGACTTTATCAAGAGGATTACGAGGGCTGGAAACACATACCAAACTGAGTCCATTTTATTTGTCTGTACCTAGCAGAGGTTAATATTTTAAAAAAGTACAAACATACAGTATGTAGAAAAAACATGTTTATGGTGTTACAATCACACTGAGCACAATATATGCTTTTTTTTGTTGAACTTTATATAGCTACTGGTATCCTTCTGAGGTTTCACCTGCTGCCCCCTATACAATCAGTCAATGTAATTTAAGTGTAACTTTATTGCAGCTATCAGTTTTCCCAAGTTTCTTATGACCTTGTGATCTGATCCTTCAGGCTATACTGGTACCTGTCAATTAGCACATTCCAGGTAGTCTCAGGAAATTTTACCTCTATGGCTGGCAAGATAGCTGTAATAATATAGGAAATAATGTGTATTTATTTAAAGCTGTAATCATTCATTCTATTGGAGTTTTCATGCTGTGGATTCAAGAATAAAGTTTTTTGTTTAGATAACACCTTAGGTATTTTTTAAATGTTGAAGACAAAGTTTCATCAGAATGATCAGGGTGCCATACAAAAGGTGTACTATGAAATTACTTACAAAAAATAATATACATTTACTCTTAAGATTTTCTTGTGATCAAGGCTAACATAATATCTATCTATCTATAACTATACATTGAGTAAAAAAAGTCATATGTCAAGATTTTATGTCAATACACAGCAGCTTTTCACCAACTAGCCAATCACTTGAGGCATTTAGGGATTTGTTGTTCAACACAGTTAGAACTGCAGGTGGCAATGGACCGAAGGAATTTCAAGAATAACAACTATTGTCACAGCCAGCTCTCTAAATTATACTGAGATCAGTGGTATTATTTTTTTTTTACATGGTTCTTGCTTTTAGAAGTTTATTTACACCATACTTCACATTCTAAAAAATACAGTTTTCTAGTAAAACATTAGCAGATTTTCAAATTGTGTTAAATAAGGTAAAAGTAACAAATTTTTGGTTACAACAATCTAATGATAGATCCAAGGTAATATTTTTTTGGATGCTCTCAGCATATCCACTCTGTAAAGTGAAATGTAAAATATGTGCTACTCTGTTATTGCTGATTTATGTAAAGACTATCAGTGAATAAAACAGGAGGAAGCATGCTATCCTCTAAATTTTTGACAGCCAAAGTTCTAATTCTGATAGACTTATCCACACATCACAGTCCTAAAAGGATGTGCAACAATAGGATTGAAGATCCACTTATATGCAAATTTCAGCATCCATTTAGTTATTCCAGAGGGCCCTTTCCTCTTTCCTCTCTTGCATGTAGGTACATACAGGATGGGAGGCTTCTCCTGAATCCTATATGCAATTAAATGTGTAAACAAATGGCCGGCATGATGGTATGTTTGCTCTCCCGATTAAGCTTGACATGTGAAATGCATTGAGAAAGGAGACTCTAACTTTTAAACAATGCGATACCCCTGGACTAACCAATACATATTTTGTACAGAGTAAGAGGTTGCTTATGTATGGAACAGCTCCTCCAAGATGAGAAGCAATTGTTATGTTGTTTTATTATGTGAATAATGGCTATGGATTTATATTTTAAACAAAATATATAAATATATTCAATTAAATTTTATCTTTTGGAGTCTTACATAAATGTAGGGCCTTAAAAGCCTTAATCAGCTAATTTGGCACTTGCATGTGGATAGTGCAGTTTTTACATGAAAAGTCACATGACTTTTCACATGACCTTATCAGGGTTTAAACATCAAGGATGCACTATTGCAGTTTTGGCCTATCACCTACCAGCCTTTTTTTGCCACACCTCATCATGATGCCTTCAGGGCAGCAAAGAATATTCTAGGACCTGTGAAATCCTTGCTGATGGATAGCCAAAGGGAAGTGTCTGCATCACAAGACAGTAAAATAGATACACAAAGAAGAACCTTTTCAATCTATGATCTAGAAGAGAGATGATTGGGACTTGGCTACAAGTTTTTGGTTGATTTAGATGTTTGTTTTGTAATCTACTGGGGGGATTAGCTAGAGTGTGTGTGTGTGTGTGTGTGTGTGTGTGTGTGTGTGTGGGGGGGGGGGGGGGGTAGGAGATTACAATTAGTAAGCCAAATAATAAAAGAGAATAATTCCCAGCTCAACTTTCCGACCAGCCTGCAACCAACCCAATTTTCCTGTCTAACAGTTTACATTAAAAACAGGGGTTTAGTTTGCACACATTTGCAAATGCAGAGCCTCTCCAATGCACCCCAATATTCTACAGTTCCTAACTCTATAAATTTTGAGAGCCTCTATACAGTAGTAGAAGCATATGTATCATAATGGATAGACTGAGGGCAGGTGAGCCTGGGGGGAGCCCACCCCTCCTTAAAGGCACAGGGGTGCACTGGATACCCAGCATATAGCACAATGGCAACCCAGGTGTCCAGTGTGTCCCCTCACCAGGATATCAACAGTACCAACAAATAACTGCTGCACCAATCTATAACTGGCCTTTACAGCAAGTAGCACACAGAAGAGCAATAAATGTCAAACAATAAAAGAGAAAAATTCCCAGTTCAGCTTACCGATCAGCTTGCATCCAACTCAATTGTCCAGTCTAACAGTTTGTGTTAAAAACAGGGGTTTAGTTTGCACACATTTGCAAATACATATGTAAGCTGCAGAGCCTCTTCATGGCACTTCAATATTCTGCAGTTCCTAACTCTATACATTTTGAGATCCTCCATAGTAGAAGCACATGTATCATAATGTAAAGACTGAGGCCAAGTGGGCCTGGAGGGATCTCACCCCACCTTACAGGCAGAGGAATGCACTGGACAACCAGCATATAGCACAATGGCAGCCAAGGTGTCCAGTTCATCACCTTACCAGTATATCAACAGTACAAACAAATGGCCACTGCCCCAATCTATAACCGGCCCCTGACCAAATGTCAGCTAAAACTTAAGACTGTGCAGAGAGGCAATAAAATGCTTTAAAAAAACCTTCTGGTGACCAGTAAGCAAATGTGTATTAAATATCTCCTATTCATCCGAGGGTCAAAAAGAAGTAAAAAACATGACAAAATATTAAAGATCAGTTTACCTTTTTCAGAATTGTATATGATTACCTTAAACCAGATTGCATAGTCTCCATTCTGGGCCATAAAGACTTCCTTTTTGAACATTACAAAGGAAAAAGTTCACAATTTGAGAGAATGGATAGTTTTTTGCTGGTTCAGATTCTGAGAAATTTAGAAATAGGTGGATACTGATAACCTAATCATAGGAATTTGGTGAATTGGGTTGATTACTATCCAAGAAGACCATAAGGATGGGAAAGATATAGTTATTCGAGGGCAGGGAAAAGTGTGGGGAATTCTCCCCAAGACACTAAAAACTATAAAACCTAACAGAGGTTCTATTGCTTTTCTATTCTATCTGAAACAAAAAAAAAATTATCTTGGCTTCAACTTTCTCATTGGTGCCACCACACCCGGGGCAGATTGACCATTTGGAAACTCGGGCACTGCCCGAGGGCCCGGGGTCAGTAGAAGGCCCCATGAGATGCTCCTGGTACCTTTTTCATAGGCTTTTTGAGTTTGGGCAAGGGCACAGGGGCCCCATGATCCTCTATTACCCGGGGGCCCCATGAGTTGTCAGTCCGCCCCTGAACCACACTACAAGTTGATATGGAAAAGTATGAGCGTAGAGTATTTTAAACCCCTGACCTTTGAATGTATTTATTTAATTAAAAAAAAACAAACAGATTCCTGCATAACTGAGCAAGTCGGGTGGAGACTGAAAGGAATGTTCTGCTAGGTTTGTTGCAAGCAATGCAAAATCTGTCCCATATAAATTTTGTTGAACAAGAAAAGTATAAAATAAGGAAGCTGTAACTTTCTTTTAACACAGAGCATGAAGAAATGTAAATCGTTTTATCTTTGTCAGTCTCTGCCATTGATGTGACTTCATAACAATGCCATTGAAGTGAAAAATAGTATTTGATTAATAAGGATGTCAGGCATTGACACAGATAAGGGTATCTTTCACTGCTATTTTAATGCCACTCAGGCTGTAAACTCATATTCAATACAATCTTACAGTGAAACAATGAATATTTGATGAGTATTAAAGCAGCAAATAAATTGAATAAATTATATATATATAATCTATTATCAAAATTTACAGACACTTGTCACCTCCAAAGCAATTGCCATAATAATAGTAGGTGTTTAACTATATTGCTAATAATATTAATATGAATATTTCACTACCATTATTATTGCTACAGATGAGAATATTGGCTGCAGGATCAGCAGATTTCAAAATACACAGGACCATTGTGACACACCCATCCATTTGAATATGTACAATGTAATTCTCTGGATTTGCAGCTGTTAAGCTGACTAGCATTTTTAATTGGCAAATCACAATTTGCCTGCAGATTTGCCAGTCTGTGAATCTTTAACTGTCACAATCTTCTATCATATGTTATCCGCTTATAAGAGTAAGTATTAGAGATGAGCGAATCGAACCAGGCGAAGTGGAATTCGTTTCGAATTTCAGGAAAAATTCGATTCGCGGCGAATCCGAATATTAGCATACTTCGGGTGCGCGAATCGGATTTTTCCCGATCAGCCGGCAAAAGTGTCCCTGCAGAGAGCTCCGCTATTTCTGACAGTTCTCTGACAATTCCTTCACATGTACAGCGGTTGAAACATTGTATCTATTTGTTTCCATTTAGGATACAGATGTTTTTATTCGGAAATAGATACAATGTTTCAACCGCTGTAAATGTGAAGGAACTGTCAGAGAACTGTCAGAAATAGCGGAGCTCTCTGCAGATACACTTTTTGCTGTACTGGAATACTTCTTCTTTTCATTCTTCTTTTCATTCTTCTCATTCTTCTTTTCATTCTTCTTTTCATTCTTCTTCTCATTCTTCTTTTCATTCTTCTTCTTCTTTTCATTCTTCTTTTCATTCTTCTCATTCTTCTTTTCTTCTTCATGAAAAGAAGAATGAGAAGAAGAATGAAAAGAAGAATGAAAAGAAGAATGAGAAGAATGAAAAGAAGAATGAAAAGAAGAAGAAGAATGAAAAGAAGAATGAGAAGAAGAATGAAAAGAAGAATGAGAAGAAGAATGAGAAGAATGAAAAGAAGAATGAGAAGAATGAAAAGAAGAATGAAAAGAAGAAGAATGAAAAGAAGAAGAAGAATGAAAAGAAGAATGAAAAGAAGAAGAAGAATGAAAAGAAGAATGAAAAGAAGAATGAGAAGAATGAAAAGAAGAATGAAAAGAAGAAGAAGAATGAAAAGAAGAATGAGAAGAAAAATGAAAAGAAGAATGAGAAGAATGAAAAGAAGAATGAGAAGAATGAAAAGAAGAATGAAAAGAAGAAGAAGAATGAAAAGAAGAAGAAGAATGAAAAGAAGAAGAAGAAGAAGAATCTTTTCATTCTTCTCATTCTTCTTTTCATTCTTCTTTTCATTCTTCTTCTTCTTCTTTTCATTCTACTTCTTCTTTTCATTCTTCTTTTCATTCTTCTTCTTCTTTTCATTCTTTTTTTCATTCTTCTTCTTCTTCTTTTCATTCTTCTCATTCTTCTTTTCATTCTTCTCATTCTTCTTTTCATTCTTCTCATTCTTCTTTTCATTCTTCTTCTTCTTCTTCTTTTCATTCTTCTTCTTCTTCTTTTCATTCTTCTTTTCATTCTTCTTCTTTTCCTTCTTCCTCTTCTTTTCATTCTTCTTTTCATTCTTCTTCTTCTTTTCATTCTTCTTTTCATTCTTCTCATTCTTCTTTTCATTCTTCTCATTCTTCTTTTCATTCTTCTTTTCATTCTTCTTCTCATTCTTCTTTTCATTCTTCTTTTCATTCTTCTTCTCATTCTTCTTTTCATTCTTCTTCTTTTCATTCTTCTTTTCATTCTTCTCATTCTTCTTTTCTTCTTCATGAAAAGAAGAATGAGAAGAAGAATGAAAAGAAGAATGAAAAGAAGAAGAAGAATGAAAAGAAGAATGAGAAGAAGAATGAAAAGAAGAATGAGAAGAATGAAAAGAAGAATGAAAAGAAGAAGAAGAATGAAAAGAAGAATGAGAAGAATGAAAAGAAGAATGAGAAGAATGAAAAGAAGAAGAAGAAGAAGAAGAATGAAAAGAAGAAGAAGAATGAAAAGAAGAATGAAAAGAAGAAGAATCTTTTCATTCTTCTCATTCTTCTTTTCATTCTTCTTTTCATTCTTCTTCTTCTTCTTTTCATTCTTCTTCTTCTTCTTTTCATTCTTCTTCTTCTTTTCATTCTTCTTTTCATTCTTCTTCTTCTTCTTTTCATTCTTCTTCTTCTTCTTTTCATTCTTCTTTTCATTCTTCTTCTTCTTTTCATTCTTCTTCTTCTTCTTTTCATTCTTCTTTTCATTCTTCTCATTCTTCTTTTCATTCTTCTCATTCTTCTTTTCATTCTTCTTCTCATTCTTCTTTTCATTCTTCTTCTTCTTCTTTTCATTCTTCTTTTCATTCTTCTCATTCTTCTTTTCTTCTTCATGAAAAGAAGAATGAGAAGAAGAATGAAAAGAAGAATGAAAAGAAGAAGCAGAATGAAAAGAAGAATGAGAAGAAGAATGAAAAGAAGAATGAGAAGAATGAAAAGAAGAATGAAAAGAAGAAGAAGAATGAAAAGAAGAAGAAGAATGAAAAGAAGAATGAGAAGAATGAAAAGAAGAATGAGAAGAATGAAAAGAAGAATAAAAAGAAGAAGAATGAAAAGAAGAAGAAGAATGAAAAGAAGAATGAAAAGAAGAAGAAGAAGAATCTTTTCATTCTTCTCATTCTTCTTTTCATTCTTCTTTTCATTCTTCTTCTTCTTTTCATTCTTCTTCTTCTTTTCATTCTTCTTTTCATTCTTCTTCTTCTTCTTTTCATTCTTCTTCTTCTTTTCATTCTTCTTCTTCTTCTTTTCATTATTCTTTTCATTCTTCTCATTCTTCTTTTCATTCTTCTCATTCTTCTTTTCATTCTTCTTCTCATTCTTCTTTTCATTCTTCTTCTTCTTCTTTTCATTCTTCTTTTCATTCTTCTCATTCTTCTTTTCTTCTTCATGAAAAGAAGAATGAGAAGAAGAATGAAAAGAAGAATGAAAAGAAGAAGAAAAATGAAAAGAAGAATGAGAAGAAGAATGAAAAGAAGAATGAAAAGAAGAATGAGAAGAATGAAAAGAAGAATGAAAAGAAGAAGAAGAATGAAAAGAAGAATGAGAAGAATGAAAAGAAGAATGAAAAGAAGAAGAAGAATGAAAAGAAGAAGAAGAATGAAAAGAAGAATGAAAAGAAGAAGAAGAAGAAGTAGGATGAAAATAAGAAGAATTCCAAGCCGGCAAAAAGTGTATCTGCAGAGCTCCGCTAAGTGTATCTGCAGAGCTCCGCTATTTCTGACAGTTCTCTGACATTCACTCCATACAGCGGTTGAAACATTGTATCTATTTGTTTCATGAAGAAGAAAAGAAGAATGAGAAGAATGAAAAGAAGAATGAAAAGAAGAAGAAGAAGAATGAAAAGAAGAATGAGAAGAAGAATGAAAAGAAGAATGAGAAGAATGAAAAGAAGAATGAGAAGAATGAAAAGAATAATGAAAAGAAGAAGAAGAAGAATGAAAAGAAGAAGAAGAATGAAAAGAAGAAGAAGAAGAATGAAAAGAAGAATGAAAAGAAGAAGAAGAATGAAAAGAAGAAGAAGAATGAAAAGAAGAATGAAAAGAAGAATGAGAAGAATGAAAAGATTCTTCTTCTTCTTCTTTTCATTCTTCTTTTCATTCTTCTTCTTCTTTTCATTCTTCTTCTTTTTATTCTTCTTTTCATTCTTCTCATTCTTCTTTTCATTCTTCTCATTCTTCTTTTCATTCTTCTTCTTCTTTTCATTCTTCTTTTCATTCTTCTCATTCTTCTTTTCATTCTTCTTCTCATTTTTCTTTTCATTCTGCTTCTTCTTTTCATTCTTCTTTTCATTCTTCTTCTCATTCTTCTTTTCATGAAGAAGAAAAGAAGAATGAGAAGAATGAAAAGAAGAATGAAAAGAAGAAGAAGAAGAATGAAAAGAAGAATGAGAAGAAGAATGAGAAGAAGAATGAGAAGAATGAAAAGAAGAATGAGAAGAATGAAAAGAAGAATGAAAAGAAGAAGAATGAAAAGAAGAAGAAGAAGAATGAAAAGAAGAATGAAAAGAAGAAGAAGAATGAAAAGAAGAATGAGAAGAAGAATGAAAAGAAGAATGAAAAGAAGAATGAGAAGAATGAAAAGAAGAATGAAAAGAAGAAGAAGAATGAAAAGAAGAATGAGAAGAAAAATGAAAAGAAGAATGAGAAGAAGAATGAGAAGAATGAAAAGAAGAATGAGAAGAATGAGTGAATGTCAGAGAACTGTCAGAAATAGGCTATTTCTGACAGTTCTCTGACATTCATTACATACAGCGGTTGAAACATTGTATCTATTTGTTTCCATAAATGGAAACAAATAGATACAATGTTTCAACCGCTGTATGGAGTGAATGTCAGAGAACTGTCAGAAATAGCGGAGCTCTGCAGATACACTTAGCGGAGCTCTGCAGATACACTTTTTGCCGGCTTGGAATTCTTCTTATTTTCATCCTACTTCTTCTCCTTCTTCTTCTTCTTCTTCATCCTCATCCTCATCCTCTTCTTCTTCTTCTGAGGATGAGGATGAAGAAGAAGAAGAAGAAGAAGAAGTAGGATGAAAATAAGAAGAATTCCAAGCCGGCAAAAAGTGTATCTGCAGATCTCCGCTAAGTGGGCTTGGAATTCTTCTTATTTTCATCCTACTTCTTCTTCTTCTTCATCCTCATCATCATCCTCTTCTTCTGAGGATGAGGATGAAGAAGAAGAAGAAGTAGGATGAAAATAAGAAGAATTCCAAGCCGGCAAAAAGTGTATCTGCAGAGCTCCGCTAAGTGTATCTGCAGAGAACTGTCAGAAATAGCGGAGCTCTGCAGATACACTTAGCGGAGCCCTGCAGATACACTTTTTGCCGGCTTGGAATTCTTCTTATTTTCATCCTACTTCTTCTTCTTCTTCTTCATCCTTATCCTCATCCTCAGAAGAAGAAGAAGAGGATGAGGATGAGGATGAAGAAGAAGAAGAAGAAAAAGAAGAAGTAGGATGAAAATAAGAAGAATTCCAAGCCGGCAAAAAGTGTATCTGCAGAGCTCCGCTAAGTGTATCTGCAGAGCTCCGCTAAGAAATAGCGGAGCTCTGCAGATACACTTTTTGCCGGCTTGGAATTCTCCTTCTTCTCATCCTTCTTCTTCTTCTCATCCTTCTCCTTCTTCTCATCCTTCTTCTTCTTCTTCTTCTCATCCTTCTTCTTCTTCTCATCCTTCTCCTTCTTCTCATCCTTCTTCTTCTTCTCATCCTTCTTCTTCTTCTCATCCTTCTTCTTCTTCTCATCCTTCTCCTTCTTCTCATCCTTCTTCTTCTTCTCATCCTTCTTCTTCTTCTCATCCTTCTCCTTCTTCTCATCCTTCTTCTTCTTCTCATCCTTCTTCTTCTTCTCATCCTTCTTCTTCTTCTCATCCTTCTCCTTCTTCTCATCCTTCTTCTTCTTCTCATCCTTCTTCTTCTCATCCTTCTCCTTCTTCTCATCCTTCTTCTCATCCTTCTCCTTCTTCTCATCCTTCTTCTCATCCTTCTCCTTCTTCTCATCCTTCTACTTCTCCTTCTTCTCATCCTTCTCCTTCTTCTCATCCTTCTCCTTCTCCTTCTTCTCATCCTTCTCCTTCTTCTCATCCTTCTCCTTCTCCTTCTTCTCATCCTTCTCCTTCTTCTCATCCTTCTCCTTCTCCTTCTTCTCATCCTTCTCCTTCTTCTCATCCTTCTCCTTCTCCTTCTCCTTCTTCTCATCCTTCTCCTTCTTCTCATCCTTCTCCTTCTTCTCATCCTTCTCCTTCTTCTCATCCTTCTCCTTTTCATCGTTCTCCTTCTCCTTCTCCTTCCTCATCTCCAAGGGCATTTAAATTAAAGGTACAGTGTTCTGCACTAATATAAAGGCTCTCTGAAGCCTAGAAACCCTTTTTATAAGTTAAATTCGTAGCGAATAAATTCGCATCGAATCGAATTTCTTCCTCAAATTCGGCGAATCAGCCGAATCGAATTTTTGAATAATTCGCTCATCTCTAGTAAGTATCATGGGACAGTGTGATAAGAGATAGATAGATAGATAGATAGATAGATAGATAGATAGATAGATAGATAATACATTGATGATAGATAGATAGATAGATAGATAGATAGATAGATAGATAATACATTGATGATAGATAGATAGATAGATAGATAGATAGATAGATAGATAGATAGATAGATAGAACCTTTCAAATAATTACTTAAGGCTCATTAGAAGTGAGATGACAGCCTCGTGATCTGTCCATTATCAGCCCATGTCTCAAAGGAGAAAGCATTAGGGCAGATAGAAAAACTATATGCTATCTCTATTTCCGTTTGGTAAGCTGGTAGTTGTACTGTCTGAACCATTCCAACCATAGTACTCCTAAACAGGAACACTTATTCTATCTGCTCCTGTTTATGGCCAAATATGAGCGACATGATGTATTTTTTGTTATTCTGTTGTCAAGGTATTTAACTAATGTTCTGCATGCCATTTATATATATCACAAAGTTTAACAAAGAATCAGCAGAATATTTTGGTTAATTCACAGTCAGTTTTGCCCTATTTTTTTTTCTTGAACTTTGCATTACTTATTAATGTGTAGCAGCATTTGCCTTGCCTGTTAATGCAACGCTGTAGGCAATGTTCATATTGTATATGATATCTCACATTACCTAGCAAGTCACTGTACTCCTAAGCAATATTTATAATGAACCAAATACCAATGATTCCATTTCACAACACAGTGCACAACCAAACAAAGCAGAGGATATATGATTATAGGCAATTCCTTATCAGAACTAAACTAAGGAATGGTTATGTTATATGTTCTAAAGGATTTGACTTGTTTTGGGAGATGTCTAATATGTAAGTTAAAATGATTGTAAAGACTCAAGGTTTTTTTACCTTCATACATTGTATACATAAAGGTAAAAAAACCTTCTGTGTGAATAAACACTCCCAGCCCCCTCCCCCCCAATACTTACCTGAGACCCATCACCATCCAGTGATGTGCATAAGATCCTCAGCTCTCCGGGGACTCTCCATTCTCATTGGCTGAGACAATCGCAGCCAGTAAGCCAATAAGAAAAGAAAAGGGGCAGGGTCAAGCGATGCTTTGTGGTTGAATGAACACGCAGGTCAACGGCTCAAGAGCGAGGCTGCTTGAGTGCCACCACAGCAAGCTACTTGCTTTGGGGGAACTTGGCAGGAGGGAGGGGCTCAAGAAGAGGAGGATCAGGGCTTTTCTGAGCGAAAACCACTGCACAGAGCAGGTAAGTATAACATGTTTATTATTTTGAAAAAATACCCTTAATAACACTTTAAGATAATCAAGCATAGAAAATTCAGTCTACAAAGAAAACTAGCTTAAGAACAGTATTCAGAGAGTAGTGATTAATGATTCATGAATTGAATGTTGTAAGACTGTCAGTGGTATACCTCATGGTCCACTTTTGGGTTTAATTATTATATAGAGTTGGGGATAAAAGTTATTACTTCTGTATTTGCAAATTACACAAAACTATGTAGTACAATACAGTCTTGCAAGATGCCTTTAAAGAACAAAAATGTATTATAATGCAGATTACCAGCTCTTAAATGTGTTAGCTGCGTTAGTTTTTTTATTTCTTTATTTTTACATAGTGATTTGGTCAGTAAAACACGTCATGTTTAATGGTGGCTACACTCAGCACTCCATTGTATCTAGGGAGGAGCAATGTAGCCACCCTTAGACTATCAACCTATAGATTATTGTTGAATGGATTATTATACGAAGATGGACTTTACATACTGACAAATTGAAGCCTAAATCCAGCTACGAATACATTTTCAAAGTATAAACAGTAAGGAACATTGTTCCTGACATACAGAACATATGTGATGTTGCGAAGAATCAAAAACAGGCAAATGGTAAAAATAGTGGGGTGGGGAACCTCACTGGCATAATGACACAACTAAACTGTTAGGTCAATGTAAAAGATGGACATTTCGCCGTAGGGAACCAAATCTTTTAGCCGAGGTCGGAAAAAAAGGAGGGGGGGGGGTGTAAAAAAAAGGAAGGGATAGGGCAATACAGAAAAAGTATAGGGGACTCTATCTCTCTCTCTGAGCCCCCTCCCCCCAAGGAAACAGACTGCTGATAGTCTGTCCATCCATAGTTGTTTTAATATTGTACATTTTTATTAAGACCCAGTGTCCATTTTTTTTTCAGAACATAGTTATAACAACAACACTTTGGGTGTAAACGTTGCAATGAAAGAAAACCACTATCAATATAAAAGAAAAAAAAACAGAAGAAATATGAACATAAATAGACAGCATGGTAATCTGCACAATACAAAGACATAAACCGACATAAGCCTGCACATCATTGGCTTACATTATTTGTCAAAGGCACATTACCTAGAAAGGTGTCTGGACTATATAAGGGGGGGGGGGGGAGGGGGGATAGGAAGGAAGTCTACCAAAGGGAGAGTGATTCCATAAATTCTTTAAAAAGCATACAATGTGATTTCCTGAATTTTTTTTTTAATTCTGTCTCTCAGAGTGGGAATGCACCTACAATGTGAATTTCAGAACCCTCCATGATTTCTAAGTGGGAGAACTTGCAAAATCGCATTGTGCTCAAATACTTCTGTTCCTCACTGTAATATGTGCATTACATATACATATTACATATACGATTCCGGCACTTTATGTGACGGTAGCTCCTTAACAACTGCACACAGTTTCTCCATAGTAATAGGTATGTTCAGAGTTAGTATATCTTCCCTTTTCAATTTAAGGAAATGAAGAGCTGAAAAAAGGGCATCAAAGGAATCTTTATTGAAAGGGGGGTGTATGTCTGGTGATAAACAGTTATAAAGCTTACAACAGAATTCTCAGGAGCGGAAGTTGTTGAATGTGCTTTCACCAACATGCTATAAAGTTTATTAGGGTATTGATAAAAGTTCTGTTTCGTCCATAGCAGTTTCTTCGCTATAGAACTAGCCTCAAGTGTCTTAAGTTGTTCTTTAAGTTGTACCACTAATCAATGTTTAGGCAAAGAGGGCGAAGCGATAATTTTTTTTTCGCTTGAGATAATTGGTTCATAAGGTCAGTTTTCTGGTGAAGCATGGACTTCTTAAGACATTTATTATTATTATTATTATACAGTATTTATATAGTGCCATCAGTTTGCTCAGCGCTGTACATTATAATGGGAGACAGTACACGAGACAGTACAGTAACAATACAATACAATACACGAGGGGTTCGAGGGCCCTGCTCCTTGGAGCTTACAATCTAGGAAATGAGCTTTCCATTATAAAGCAACCCCTAATAAACACTTTGTGGGCTTCCCACAGGGTTGAGGATGCTGACACAGATCCTGTATTAAGTTCAAAAAATTAATGCAATGCTTTTGAAATAGAAGCGTTGACACTTGCTTGACGTAGAAGTGTGTTATTCAGGCGCCAATGGCAAGTGCGAGAATTTGGTTGATTTAGAAAGAGATCTAAAGCCAAATAAGAATGATTTGACCAGGAGTTGGGGACAATATCGGAGCTAACTGTTTGTTTATGTAGGGGGGTTGAAAGCAAAAAGTAATCTAGTCTAGTGTAGATATGATGCCCCGAAGAGAAGAACGAAAACTGTTTAGAATAAAAACAGAGTGCAGCGCTAAGAAATAAGTGCAAAAAGCAAATAGTCCGTGGTTATTAAATGAATATATATGAATGAGTCCCAAGAAATAGCTGATGAAGACCAGGAAACAATGGAAAGAGTGCGCACTCACCGGCCGCGCATGGAAATTGCGCATAAATGAATATCCCCTGGAATCCTAAAGTAGATGAAGAGGGTAAACTCCAATCTGTGGATCAATCAGCCTGGGAAGATATGGTTATCAGGCACCTCCTAATCAATCTTATGGCTATCAGTAGAGATGAGCGAATCGAAGTATCCGAAGTGGAATTCGAGTCGAATTTCGGAAAAATTTCGATTCGTGCCGAATCCGAAAAACAGCCTAATTCGGACGCGCGAATCGAAATTTTTCCGAAAATGGCGGCTGACATGTGCGGCGACGGAGCGGGGATGTCGGGGAAGGCGCGCAGACAAGGCGCGCTGCCCCATAATGCATTCCTCAACGACATGTGATCGCATCAGCCAATCAGCAGCCAGCCAGCCAGCACTGTGTAATGGTCGAGGTATATATAGCGGCCATTTTGGAAATCTTCATTTGCCTGCAGTCATTGAACAGAGGCAGACCGCTCTGTACTAGGGACAGGGACAGAGTTAGGGCCACAGAAACGAGAATTGGGGACAGAGAGAAGTTACTTAGGGACAGAGAACCATTACTCAGGGACACAGACTTGTTAATGAGGGCCACAGAATCGTTATTTAGGGACAAAGAAACGCTAGTTAGGGCCACAGAATTCATACTCAGGGACAGACAGAATTGTTACTCAGTGCCAGAGAATTGTTACTTAGGGCCACAGAAACGTTATTAGGGCCACAGAATTTTTACTCAGGGACAGACAGAATTGTTACTGAGTGCCAGAGAATTGTTACTCAGGGACAGACAGAATTGTTACTGAGTGCCAGAGAATTCTTACTCAGGGCCACAGAATTCATTCTCAGGGACAGACAGAATTGTTACTCAGGGACAGACAGAATTGTTACTGAGTGCCAGAGAATTGTTACTCAGGGACAGACAGAATTGTTACTGAGTGCCAGAGAATTGTTACTCAGGGACAGACAGAATTGTTACTGAGTGCCAGAGAATTGTTACTCTCACAGACACAAAATTGTTACTTGCACAGACACAGAATTGTTACTTGCACAGACACACAATTGTTACTCAGGGCCACAGAATTCATACTCAGGGACAGACAGAATTGTTACTGAGTGCCAGAGAATTCTTACTCAGGGCCACAGAATTCATACTCAGGGACAGACAGAATTGTTACTCAGGGACAGACAGAATTGTTACTGAGTGCCAGAGAATTGTTACTCAGGGACAGACAGAATTGTTACTGAGTGCCAGAGAATTCTTACTCAGGGACAGACAGAATTGTTACTGAGTGCCAGAGAATTGTTACTCTCACAGACACAAAATTGTTACTTGCACAGACACAGAATTGTTACTCGCACAGAGACAGAATTGTTACTCAGGGCCACAGAATTCATACTCAGGGACAGACAGAATTGTTACTGAGTGCCAGAGAATTGTTACTCAGGGACAGACAGAATTGTTACTGAGTGCCAGAGAATTGTTACTCTCACAGACACAAAATTGTTACTTGCACAGACACAGAATTGTTACTTGCACAGACACACAATTGTTACTCAGGGCCACAGAATTCATACTCAGGGACAGACAGAATTGTTACTGAGTGCCAGAGAATTCTTACTCAGGGCCACAGAATTCATACTCAGGGACAGACAGAATTGTTACTCAGGGACAGACAGAATTGTTACTGAGTGCCAGAGAATTGTTACTCAGGGACAGACAGAATTGTTACTGAGTGCCAGAGAATTGTTACTCTCACAGACACAAAATTGTTACTTGCACAGACACAGAATTGTTACTTGCACAGACACACAATTGTTACTCAGGGCCACAGAATTCATACTCAGGGACAGACAGAATTGTTACTGAGTGCCAGAGAATTGTTACTCAGGGACAGACAGAATTGTTACTGAGTGCCAGAGAATTGTTACTCTCACAGACACAAAATTGTTACTTGCACAGACACAGAATTGTTACTTGCACAGACACACAATTGTTACTGAGTGCCAGAGAATTGTTACTCAGGGACAGACAGAATTGTTACTGAGTGCCAGAGAATTGTTACTCAGGGACAGACAGAATTGTTACTGAGTGCCAGAGAATTGTTACTCAGGGACAGACAGAATTGTTACTGAGTGCCAGAGAATTGTTACTCTCACAGACACAAAATTGTTACTTGCACAGACACAGAATTGTTACTCGCACAGAGACAGAATTGTTACTCAGGGCCACAGAATTCATACTCAGGGACAGACAGAATTGTTACTGAGTGCCAGAGAATTGTTACTCAGGGACAGACAGAATTGTTACTGAGTGCCAGAGAATTGTTACTCTCACAGACACAAAATTGTTACTTGCACAGACACAGAATTGTTACTTGCACAGACACACAATTGTTACTCAGGGCCACAGAATTCATACTCAGGGACAGACAGAATTGTTACTGAGTGCCAGAGAATTGTTACTCAGGGACAGACAGAATTGTTACTGAGTGCCAGAGAATTGTTACTCAGGGACAGACAGAATTGTTACTGAGTGCCAGAGAATTGTTACTCTCACAGACACAAAATTGTTACTTGCACAGACACAGAATTGTTACTCGCACAGAGACAGAATTGTTACTCAGGGCCACAGAATTCATACTCAGGGACAGACAGAATTGTTACTGAGTGCCAGAGAATTGTTACTCAGGGACAGACAGAATTGTTACTGAGTGCCAGAGAATTGTTACTCTCACAGACACAAAATTGTTACTTGCACAGACACAGAATTGTTACTTGCACAGACACACAATTGTTACTCAGGGCCACAGAATTCATACTCAGGGACAGACAGAATTGTTACTGAGTGCCAGAGAATTGTTACTCAGGGACAGACAGAATTGTTACTGAGTGCCAGAGAATTGTTACTCTCACAGACACAAAATTGTTACTTGCACAGACACAGAATTGTTACTCGCACAGAGACAGAATTGTTACTCAGGGCCACAGAATTCATACTCAGGGACAGACAGAATTGTTACTGAGTGCCAGAGAATTGTTACTCAGGGAAGACAGAATTGTTACTGAGTGCCATAGAATTGTTACTCAGGGACAGACAGAATTGTTACTGAGTGCCAGAGAATTGTTACTCTCACAGACACAAAATTGTTACTTGCACAGACACAGAATTGTTACTCGCACAGAGACAGAATTGTTACTCAGGGCCACAGAATTCATACTCAGGGACAGACAGAATTGTTACTGAGTGCCAGAGAATTGTTACTCAGGGACAGACAGAATTGTTACTGAGTGCCAGAGAATTGTTACTCTCACAGACACAAAATTGTTACTTGCACAGACACAGAATTGTTACTTGCACAGACACACAATTGTTACTGAGTGCCAGAGAATTGTTACTCAGGGACAGACAGAATTGTTACTGAGTGCCAGAGAATTGTTACTCAGGGACAGACAGAATTGTTACTGAGTGCCAGAGAATTGTTACTCAGGGACAGACAGAATTGTTACTGAGTGCCAGAGAATTGTTACTCTCACAGACACAAAATTGTTACTTGCACAGACACAGAATTGTTACTCGCACAGAGACAGAATTGTTACTCAGGGCCACAGAATTCATACTCAGGGACAGACAGAATTGTTACTGAGTGCCAGAGAATTGTTACTCAGGGACAGACAGAATTGTTACTGAGTGCCAGAGAATTGTTACTCTCACAGACACAAAATTGTTACTTGCACAGACACAGAATTGTTACTTGCACAGACACACAATTGTTACTCAGGGCCACAGAATTCATACTCAGGGACAGACAGAATTGTTACTGAGTGCCAGAGAATTCTTACTCAGGGACAGACAGAATTGTTACTGAGTGCCAGAGAATTGTTACTCTCACAGACACAAAATTGTTACTTGCACAGACACAGAATTGTTACTTGCACAGACACACAATTGTTACTCAGGGCCACAGAATTCATACTCAGGGACAGACAGAATTGTTACTGAGTGCCAGAGAATTGTTACTCAGGGACACCTAATCGTTGAATTAAATAGTATGTCAGACAACATGCAGAGGAGTGGCAGAGGAGGCAATGTTTTAGGAGCGAGCAGACGTGGCAGCAGAGGAAGGGGTCGAGGCAGCAGTATTCGCAGCCAGAGGCCAGTGCTCCCGGTGTCATCCAGCGGTCGTGTCTCCACCGACAACCCTGCCGTCATTGATTGGTTGGCTCGGTCGTCTTCCTCTTCCCAGGTCACCTCTGACACCTACAGCCAACGGTCGGTGGGTACGTCAGACACAACCGTTAGTTGGCATGGCCCGGGACCAAGCCCACTGAAATCACGTGTCCTCTACCTGCCCCTGTCCTTTGCTGTTCCCTCACCAAGCGAAGTATCGCATGCTGTGGGCTCAGCCCCACTGTACAGTGAGGAAGAGCTAACAGAGGGCGGTCAGGAACGGGGGGAGACATCGGCCTTTTCAGCAGCCAAGCGAACAAGTACTGGCGAGGAGAGTGGCTCGGTAGCCGGTCTAGAGACAGGTCTGTCTCCTGACCCAGACGCAGCCGAGGGGGCTAGTAGTGAGGCGGAGACCCTACTTGATGATGAGGAGGTTGATCGCACTTGGCAGCCTCGTCGTCATCAGGCAATTTCTTCCGCATCATCAGGAGAAGAGGGTGGCAGCTTGGCAGCGAGCAAAACAGTCGGTGGGTTGCCCAGGAGACAGCAGCAGGGTCGCATCAGTGTCAGTGGAGCCAAACGTCCACGGAGTAGAGCACCAGCTCCACTGCAGCCTACCACCACGGCCAGTAGTGGTGCCGGTGCGCACGGAGGAAGTAGCAGTCAGCCAGTGAAGAGTAGCGGGGGCAAAGTTTCCTACTCGGTGGTGTGGCAATTTTTCCTCAAGCCGCCCGAGGAAGTAAACGTAGCCGTATGTCGACTATGTGGCCAGAAATGCAAGCGTGGCCAGGGGGCCCATGTTGGGACTACAGCGTTGCGTCAGCATATGCAGCGTCACCATTCGGTGGCCTGGGAAAACCGTGATAAACATACGGCGGTTCTGCCTGCCCCAGCCCCCGCTCCATCACCCGCTCCGTTACTTGCTCCGTCACCCGACGTCGTCAATCGCCCTCTATCAGCCAGTCAAGGCTCCAACACCTCTGCTGAGGGGAGTTGTCGCTCATTGGCATCTTCCGCTCGTTCAGATGCTCCTTCTCCTGCTACTCCTCTTCTCGGATTCCGTCAACAGTCTTTCTTGGAATCCGTATCCAAGAGACAACAGTTTGCGAGCACGCACCCGACGGTGCAAAAGCTGAACGTCCTCCTGTCCAAGTTGCTGGTGCTGCAGTCCCTCCCTTTCCAACTGGTGGACTCAGCACCTTTCCGAGAAATGATGGCTTGTGCCGCGCCGCGGTGGAGAGTGCCAAGCCGTCATTTCTTTGCCCAAAAGGCAGTGCCAGCCCTGCATTCACATGTAGAAGAGATGGTGGGCCAGTCTTTGAGCATGTCGGTCTCTGCCAAAGTGCACGGCAGCGCCGACGTGTGGAGCTGTAACTACGGTCAGGGACAGTACATGTCATTTACGGCCCACTGGGTGAACGTGGTGCCGGCACAGCCGCACCAGCAACTTGGACAGGTCACGACGCTTTTGCCTCCACGTTTGCACGTCCTTGGTCCAGCAAGCATGTCCGCCTCTACCACCTCTTTTTCCGCCGTGTCCTCAGCCGCCACCCCCGTGCCAAGTCCCATTACCCGACCGGCATATCACATGTGCAGGGCGCAACGGTGTCACGCTGTGCTGCACCTGGTATGCCTTGGCGAACGTAGTCACACAGGGGAGGAACTGCTGAGTGTAATGAACAGAGAAATCGACAGATGGCTGTCTCCGCGCAAACTAAAAATCGGAACCATGTTGACTGACAACGGAAAGAACATGGTGTCTGCTCTGCGTCAAGGAAGGTTGTGCCATGCGCCATGCATGGCTCACGTGTTCAATCTGGTTGTCAAGCGGTTCCTAAAATCCACCATCCCACTGCAAGACATCCTTAAAATGTCACGTAAACTGTGCATGCATTTCAGCCATTCCTACACCGCAAAGAACACCCTCATTGAGCTGCAGCGGCAGAACGGAATTCCACAGCATCGCCTGATCTGCGACGTTGCAACAAGGTGGAATTCAACCCTACACATGTTAGACCGCCTTTACGAGCAGCGAAAGGCCATCACCGATTTCCTGATGTTACAAGCGGATAAAGGTACTCCCCTGTGTAACTTAGATGTCAGCCATTGGCAGCTCATGCGTGACACCTGCCGCTTGCTCAGGCCCTTTGAGGAGGCCACGCTATTCGTGAGTCGGCAGGACTATGGGATGAACGACGTCATTCCTCTGTTGCACGTCCTGGAACAAATGCTGTTAACAATGGCTGGTCAGGGTGCGGTAGACGTGGCGCACAGATCTCAACGCCACATGACCCCTGTGGGGGCAGGACAGGAAGAAGAGGAGGAGGTAGAGGAGGACATTTGTGCTCAGGAATTATTGAGTGAAATGGGTGGTTTTTCCACTCAGCGGACAGGAGTGGAGGAGCAGGAGCATCTGGTAGAGGAGGAGGAGGAGGAGACAGAGGACCCAGACGCACCGTGGCAGTATGCTGTGGAGATGGAGGCAGGGAGTCCCTCGCATTCCTTGGCACAAATGGCCCATAGCATGCTCGGTTGCTTGCGTAGCGACAGCCGAATAATAACCATCAGACAGAGGGATGACTTTTGGCTGTCCACCTTGTTGGACCCTCGCTACCGGTCCAAAATGGTGGCCTTTTTCACACCTGCTGAGAGGGAGGCCAAAATTACGTACTATAAAAACCACCTATGTAGTCAGTTGGTCTCTGCCTTTGTGCGCCAACGTCCATCCTCAGACACTGTGGGCCCTGTGCGCTCGCGTTCCGCTGGCATGGCAGCAGGGGAGGGGTGGGGTGGTAGGAGCAGTGGCAGCTCCACCAGCAGTGGCTGCCTCAGTCTGCAGTCGATGATGAGTAGCTTTCTTCACCAGCGCAGTGAGGAAACTACTAACCAGCCGCAGCAGCAGCAGCAGCATCAGGTGGACCTGGAGCAGGAGCTCAAACAACAGGCTTGGGCCTACTTGGACAGCACCCTGCCAACCGAGGTAGACAATCCCCTTGACTACTGGGCAACGAAACTTGACCTTTGGCCCCAACTAGCTGAATTTGCCCTTGAAAGGCTGTCATGCCCGGCCAGTAGCGTGGCATCGGAGCGCGTGTTTAGTGCGGCAGGAGGTATTGTAACTCCGCGGAGGACACGACTGTCCACCCAAAGTGTGGAGAGACTCACGTTTGTGAAAATGAATCAGGCGTGGATTAGTCTGGATTTCAAACCACCAGTTCCTGACACAACTGACTAAATCCGCCATGAATCATGCCTCAAACATGTGCCACTTTCAGGTCTCCTCACACTGCTGGTGTGTTTAATTTTTTGACATAGGGTGCTGGCAGATTACGGGCCTCACATAGCTGCTGCCAGGCCCCTAATCTGCCATAGGCCCCTATATACCGCCTCCTCATGCTGCTGCTAGGTCCAGAGTCTCTCATGGGTCCCTGTACGGCCTCCCATTGCTGCTGTCTCCATCGCCACACTCTGCTGCCATGTGCCACTTTCAGGTCTCTTCACACTGCTGGTGTGTTTAATTTTTTGACATAGGGTGCAGGCAGATTACGGGCCTCACATAGCTGCTGCCAGGCCCCTAATCTGCCATGGGCCCCTATATACCGCCTCCTCCTGCTGCTGCCAGGTCCAGAGTCTCTCATGGGTCCCTGTACGGCCTCCCATTGCTGCTGTCTCCATCGCCACACTCTGCTGCCATGTGCCACTTTCAGGTCTCTTCACACTGCTGGTGTGTTAAATTTTTTGACATAGGGTGCTGCAAGATAACGGGCCTCACATAGCTGCTGCCAGGCCCCTAATCTGCCATGGGCCCCTATATACCGCCTCCTCATGCTGCTGCCAAGTCCAGAGTCTGTCATGGTCCCTGTACGGCCTCCCATTGCTGCTGTCTCCATCGCCACACTCTGCTGCCATGTGCCACTTTCAGGTCTCTTCACACTGCTGGTGTGTTAAATTTTTTGACATAGGGTGCAGGCAGATTACGGGCCTCACATAGCTGCTGCCAGGCCCCTAATCTGCCATGGGCCCCTATATACCACCTCCTCCTGCTGCTGCCAGGTCCAGAGTCTCTCATGGGTCCCTGTACGGCCTCCCATTGCTGCTGTCTCCATCGCCACACTCTGCTGCCATGTGCCACTTTCAGGTCTCTTCACACTGCTGGTGTGTTAAATTTTTTGACATAGGGTGCTGCAAGATAACGGGCCTCACATAGCTGCTGCCAGGCCCCTAATCTGCCATGGGCCCCTATATACCGCCTCCTCATGCTGCTGCCAAGTCCAGAGTCTGTCATGGTCCCTGTACGGCCTCCCATTGCTGCTGTCTCCATCGCCACACTCTGCTGCCATGTGCCACTTTCAGGTCTCTTCACACTGCTGGTGTGTTAAATTTTTTGACATAGGGTGCTGCAAGATAACGGGCCTCACATAGCTGCTGCCAGGCCCCTAATCTGCCATGGGCCCCTATATACCGCCTCCTCATGCTGCTGCCAAGTCCAGAGTCTGTCATGGTCCCTGTACGGCCTCCCATTGCTGCTGTCTCCATCGCCACACTCTGCTGCCATGTGCCACTTTCAGGTCTCTTCACACTGCTGGTGTGTTAAATTTTTTGACATAGGGTGCTGCAAGATAACGGGCCTCACATAGCTGCTGCCAGGCCCCTAATCTGCCATGGGCCCCTATATACCGCCTCCTCATGCTGCTGCCAAGTCTAGAGTCTCTCATGGGTCCCTGTACGGCCTCCCATTGCTGCTGTCTCCATCGCCACACTCTGCTGCCATGTGCCACTTTCAGGTCTCTTCACACTGCTGGTGTGTTAAATTTTTTGACATAGGGTGCAGGCAGATTACGGGCCTCACATAGCTGCTGCCAGGCCCCTAATCTGCCATGGGCCCCTATATACCGCCTCCTCATGCTGCTGCCAAGTCCAGAGTCTGTCATGGTCCCTGTACGGCCTCCCATTGCTGCTGTCTCCATCGCCACACTCTGCTGCCATGTGCCACTTTCAGGTCTCTTCACACTGCTGGTGTGTTAAATTTTTTGACATAGGGTGCAGGCAGATTACGGGCCTCACATAGCTGCTGCCAGGCCCCTAATCTGCCATGGGCCCCTATATACCGCCTCCTCCTGCTGCTGCCAGGTCCAGAGTCTCTCATGGGTCCCTGTACGGCCTCCCATTGCTGCTGTCTCCATCGCCACACTCTGCTGCCATGTGCCACTTTCAGGTCTCTTCACACTGCTGGTGTGTTAAATTTTTTGACATAGGGTGCAGGCAGATTACGGGCCTCACATAGCTGCTGCCAGGCCCCTAATCTGCCATGGGCCCCTATATACCGCCTCCTCATGCTGCTGCCAAGTCCAGAGTCTGTCATGGTCCCTGTACGGCCTCCCATTGCTGCTGTCTCCATCGCCACACTCTGCTGCCATGTGCCACTTTCAGGTCTCTTCACACTGCTGGTGTGTTAAATTTTTTGACATAGGGTGCAGGCAGATTACGGGCCTCACATAGCTGCTGCCAGGCCCCTAATCTGCCATGGGCCCCTATATACCGCCTCCTCATGCTGCTGCCAAGTCTAGAGTCTCTCATGGGTCCCTGTACGGCCTCCCATTGCTGCTGTCTCCATCGCCACACTCTGCTGCCATGTGCCACTTTCAGGTCTCTTCACACTGCTGGTGTGTTAAATTTTTTGACATAGGGTGCTGCAAGATAACGGGCCTCACATAGCTGCTGCCAGGCCCCTAATCTGCCATGGGCCCCTATATACCGCCTCCTCATGCTGCTGCCAAGTCCAGAGTCTGTCATGGTCCCTGTACGGCCTCCCATTGCTGCTGTCTCCATCGCCACACTCTGCTGCCATGTGCCACTTTCAGGTCTCTTCACACTGCTGGTGTGTTAAATTTTTTGACATAGGGTGCAGGCAGATTACGGGCCTCACATAGCTGCTGCCAGGCCCCTAATCTGCCATGGGCCCCTATATACCGCCTCCTCATGCTGCTGCCAAGTCCAGAGTCTGTCATGGTCCCTGTACGGCCTCCCATTGCTGCTGTCTCCATCGCCACACTCTGCTGCCATGTGCCACTTTCAGGTCTCTTCACACTGCTGGTGTGTTAAATTTTTTGACATAGGGTGCAGGCAGATTACGGGCCTCACATAGCTGCTGCCAGGCCCCTAATCTGCCATGGGCCCCTATATACCGCCTCCTCATGCTGCTGCCAAGTCCAGAGTCTGTCATGGTCCCTGTACGGCCTCCCATTGCTGCTGTCTCCATCGCCACACTCTGCTGCCATGTGCCACTTTCAGGTCTCTTCACACTGCTGGTGTGTTAAATTTTTTGACATAGGGTGCAGGCAGATTACGGGCCTCACATAGCTGCTGCCAGGCCCCTAATCTGCCATGGGCCCCTATATACCGCCTCCTCATGCTGCTGCCAAGTCTAGAGTCTCTCATGGGTCCCTGTACGGCCTCCCATTGCTGCTGTCTCCATCGCCACACTCTGCTGCCATGTGCCACTTTCAGGTCTCTTCACACTGCTGGTGTGTTAAATTTTTTGACATAGGGTGCTGCAAGATAACGGGCCTCACATAGCTGCTGCCAGGCCCCTAATCTGCCATGGGCCCCTATATACCGCCTCCTCATGCTGCTGCCAAGTCCAGAGTCTGTCATGGTCCCTGTACGGCCTCCCATTGCTGCTGTCTCCATCGCCACACTCTGCTGCCATGTGCCACTTTCAGGTCTCTTCACACTGCTGGTGTGTTAAATTTTTTGACATAGGGTGCTGCAAGATAACGGGCCTCACATAGCTGCTGCCAGGCCCCTAATCTGCCATGGGCCCCTATATACCGCCTCCTCATGCTGCTGCCAAGTCCAGAGTCTGTCATGGTCCCTGTACGGCCTCCCATTGCTGCTGTCTCCATCGCCACACTCTGCTGCCATGTGCCACTTTCAGGTCTCTTCACACTGCTGGTGTGTTAAATTTTTTGACATAGGGTGCAGGCAGATTACGGGCCTCACATAGCTGCTGCCAGGCCCCTAATCTGCCATGGGCCCCTATATACCGCCTCCTCATGCTGCTGCCAAGTCCAGAGTCTGTCATGGTCCCTGTACGGCCTCCCATTGCTGCTGTCTCCATCGCCACACTCTGCTGCCATGTGCCACTTTCAGGTCTCTTCACACTGCTGGTGTGTTAAATTTTTTGACATAGGGTGCAGGCAGATTACGGGCCTCACATAGCTGCTGCCAGGCCCCTAATCTGCCATGGGCCCCTATATACCGCCTCCTCATGCTGCTGCCAAGTCCAGAGTCTGTCATGGTCCCTGTACGGCCTCCCATTGCTGCTGTCTCCATCGCCACACTCTGCTGCCATGTGCCACTTTCAGGTCTCTTCACACTGCTGGTGTGTTAAATTTTTTGACATAGGGTGCAGGCAGATTACGGGCCTCACATAGCTGCTGCCAGGCCCCTAATCTGCCATGGGCCCCTATATACCGCCTCCTCATGCTGCTGCCAAGTCTAGAGTCTCTCATGGGTCCCTGTACGGCCTCCCATTGCTGCTGTCTCCATCGCCACACTCTGCTGCCATGTGCCACTTTCAGGTCTCTTCACACTGCTGGTGTGTTAAATTTTTTGACATAGGGTGCTGCAAGATAACGGGCCTCACATAGCTGCTGCCAGGCCCCTAATCTGCCATGGGCCCCTATATACCGCCTCCTCATGCTGCTGCCAAGTCCAGAGTCTGTCATGGTCCCTGTACGGCCTCCCATTGCTGCTGTCTCCATCGCCACACTCTGCTGCCATGTGCCACTTTCAGGTCTCTTCACACTGCTGGTGTGTTAAATTTTTTGACATAGGGTGCAGGCAGATTACGGGCCTCACATAGCTGCTGCCAGGCCCCTAATCTGCCATGGGCCCCTATATACCGCCTCCTCATGCTGCTGCCAAGTCCAGAGTCTGTCATGGTCCCTGTACGGCCTCCCATTGCTGCTGTCTCCATCGCCACACTCTGCTGCCATGTGCCACTTTCAGGTCTCTTCACACTGCTGGTGTGTTAAATTTTTTGACATAGGGTGCAGGCAGATTACGGGCCTCACATAGCTGCTGCCAGGCCCCTAATCTGCCATGGGCCCCTATATACCGCCTCCTCCTGCTGCTGCCAGGTCCAGAGTCTCTCATGGGTCCCTGTACGGCCTCCCATTGCTGCTGTCTCCATCGCCACACTCTGCTGCCATGTGCCACTTTCAGGTCTCTTCACACTGCTGGTGTGTTAAATTTTTTGACATAGGGTGCTGCAAGATAACGGGCCTCACATAGCTGCTGCCAGGCCCCTAATCTGCCATGGGCCCCTATATACCGCCTCCTCATGCTGCTGCCAAGTCCAGAGTCTGTCATGGTCCCTGTACGGCCTCCCATTGCTGCTGTCTCCATCGCCACACTCTGCTGCCATGTGCCACTTTCAGGTCTCTTCACACTGCTGGTGTGTTAAATTTTTTGACATAGGGTGCAGGCAGATTACGGGCCTCACATAGCTGCTGCCAGGCCCCTAATCTGCCATGGGCCCCTATATACCACCTCCTCCTGCTGCTGCCAGGTCCAGAGTCTCTCATGGGTCCCTGTACGGCCTCCCATTGCTGCTGTCTCCATCGCCACACTCTGCTGCCATGTGCCACTTTCAGGTCTCTTCACACTGCTGGTGTGTTAAATTTTTTGACATAGGGTGCTGCAAGATAACGGGCCTCACATAGCTGCTGCCAGGCCCCTAATCTGCCATGGGCCCCTATATACCGCCTCCTCATGCTGCTGCCAAGTCCAGAGTCTGTCATGGTCCCTGTACGGCCTCCCATTGCTGCTGTCTCCATCGCCACACTCTGCTGCCATGTGCCACTTTCAGGTCTCTTCACACTGCTGGTGTGTTAAATTTTTTGACATAGGGTGCTGCAAGATAACGGGCCTCACATAGCTGCTGCCAGGCCCCTAATCTGCCATGGGCCCCTATATACCGCCTCCTCATGCTGCTGCCAAGTCCAGAGTCTGTCATGGTCCCTGTACGGCCTCCCATTGCTGCTGTCTCCATCGCCACACTCTGCTGCCATGTGCCACTTTCAGGTCTCTTCACACTGCTGGTGTGTTAAATTTTTTGACATAGGGTGCAGGCAGATTACGGGCCTCACATAGCTGCTGCCAGGCCCCTAATCTGCCATGGGCCCCTATATACCACCTCCTCCTGCTGCTGCCAGGTCCAGAGTCTCTCATGGGTCCCTGTACGGCCTCCCATTGCTGCTGTCTCCATCGCCACACTCTGCTGCCATGTGCCACTTTCAGGTCTCTTCACACTGCTGGTGTGTTAAATTTTTTGACATAGGGTGCTGCAAGATAACGGGCCTCACATAGCTGCTGCCAGGCCCCTAATCTGCCATGGGCCCCTATATACCGCCTCCTCATGCTGCTGCCAAGTCCAGAGTCTGTCATGGTCCCTGTACGGCCTCCCATTGCTGCTGTCTCCATCGCCACACTCTGCTGCCATGTGCCACTTTCAGGTCTCTTCACACTGCTGGTGTGTTAAATTTTTTGACATAGGGTGCTGCAAGATAACGGGCCTCACATAGCTGCTGCCAGGCCCCTAATCTGCCATGGGCCCCTATATACCGCCTCCTCATGCTGCTGCCAAGTCCAGAGTCTGTCATGGTCCCTGTACGGCCTCCCATTGCTGCTGTCTCCATCGCCACACTCTGCTGCCATGTGCCACTTTCAGGTCTCTTCACACTGCTGGTGTGTTAAATTTTTTGACATAGGGTGCTGCAAGATAACGGGCCTCACATAGCTGCTGCCAGGCCCCTAATCTGCCATGGGCCCCTATATACCGCCTCCTCATGCTGCTGCCAAGTCTAGAGTCTCTCATGGGTCCCTGTACGGCCTCCCATTGCTGCTGTCTCCATCGCCACACTCTGCTGCCATGTGCCACTTTCAGGTCTCTTCACACTGCTGGTGTGTTAAATTTTTTGACATAGGGTGCAGGCAGATTACGGGCCTCACATAGCTGCTGCCAGGCCCCTAATCTGCCATGGGCCCCTATATACCGCCTCCTCATGCTGCTGCCAAGTCCAGAGTCTGTCATGGTCCCTGTACGGCCTCCCATTGCTGCTGTCTCCATCGCCACACTCTGCTGCCATGTGCCACTTTCAGGTCTCTTCACACTGCTGGTGTGTTAAATTTTTTGACATAGGGTGCAGGCAGATTACGGGCCTCACATAGCTGCTGCCAGGCCCCTAATCTGCCATGGGCCCCTGTATACCGCCTCCTCATGCTGCTGCCAAGTCTAGAGTCTCTCATGGGTCCCTGTACGGCCTCCCATTGCTGCTGTCTCCATCGCCACACTCTGCTGCCATGTGCCACTTTCAGGTCTCTTCACACTGCTGGTGTGTTAAATTTTTTGACATAGGGTGCTGCAAGATAACGGGCCTCACATAGCTGCTGCCAGGCCCCTAATCAGCCATGGGCCCCTATACCGCCTCCTCCTGCTGCTGCCAGGTCCAGAGTCTCTCATGCCATGTGCCACTTTCAGGTCTCTTCACACTGCTGGTGTGTTAAATTTTTTGACATAGGGTGCAGGCAGATTACGGGCCTCACATAGCTGCTGCCAGGCCCCTAATCTGCCATGGGCCCCTATATACCGCCTCCTCATGCTGCTGCCAAGTCTAGAGTCTCTCATGGGTCCCTGTACGGCCTCCCATTGCTGCTGTCTCCATCGCCACACTCTGCTGCCATGTGCCACTTTCAGGTCTCTTCACACTGCTGGTGTGTTAAATTTTTTGACATAGGGTGCTGGCAGATTACGGGCCTCCTATAGCTGCTGCCAGGCCCCTAATCTGCCATGGGCCCCTATATACCGCCTCCTCATGCTGCTGCCAAGTTCAGAGTCTGTCATGGGTCCCTGTACGGCCTCCCATTGCTGCTGTCTCCATCGCCACACTCTGCCATGTGCCACTTTCAGGTCTCCTCACACTGCTGGTGTGTTGAATTTTTTGACATAGGGTGCTGGCAGATTACGGGCCTCCTATAGCTGCTGCCAGGCCCCTAATCTGCCATAAGCCCCTATATACCGCCTCCTCATGCTGCTGCCAAGTCCATAGTCTGTCATGGGTCCCTGTACGGCCTCCCATTGCTGCTGTCTCCATCGCCACACTCTGCCATGTGCCACTTTCAGGTCTCCTCACACACTGCTGGTGTGTTGAATTTTTTGACATAGGGTGCTGGCAGATTACGGGCCTCCTATAGCTGCTGCCAGGCCCCTAATCTGCCGTAGGCCCCTATATACCGCCTCCTCATGCTGCTGCCAGGTCCAGAGTCTCTCATGGGTCCCTGTACGGCCTCCCATTGCTGCTGTCTCCATCGCCACACTCTGCCATGTGCCACTTTCAGGTCTCCTCACACTGCTGGTGTGTTCCATTTTTTGTCATAGGGTGCTGGCAGATTATGGGCCTCCCATAACTGCTGCCAGGCCCCTAATCTGCCATGGGCCCCTATACCGACTCCTCATGCTGTGACGTTGCAACAAGGTGGAATTCAACCCTACATATGTTAGACCGCCTTTACGAACAGCAAAAGGCCATCACAGATTTCCTGATGTTAAAAGCAGATAAAGGTACTCCCTGTGTAACTTAGATGTCAGCCATTGGCAGCTCATGCGTGACACCTGCGCTTGCTCAGGCCCTTTGAGGAGGCCACGCTATTCGTGAGTCGGCAGGACTATGGGATGAACGACGTCATTCCTCTGTTGCACGTCCTGGAACAAATGCTGTTAACAATGGCTGGTCAGGGTGCGGTAGACGTGGCGCACAGATCTCAACGCCACATGGCCCCTGTGGGGGCAGGACTGGAAGAAGAGGAGGAGGTAGAGGAGGACATTGGTGCTCAGGAATTATTGAGTGAAATGGGTGGTTTTTCCACTCAGCGGACAGGAGTGGAGGAGCAGGAGCATCTGGTAGAGGAGGAGGAAGAGGAGACAGAGGACCTAGACGCACCGTGGCAGTATGCTGTGGAGATGGAGGCAGGGAGTCCCTCGCATTCCTTGGCACAAATGGCCCATAGCATGCTCGGTTGCTTGCGTAGCGACAGCCGAATAATAACCATCAGACAGAGGGATGACTTTTGGCTGTCCACCTTGTTGGACCCTCGCTACCGTTCAAAAATGGTGGCCTTTTTCACACCTGCTGAGAGGGAGGCCAAAATAACGTACTATAAAAAACACCTATGTAGTCAGCTGGTCTCTGCCTGTCTGCGCCAACGTCCATCCTCAGACACTGTGGGCCCTGTGCGCTCGTGTTCCGCTGCCATGGCAGCAGGGGAGGGGTGGGGTGGTAGGAGCAGTGGCAGCTCCACCAGCAGCGGCTGCCTCAGTCTGCAGTCGATGATGAGTAGCTTTCTTCACCAGCGCAGTGAGGAAACTACTAACCAGCCGCAGCAGCAGCAGCAGCATCAGGTGGACCTGGAGCAGGACCTCAAACAACAGGCTTAGGCCTACTTGGACAGCACCCTGCCAACCGAGGTAGACAATCCCCTTGACTACTGGGCAACGAAACTTGACCTTTGGCCCCAACTAGCTGAATTTGCCCTTGAAAGGCTGTCATGCCCGGCCAGTAGCGTGGCATCGGAGCGCGTGTTTAGTGCGGCAGGAGGTATTGCAACTCCGCGGAGGACACGACTGTCCACCCAAAGTGTGGAGAGACTCACGTTTGTGAAAATGAATCAGGCGTGGATTAGTCTGGATTTCAAACCACCAGTTCCTGACACAACTGACTAAATCCGCCATGAATCATGCCCCAAACATGTGCCACTTTCAGGTCTCCTCACACTGCTGGTGTGTTCCATTTTTTGTCATAGGGTGCTGGCAGATTACGGGCCTCCCATAGCTGCTGCCAGGCCCCTAATCTGCCATGGGCCCCTATACCGCCTCCTCATGCTGCTGCCAAGTCCAGAGTCTCTCATGGGTCCCTGTACGGCCTCCCATTGCTGCTGCCTCCATCGCCACACTCTGCCATGTGCCACTTTCAGGTCTCCTCACACTGCTGGTGTGTTCCATTTTTTGTCATAGGGTGCTGGCAGATTACGGGCCTCCCATAGCTGCTGCCAGGCCCCTAATCTGCCATGGGCCCCTATACCGCCTCCTCATGCTGCTGCCAGGTCCAGAGTCTCTCATGGGTCCCTGTACGGCCTCCCATTGCTGCTGTCTCCATCGCCACACTCTGCCATGTGCCACTTTCAGGTCTCCTCACACTGCTGGTGGGTTCCATTTTTTGTCATAGGGTGCTGGCAGATTACGGGCCTCCCATAGCTGCTGCCAGGCCCGTAATCTGCCATGGGCCCCCGTACCGACTCCTCATGCTGCTGCCAGGCCCGTAATCTGTCATGGGCCACTGTTGTCGCTTGTTGGCATATTCCGCTCGTTCAGATGCTCCTTCTCCTGCTACTCCTCTTCACGGATTCCGTCAGCAGTCTTTCTTGGAATCCGTTTCCAAGAGACAACAGTTTGCGAGCACGCACCCGACGGTGCAGAAGCTGAACGTCCTCCTGTCCAAGTTGCTGCTGCCAGGCTCGTAATCTGTCATGCGCCCCTGTACCGCCTCCTCATGCTGCTGCCAGGTCCAGAGTGTGTCATGGGCCCCCGTACCGACTCCTCATGCTGCTGCCAGGCCCGTAATCTGTCATGGGCCCCTGTACCGCCTCCCCATGCTGCTGCCAGGTCCAGAGTGTGTCATGGGTCCCTGTACGGCCTCCCATTGCTGCTGCCAGGCCCGTAATCTGCCATGGGCCCCTGTACCGACTCCTCATGCTGCTGCCAGGCCCGTAATCTTTCATGGGCCCCTGTACCGCCTCCTCATGCTGCTGCCAGGTCCAGAGTGTGTCATGGGTCCCTGTACGGCCTCCCATTGCTGCTGTCTCTATCGCCACACTCTGCCATGTGCCACTTTCAGGTCTCCTCACACTGCTGGTGGTTTCCATTTTTGTCATAGGGTGCTGTATGGCCTCCCATTGCTGCTGCCTCCACCGCCACACTGTGGCTCCACACTCTGGTTTTGGCCCCGTGACTGCCCAAATGAGTGAAGTGTGCGGTGATTCTAAGATCGACGGCACTCATCTGCATGTCATACTGACTGACAGTATTATTTCTCTTCCCCAGCAGACTCCAAGGGCATTTAAATTAAAGGTACAGTGTTCTGCACTAATATTAAGTCTCTCTGAAGCCTAGAAACACCCTTTTTTAAGTTAAATTCACAGCGAATTTATTCGACTCGAATCGAATATTGTCCACGAATTCGCCGAATCAGTCGAATCGAATTTTTCATTTCTTCGCTCATCTCTAGCTATCAGGCACCTCCTATGACTCCCAATAGAAACACTAATCCTCAGAACTCCAATCGGAATAATTCACGACAGCCTTTTTTAGGGAATGGCAATACACGAAAACGAAGAAACACTACAGAGGAAAGAGGGGAGGGAGGAGGACAAATAGACACAAACAAGAAAAGAAAGATGTAGCGGGTAAAGGGTTATTTAACCTCAGCAATAAAGAACTCACAAATGATGAACTTAGGTTGCTTGACAAGGGACTTAAATATGCCCCTCCCAGTAAACTGAATAAATTTCAAGTATACATGGATATACACAAATTCGCCAGGCAACTATCTCTAAAAAGGTTTTTTGCTAACCGTCCTAATAATAATATCATTACTTACGATAACTATATACATTCCAATTTGCGTAATGCTTCCACTTTTAACCCCCCTCCACAAACCATTTCTCATGTTAATATATTTAAAGATAAAGTTCTTAAAGAATTGGGCAATTTATCCGTTAAGCGGCCATTTGATGGATCAGGAGATTATAAAACCATTAGATCACTTTTGGAAAAGAAAGACCTTGTAATAAGACCAGCGGACAAAGGAGGAGGGGTAGTGGTACTCAATAAAATTGACTATATAGCAGAAGTCGAAAATATTTTGAAAGACCGGACTACATATGTCCCACTAGCAAAGGACCCCCTTACCAGCTATAAACGGTCTCTTAAGGACATCATTAATTATGGGTATGATAATCACATACTAAATAAGAAAGAGAAGGCTTTTTTGATTCCAGCTGCCCCTAAACTACCCATTTTATACATATTGCCTAAGATCCACAAAGACCCCATTAAACCGCCAGGTCGTCCTATAATTAGTGGAATTGGGTCTTTGTGCTCAAAAATTGGAGAATATATCGATTTCTTTTTGCATCCTTTGGTTATACAGACACCGTCTTACTTAAAGGATACTAAGCAAGTATTGAACCTTGTCAATAATGTTAATATCTCCCCAGACACATTTTTAGTTACAGCGGATGTATCTTCACTGTATACTAATATTAATCATTGTGATGGAATGGAGGCCGCTGATTTTTATTTGACACACTATAGCTCCGTACCCACTGTACAGAAAGATTTCATTTTACGTTTACTGGATTTTGCCATGATGAAAAATTACTTCTGGTTTAATAAGACCCACTATCTGCAGATTAAGGGAGTTGCCATGGGGGCAAAGTTTGCCCCCAGTCTTGCTAACTTGTTTATGTCAAGGTGGGAGGAAGATTTGATATATGCTAGGGAATGGCCGGAACTGACTATTTATAAAAGATATATAGATGACATTGTGTTGGTATGGAATGGTAATGAGGAATCTTTAATTAACTTTTTTGGTACCTTGAACAACAACAAATTAAATATCCACCTTACTTGCTCTTACAGTAAACAAGAGATAAATTTTCTAGATTTAACACTCATGAACATGGATGGAAGAATTATAACCAAATCTTTCTTCAAGAATACAGATCGAAACAGCTATATCCCTACCAACAGTTGTCACCATCCTAACTGGTTGGCTAATATACCCAAAAGTAAATTCATGAGGATTAGGAGAAATTGTACAGATCTAGAGGTATACCATTCTCAGGCTAAGATTTTGAAAAATCGATTCCTCAAAAAAGGATATGACAATAATATTCTGGTAAACACCCTCAATAATGTAGCTAATACTGATAGGTGTGTAATGCTACAGAATAGTACTAGACCTATACAATCAAAACATTCATTACAACATTTTCAATACAGCATAGATCTATTAGCAGAATAATAAAAAAGAACTGGGATATTCTTAAAACTGATTCAATTCTGGGTAACATTCTGCCAGACAAACCAGAAATTGTGTTTAGGAGAGCGTCCTCTATGAGACACAGTTTGGCACCTAATGTTGTTGACCCCCCTAAAAATATAAAATTATTTGCCGACCCAATGGGTTTTCACCCATGTAACAGGTGCGTTATTTGTAAATGTGATAATACCAGGAAACGCAGGGTAAATACATTTAATTCACATGTTACAGGTAAAACATATACTATAAGGCACTTAATTTCTTGTAATAGTAGGTACATAGTGTACTTACTTCAATGCCCCTGTTTAAAACAGTATGTGGGTCGCACTACTAGGAGATTACATGATCGTTTACGCGAGCATGTATCCAACATTAAGAAAGGATACAGGGACCATGCCCTATCAAATCATTATAGGATCTACCACAATCAAGATCCCACCTCACTTAAGTTCACGGCCATTGATATCATCACCCCACACTGGAGAGGCATGAACAAAACGCGCGCAGTGTCACAAGCAGAAACTAAGTGGGTATATGAACTGGGTACTTTACACCCATTAGGACACAATATTGAAATTGATGTCAACTGCTTTATTGCAAACAATTGACTAATAATAAGCTATACATCTTTCGCCCCATATGGTCATTTAGATATTCCAGGATTCCTGGTATTTTTCCCATTTCCCTTTTATATATTTATATATTTTTATATAATCTTTTATAAATTTTATATTGAGTCTTATCATGATTTTTAGGGTATTGTATAATATATTCTGATATTATTAATCTATGTTTTATTATACATTATGAAATATTCATGTATTTATAATTAGTTTTTTACAACCACTAAATAGGTTGTTATTTTTATTTGCAGTATATATATTTTAACATTAGTGCTCTATTCCTTGGGGTATTTAGCACCCCCTTGTGCCCTTTTGCCGTAATGCAGAGTAAAATAATGCTGGCTATCATTTGGATGTTTAATTGCATTTTCATGGGTCTTTCATTTCACCCATCTATTATATGCAGCATCAGTCCGCAATCCTTGTCCTTATTTGACTTTTGATGTAATGATAAAAGTTTTTGGTTGTACCACTCAATGTTGGTAACAACCGTTTTTTATCAGGAACTGCATGTGATTTCATCCTACGGCAAAATGGCGTCTATGGAGCCGCGCATGCGCACTCCATGAACTTCGGCAAAATGGCGGCGCCGCACTGCGCATGCGCGAGCGCCGCTATTCATAATAAATCAGATGGACGTCTGTCATGCTCTGGTTGGTATCCCCTCTGATGATGTGCTTGGGCACGAAAGGCCTTAGGAGGAACCGACAGAGCATGACGTCATCTTCCGCCCAGAGCCACGAGACAGCCCGGCGGCCATTTTAATTAAGGGTCAGTACCATTGCTGCGTACTCTGCTGTAATTCATTTACTGTACACAGCCCTACTACCCTGTTTTATACTTCATTTTGATCTAATAAATCTGTTTTGAAATACTACACTATGGGCACCTGTTTTTTGGTTCCTATTGGGAGCTAAATCCATTTGCAGGATCCCTGTAGTGTTCACCTACCACCACCAGAGGGACGGAGCTTTGGATTCTGGCTGATAACCATACCATCCTTAAGGGGACCTCCGGATCTCTGATATATCTTCCCAGGCTGATTGATCCACAGATTGGAGTTTACCCTCTTCATCTACTTTAGGATTCCAGGGGATATTCATTTATGCGCAATTTCCATGCGCGTCCGGTGAGTGCGCACTCTTTCCATTGTTTCCTGGTCTTCATCAGCTATTTCTTGGGACTCATTCATATATATTCATTTAATAACCACGGACTATTTGCTTTTTGCACTTATTTCTTAGCGCTGCACTCTGTTTTTATTCTGTTTTTTATGGGTACACTGTGATTACCTTTAGTGCTATAGCTGCTTGGTCAGGAGCGCTCACTTTATACCATTTTTATCTGAAAACTGTTTAGCACTCAGATGTTGTATTCTCCAAATATCAAATAGCTTTTGTCCTCTGATCCATTGCCGGAAGGATGTAGACTGTTTCAAAAAGCAATTGGCTTCGAAGGGATCTTCTATCGCATGCAGCTCATATGCATGGATTAAAGTCTCCTCCAATAATCGTGAAAGGGTGCGAAGAAACTAAAAGCGGGGAGATAGCATCTCTAAAAAACACCAATTGATTAGTATTGGAGCATACACAATAATGATTGTAATATAAACATGACCGTATTGACATTGCAGTAGTATAAATCTGCCCTGTGTGTTTAGTACCGAGGATACCACCCGGATAGGGCAGCCTTTCTTGATGAGAATAGCGACACCTGCTTTACCTGTGGAGTATGCTATAGGAAAATATTAGAGGGCAAAGTTAAATGAGCTTCCCTTTTTTAAATGTGTTTCCTGGATAAGGATAATATCAGCCTTAGACTGATGGAATTCCCTAAGAGCTATCGACCTCTTCCTCATTGAATTTAAACCTTTAACATTGCAAGAGCATAGTCGTAAAGACATGTTGGTGTAATCTGAACATGAAGCAAGTGTATGCAGGGCAATATGACAAACAAACCATGGTGTTCTAACAAAGAGTAACTAAATAAAAAATTTACTGAGAAAGATGCATCCAGTGCATTGCAATAAAACTAGCAGACATAGAACAAACAGATCCAGAAAAGATTTGCAAACAAAATATGAAACCAAAATATGGAGGAGGCCTGAGCAGCCTAGGCCGCCCAGGCATCTACAGCAATAGCTGTAGATGTTTGGGGATGACATAGGGAGGGAGAAAGTCAGGCGGTGACTTCACTTCTCTTTTCCAAAATGAACAGCAAAAAAAACAGGACATTATCCGAAAAGATCCCGATAGAGTGACTGAGTTATCCGTAAGGGGATCTCTGTATTGTCGGGCAAGACATATCAATAGACATTAAGTCTTAAGTGGTAAAAGCTGTGTTTTGCAGGACGTCATCAGGTGACAGAAGATAACCAGGAAGCAGGAGACTGTTGAGGGATCGGGAGGCGTGACTTGTTTTTGGATCTTGCTGGTGTGCACAACTTGTTAGGAGTGCTGACTGCTCTTGGTTTAGGTAGAGGTAGTGCTAAGGCTTCATCTGGGAGAGGAGGTAAGCCTAAGTTACGCAGAAACGCTTCTCCTTCTTGAAAATCTCTGATTGTGTGTTAAATGCCATCCTTTGTTACTGTTAATCTGAACGGAAAGCCCCATCTGTATATAATGCGATGCTTCTGTAGGTGGAGAGTAAGTGGACAAAGTGTACGTCTCTTAGACAATGTGATGGGGACAGGTCACTATATATTTGTATTTTTTCCCCTCTAAAATCAACCGAGGCAGAGTTACATGTGGAATTCAGCAAAGACTCCTTGATATCATAGTAATGAAACCGGACAATGAAGTCTCTTGGTCTCGTGCCCAGTGGTGGTTGTGGGGCAAGAGATCGGTGGGCCCTGTCCATTTGACAATCTATGTCTAGAACTGCAGAGGTCAATGCAGTGAACAGACCCCGTAGATAATCTTGCAGATCAGCTTCTCCTACAGATTCTGCATTCGGAAATTCTGTCTTCGCTCCCTATTCTCCAAATATTCTTGAAGGGATTGTACTGGGACATCTGTTGTTTCAAAATGTGATTATCTTCCTTCAGTACATGTACATACTGCACCAAATCATCAAATTTGGTTTCTAAATGATCTGTACATTCTTCCACAAATGCTGTTTCCCCTCTGAGTTCCTATGCTATTTTCCCCACTGCTGCAGTATGGTATGGGACAGACTTTGCAGAAGGCTTTGTAACTTATCATTGAAAATGTCTGCTGTGAGATATGGGATAGGGGAAGGGGGAGACAAAGCAGAGTGGTGTGTTACCTCTGCTGCATAACCTAATGGATCATCCGGTTCTGCCATTGGGGTTGTGTGATCACTCGAGGCCGGAGATGTGTCCCGTGACACATACTTATCCATATGTGTAGGCCGCAACTGCTTGGTGGGTGATGGAGGGTACTTCTGATGCCCAGTTTTGCCCATGGGGATCTGCGAATGACACTGAGTCCAGTACTGATGCTCTCCTGCGACTAATGTGCAAATGCCATCTTTAGCCTCCATGCATGCGCCCCATCCATAGTTGTTTTAAAATGAGTCCAGTAGAACCATGTGGTGGCAAACTTTGTGCATCTATTTTGAGAAATGTGCATGAGCTGTTCATTCTCTTCTACACGATTAATTCTGTGGAATCACTGTTGGGATTTTATATGAGAACAAATGACAAGGTCTGGCAGCATTGACCATGAACACAGCAAGGGATTTGGAATAAATTTTGCATGGAATGCAACAGATATTACGCAGGAGAATAATCCAGTGTATCAGTTGTAACCACCATGATGATCTCATTGACTTTTTGCTGTAACCTGGGGCATGTCCGCCAGATATGCAACATTGTACCTTCTGCCACATTACACCTCCAACACATTTGGGGAAGGGTGGGGTAGGACTTATGCAGCTGGGATGGAGCCTTTGTGAACCTTAGCGCAAATTGATTCCCAGGCCTCCATCAAGAAATAAACCTCCAGGTCCTTCTCTCATGCCATGAAGCTGTGTAATATTTTTATTTTTTCATAGTTCGACTTTAACCTACAAACTTGGATGCATTATTTGTTTGAGCAACAACATGGCAAATTAGGTTTAATATGGATAATATACAAGGCTATGCTCCTGGGGATAAAAACATGCATTCCAGTAAGCTATTGGGATTTAATATAGTGAATGGAGAAGGAGTGTAGGGTTCTGATAAATCATAGGTGTAATAACTGCATGCAATGCCAATCTGTGGCTTCAACGATACTTTTATATATTAGTAGACGCATAGACTAATGACAAAGAGTCATCAGGGCCTGTATTAACAGTTTTTGGGCTTGCATTGATGGTTTTATTTTGGAACACTTCTAAAAGCATTCAGAATTGACTGAAGTGTTTGACCTTCAGTTGATCTCCTGCTCACCTGCATTGTACATGCAATACATGAAACAATCAATTGAATAAGCTCATTATGGACAGGGAATGTCACCTGTCCATTTCCCAAATCACTATTGTGAAATGTATGATAATCACATACTTTCCCAGAGTACAGTAGAGGTTCTAAAATGTTAGCAGAACAGTCTACAATATAGGCCTCTTCTACACTGAAAAACACAGGATATTTTTTCCTTACAACTTTGGCTGGTTTAATTCTGGTATACAAAAAAGTTAATATAAAAAGTCTTTCATTAATTAATTTCAGCTGAGTTCCTGGGCAAACTCTATTCACAGATAACACCAGTCTAATAATTTGCTTCCTTCCTGATCATTAAATAGATATCATCTATTCTAATTGTTGAACTGCCATTTCTTATCACTTAATTTACTTGTTTACATTAATTTCTGTAAAACCGTAAGAGAACATTTCTTAATGCCCTTTAAATAACACTGAACATTTGAATTAACTCATAGGTGAATTTAGAAAATAAGTGGCATGTTAAACTGTGAAAATATATATTTTTTCCAGTAATGCATATTACTCTTCATACATGAATAAAATATACAATGGATAGTTCTTACGTTCTTTAATATTTTAATTCTTTAATTTTTATTGTTTATGAATATCATTTAATGAATCTACCATATAGTCTTTGAAAAATATATATGCCTGGTTTTGTTCTGTCTCTAAAACAGAGTGATATCTAAAGTGACAATGTCTAAAGATAATTCTTTATATTATGCATGAGTTCTTTACTGAATGATCTGTGTTCAGACAAAGGCCCTGATTGGCCGACTCTGCCTGCACATTTGGGAGATAGCATGTGACCCGACACCATGACTGGGGGAAAATATTGCAAGAATCAAAAATATTTTGAATCAACAGCTTGTTGACTCTGGAGGTATCCTGACTTTAATGTTGGGATTCACCCAGATGCCTGACTGGCACCACTGAAAGTGCTCCACTGAGAGCCTGAACCAGCAGCTCCTGCCCCCCCCCCCCACAGCCCAGCACTCCAGTGAGTTTGAAGGGGCAGAGCAGAGAGTCGGTGATTCACAGTCACCGCTGTGTGCTCACAGTGGACCCAAGAACTGAGTGATTAGTGGTCTTTGCTCAGTTCTTGGGTTTAGAGGCGGGGGGGGGGGGGGGGGGGCAGATGCAATATCAGACCAATGCTGCATCCACCTAGGTGGATATGTATGTTTATTATTTTCAAATCTCACACTTCTCTTTTAAAGACATAAATGTAAATGTAATAGTATGTTTAAAAAAAAAAAAAAAAAATATATATATATATATATATATAATACATATATATACTTTTCAAAAGTACAGACAATGCATGATGTGATAGGCTCATCTCACACATATCTAGAGTGGCAAAACTTTGATGCATGTAATAGGGAG
Organism: Staurois parvus; assembly: GCF_062004578.1. Classification (NCBI taxonomy): domain Eukaryota; kingdom Metazoa; phylum Chordata; class Amphibia; order Anura; family Ranidae; genus Staurois; species Staurois parvus. The sequence continues at coordinate 18,958,165 of NW_028317844.1, forward strand.
TTCAACTACAGTACCTGTATTTTATTTTTTGACTAACCTTTTTGGGATTGGCGTTCATGCCTCAAAAGTTGCAGCACATGAAATTTACAGTTTCAGTAGACATAATAATAGCATCAATTTACAAAGCCACGTGAGTTACTTACCACTTGCCTACTGGGCACTTTTACCCCCTTCCTGCTCAGGCCAATTTTTAGCTTTCAGTGCTGTTGCACTGTGAATGACAATTACGCAGTCATGCAACACTGTACCCATATGAAATTTTTATCATTTTTTTTCGCACAAATAGAGATTTCTTCTGGTGGTATTTAATTGCCACTGGGGTTTTATTTTTTGTGCTATAAACAAAAAAAGCAACACATTTGAAAAAATACATTTTTCTTTGTTTCTATTATAAAATTTTGCAAACAGGTAATTTTTCTCCTTCACTGATGTACATTGGTTAGCCTGCACTGATAAGCAGCACTGATGGGCACTGATAGGCAGCACTGATGGGCACTGATAGGCGGCACTGATGAGGTGGCACAGATAGGAAGCACTGATGGGCACTGATAGGTAGCACAGATCGGCAACACTGATAGCAGCACTGATAGGCAGCACTGATGAGCTGGCACTGGTGATGCTGCACTGATAGGTGGCACTGATGGGCACTGATGGGTGGTACTGCTGGGCACTGACTGGCAACACTGCTGGGCACTGATGGATAGCACAGCAGGGCAGCACTGATGGGAGGCACTGCTGGGCACTGGTGGGTGGCATTGCTGGGCACAGATGGGTGGCACTGCTAGGCACTGATGGGCACAGGTGGGTGGCACTGGTGGGTGGCACTGCTGGGCACTGATCATCAGGGCACTGATCATCATTGCCCTGTCATTGGACACAGCTGATCACATGGTAAAAGGCCACTGTGATTGGCCTTTTACCACATCATGTGATCAGCTGTGTCCGTAGGACACAGTGATCACGGAGATAGCCGGGTGCGAGCCGCTGGAGCATGCTGGAGGGTGTGTTCTGGGAGGACATCATTATACACCCTCCTAGAACTTGACAACTGCGCTGTAGCCGTCATTTGGCTATAGCCCGTTTGTCAAGTGGTTAAAGGATAAGTTCACCTTTTGGACAAAAATAATAATTTTGCAGGTAAAAACATGTGCATTTATTATTTTCACCAAAGGAGCCTGTAGAGCATTGGACCAGCAATCAGTAGATCTCTGATGTCATGCAGGTCTCCTACTGACCTGTCAGAATATCTGCTTGCAGGATGTACGAGCAAGCAGATATACTGACAGGAAGCTTCAATGAACTACCACGGCACTCCACAGAGCCATGGTAGTTTGTTCAAAACTACAAGCCCATAGCTGCTAATGCTGTCAGGATTTGTAGGCACTCATTCACAGAACACTGTGAATGAGTGACGCGGCCATGTGGGTGGTGCCCCACACGGTCACGCTGTTTTCAAATCTGACAGATAGTATAGCTAAACTTCTCTCCATACTATCTGTCAGAGGGAGGGGGGCAGCGAGCGCGGTTGTGGCTATGGGAACAGTTTCAACTCTTCTGGGAAGGCTGTCTAGAAGGTTTAGGAGTATGTCTATGGGAATGTTTGACCATTCCTCCAGAAGGTCATTTGTGAGGTCAGGCAATGTCGGATGAGAAGCCTGGCTCCCAGTCTCCACTCTAATTCATTTCAAAGTGGTTCTATCGGGTTGAAGTCAAAACTTTGTGCAGGCCAGTCAAGTTCCTCCACCCCAAACTCGCTCATCCATGTCTATACGGACCTTGCTTTGTGCACTGGTTCACAGTCATGTTGGAACAGGAAAAGGTCATCCCCAAACTGATCCTACAAAGTTGGGAGCATGAAGTTGTCCAAAATGTCTTGGTATGCTGACGCCTTAAGAATTCCCTTCACTGGAACTAAGGGGCCACGCCCAACCCCTGAAAAACATCACCACACCATAATCCCCCCTCCACCAAACTTTAAACTTGGCACAATGCAGTCAGACAAGTACAGTTCTCCTGGCAACCGCAAAACCCAGACACATCCTTCAGTTTGTCAGACAGAGAAGCGTGATTCATCTCTCCAGAGAACACGCCTCCACTGCTCTAGAGTCCAGTGGCAGCTTGCTTTACACCACTGCATCTGACACTTTGCACTACACTTGGTGATGTAAGACTCGAATGCAGTTTCTTGGCCATGGAAACCCATTCCATGAAGCTCTCTATGCACGGTTGTTGTGCTCATCTGAAGGCCATAGAGCAGGGGTCTGTTCTATGGATGTTCTAAGAACAAAATCCATATCAGGTTCATGTTGTGCTTTGCACAAAATATGAATTGTGTGGCCCCTAAAGGAAAAGTGAAAGCTGATTTTCTGCAAGCTCCCTGTTTTTAGGATGGTAAATATTGTTCTTCTGCCACACAAAGAGATTACCGGTGATTCCAAAAAAATCCTCTAGAAGTTGCCTCCTTAGACTTCTCAGACACTTTGCTGGCATGTTATATCTTCTAAGCCAGTGTTTTGGTCATCAGATTTCTTTTTTCAGGGTCTTTACCCTAGATTGCATATTGCTGTTCATCTGCTGTTGTGCTGATACAGTGAGTGTGAGAAAGGAAGGACACACCCTGTACCCTCTGCTAGCAAAGGCAGCTAAGACTTTTGAATTCATAAGTAGGCCTACCTGGAAGGTAAACATTGGCATCCAGGATCATAGTGAATGAGTGGTTTTCCTTAGATCAGCTTGGGGTCTGGGGTTAAAAGATTAAAAGGAGTTGCATTCTGTTTCATTTTTTCCTACCCTTTTCTGTTTCTTTTTGGTAGTACCAGAAAATCAGGAGAGCCGTAGAAAGTTTTCCTGGTTGGAATGGTAGATTTGGTTACTTTAATAACATTGTTTGATAACACTACATGAGGAGCCCTCTCAACTTGTGGCCCACTTTATAAATGGTCAACTATTACCCTCCACCTCTATTCAGGTTTTGTAGTCAAGAAGGAAGTTACAGCTGTTTCAGATACCTTGACAAATGAAGCTAATGTTATTCAACTTTGGCCCTCAAAGTCCTGCTAAATGCATAGAGCAGATGCTGTTTTTCTTAATGTTGCTAAATAAAATAGGAGCACCCTCAAAAAGAGAATTGATGAAAGTATACATTGTTACTCTTTCTTAAACATTAGAGTTAGATAATATTGTATTTACATAGAAACCTATTTGAAAGCATTAAAATGTTTTATGAATACTTTACACTGGACTGAAGACTGCTGACATGAAAAGATAAATGAGCTGTTGCTGGCCTCATTAGCAGACAAGAAGAAAATGCTTGTAATAAAATCTACAGGTTAGATAAGCCAGGCGAACTGAAGAAATACAGCACAAGACTGAACAAAACAAAACTAATGAATTAGAGAATGACATAGAGGTTCTACTCTACATTTATATTACTGAGCTGTGAAAGGTAACCAGGAAAAGCCAGCTGGTATAAATACTGATATGAATGCTTGGATATTGAAAGTATACCATTAGGATTTTCAGAGTTGGTTCACATTAGGATTTTCTAGCTATCTATTGACAGTATTCATACACAATTGTATGCTTAGGCCACATGCACACTGTATTCTTTTAGGGTTCATGTACACTGCAGCTGATAAACTGACGTTAAGAAGCTTTTCTGCGTTTTTTTTCAGCAGCCCCTGAACTCTCCCTAATGTTTTCCTATGTGTCCATGTACACTATGTCGTTTACAGTCATTTACAGGGAGTTGAGTTTACAGTCGTTTTTTTGAACGCACCAAACTTGCGTTCAGGAGTAGATTTTATCAGTGTTTCAAACGCCAAACGCGGCTAACCGTGTTTATAAGCATTTGCATTTAGAAGCGTTTTTAACTGTTCCATATCCAGATGCTGTCCAGAGCCTTTTTTCATCAACAGAAATGCATGAAAAGTGTTTTCCATGTATTCAAATGGACCCGGTACACCAGCGCAGTCAGTTTCAGGTTTTGTGTGAAGGAAAAAAGGTAGAATGTGCTGCATTATGCTCATGGTGGGATCCATAGTAAATACAACCAGAAAAGACAGGTCATCTCAACACATACTGCTCTCTCTGCTTCTGCTCTCTCTATTTCTCTCAAAATGTCTGAAATAGTTAATTTTTTACTGTTTTTCAGTGCATTCTGGGCATTTTGGAAGGTCTCCTGAGGTTATCTTAAAAAAACACTTCTAAATGCAAGCGCTCATAAACGAAGTATGCAAACGTGGCTAAATAGACGTTTTTTAACCTACATTTTCCAGCAGTCAGTTTCCATCATTCAGAAGTGTTTCCAAACATCCCATGTACATGAAGCCTTAGTCGTCTTTTCTCCTTAAAGGAGAAAAACAGTAGAAAAATGCAGTAAAAGCTGCATTTTTCCATGAGTGGTTATGCATGTTCACGTGCATTTATATCAGTTCATGCATTTGGCATTAATGCATTCTATTTCCTACAATATTAATTTATTCTGGCTATTAGAATATATTAAGATGTGAATGCGCATACATGCGCCTAGTGTTAATGCGTGTTTAGGCATGTTTATGCATGTTTGCATTTTTTTCAACCCAAATGCTCCCCTTCAGAAAGCACAAGTGATGTGTTTTTCTGCCACTAAAGTCCTGTAAATGTCTATGTGTGCATGCACACATAGGTTAATATGGAGGAAGATACAGCAGGTAAACAACAAAAGCTTCCAAAGCAGCAGGCTGAGGTACTGTCCTGGGCTCCAGGCTCTGGTCGGTGAGCTTGCATGATATGATAACGTCACATTGTATCCACTCCCAAAGCATTTAGTCAGAGAGATGATGTTGTCGGGATCCTGGACCACAGGACGGTAACAGAGCCTGCAGCTTTGAAAGCTACCGTTGTTTACCTGCTGTATATGGTTTTATCTGCTGCCCATGCACATGTTTTATTGTATAATGCCATTAGCAATTTTGTTCTGGTGTTTTTAAGTGTAAATATTAAATAAATGGGATTTTTTACATTCTACATTATGAGCATGCACCATTTCTCTTTTTATGGTTGAAGCTTGATATTGTAAGAGAGATCCTGATGGTGGACAGTCTATATGTCTGGAGAATCATTGCCTATAGGATATATCTCAGCACTTAAGACCATTTATAACCTAATAGTCCACAACATCTGGTAAGAGGCTACCTAATGGTGTCACTTGGTGTTGGATGAGCACTTTGTCCAACAGGAAGTTGAAGTGTGGGGACACTCTTCATATAAGTCGGATTATAAAAGGACTTTGCTTTAAAATTTTCTCACTTTGGGACTTTTTGATATATCTATTATATGGATTAATTTCACTCCTTGGTGCATGTGTTGTCATAGTCACACATAGGATGCTAATTAAGTACACTTGATATTAAACTTTTCCATTATATGTCTCGACCTGGAACAAGCTCTGTCTTGGTCTGTACTTTAAGCAATTGCTAAATAAGATGACCCGGTGGAGCCTTGAGCAGCGCCTGTCAATTTATTTTGGGTCACAACCATATATTACAAACAAGCATATAACGCATGCAGTGCAGGGGCAGCCCTGCTGCAAGGGAGGAATTTTAGCTTTACTGGGGCTTTAAACTAACAGGGGCTAAACATTTTGAAGAGCTTCCTGTCAGTTTAAAGAACTGTACAAGTGTTACTAGACTGTATCTGTGGTAGGAAAGATGCAAGCTGGCCCTACAGCATAAACATGACTTGCATGTGTGATAATTTCCTCTTTTTCTGGATTTCTGTTGCAAGTGATGATGGAAATATTTTCTATTTTAGAAAGGTAATACTGCACTATATAGTTCTTATGACAGACATCTGGCATCTGAGGGGGCTCTTTTTTTTTTTGTCGGTGCCTGGGGGGACCTTTGGAGTAGTTTATTTTGGATTACATCCATGTCTTCCCGAAAGACACAGACTCTGAGAACTGGAGGATCAGAATACAGATTTGGGGTCTCTGTGCTCAACTCCTTCCTAGACTCAGAGACTCTTAAAAGATGTTGATATAATTAGCTCAAAACAGCCTCATGCTGAGGACTCTTGCTCTAAGCTGTTTATTAAGGTGTTATGTGTTACCTATCTTCTCCCATTGTGTGCCTCCTGGGTGTGCATTCCCATTGTTAATTGAGTTAATTGAGTCACCTATTGTTTGTCTGTTGGCAAGTCCTTCTGGAGGTGCCTACATGATAGGATTAGACTGATGTCAGCTTCACCTCCTTATCTAATCAGTGTGGGATGTTTATCATAATGTATACTATTTATTTATTGTTCCTGTGGGCACTGCCCCTATTTCTAGAGTGTATGAAAACCTGTGCTTTCTGTTCAATAAAGAGTCCCAGTTTGGCATCTAAGCTAGTCTCATCTAATCTTGGGTTCAATGCCCGTCTATAATACCTTGTTCCTGGGTCCCAGCGGTGAGGAAGCAGTTCTCTGACAGAATCACCCAATCGGGGTGACAGGCGTTCCGTCACAGTACTTTATTGGAGGGCTTTTGGTTGCTTTTGAGTGGGCACCTAACCATTTGGTGACTTGTTATCCTACTCATGTTTTCAGAGACTAACACACACACTCTTACACTCCCTCTCTATCAAAAAAAGTTTTTGTTAATTTAAGAATATATAAGGGGGTATAATTATATGGGTTTATAACATGGCCTTTAGACTAAGATCAATGACAGAAAATGTACATGATCAATTATTTACAAGGTCAAAAAACTAAACTGTGAATTGTATGAATGACCCTGAATAGTTTGTTCTTATAAATAAATACAACATAACAAGAGCCATTGGCAGAAATGTCATGCTATAACATAGCTATGTAACAAATTATTTATTTAGTTGTCAGGGATGCCCTGAGCTGTTAGCAAATAATGAAGTCATTCAGAGGGTGACCTAGCAACACATGACAGGTAAACACTTAGCAATATATTTTGCTAGAAACTAAAATATGAGCTATTATGTCTGAGATGGTTGGATACAAAATCTGGAAACCTGAATATATTACAGGAGATCTGAAAATGAAAAAGGAAAACTTTTTTTTAAAGACAAAAGACATTATCATTATAAATAGGCACTACCTTTAATTTGCTTTGCAACCATGGGACCGGATAGCTATCAAGTAATGAGATATTCTAGAATCTCGTCATTTGTCATTTTCAAATCTATGGACATATGTAGGCTATATTGGAAATCCCCAATGATATGAATAAAAAAGAGCCAATAAGAATGTTCCACTGGAAACTGGAATTATTTCAGATACTGCCTTGAGGTTTAGAAGCATGCTAACTCAAGCTGGAATGCAAGATACAACCCCAACTGCACAAGATACAAGCCCAATTATACAACCCCAGCCATAGAAAATATGATCTTCATCACAGCTTTGCAATCTAAGTGGGTTATTTTATTTCAAGCATCGATACCACCCTAAAACTATTTTAGTAGACCTAGGCCCCAATAAATGCTATCACCTTAGGTAGTTTCATTGGAGGTTTGTTAACCATGAAGGACTTCAACAACTTTTTTATTTTTTACTATGGTCTTCATTCACTAAAGTTGATCGCATGTGGTATTTAGGCGATCTGACACATTTTTCCTAAATATCTAAACGTTGTGCGATATTTACCTCAATATCCAAAAACTATATGTAAATACTGCCTAAAATGACATTAAAGTCAATTCACAAAAGAAAATAAATAAGTAAAAAAATGCATGAGTTAAATAAGTAGTGGTCGAGGCATTGGATATTTAAGGAATGTAAAACATAATAGCCAGTTTGATGTAGTCTCCTTTTTGGATCAGGCTCTCAACAGTAATGCATAGAAACCTACATATGGAAAACACAGAAAACACAGAATCATTGCGGTTGATTTACTTTACCACTTTCGGACAATTTCACCCCCTTCCTGTCCAGGCCAATTTTCAGCTTTCAGTGCTATCACACTTTGAATGACAATTGCCCGGTCATGCAATACTATACCCATCTGAATTTGTTTAGCATTTTTTGAGACAAAACTTTATTTTGGTGGCATTTATTCACCACTGGGATTTTTTTTTTTTTGCTATATCGATTAAAAAGTCCAAACATTTTGAAAAAAAAGTGTTTTTCTTATAAAATTTTGCAAATAAATAATCTTTCTTCATAAATCTTGGCCAAAATGTATTCAGCTATCTTTTTGGTAAAAAAAAAATAACCCAAATTAGTTTATAACCAAAAATTATAATTTTCTAAAAAGTTTTTTAAATTTTTTTTTTAAACATACTGTCACCCTAGCAGTACAGTGTTGTACATACCATGACACTGTACTACTTGCGGGGGGTGATGAAGATTTTATTTTTTTTTACACTGATTATAAAAAACAAAGGCTATAAAAGCAACTATTTTTCCTTCTCTCTGGCTGCATTCTTGCAGCCATTGAGAAATACTGTGCGAGCTGTGATTGGTCACAGCTTGTCACATGGTACAAGGCTGTTGTGAATAGCCTTGTACCATGTGACCTCTGTGATTAGAGATGAGCGAATTATTCAAAAATTAGATTCGGCTGATTCGCCGAATTTGCGGAATAAATTTGATTCGATGCAAATTTATTCACTGCGAATTTAACTTATTAAAAGGGTTTCTAGGCTTCAGAGAGCCTTTATATTAGTGCAGAACACTGTACCTTTAATTTAAATGCCCTTGGAGTCTGCTGGGGAAGAGAAATAATACTGTCAGTCAGTATGACATGCAGATGAGTGCCTCGATCTTAGAATCACCGCACACTTCACTCATTTGGCCAGTCACGGGGCCAAAACCAGAGTGTGGAGCCACAGTATGGCGGTGGAGGCAGCAGCAATGGGAGGCCATACAGCACCCTATGACAAAATGGAACCCACCAGCAGTGTGAGGAGACCTGAAAGTGGCACATGGCAGAGTGTGGCAATGGAGACAGCAGCAATGGGAGGCCGTACAGGGACCCATGACACACTCTGGACCTGGCAGCAGCATGAGGAGGCGGTACAGGGGCCCATGACAGATTACGGGCCTGGCAGCAGCATGAAGAAGAAGAAGAAGAAGAAGAGGATGAGGATGAAGAAGAAGAAGAAGAAGAGGATGAGGATGAAGAAGAAGAAGAAGAGGATGAGGATGAAGAAGAAGAAGATGAGGATGAAGAAGAAGAAGAAGAAGAAGAAGAAGAGGATGAGGATGAAGAAGAAGAAGAAGAGGATGAGGATGAGGAAGAAGAAGAAGAAGAAGAAGAAGAGGATGAGGATGAAGAAGAAGAAGATGAGGATGAAGAAGAAGAAGAAGAAGAAGAAGAAGAGGATGAGGATGATGAAGAAGAAGAAGAAGAAGAGGATGAGGATGAGGAAGAAGAAGAAGAAGAGGATGAGGATGAAGAAAAAGAAGAAGAAGAAGAAGAAGAAGAAGAAGAAGAAGAAGATGAGGATGAAGAAGAAGAAGAAGAAGAAGATGAGGATGAAGAAGAAGAAGAAGAAGAAGAAGATGAGGATGAAGAAGAAGAAGAGGATGAGGATGAAGAAGAAGAAGAAGAAGAAGAAGAGGATGAGGATGAAGAAGAAGAAGAAGAGGATGAGGATGAAGAAGAAGAAGAAGAGGATGAGGATGAAGAAGAAGAAGATGAGGATGAAGAAGAAGAAGAAGAAGAAGAAGAAGAAGAAGATGAGGATGAAGAAGAAGAAGAAGAAGAGGATGAGGATGAGGAAGAAGAAGAAGAAGAAGAAGAGGATGAGGATGAAGAAGAAGAAGAGGATGAGGATGAAGAAGAAGAAGATGAGGATGAAGAAGAAGAAGAAGAAGAAGAGGATGAGGATGATGAAGAAGAAGAGGATGAGGATGAGGAAGAAGAAGAAGAAGAGGATGAGGATGAAGAAGAAGAAGAAGAAGAAGAAGAGGATGAGGATGAGGAAGAAGAAGAAGAAGAGGATGAGGATGAAGAAGAAGAAGAAGAAGAAGAGGATGAGGATGATGAAGAAGATGCGGATGATGAAGAAGAAGAGGACGAGGATGCGGATGAAGAAGAAGAAGAAGAAGAGGATGAGGATGAAGAAGAAGAAGAAGATGAGGATGAAGAAGAAGAAGAGGATGAGGATGAAGAAGAAGAAGAGGATGAGGATGAAGAAGAAGAAGAAGAAGAAGAAGAAGATGAGGATGAAGAAGAAGAAGAAGAGGATGAGGATGAAGAAGAAGAGGATGAGGATGAGGAAGAAGAAGAAGAAGAAGAGGATGAGGATGAAGAAGAAGAAGAAGAAGAAGAAGAAGAAGAGGATGAGGATGAAGAAGAAGAAGATGAGGATGAAGAAGAAGAAGAGGATGAGGATGAGGATGAAGAAGAAGAAGAGGATGAAGAAGAAGAAGAAGAGGATGAGGATGAGGAAGAAGAAGAAGAGGATGAGGATGAAGAAGAAGAAGAATAAGAAGAAGAGGATGAGGATGAAGAAGAAGAAGAAGAGGATGAGGATGAAGAAGCAGAAGAAGAAGAAGAGGATGAGGATGAGGAAGAAGAAAAAGAAGAAGAAGAAGAAGAGGATGAGGATGAGGAAGAAGAAGAAGAAGAAGAGGATGAGGATGAAGAAGAGGATGAGGATGAAGAAGAAGAAGAAGAGGATGATGGTGAGGAAGAAGAAGAAGAAGAGGATGAGGATGATGATGAAAAAGAAGAAAAAGAAGAGGAGGATGAGGATGAAGAAGAAGAAGAACATCTGTATCCTAAATGGAAACAAATAGATACATTGTTTCAACCGCTGTAAATGTGAAGGAACTGTCAGAGAACTGTCAGAAATAGCGGAGCTCTCTGCAGGGACACTTTTTGCCGGCTGTAGAAGGGATGAAAATCGGCCGATCGGGGAAAATTCGATTCGTGCATCCGATGTTTGCTAATTTTCGGATTCGGCGCGAAACAAATTTTTCCTAATATTCGAAACGAATTCCACTTCGCCAAGTTCGATTCGCTCATCTCTATCTGTGATCATACACAGATTTCAATAATAGTAAGCAATGATGTCAGCAAGTGCCATCTTGGTTACTACTATTCATATGATCACTGATTGGCCAATCAGTGATCACATGATCAGGACCTCATACAGAAGTCCCGTACAGCGATTGGTGGAGGGAGCACGCACAGGCAAAGAATGCGGAGGCCGTTTATAAACAGCCAACCGCTCCTGCACTGCCCCCTTCTGGCCATTTATGTACATGGGCCGGACGGGAAGTGGTTTATAAAGGCAAATGGACTGTGCACTTTGCAAGTGCATTTGCACTAATTTTCCTAAGAGGAAACTTTTGCTGCATTCCATCATCCAATCATGTTCAAGCAAAAATGCTGTTTTTTATTTTCATTGCACTTGATTTGGGTTTTCTTTACAAAGTGAAGCTTTACCACATTCACTAAGCTCTGGGGAAAATGAGTACAACTGCGCTTGCAAAGCTCTCTTAGCATTTTTTTGAGACAGATAAAAATGTATTTTGGTGGTATTTATTCACCACTGGGATTTTTACTTTTTTTGCTATATAAATGAAAATGTCCAAAATTTTTGAAAAAAAAGGGTTTTTGCAAATAAATTATCTTTCTTCATAAATATTGACCAAAATTTATTCAGTTATCTTTTCAGTAAAAAAAAAAAAAAAACAAATTAGTTTATAACCAAAAATTATAATTTTTCAAAATTAGTTTTTACATTTTTAATTCTTTTTAACATACTGTCACCCTAGCAGTACAGTGTCACCATAGTGACGCTGTACTACTTGTGGGGGGTGGTGAAGATTTTTTTTTTTTTACACTGATTGCTTTTACACTCATAAAGGCTGTAAAACCAATCATTTCTCCTTCTCTCTGACTGCATTCTTGCAGCCATTGAGAAATACGATGAGAGCTGTGATTGGTCAAAGCTTGTCACATGGTACAAGACTGTTGTGAATAGCCTTGTACCATGTGACCTCTGTGATCATTCACAGATTTCACAAGTAGTAAGCAATGATGTAAGGAAGTGACATCTTGCTTACTATTATTCATGTGATCACTGATTGGCCAATCAGTGATCACATGAATCGGGACCTCACACAGAGGTCCTGTACAGCGATCGGTGTCCTCCGGACACAGCGAGCACCGGATCGAGGTGCCGTGCGCTGCTAGGGAGTGCGCACAGACTGTGAATGTGGGCTCCATTTATAAATGACAACCTGCTCCCGTCTGGCCATTTATGTACATGGGTCAGAAGGGAAGTGGTTAAACTAAAGGCAAAACATTTTTTTTAGTTTTGGATAGAGTGGAGACGGATTAAAACACTTGTCAATTCTTTATTGCTGTCTTTCTTTATTGCTGTCTATGCCCTGTTACGGAGATTCACCCTCTCTATTTGTCCTGTTTACCATTATCATTGAAAGTGAAAGTAAAAGAAAATTCCACATTTTGGGTTTTCACCTGAAAAGTAATAGAGGGGAAATCTTCCGATAGGGACAATGGGTTCTGGTGATCTGGGGGCCTCATGGGATTCCTTTAATTTGTAGGGACTTCCTCCCACTTCATGTTTTGGCTATGGGATAGAAAGTGAAAGTATATATCCCCAGTGGGACACAGATGGCAAAACAAATTTAAAAGGGTTAAAACCTTCCCTTATTCTATCCAAAATTAAAGAAAAAAATAACAGTTTTGCCTACATTTATGTATACTTTAAGGCAAATAGACTGTGCACTTTGCAAGTTGCTCCAGAGTTTAGTAAATGAGGTTAAGCTTCACTTTACAAAGAATACCCAATCACATGCAAGAAAAATTAAAAAAATGCATTTTTGCTGGTACTTGATTGGATGATGGAAGTCAGCGCCCTCATTTACTAAGCTGTGGAACAACTGTACTTTCAAAGTATATTGCATTTGCTGCAGTTTTTTTAGCTGCTGACTTTTAATAAAAACAAAAATGGCTGGAACTCCACTTTAAAGAGACCCTGTAATTTTGCCTACGTAGGGCAAAATAATAGGGTCCTTAAAGGCCACCCCCAGGCCACCTTATAATCCCTTTCACAACATTTCTTTTTCCTACCTTGCACTACAATATACCTGCTGCCTCCAGGTTTGGAGGAGCATGTGATGCACTGCTTAGGCCTAGTGATAAATTACCAGGCAGGAGCACTATCACATGACAGAAGGGTTATGTCAGCATTTCCTCTGAGCTCCAACACCAGCGACAACAGGTATTTCTATGGCAGCTGCAATACAGGAAGAAGTGATGTGGCAGCACCAGAAGAGTAAGTATAAAGTGGTCTGGAGGCTGGCTTTTCACAGACCCTGTCACATTTTCCTGAATGGGCAATAGGACAGGATCTTTTTACATTTTATCATAAAACAGCTATGCCATAAAATATAAAAAAAGAGCATATCGCACAACATTTATATTTTACAATAGAATTGTAGATTCATTTCCAAGAACATTGTAGATTCATTTGCAGATTCAGTACATTTGTGGTACTAGCAACTTGCACTCCAAACTTTGCTGCAAATGTTCTTCAAGGTTCTGTATTTTTACTAAAAGCACTTATTACTATCAGCATCAGGTGCTTTTAGAAAATCAATTGTATTACTTCATGCTAAATACAATGTACTTTTTGATATATTGGTATTCTTGTAATATGTTCAGTTTTAAAGTGTGGTTTCTGTGGAACTGGACATTTACAACACATTATCTAAAATGCATAGGATAATTCTGGGGATAGTGTTAACTAACAAAACATGATCAAACAATAACTTTTGTTCTGACTTTGGACTCTTAGGATTATGCTACTGTTCTCGTTCACATTCAGAAAATGTATTCCATTATCCTCCTCATCACAACTGTAAGTGCTTTCAGATTTTGGAAAGAAACAACATAAAGTGCACAAGTCATAAATGGTAGCTTTCAACACCTAAACATGTATTATAGAAAAGATTAGTTTGGAGAAGCAATATTGGAGCAATTCTATTTTTCATAGTTACAAAAGAGACATCTAACATTTTATATCATTGTAGTTTTACTTTTTATTATTTTCTCCAATTGTCTCCAGCAGTCCATCAACATAAAAAGCAAAAGATTGATTTTCTTTTACCTTTCAAATGTTCATTGGTATATTTGTTATGTAGTACAAATATGTACTGTTTTTCATTCCACTCACCAACTGAAACATATGGCTAAAAGACATTCAGTTAATTGAAGTTTTCATATAAGGGTAACTCCATGTTAAGCTGATTGGTTAATTAGAGATGGACATAAACATGATATGTGCCCACTCATTTACATAACCAGCTCTACCAGTTGGCCTGTTTGCATTAGTCATTGCACAAACCTAAAGAAAATATACTACAACTAAGCTAAAATGGATGAAAACACTGCATATTACATTTATTAAGATACGATAAGATTTCAAATAAACCTTTTTAAATACATTTATCGCATTATTTTTAGTTTTAGGAACTATTTAAGCCAAATAATATAAACTAATGCATCTTCACAGAATGGGTGGAGAGAGGTGCATTACTTGAAATGCTAGCTAAATAATGACAGTCTAATGGTCTGGTGTTAGCTTAGCAAGAGCTATGCACAACTATGGTTGGGATATTATAACTCTGGAGATATTATACAGCATACCTGGAGCATTAAATTGTTGTCTAACTTGTACTCATATATAAAAGTAATACATAATAACAATAAAACCACAATCAGTGGTTTAAATCAGTAAAACGGATACAGTATAGAAAAATCAATAAGCTGATATTCATTTGTATCTACTATATACAAATAGGTCTGATCTTTGCCAAATACAATCCAGTCTGGCTCAATCATACCTAAGTGCTTACTGGGGAAAACCATGAAACATAAGTGTACATGAGATAAAAAAAGCAAAACCAGTAAAGAAAAACAAGTCATATAGTTGTAATAGCTAGATGGATTTTAATGTTTATCAGCCATTACAGCTATTGTACACTTATAATATATATTCATGTTTATTTTGGCATCAGCCTATGGCTGCAGTGCTGATCAGTGTATTCTGATAGGAGGGAAAGCCCCCCCACTGTCAGAATACAATAGCATAGCAGGGGAGATCCTTGTATCCACATGGCTTGTGTGAAAGCAGGCATCTGTGAGTATTCTTTTAATTGAGCCTGCTGGTTGAACGAAAAAAACAAAAAACAAAAACGCACAGTGTGCACCCAACTTAAGGTGTCAGTGTGTATATTTATTATTATTATTATACAGGATTTATATAGCGCCGACAGTTTGCTCAGCGCTTTACAATATAACGGGAGACAATACAGCAACAATACAGTTCAATACAAGAGGGATAGGAGGGCCCTGCTCCTCAGAGCTTACAATCTAGGAGGAAGGGTTGGGGTAAGTGATAGAAAAGGTTATAGCTGTGGGGGGATGAGCTGATGGAGGAAATAAATGGCAGTTTACTAGGTAGAAGCAGGATAGGCTTCTTTAAAGAGAAAGGTTTTCAGGGATCGTCTAAAGGTGGATAGCTTGGGAGATAGCCGGACAGATTGGGATAGGGAGTTCCATAGGATTGAATAAGCACCCCCCCACAAACCCCAAAACAGCCTGTTGGAGTGTGGGGATGAGATGCATGTTACCTCATATGGGGCAAGAGGGGACCTTGATTCCCTGCCTTTCCTGTCCACCCAGGCTGCATGCCTGGATATGGGTTTTTTTTAAAAATAAAGAGACAGTACACATAAAAAACAGGAAAACCAGCATGGGGTTCCATTGAAATTCAAACCAGGCCCTTATCTAGACATGCAGCATGTGTGGCCAGGAATGGGATGGTAGTAATTGTGCATATTAGCAAAACTATATCAGCAAGAATATAATCAGAGAGATGCATATTTAAAGAAATAGATTAGTAGTAAAAAAAATGTATGTACTACATATAAGCAACAAACTTATCAAAGTGTAAAAAAAAATGTGCAATTTCATAGAAATTATCAAAGAGCCCACCAATCCTTATGAGCAATGCATTAAATGAATAAAGTGCTGATATTAATACAAAAAGAGCAAATTAATATAGTTCATTTCATCACATTATATTGTAAGTCTATATATGGGCCAGCACAGTGGCTAAGTTATCTAGCAAGTTGAACTGGATATTTTCTCCCCCTTTTGTTGATATGCGATACCTGTCCATGTTCCTTGCTGATAAAAGCCAATTTTAGACTGGGGCTGCTGACCACTATTGTTGGTTATCTGGCTGGCAAGTTGAACTGGGTAGTTTTATTTGTTTGATATGCGGTGCCTGTCTATGTTCACTGCTGCAAAACCCAGTTATAGACCGGGGCGGTAACCACTTTTTTGTATGCTGTATTGTAGGTGAGTGGGTTCACTGGATACCCTGGATGCCATTGTGCTATATGCTGGGTATCTGGTGTGCTTCCATGCCTTTAAAGAGGGGTGGGCTCCCTCAGGTTCACCTGCCCTTGGTCTATCCATTAAATGCATGTGCCTCTACTATGGGGACTCCCAAAATTTGTAGAGTTAGGACCGCAGAATATCGGGGTGCCGTGACGTGGCTCTGTGGTTTACGTATGTATTTGCAAATGTGTGCTAACTAAACCCCTGTTTTTAAACACATATTGTTAGGTTAATTTGGTTGTTGGCTAGCTGGTTGGCAAGCTTAACTGGGTATTTTTCTCCCCCTTTTTTTGATATTTTAGACTGGGGCTGCTGACCACTGTTGTTGGTTAGCTGGCTGGCAAGTTGAACAGGGTAGTTTTATTTGCTTGATACGCAAAAAAGCCCAGTTCTGTGAGGCCACATATTTGTGTTACGTCAGCATGAAGGGGTTAAAGTTTTTAAATATATATATCTACTGTATATATATATATATATATATATACTGTAGATATCTCATACACACAGATGCTTTTGTCTGCACAAAGTAAAATTCGAGAGGAAAGCACAAGTGCTATTAGCTGCATACTTGCTATATTTGTGTTCACATGATCCCCATTATATACCCACGTACAGCTACATATAGACATTAATCTTTATGGGTGGATGTACACAATACCTTAGCTTACCATGCATGGAAAATCACCCTTAATTTACTGTATATTGTACAGACAAAAGCATCCTTGTGCATAAGGCCAAATAAAATATTCCCTCCCTGGGTAAATGCTCAGGTCGCTACAATAACGGCAGATGGTCTAGATAACATTTGCATTCACTGTGCAAACATCAAGTGCTCTTGTAAGTGAACTTAAAGACATTTAAATCTTTAGCAATTGCAAATCTACGGAAAAAGTCACTGTCATGATAATTTTTCTGTGTGTCTAATTGTAGTTTCAAAAAAAGAATAAAGCTCCCCTAAAGTAAAATGCATACATTTAAGCGATTGATTTCAATCCACTAAAATGATATGCATTATTTGATCAGCAGGCTTTGTGGGATATATTTTGGGTTAAACTTTCTAGTTTGTACAAATATGCTTCAGTGGGAAAAACTGTTGAAAAATAAATTTTTTTTACTATTTATTCCCCCCCCAAAAAACAATTAAATATTTGACCATCAGAAGCTGGCCAAAATTTGCTCAGTGTGTGACTAGTTTTAGAACACAAAAGATGATGCTCTAGCAGAAATATAAAAGTCCTCTACAACTTAGTACACTGTCTTCCGGACAGAGATAGAAATGCTTACTAACACACATTACACATGCATTCCTTAGCATTGCTATTGCATATTATGTGAATGACAGTTTGTTTCCCCTATATCATTTTCTAGGTTGTGATGTAACCAGAAGGAGCCTTCAGGGCTGTCTGTTCTGACATCAGTAGTATCTCATTTGAGATGGCCAGAAAAAACTAAAAGAAATATTAGTATGGGAAAACTTGCGTGAAGAGTAGAGAGTACAAATCAATCCCTTGTGAAAATATGGCCAGGTAGTCTATCATGCAATGTTAAAATGTTTAATGAGTTTTACATGAACTTTGTATTTTTATGTCTATTTCTATACCAACTAATCAAATCATAAAAAGTTTATTATCATGTAATGTTTTGTCTTTTATTCTTTCTATTTAAAGAATAAATGGTATACATTATTCTTATTTGTTATCATTTAAAACTAAACTTGAGGCAAGCAAATAAATGTTCATATAAAATATATACAGATTCTAATAGCTCTGCGTCATAGAGCCATCTCGCCTGGCAGGGCAGAAGACCTGATTTTTTTCTACTGCAGGTAAATAACTAAGTCATTTGCTTTTGCTGATCTGTGAATGGACAGTGAAAGAAGAAGCAGCCAACTGATGAGCTCATCTATCTTTCATTCTTTTGTCTCCTCCTATCAGCATGTCCCTTGTTAATGGCTGATCACTGCAGCATATCTGGTTGGCTCTTTGTGCTGCTTCTCCCTCTCCCATTCTGAGCTCTGCCATACAGGGATTGCAAGAGGCCCATATCAAGTCAAGTTTTGGTATTTACACTGCTTGCATTGAAAATCAGAACTGCATTCATTTGTGTTGTATAAATCTGCCTGGAGTTTACTATTTAGGCTAGGTTCATATATGTGCAGGTGGTGCCACTGCGGATCCACACGAAAATCTGTGCAGCCGCACCACCCACACAGAGGAATGTGGACCCGCGGGCGGGTGCCATTAATTCTAATTCACGCCACCCGTACTAGAAATTGCAACCGTACTGGGAACCTCAGTTCCCATGCGGGTTGCGTTTTCAGAAGAAGTGCAGGAACTGCTATGTGCCCGGGGCACGGGAATCCATTAAAATTAATGGACTCTTGTGCCCTCGCAAAATGCGGACCGCAAGAACGTGGATATGTGAAACAGGGGTAGAGCACAACTAAAGGCTTCTTTATGATGGTCTAAACAAGACCCAGACCCAGTTACTATGCAATGCACAAGTCTTATAAAGCAAACAAAAACTTTGCTTGCCTCCCCTGACTGAGCTAGATCCACCTTCATTTGTACTTAACACATCGACACTGTGGATCAGTGGAAGGCTTTTAGCAGCAGAGGCATTGCTGTCAATTCAGAAAGCAGTGGGCAGGACTGGGTGTGGTCAGGTGCTGATTGTCAAGCTACAAACTTGTGAATTCAGCAGTGACAATACTAGTAGCCACACCCACTGAAGCATTATTTTCTATTGTACTGCAAGCAGATACAGCCTACATGAAAGTGGCAACCCTGCTCTGAATTTAGGAGCAGTGCAGCATCGTTGCCACACCATCACAGGAAGCTGTATTAGGTTCACTTCACTGGCAGGATCATCATGTATGATATTTGTTAGATTTTGCAGGGGGGACTTAAGGAAAACTGTAGGTGCAGATACACATATAATTATTTGTTTCAGCACTTGTTTATTTAACCACTTGACCTCCAGATGGTCTTAACCCAGTCATGACCAGAACATTTTTGCTATTCAGCACTGCACTACTTTAACTGGCAATTGCATGGTCATGCAACACTGTAAGCAAATGAAATGTATGTCATTTTTTTTCACGCAACTAGAGCTTTATTTCAGTAGTATATGATCACCACTCGGGTTTCTTTGTTTTAATACATAAACGATAAAAGACTGACATTTAAAAAAAATAAATAAATTTCTTCATAACTTTAGGCCAAAATGTATTCTGCTGCATGTATTTGGCAAAAGAAAAATCACAATAAGTGTATATCAATTGGTTTGTGAGAAAGTTACAGTCTACAAACGATGATATACTGTACATATTTGAAAATGGATCATTTCTGATGTACTGACAGCCTATCTCATTTCTTGAGGCCCCTTTTCTTCATTTCTGTTTTTTTTTGCAAATAATCTTTCTTCATATATTTAGGCCAAAATGTAGTCTGCTACATTTCTTTGGTAAAAATAATCCAAATCAGTGTAAGTTATTTAGTGTCTGTGAAAGTTACAGAGTCTACAAACTATGATATATTTATTTGAAAATTGATCAATCCTGATGTATTGATGGCCTATCTCATTTCTTGAGACCCTAAAATGCCAAGACAGTATAAATATCCCCCAAATTACCCATTTTTGGAAAGTATTAGGCATTTAGTAAGAGGCAAGGCGACTTTGTGAAGTTTTTGTCACAATTTTTATGAAAAAGAACATTTTTTTTACTTACTGTTGCCAGTGCAGTACAGCATCATCATATGGCTGGTGTGGCTCTGATCAGAGGCAATGACTGGTGACAGAATGTTTAAAAAAAACCTTAAAAAAAAAATTTTTTTTAATCTAATTTTTTTTTTTTTTACTATTTTTTAAATGCTTTCTTTAGAGTATTTCAGTGCACTATAGTAACATTGAACTACTATGGGAGGTGATATGGCATTTATTTTATGCTTTGATTGCTGTTACAATGAAGATCACTGTAACAGAAATGTTTTGAACAGTCATGAATGGGTTACATTCATAACAGCTGTGAGTGCTAGTGATCTGTGATTGGCTACCGCTAATCACATGGTTCAGGGTGCTGTGATTGACCCACGTATCATGTGATGGCTGTGGGCCAATCACAGCGTCACTGTATAGGAATCACAGCCGTTATAAATTAGATTCATTCATCTCATTTACCTTGTTGACATTGTGATCATGTGAGTGCATAGCGATTACATGATCCCAGGCCGCTCAAAATGGCTGGGTACCAGTTAATGGGGTTTATGAATACTTATGTATTATGTCAGATAGAGGGCAGTTTTTTTTGTGTTGCATTTAGATCAATTTCAGTATTCTTATGGGAATTTTTCAGGTCAAATATTCTCAGTTCAAATTTGAAAGAAAAGTGAACACATGTACTTTGTGCTAGCATGAAAGCACTGAACTTAGACTGCCCTTAACTACTAGATATACAGCTTACTCTTGACTTCACAAGTAGTAATAAGCTAAGGTTTGGGCTGAACCCACAGAAGGCTGTCACATAATGGCAGGCCACTGGCCCAATCACCTGTGGCAATTCCCCATTCTACAGCTTCATGTAACAAAGGGTCAGGGATACTTGTGACATCATTGACCCAAAATGGCCACATGGCCATATTTAAACAATTTATTTGATCAATCATGGCCCAAATCCTAGCTCATCACTAGTTGTAAGTACAGTTGAGTACTGTGTAAGGTTTAAATCTACCCAAAAACCAGAGGTTCTGGGATGGAATATGCTAAGATGGTCAAGTTAGATATTTATATTAGATATTATATTTATATTAGATATTTGGATGGGATTCTGTATAAGAATCCTCTTAATGACTAGTTTATTTATATTTAGTATGATGATGTCTTGGAGATGATACCATCCCCATGCCTGTGTGGTTCCTGCCTGTGGTTTTAAACGTCTGAAACAGGATAGACCTCTTCAGCAAAGTCTGAACTTGTGGATAGCTACAAAGTTACAATGCTGCAGTCTGATAACTGGAAGGGAATAGACTGAGAAAATGCTTCTTCCCTCATGAGCAAACTGATGGCATCATCTGACGTTAGTCAACATCACAGGACTAGATCTCAAAGAGAGCTTTTTAATGATAAATGTTAGAGGTATTTTGAAAAGTGATACTGTTTCTGTATACAGTGTCATGTTAGGAATGAATTCACACAGACTTGAAAAGTCTGAATTCTCTGCTTTATCTGGCTTCATAAACGCCCTAGAGTTTCCAGGTCTACCTTAAGTACTAATAAACTACAAGGTGGTTTGGCAGTCCCTAATGTTTCCAAATATTATTTGGCGGTCCAAATTTCCTAACTGTCCCTGCTCCATGCTGCGTCCAATATCCTGCTATAGGTATTCCTAGAACTGCTCAATCATGCTTTAAAATCCTTGCATGCCTTGCTTTGGCTTCCTTATAAATTTCATCCCTCAACATTGAGCTCTCTTATTCTTCACAGTCTGCAGAAGGGGATTCCATTAGGTATTCAGGCAACTTGATGTCCTCTTTTTTGCCCCTTCTGCAGATTACTCATTATCCCTTTTCCCCCAGGGTTAGACCATTCTCATTCCTTCTCTTAGTGGACTGCCCATGTTTTTACGAAGGTGCACACCTCATTACCATCTTGGGAAACCCTCCAGGAGACACATGAGATCCTGCAACGGGAACACTACCATTATCTGCAATTGCGATATTCGATTTAATCTCTTTGTTGTACTTCCACACACCCATATCTCAAGACTCCTATCGAGAACACTTGCCAGCACTCACCAGGGTCTCCTGATCTCATCTCAACACTTTAAACCGCCCTTAGCAGATGGGCTTCTTTAAAATACTTTTCCTATGTTCAATTGGAGTGAGATCTTGATTCATTTATTGAGGGAGAGGACTGGAGCAAGGCCTGGAAGATGGTGGTCAAATGCCCCTCTAACACCAATACCCTTGAGGCCACCTCTAAAGTTCTCCTGCATTGCTACTGGGTCCCGGCTTGGATTGCTCATGCCTATCCTGGTAGCAGCGACAGCTGTTTCAGGAATTGCAGTCAGCTTGGGGACATCTTGCACATTTGGTGGTCATACCCACGCCTGATAGGCTTTTGGTCTAGGGTTTTTGGCCTGCCGAAGACTATATTTCATGTGACGGTATGCAAGGATGCCAGGTTGTCCCTCCTACATTGCCCTATTTCTGGCCTTTTCACACCCCAAGAGAAACTGGCTTCCTATCTTTTTATCTCTGACAAATGTAGTATAGCTCAAGTGTGGAAGACTCCTTCAGTTGCTTTCCAGGGTGTGAAAACCCCAATAACTGCCATGATGGCCAATGAGCAGATGTCCAGTATTCTTAAGGACTCACAGCAATGTTTCTTAAAGTTTGGGAATCCTGGATAAGCTATTCCTTCCCATCCTTACCTCCAACCAGTTACGGTCGTTTATAGTTGTTTCCTGCGCACCAGGTCCGTGATATTTTCTTCCTTTGTTTACTTTTTCTCTCTTGCCTGTTTCTCTCTCTCCTTTTTTCACTCTTCATTCTGCTCTTTTTTTTCTGGATGACACTTGTCAGCGGGGATTGTCACCTCTTAGAGGACAATGATAGCGATATTTGCTTTGACCTTCTTACTAGTCCTCCTTGGTTATGGTTAGAACTCTGCTAATTTAACATTATACATTGCCTATTTTTACTTGTTTCTACATGTGTCTGTTTAGATCTGCCCTCTGTGGGTGAATAGTGAGCTTGCCATGTTTGCCCTGAAAAATTCAATACATATATTGAAACAGAAAAGTTTCTGAGAGGTCCACTGTAATACTACATGAATTAAGTATATATAGTGTCCATAATGATGAAGAGGAAGTATATAAAGTTGCCCTTTAATACCTTTTAAATCCACAAAATAATTTTGAGTGCTGCCAGGGATCCCCTCCACCCACATTCACTGTGTAGATGGCTCACAGTTTCCTCTGTGAATATCAGAGCAGCTAAGATCCATCTTTCAATGATATAATGCAAGAATCGCAGTCAAAGCAGAAGTCAATGCCTACAGTATATGGACAGTGCAAGCTCCCCAGGTATACCAAAATGAATTGAAATTTGAACGGTACTCACAAATTCTGAATGTTTTAATATTTGTGGTTCAGCAACATTGATGATTTGCACACTTCATTTATGCAAGAAGAACTCTGTCTTTGAATACAGGCAAGAAGAAAATGAATGTGGACATGCTGATAGGTTAATTGCCTTCTGTCTAAACTGGTCCTAGTATGTAATGTATGAATGTGAGTTAGGGACCTTTGTTTGTATGCTTGTAAGCTCCTTGAGGGTTAGGGACTGATGTGAATGTGCAATATATATGTAAAGTGCTGTGTAAATTGACAGTGCTATATAAGTACCTGTAATAAAAAAATGGAAAATCCATTAAGTAATACATTAAATAATATGTATATGAAAGTTTGGAAGTCTGATCGGAATTCACAAATATATATACACTTGTAATATATATATACATTATACAGTTGTGTTCAAAATAATAGCAGTGTGTTGAAAAAAGTGAATAAAGCTCAAAATCCTTCTAATAGCTTTTATTTCCATACACACAAATGCATTGGGAACACTACACATTCTATTCCAAATCAAAACATGAAGAAACATATATCAAATTTGTGTTGTTCCTCTAAAAAAATTGAAGAAAAGTGAATATTAGACTGTTCAAAAAGATAGCAGTGTTTGTATTCTTCTTTACAAACTCAAACATTCACTATATAAACTGAAAAATGTTTGAAGATTTTGCTTTCCTTTGAATAATTTACTTAATATTTAGTTGTATAACCACTGTTTCTGAGAAGTGCTGTACATCTGTGTTGCATGGAGTCAACCAACTTCTGGCACCTGTGAACAGGTATTCCAGCCCAGGATGAATGGACTACATTCCACAGTTCTTCTCTATTTCTTGGTTTTGCCTCAGAAACTGCATTTTTTATGTCACCCCACAAGTTTTCTATTGGATTAAGATCCGGGGATTGGGCTGGCCACTCCATAACGTCAATCTTGTTGGTTTGGAGCCAAGATGTTGCACATTTACTGGTGTGTTTGGGGTCGTTGTCTTGTTGAAACACCCATTTCAAGGGCATTTCCTCTTCAGCATAAGGCAGCATGACCTCTTCAAGTATTCTGATGTATTCAAACTGATCCTTGATCCCTGGTATGCGATAAATAGGCCCAACACCGTAGTATGAGAAACATCCCCATATCATGATGCTTGCGCAACCATGCTTCACTGTCTTCACAGTGTACTGTGGCTTGAATTCAGTGTTTGGGGGTCGTCTGACAAACTGTCTTTGGCCACTAGACCCAAAAAGAACAATCTTGCTTTCATCAGTCCACAAAATGTTGCGCCATTTCTTTTTAGGCCAGTCAATGTACTCTTTGGCAAATTGTAACCTCTTCAGCATGTCTTTTTTTTCAACAGTGGGACTTTGCGGGGGCTTCTTGCAGATAGCTTGGCTTCACATAGGCGTCTTCTAATTGTAACAGTACTCACAGGTAACTTTAGACCTTCTTTGATCTTCCTGGAGCTGATTGTTGGCTGAGTCCTTGCCATTTTGGCTATTCTTCTATCCATTCGAATGGTAGTTTTTCGCTTTCATCCACGTCATTCAGGTTTTGTTTTCCATTTTAAAGCATTTGCGATCATTTTAGCTGAGCAGCCTATCATTTTCTGCACTTCTTTATATGTTTTCCCCTCTCCAATCAACTTTTTAATCAAGGTACACTATTCTTCTGAACAATGTCTGGAACGACCCATTTTCCTCAGAATTTCAGAGAGAAATGCACTGTAACCAGCATGTACAACATTTGCTGCCTTCCTTCCTTAAATAAGGGCAATAATTGCCACCTGTTTTTCAAAGAATAAATGACCTCACTAATAGAACTCCACACTGCTATTATTTTGAACATGCCCCTTTCAATTAGTGATTCAATTACACAGAATCAGCAGCATGCAAGTCATGACTGTTGGGTCTGTTGGATTTCTATTACTCTACTACACCTGCTAGTAAATTATTTGCCATGTAGAAATATCATTTACACCAAAAACAGTGATTGATCAGGTTAGTGATGTCTGACTGCTATTAATTTGAACAATATATATATATTGTGTATATATATATATATATATATATATATATATACATATATACTGTGTGTGTGTGTATATATATATATATATATATATATATATATATATATATATACTGCAAGAATCTGTATTTTTATAAGTTGAACTTTTGCCCTTATTTTTTAATTCATAGTTGCCATGTGAACAATATCTCGTAGCTACAGCAATAGGCATATATGCATACGCAGACTAATCCATCATTTATTTCATACTCAGAACAAAGAAGATGTTGATCAATATTTCAGGTTTGTACATCCTGACAAGAATTGCCATGAAAGAAAAAGCTTTTTTAATGATTTCTGTCTATGTAGTAGTGATACAATATGCAATAAGCATGCAATTTGGGAGTCATTTTGAAGGACATGCTTGAAGGCGTTTGATATCTACGAGTATGTGCAGTGAATACTAACATTCTACCAAAGAACTCATACCTTACGACTAATATATAAGTGCAGGATACAGAAAGCTGTTTGCATATAAAAACTACATAACAGTTTTAGATTAGCTCTTATATGCCATGGATAAAAAGTGCTTAGAAATCTACATTTAAAATAGGATTGTTGAATAAATGCTGCCAATAATGCTGTGATTAACAAAGGTGAGGAAAAAATAAAGATGAGTTTGTGAATGTAATTTAGCATTTTGCTAAACGGCACCAGCAGCAACTAACCAGAAATAAGACTGACTTAGGGGGAGGATTATGAAACAGTGCATACAATTTCTTATTGCCTATAGCAAGCAGGCTTCCAACTGTCATTTCTGAAGTGCAGGGTTAAAAGTGTAAAAAGTACTGAGCCTGGTTGCTACTTATAAAAAATGTTTATGTCAACACAGTTTTAATTCATCAAACCTCTAGTGTGCTTACTATAAGTAACTACTGTAAGTTGTAGTTGGGATGCTATGGGAAACTGAACACCATTGCCCTTTACACATTTCCAGGCAACAAGTGAAAATATGCAGTAAGCTGCTAATTCCATTTATTAAACACTTTACCTAAGTCAGAATAAAAAAGTTAGCTCACGTAAAGCTAAACTCCAGCCTTACCTTCTGTCTTGGACATTTATACATTCTCCTCTCTTGTACTGAAATTAACTACTCTGATGTCTTTGCACACTGTAAGCTATTAACAGTGTGCATTAGAAGATGCAGCAAGTCAAATAGAGCCCACCTTATTATACAGGTTGCAGAACTTTCATCATCATCTAGCTCTTTGCTCCCAAGCCTCATTGTCTTTTGTCTGGCCCTGCTGCGCTCTCTGTTTAGTTTCTTGAATCTGATTGGTGGCTGTGAGAAGCTTCTTATTACTGGCATTTTTTACTTTGGGGTTTCTGTATGTGAGAGGCAGCAAAGAGGTTGTTTTATCATCACCAGCAAATGTGTTCAAGGAATGTCAAATTATAGGCATAAGAGAGCGTTGTGGCTAGGCAGGCTCCATCAATGAGGTTGAATTACTAAAGGCAAATAGACTGTGTGCTTTGCAAGTGCATTTGCACTCATTTTCCCCAGAGCTTAGTGAATGTGGTAAAGCTTCACTTTGTAAAGAAACCCAAATCAAGTGCAAGGAAAATAAAAAACAGCATTTTTGCTTGAACATGATTGGATGATGGAACTCAGCAGAAGTTTCCTCTTGAGAAAATTAATGCAAATGCACTTGCAAAGTGCACAGTCTATTTGCCTTTATTAACCACTTCCCATCCAGCGCATGTACATAAATGGCCGAAAAGGGCAGTGCAGGAGCGGGTGGCCGTTTATAAACGGCCTCCACATTCCCTGCCTGTGCGTGCTCCCTCCACTGATCGCTGTATGGTACCTCTATGTGAGGTCCCAATCATGTGATCACTGATTGGCCAATCAGATGAATAGGTGTAAGCAAGATGTTACTTGCTGACATCATTGCTTACTACTAGTGAAATCTGTGAATGATCGCAGAGGTCACATGGTACAAGGCTATTCACAACAGCCTTGTACCATGTGACAAGCTATGACCATTTACAGCTCGCACAGTATTTCTCCATGGCTGCAAAAATGCAGCCAGAGAGAAGGAGAAATGATAGCTTTTACAGCCTTTATGGGTGTAAAAGCAAACAGTGTAAAAAAGAAAAAAAAAATCTTCATGACCCCCCATACGTAGTACAGTGTCACTATGGTGATATTGTACTGCTAGGGTGACAGTATGTTAAAAAACAAACAAACATAAATAAATAATAATATACAAAATAGAATAAAAATGTAAAACATTTTTTAGAATTTTATTTTTTACCAAAAAGATAGCTGAATACATTTTGACCAAGATTGTTGAAGAAAGATTATTTATTTGCAAAATTTTATAAGAAAAACACTTTTTTCAGTATGTTTGGACTTTTTAATTTATATAGCAAAAAATAAAAATCCCAGTGGTGAATAAATACCACCAAAATAAAGTTTTATCTGTCTCAAAAAATACAAAAAAATTCATATAGGTACAGTGTTGCATGACTGCGCAATTCTCATGTCAAGTGTGATAGCACTGAAAGCTGAAAATTGGCCTGGACAGGAAGGGGGTGAAAGTGTCCGGACTTGAAGTGGTTAAATCAACCCCCATGTCTTTCAAAGTTTGAAGTGAAATTTAAAGTGGTCTGGTTGCATATGAAGTGGGAGTATGGTGTGTTCAGCAGTCTAAGATAGACAGAAATATTTGTTATTCTTTTTAAAAAATTCTGTAACTGCTGAGTAATCAGCGGTAGACAGTCTGCAGTTTTTTCACCTTTTGTTAAAGCTTTTACTTTTGCAGAATTCAACATAGCAAATGGATAGATTTACAAGCTAGGCTATTTAAACTGCTCTGTGCCTGGACACTGCAAATAATTATTCCATGTGGCTGCACCAAGAACAGATTCTGTGTTATTATAACATTCATCTGGACACTTACAGACTCAGAGGACATTTGTAACTTTGTTAAGTCAATTGCTGCACATCCAAATGCTGTTTTTTTTACGACTGATTCCCTTTAAAAAAGTGTAATTTACAAGGCTATGATGTGCTGTGATTTCTACAAGGTACAGACACCACAACTCAATATCTTAAGAAAGAAAAAAACTTTCAAAGCTCAATGTAAAATAATACATTACTTGAATTACTTTAATTGGGTCATTACATTATAGGGGAATAGCCTTTTATAGAAGACATTGATTCAGCACTAGTTATTGCATATTATGTACCTTTTGCTAATTCTGGACATAGAAGCACAGAAAAGTGGGACTCCTCCAGGCTGTATTTACCATAATGGCACTCATGGGCTAGTTCAGCAGGGTTAGAGGGCCAGCACCAAGCCTCCAAATATACATACTGTGTTATTTTTTTTTCTAATTTTGTTTCCCTCCTCTGGCTACCTCTGGGCATATGTAGCTAAATTCAGCAAGAGAATTATAAAATCATCTATTCTTACTATTGTTTTTAGTTTGTACTTCTAAACAGTAGCAGTGAGTTAAAAAACAGACAGCAAGTTGCGTCCAATAGAGCATTATAGCAATGGGTTTTACTTATATAAATGCATGATGAAAGGGGTGGGGCTCGTACACAGGGTTAACAATCACAAGTTCCTAAGGCAGTATGAATAGTTGCTAACATTTCCCAAAAAGTTTTTAGGGACAATTTTTTTTCTGTATATCCAGAAAGACGGTGTGAGCAGAGTATAATTTTAATTGGGAGTGGGACATTCAATTGTGGGTGTGGCTCAACATCAATTGTGAAAAATGTGGTGTGCAATGATGAATGATGGCATCAGCAAGTACTGACTATGAGAAATTATGTTTAAAACTACACTGTTTCATTTCTCACATTTTTCTACATGAAAACAAAGATATCATCTTTGTCAGCAAGCAGCACTTTTTTCTAAAATTTTAGATAGACGTAAACAAAATCTTTATTTTCATGTGGCACTGTCCTGACTGTGAGAACTTGGACAGTGTAGTTTTAAACCCAATTTCTCACAGTCACTGCCAATGCTACAAGAAAAAGGAGAGATATGCCCATAGCAGACTTTTTTCACTTCTATAATAGCACAGAAGTTTTGGAAATCCCCAGCACCAGCACCGCGCTTACCTCCATTGCTAACTTACTAGTAGAATGAATGGGGGCTGAGGCTGGCTGCACCTGCCGGCGGCTTAGGCAATCCAGTGACAGGTCCCAGCCTCTTCTACATTGCTCCGGCAGAGTGATACAAAAGTGGTTGGAAGTTTACTTTATTATTAGGAAACAGCAGCACTGCAGATTACTCTGCAGCTCCCAAAAATGGAAAAATAGTCCCCAGTGTGCCATGGCCCCCCCTTTCCCCACTGAGTAAACTGCATCAGGAAAGTTTATAATTTTTTTAACTGCTGTACTAAGCTCTTACAGAATTGGAAACCCCTATCTGCTGCTGCCCCCACCCTGATCTCAGTTTTCTGGGACATTGGCCCAGACACAGCAAAATGCAGGACTTCATTCAAATATTCATGACCGTCCCGGGCAATCCTTGACAGTTGGCAACTATGTATATGGTACATAAACACAACCCTGGGCTCTCTCCTCCTACAACCTCACACTAATCAACACAAAGTTACATAGTCAAGTTAAAAAGACATATCATATAATTATACAAGATTTACAGTATATAGCGCCAACAGTTTACGTAGTGCTTTACAATATGCTGTAAAGGGGGACAGTACAATTACAATACAGTTAATACAGAAGGAATAGGAGGGCCCTTCTCATGGAGCTTACAATCTAAAGGCAGGGGATGATATGATGGAGGTGACTCAAGTACAGTTGTTAGTTGGAGGTGGGGTAGGCTTCCTTGAATAAATTCGTTTTCAAGGATCGCCTAAAGGCGGACAGGATATGAGTTGACTGGACATACTGGGGCAGGGGGTTCCAGAGGATGGGAGAGGCTCTGGAGAAGTCCTGGAGGCGAGTGTGGGAGGATGTAACTAGGGAACTGGAGAGCAGGAAGTCTTGGGAAGAGTGGAGAGGATGGTTTGTGCAATATCTGCAGATGAGGTTGGTGATGTATCTGGGGGTGATGTTGTGGATGGCTTTGTATGTTGTGGTTAATATTTTGTATTTTATACATTGGGCTAGTGGAAGCCAGTGAAGAAATTGGCAACAGTCATGGAGCGGTTAGTTGCAGGCAAAAGACGGACTGTAGGGAATGGGGAATGTTGTTGTCAGTGAGGTAGCAACTCATACGGTTGTGGACAAAGCATTCAAGAAGCTTGGAGGCAAACAGGAGCAGGAAGATGGGTCTTAAGGTATTCAAATAGGTGAGGTCCAGTGAATGTTTTTTAAGTATTGGGGTGACCAATGCATGTTTGGAGAAGGAGAGGTTAAAGATGTGGATTAGAGAGTTTAGGATGGAGCAGGAAGGTGGGCACAGTAATTGTGTGGAGATGGGGTCCAAGGGGCAGGTGGTGAGCTGGGCAGGGGAAACTACTTTGGTAGCTTCCTCAGTGGTAAAAGGGTTAAAGGAAGAAAGTGTTGAGTATAGTGTGGGACTTGGTGTGTTTGTTGGGGGAGAAAGCTGGGCACTGGATATCTCATCACGAATTGTTTCAATTTTGTTTTTGAAATGATTGGCAATCTCCTCGACAGTAAGCAAGTTAGTGGCTGGAGGTAGTGGGGGGTGAAGTAAGGAATTAATGGTAGAAAAGAGTTGATGAGGTTTGGATGAGGGGTTTTGATGAGAGTGGTGTAGTAGGTTTGCTTAGCAGTGTGGAGGCAGGAGTTGTATTTAAGAAGGGCAGATTTATAGAGGGTGAAGACATGTATGGATTTTGTTTTACGCCATGCTTGCTCAAGAGCATGGCTGCATCTTTTGAGACTTCTGGTTTTGTCTGTTTGCCAGGGTTGTAGCAGTAGAGGCCTGATTCTGCATGTAGAGTGAGGAGCGAGTGTGTCCAAGGAAGATGATAGTATGTTGTTGTAGGCAGAAATGGCCACGTCTGGGCAGGATAGGAGTCCAATTTTATCCTAAAGGCAGTCAGTAGTGGGATGAAGAAGGAAAGGTTGCGGTAGGCAAGGTTCCTACGGGTAACCATTTGCAGGTTGGAGGCATGGGAGAATATACGATCGAGGATGTTGCCATTGGAGTGAGTGGTGGTTTGTGTCCGTTGTATTAGGTTAAAAGACGAGGTTAAGTTGAGTAGTTGAGAAGGGACTGAGATGTTAATATTGACTGGAATGTTAAAGTGACAGAAGATGATGGGGGGGTACTTCATAAGAGAGAATGTGTGGGAGCCAGGAGAAATAATTGAGCAAGTGTGACACAGGGCCAGGATGCCGGTAAATTACTGCAATCCTCAGACAGATTGGAGAAAAAAGACGAATGCAGTGCACTTCAAAAGAACAGAGGGAAAGAGAGGGAGGTGTAGGAAGAACCTGGAAGGTGCTTTGTGTGGAGAGAAGTCCAACTCCGACTCCTTTTCATCTGCTGGGTCTGGGTGAGTGAGTCCAGAGGAGACCTCTGGAGGGCAGCTGGACAGGCATTGTTAGATTCCTATAGCCAGGTTTCGGAAATGGCAAGTAAATTGAGGAAGTTAGAGAGGAAAAGGTCATTGACAGTGGCAAGTTTGTTAAAGACTGGGTGGACATTCCGGAGGGCACACATAAGGGGGAACTGACTTGTGGAAGCTGGGGGATTGAGATAAGAAATGTGGGGTCTGGCTGCTCCCAGAGAAGGTAGACTGCCAATTCTGGGGGTGAGAGTTAGCTGGTGGAGGGCCAGGTTTTGGGGCAATATCCCCAGGAGGTAGGAGTAGTAGGAGGGTGAGGGTGGTAAGGTATGAGTGGGATGTATACGAGGGCAGATGATGCAGTGAATTGGAAGTGGTGACATTCTGTGGGCTCAGAAAGAGCAGGAGGTGGTAAGTGCCTTAATATTGAGTGGAGAAAAGGACAAAAAGGGAGATATATACAGGTTGTGGGGTGGAGGGGGGTTACAAAATGAGAGTTTGAAGAGAGAGAGCATTATTGCAAAGAAGGAGATTAGTATGAGCATATTAGAGGGTGGATAAAGGGGTAAAAGAAGGCAGAGAGGGAGAGAGAAAAGATAAAAGGGAGCTTCCAGACAACTTGGCATGGAGCCCTAATGTTTGTACTTACTTTTGTAGAAGTGCCTTAGTTAAAGAGTTGAAAGCTACATTTCATTGAAAACTACAAACCAACAGCCACAAAGGTTGCCAGGACTTGTACTTTTCCCATTCAAAAAATACTGTGAATGAGTGATGAGGCCGGGCAGCCGCATTCTTTTAAAATTGTGACAGCTAGCGTGGAGAAGAAGTTCCCCCACTAGCTGTCACAATGGGGATCATGATAAGAGGATGATAATGTGTTCCCACATTTAACGTGCCAGGCACTTCAACAGAATGGCACTTTGCACAAGAAGTGGCAAACCTTCATCCATTATGATCCAGAGTAAGGCAAAAAAATCTATATAGAGCATGGTCCAATTTGTTACACAAAAATGATAAAAGAGAAGCTAATAGGCAACCTAATTAGTACAAGGGACAAAAAAATCTACTGTGGAGAAAAATCCACCTGCTTAAGCCTGGTACACACTAAGTTTTTTGTTTGTTCAACCGAGTGGGCTGAACAGAAAAAAACAACAGCTCGTTGTGCTAGCACAAGTGATGTTAGTACAGCATTCTCCCCTTCAGTGCTATTTTGTTCTTACAAGGGAACTGAGCCCCCCCCCCCACCAGGACACGCTGATCAGTGCTCACAACCATTGGCTGCTAATGCTGATTGGATACTGATCAGATGCAGGTTTTCCAGCATGTCAGTCCTGAGCAGGGGTGTACTGACAACTCATGGGGCCACCGGGCAATAGGGAATCATGGGGCCCCTGTGTCCTTGCCCAAACTCAAAAAAAGCCTATGAAAAAAGGTACCAGGGGCATCTCATGGCTTCTGTCAGACTGGGAGCTGTATACACAGGGTCGAAAGTTGGCTGGTTCCTGCCGAACTGATTGATTTTTGGGCCATGTGTACCGGGCATTCGTTTTAAAAAAAATATACTTTTGAGTTAGTATAATAAATATTAATAAATAGATACATAAATAGATCCAAGGTAATTATTAAGATTTGTCTAATGGTCTGTTTATTTCAAGGGCAGTGGTATATTATGAAGCAACCTTTATTTATATTAGTGTTTAATGGGGTTCTTTATGGTGATAATGGTTGAAGTAGATTAAAACTCTAAATGGATGACATGAAATGGGAGATTTCAAAAGAAGCTTGGATGCCACAATTGGTCCTCTTCATGGGATACTACACTGATTATTCCACATTTGGAGTGATTTACTAAAACTGGTGCACATAGAATATGGTGCTGCTCTGCATAGAAACCAATCAGCTTTCAGGTTTTATTGTCAAAGCTTAATTGAACAAGCTGAAGATAGAAGCTGATTGGAGACCATGCACATCTGCATCAGATTATGAGTACTCTGGTTTTAGTAAATCTCCCACATTGCGTTAGCATTTTTTGTTTCATTTAAATAATGTAGAGTGCAGTGAGGAGACCGCAATGGCCTTCAGTGTTTTCTGCATGCATTTTGGAGAACTTTCTTAGATAAGAGCCCTATCACATGACTTTTCCCATTTGTTAAATGAGAGAGCACAATTATAAAGCATGATACTCTGCTTTATAAATATTTCCAAAAGTTTTATTTGGAAAATTAATGGTATGGCATCTGTCTTATAAATCAGCCCCTTGTTTTTTTTTTGCAGTAGTTATTTTCATAATATACCATTTTGACTTTTTTAAATCTTACTTTTCACCTCAGAGCAGTTGATCTGCTATGGCCTTTTTCCGACATTTCCTACCTATGGGCACTCATAGTTAGTTAGCTGCACATCATTGCTTAGAAGCAGCTTCCTGATAGTGACAACATACCATACCTGCACAGTCACTTGTGTCTCTATAAGGAGTACATATGTCAGGTTGACAACACAGGAGCACTACTCACTGCTCATGCATCCCTGAATTTGACATTCTCTGCATTGCAATATGCCCCTCTGAGCAGTTTTTCATGTCAGGTTGATGTAGTCTGTCCTTCTAGCAGCATTAGGAGATGTCCCACAAAATCCACCCTTCTAGAATCCTGATCATCCAGACAGTTTTGTCAATGGTGATCCCACAAACAATCATAGAAGAGGAGAAATCTGTGGGCAGGTACGCATTCTTGGACAAAATGAGCAACACACATGCCGCACAGTGCTGTCTTTCCATACTGCGGCAGTGTCACTGAAAAGTGTGTTGTGTAATATTGCCTGAAGCTAACTTGTACAGTGTATAAATGTATTATAGATGTAACAACGGTAAATAGTGATATCCACAGGCCAGAGGTATGAACACCATAGGGTAGATTCACTAAAACTGGTGCACTCAGAATCTGGTGCACCTGTGCATGGTAGCCAATCAGCTCCTAACTTTAGCTTGTTCAATTAAACTTTAGCAATAAAACTTGCATGCTGATTGGTTTCTATGCAGAGCTGCACCAGATTTTGCACTCTCCAGGTATAGTAAATAACCCCCCATATATTCTTCTCATAATACAAATGAGTATTTGTGCCCAATGTTGAAAAATACAACAATAATTAAAACAATACTATGCAATTTAATTTAATCATATAATCCTTGGGTGGAATAGGGTGCATTCTGATTGGGTTTCTGGTTCCAGTTGGGCTGTTATCAGAAAGAATAGGAAAATATCTTTTGTCAAATATAACTTCTGAAAAGTCCTAACTAACAGGTGTAAGTTGACTGGAATTCCATGTGTGTCCTTCAGCCACTTCATAAGTGTAAGGTCCTCAGAAGTACCATGAAGCAAGATCTTAGAAAGCACATAAGTTAGAAAGTCAGATGGAGCTGGTTGAAACATTTGCATACCCTTGGAGAATTGTATACAGTATATCCCAAAACACATTTCTTTTATTTTTTATGGGATTCATATTCAACTGTAGGCCATAACAGAATAGCACAATCGTAAAAAAAAATTACAAGTAAACAAATTAAATGACCTCTGTTAAAAAGTCAATGGCAACGTGCAGTGTTTTGTAATGGTTTTCTATGAGGACCCAAATTCTTGCAGATGGTATAGCAGCCAATTCGTCTTGACAAAATGCCTCCAGGTCATGCAAAGTTTTTGGTTGTCTTGGATGAACCTGCAAGTTTGAGATCTTAAAAACCTTTTTGTGCCAATCAATGTTTAAATAAAGTCCACAAAAAATTGAAAGTCCACAAAAAAATTAAAATCCACAAAAAAATATATTAAAGTCCACAAAAAATATATATTACTCTTATGTGTCCAACTTGCACCTCCACATAAATCCAGATAAAGTGTGTACCTCAAATAAATGAAAAACTACATAGTGCATTACCTTAAATAACAGCAGGTATATACTTTACCAAACAATAAGTATATACTTCACACAAAAAGGTGCAAATAAAACAAGATTCAAATCATGAGCAACACGTGAATCGTGAAATCACTTCGTGTACACCATAAATAAATAAATGTGAAAAATCAGTGTACACTCTTAAACAAATAGTGCACTCTCCGTGAACACTTCTATAGCTGAAAAGCATACAATTACCCTCTCAGAGTAATAGCAAGCCTTGGTGGAGTATGTGATGGTCACGGCGTCAGACCCCAGCCCTTCTCACCAAACTCGTGACTGAAGGACTAGCCAATCTAAAACCGCACTGTCATGTGCGTAACAATGTCACACCCAGCTGCACCCTGCGCACCGATGTTCCAGTTAATTGGGCAACGATCGACGTACCGGCAGCCTGAATGCGATTGTTACTGGTTGAGGTTAATTACGCAATTAACCCTTCACACTGCCACCACCTTTATACAGAGAAAGAGGAAACTCGGCGTTGTCAGCTATAACACTATAATAATTGAGATAATCATCTGTATAAAACGGTCTGCAGGCAGGTTATACAGAGGTTTAAACAACCACAGTAGCGTCTCTTTAGAGGCAGAAATTCGTGAGTTGCAATACATAGCTATAGAAACAGTTCAACACTTTCAGATAGAAAGATTACTAAAAGGTCAAACAGGAGCAATAAAAATATTTACAGAAAGAAGATGTAACCAATATATATTTATATATATACATACATAAATATACAGAGCACAACAGCACAGCAAACACATAACAGAAAGGAGTTTAGATAAATAAGTATTTGCCCACAAAGATGACTGGGGTTAAGCAGTTTCAAGTCTGATGAGCTCAAAAGGATTTCTGGTCTTGCACTTAGCTGCGATGGTACAACAAGACTCTCGGTCAGCTAGATGGTAAAGTGCCGACTGACCTCACTTCTCTTCTGACTCACACAAGAACTAACAGTTTCTTTTCTACCCAAAAATCAATTGGTATCTTCTTACAACAGCAAGCTATTGCCTTATTTGGGAAAAGGATGGCATAGACAGCCCCTTAGGAAGGTACACTGAACGCATTCCTGAGGGAGGGGGGAAATTGGAGGAGGGAGCCTGATTTGGAGTTTGATAAAAATACCAAAATGCAGAGGTTTGGGAGCAAAATGAAGGACCGCGCCCATCTCTGTGTGTATGATTGTGACAGAGTACACCCTGGACTCTCACTCCAATGTTGTAGTCACTTCCTAGACTCACACTCCAGTACATACAGGTGGGGTTCCACTTTTGGTTAAGCATCTAATGTCTCCTCATCATCATAAATAGAAAAAGGAAGCCCATGTAGTGTGGTATCAAAAGAGCATAAGCATTTTTTTAAAATCTTACATAGGAATCTCATCTGTCAGCTGCATATTCCCATGACATAGCCTGAGCAGCTTCCTGGAATGTTTCTAATACTATTCCCAATATTAAAGATGGCCGTTCCACCACTTCCGGTTTGAGCGGTAACGTCAGACGTCTTGTCGCTGACGCGTTTCGTGACTTCCGGACTTCTTCTGAAGGGATTTAGGAAATTAACCTTTAATTGGCATTTTAACTTGTGTGTGTGTCACCTTGAGGTATTTGGGTGATTTATGTTATTATTATGATTAGAGATGAGCGAATTATTCAAAAATTCAATTCGACTGAATCTGCGAATTCGTGAAAAAAGTTCGATTCGAGTCGAATATATTCGCTGCGAATTTAACTTATAAAAGGGTGTTTCTAGGCTTCAGAGAGCCTTTATATTAGTGCAGAACACTGTACCTTTAATTTAAATGCCCTTGGAGTCTGCTGGGGAAGAGAAATAATACTGACAGTCATATTATGTATTAGTATGTGGAGCCACAGTGTGGCGGTGGAGGCAGCAGCAATGGGAGGCCATACAGCACCCTATGACAAAAATGGAAACCACCAGCAGTGTGAGGAGACCTGAAAGTGGCACATGGCAGAGTGTGGCGATGGAGACAGCAGCAATGGGAGGCCGTACAGGGACCCATGACACACTCTGGACCTGGCAGCAGCATGAGGAGGCGGTACAGGGGCCCATGACAGATTACGGGCCTGGCAGCAGCATGAGGAGTTGGTACGGGGGCCCATGGCAGATTACGGGCCTGGCAGCAGCAATGGGAGGCCGTACAGGGACCCATGACACACTCTGGACCTGGCAGCAGCATGAGGAAGCGGTACAGGGGCCCATGACAGATTACGGGCCTGGCAGCAGCATGAGGAGTCGGTATGGGGGCCCATGACACACTCTGGACCTGGCAGCAGCATGAGGAGGCGGTACAGGGGCGCATGACAGATTACGAGCCTGGCAGCAGCAACTTGGACAGGAGGACGTTCAGCTTCTGCACCGTCGGGTGCGTGCTCGCAAACTGTTGTCTCTTGGAAACGGATTCCAAGAAAGACTGCTGACGGAATCCGTGAAGAGGAGTAGCAGGAGAAGGAGCATCTGAAAGAGCGGAATATGCCAACAAGCGACAACAGGGGCCCATGACAGATTACGGGCCTGGCAGCAGCATGAGGAGTCGGTATGGGGGCCCATGGCAGATTACGGGCCTGGCAGCAGCAATGGGAGGCCCGTAATCTGCCAGCACCCTATGACAAAAAATGGAACACACCAGCAGTGTGTGAGGAGACCTGAAAGTGGCACATGGCAGAGTGTGGCGATGGAGACAGCAGCAATGGGAGGCCGTACAGGGACCCATGAGAGACTCTGGACCTGGCAGCAGCATGAGGAGGCGGTATAGGGGCCCATGGCAGATTAGGGGCCTGGCAGCAGCTATGGGAGGCCCGTAATCTGCCAGCACCCTATGACAAAAAATGGAACCCACCAGCAGTGTGAGGAGACCTGAAAGTGGCACATGGCAGAGTGTGGCGATGGAGACAGCAGCAATGGGAGGCCGTACAGGGAACTATGAGAGACTCTGGACCTGGCAGCAGCATGAGGAGGCGGTACTGGGGCCCATGGCAGATTACGGGCCTGGCAGCAGCAATGGGAGGCCCGTAATCTGCCAGCACCCTATGACAAAAAATGTAACACACCAGCAGTGTGAGGAGACCTGAAAGTGGCACATGGCAGAGTGTGGCGATGGAGACAGCAGCAATGGGAGGCGGTTCAGGGACCCATGAGACACTGTGGACCTGGCAGCAGCATGAGGAGGCGGTACAGGGGCCCATGGCAGATTAAGGCCTGGCAGCAGCAATGGGAGGCCCGTAATCTGCCAGCACCCTATGACAAAATGGAACCCTGGGCTGGGGCAGGCAGAACCGCCGTATCTTTATCACGGTTTTCCCGGGCCACCGAATGGCGACGCTGCATATGCTGACGCAACGCTGTAGTCCCAACATGGGCCCCCTGGCCACGCTTGACTTTCTGGCCACATAGTCGACATACGGCTACGTTTACTTCCTTGGGCGGCTTGACGAAAAATTGCCACACCGCCGAGTAGGAAACTTTGCCCCCGCTACTCCTCACTGGCTGACTGCTACTTCCTCCGTGCACACCGGCACCACTACTGGCCGTGGTGGTAGGCTGCAGTGGAGCTGGTGCTCTACTCCGTGGCCGTTTGCCTCCACTGACACTGCTGCGACCCTGCTGCCTCTTGGCAACAGCAATGGGAGGCCGTACAGGGACCCATGACACACTCTGGACCTGGCAGCAGCATGAAGAGGCGGTACAGGGGCCCATGGCAGATTAGGGGCCTGGCAGCAGCAATGGGAGGCCCGTAATCTGCCAGCACCCTATGACAAAAAATGGAACACACCAGCAGTGTGAGGAGACCTGAAAGTGGCACATGGCATGAGACACTGTGGACCTGGCAGCAGCATGAGGAGGCGGTACAGGGGCCCATGGCAGATTAGGGGCCTGGCAGCAGCTATGGGAGGCCCGTAATCTGCCAGCACCCTATGACAAAAAATGGAACACACCAGCAGTGTGAGGAGACCTGAAAGTGGCACATGGCAGAGTGTGGCGATGGAGACAGCAGCAATGGGAGGCCGTACAGGGACCCATGAGAGACTCTGGACCTGGCAGCAGCATGAGGAGGCGGTATAGGGGCCCATGGCAGATTAGGGGACTGGCAGCAGCTATGGGAGGCCCGTAATCTGCCAGCACCCTATGACAAAAAATGTAACACACCAGCAGTGTGAGGAGACCTGAAAGTGGCACATGGCAGAGTGTGGCGATGGAGACAGCAGCAATGGGAGGCCGTACAGGGACCCATGAGAGACTCTGCACCTGGCAGCAGCATGAGGAGGCGGTATAGGGGCCCATGGCAGATTAGGGGCCTGGCAGCAGCTATGGGAGGCCCGTAATCTGCCAGCACCCTATGACAAAAAATGGAACACACCAGCAGTGTGAGGAGACCTGAAAGTGGCACATGGCATGAGACACTGTGGACCTGGCAGCAGCATGAGGAGGCGGTACAGGGGCCCATGGCAGATTAGGGGCCTGGCAGCAGCTATGGGAGGCCGGTAATCTGCCAGCACCCTATGACAAAAAATGGAACACACCAGCAGTGTGAGGAGACCTGAAAGTGGCACATGGCAGAGTGTGGCGATGGAGACAGCAGCAATGGGAGGCACTACAGGGACCCATGAGAGACTCTGGACTTGGCAGCAGCATGAGGAGGCGGTATAGGGGCCCATGGCAGATTAGGGGCCTGGCAGCAGCTATAGGAGGCCCGTAATCTGCCAGCACCCTATGACAAAAAATGGAACACACCAGCAGTGTGAGGAGACCTGAAAGTGGAACATGGCATGAGACACTGTGGACCTGGCAGCAGCATGAGGAGGCGGTACAGGGGCCCATGGCAGATTAGGGGCCTGGCAGCAGCTATGGGAGGCCCGTAATCTGCCAGCACCCTATGACAAAAAATGGAACACACCAGCAGTGTGAGGAGACCTGAAAGTGGCACATGGCATGAGACACTGTGGACCTGGCAGCAGCATGAGGAGGCGGTACAGGGGCCCATGGCAGATTAGGGGCCTGGCAGCAGCTATGGGAGGCCCGTAATCTGCCAGCACCCTATGACAAAAAATGGAACACACCAGCAGTGTGAGGAGACCTGAAAGTGGCACATGGCAGAGTGTGGTGATGGAGACAGCAGCAATGGGAGGCCGTACAGGGACCCATGAGAGACTCTGGACTTGGCAGCAGCATGAGGAGGCGGTATAGGGGCCCATGGCAGATTAGGGGCCTGGCAGCAGCTATAGGAGGCCCGTAATCTGCCAGCACCCTATGACAAAAAATGGAACACACCAGCAGTGTGAGGAGACCTGAAAGTGTCACATGGCATGAGACACTGTGGACCTGGCAGCAGCATGAGGAGGCGGTACAGGGGCCCATGGCAGATTAGGGGCCTGGCAGCAGCTATGGGAGGCCCATAATCTGCCAGCACCCTATGTCAAAAAATTGAACACACCAGCAGTGTGTGAGGAGACCTGAAAGTGGCACATGGAAGAGTGTGGCGATGGAGACAGCAGCAATGGGAGGCCGTACAGGGACCCATGAGAGACTCTGGACCTGGCAGCAGCATGAGGAGGCGGTATAGGGGCCCATGGCAGATTAAGGCCTGGCAGCAGCAATGGGAGGCCCGTAATCTGCCAGCACCCTATGACAAAATGGAACCCTGGGCTGGGGCAGGCAGAACCGCCGTATCTTTATCACGGTTTTCCCGGGCCACCGAATGGCGACGCTGCATATGCTGACGCAACGCTGTAGTCCCAACATGGGCCCCCTGGCCACGCTTGACTTTCTGGCCACATAGTCGACATACGGCTACGTTTACTTCCTTGGGCGGCTTGACGAAAAATTGCCACACCGCCGAGTAGGAAACTTTGCCCCCGCTACTCCTCACTGGCTGACTGCTACTTCCTCCGTGCACACCGGCACCACTACTGGCCGTGGTGGTAGGCTGCAGTGGAGCTGGTGCTCTACTCCGTGGCCGTTTGCCTCCACTGACACTGCTGCGACCCTGCTGCCTCTTGGCAACAGCAATGGGAGGCCGTACAGGGACCCATGACACACTCTGGACCTGGCAGCAGCATGAAGAGGCGGTACAGGGGCCCATGGCAGATTAGGGGCCTGGCAGCAGCAATGGCAGGCCCGTAATCTGCCAGCACCCTATGACAAAAAATGGAACACACCAGCAGTGTGAGGAGACCTGAAAGTGGCACATGGCATGAGACACTGTGGACCTGGCAGCAGCATGAGGAGGCGGTACAGGGGCCCATGGCAGATTAGGGGCCTGGCAGCAGCTATGGGAGGCCCGTAATCTGCCAGCACCCTATGACAAAAAATGGAACACACCAGCAGTGTGAGGAGACCTGAAAGTGGCACATGGCAGAGTGTGGCGATGGAGACAGCAGCAATGGGAGGCCGTACAGGGACCCATGAGAGACTCTGGACCTGGCAGCAGCATGAGGAGGCGGTATAGGGGCCCATGGCAGATTAGGGGACTGGCAGCAGCTATGGGAGGCCCGTAATCTGCCAGCACCCTATGACAAAAAATGTAACACACCAGCAGTGTGAGGAGACCTGAAAGTGGCACATGGCAGAGTGTGGCGATGGAGACAGCAGCAATGGGAGGCCGTACAGGGACCCATGAGAGACTCTGGACCTGGCAGCAGCATGAGGAGGCGGTATAGGGGCCCATGGCAGATTAGGGGCCTGGCAGCAGCTATGGGAGGCCCGTAATCTGCCAGCACCCTATGACAAAAAATGGAACACACCAGCAGTGTGAGGAGACCTGAAAGTGGCACATGGCATGAGACACTGTGGACCTGGCAGCAGCATGAGGAGGCGGTACAGGGGCCCATGGCAGATTAGGGGCCTGGCAGCAGCTATGGGAGGCCGGTAATCTGCCAGCACCCTATGACAAAAAATGGAACACACCAGCAGTGTGAGGAGACCTGAAAGTGGCACATGGCAGAGTGTGGCGATGGAGACAGCAGCAATGGGAGGCACTACAGGGACCCATGAGAGACTCTGGACTTGGCAGCAGCATGAGGAGGCGGTATAGGGGCCCATGGCAGATTAGGGGCCTGGCAGCAGCTATAGGAGGCCCGTAATCTGCCAGCACCCTATGACAAAAAATGGAACACACCAGCAGTGTGAGGAGACCTGAAAGTGGAACATGGCATGAGACACTGTGGACCTGGCAGCAGCATGAGGAGGCGGTACAGGGGCCCATGGCAGATTAGGGGCCTGGCAGCAGCTATGGGAGGCCCGTAATCTGCCAGCACCCTATGACAAAAAATGGAACACACCAGCAGTGTGAGGAGACCTGAAAGTGGCACATGGCATGAGACACTGTGGACCTGGCAGCAGCATGAGGAGGCGGTACAGGGGCCCATGGCAGATTAGGGGCCTGGCAGCAGCTATGGGAGGCCCGTAATCTGCCAGCACCCTATGACAAAAAATGGAACACACCAGCAGTGTGAGGAGACCTGAAAGTGGCACATGGCAGAGTGTGGTGATGGAGACAGCAGCAATGGGAGGCCGTACAGGGACCCATGAGAGACTCTGGACTTGGCAGCAGCATGAGGAGGCGGTATAGGGGCCCATGGCAGATTAGGGGCCTGGCAGCAGCTATAGGAGGCCCGTAATCTGCCAGCACCCTATGACAAAAAATGGAACACACCAGCAGTGTGAGGAGACCTGAAAGTGGCACATGGCATGAGACACTGTGGACCTGGCAGCAGCATGAGGAGGCGGTACAGGGGCCCATGGCAGATTAGGGGCCTGGCAGCAGCTATGGGAGGCCCGTAATCTGCCAGCACCCTATGACAAAAAATGGAACACACCAGCAGTGTGAGGAGACCTGAAAGTGGCACATGGCATGAGACACTGTGGACCTGGCAGCAGCATGAGGAGGCGGTACAGGGGCCCATGGCAGATTAGGGGCCTGGCAGCAGCTATGGGAGGCCCGTAATCTGCCAGCACCCTATGACAAAAAATGGAACACACCAGCAGTGTGAGCAGACCTGAAAGTGGCACATGGCAGAGTGTGGTGATGGAGACAGCAGCAATGGGAGGCCGTACAGGGACCCATGAGAGACTCTGGACTTGGCAGCAGCATGAGGAGGCGGTATAGGGGCCCATGGCAGATTAGGGGCCTGGCAGCAGCTATAGGAGGCCCGTAATCTGCCAGCACCCTATGACAAAAAATGGAACACACCAGCAGTGTGAGGAGACCTGAAAGTGGCACATGGCATGAGACACTGTGGACCTGGCAGCAGCATGAGGAGGCGGTACAGGGTCCCATGGCAGATTAGGGGCCTGGCAGCAGCTATGGGAGGCCCATAATCTGCCAGCACCCTATGACAAAAAATGGAACACACCAGCAGTGTGAGGAGACCTGAAAGTGGCACATGGCAGAGTGTGGCGATGGAGACAGCAGCAATGGGAGGCCGTACAGGGACCCATGAGAGACTCTGCACCTGGCAGCAGCATGAGGAGGCGGTATAGGGGCCCATGGCAGATTAGGGGCCTGGCAGCAGCTATGGGAAACCCGTAATCTGCCAGCACCCTATGACAAAAAATGGAACACACCAGCAGTGTGAGGAGACCTGAAAGTGGCACATGGCAGAGTGTGGCGATGGAGACAGCAGCAATGGGAGGCCG
Organism: Staurois parvus; assembly: GCF_062004578.1. NCBI lineage: Eukaryota > Metazoa > Chordata > Amphibia > Anura > Ranidae > Staurois > Staurois parvus. The sequence goes on from NW_028317844.1 coordinate 19,002,808, forward strand.
TACAGGGACCCATGAGAGACTCTGCACCTGGCAGAAGCATGAGGAGGTGGTATAGGGGCCCATGGCAGATTAGGGGCCTGGCAGCAGCTATGGGAGGCCCGTAATCTGCCAGCACCCTATGACAAAAAATGGAACACACCAGCAGTGTGAGGAGACCTGAAAGTGGCACATGGCATGAGACACTGTGGACCTGGCAGCAGCATGAGGAGGCGGTACAGGGGCCCATGGCAGATTAGGGGCCTGGCAGCAGCTATGGGAGGCCCGTAATCTGCCAGCACCCTATGACAAAAAATGGAACACACCAGCAGTGTGAGGGACCTGAAAGTGGCACATGGCAGAGTGTGGCGATGGAGACAGCAGCAATGGGAGGCCGTACAGGGACCCATGAGAGACTCTGGACTTGGCAGCAGCATGAGGAGGCGGTATAGGGGCCCATGGCAGATTAGGGGCCTGGCAGCAGCTATAGGAGGCCCGTAATCTGCCAGGACCCTATGACAAAAAATTGAACACACCAGCAGTGTGAGGAGACCTGAAAGTGGCACATGGCATGAGACACTGTGGACCTGGCAGCAGCATGAGGAGGCGGTACAGGGGCCCATGGCAGATTAGGGGCCTGGCAGCAGCTATGGGAGGCCCGTAATCTGCCAGCACCCTATGACAAAAAATGGAACACACCAGCAGTGTGAGGAGACCTGAAAGTGGCACATGGAAGAGTGTGGCGATGGAGACAGCAGCAATGGGAGGCCGTACAGGGACCCATGAGAGACTCTGCATCTGGCAGCAGCATGAGGAGGCGGTATAGGGGCCCATGGCAGATTAGGGGCCTGGCAGCAGCTATGGGAGGCTCGTAATCTGCCAGCACCCTATGACAAAAAATGGAACACACCAGCAGTGTGAGGAGACCTGAAAGTGGCACATGGCATGAGACACTGTGGACCTGGCAGCAGCATGAGGAGGCGGTACAGGGGCCCATGGCAGATTAGGGGCCTGGCAGCAGCTATGGGAGGCCCGTAATCTGCCAGCACCCTATGACAAAAAATGGAACACACCAGCAGTGTGAGCAGACCTGAAAGTGGCACATGGCAGAGTGTGGTGATGGAGACAGCAGCAATGGGAGGCCGTACAGGGACCCATGAGAGACTCTGGACTTGGCAGCAGCATGAGGAGGCGGTATAGGGGCCCATGGCAGATTAGGGGCCTGGCAGCAGCTATAGGAGGCCCGTAATCTGCCAGCACCCTATGACAAAAAATGGAACACACCAGCAGTGTGAGGAGACCTGAAAGTGGCACATGGCATGAGACACTGTGGACCTGGCAGCAGCATGAGGAGGCGGTACAGGGGCCCATGGCAGATTAGGGGCCTGGCAGCAGCTATGGGAGGCCCATAATCTGCCAGCACCCTATGACAAAAAATGGAACACACCAGCAGTGTGAGGAGACCTGAAAGTGGCACATGGCAGAGTGTGGCGATGGAGACAGCAGCAATGGGAGGCCGTACAGGGACCCATGAGAGACTCTGCACCTGGCAGCAGCATGAGGAGGCGGTATAGGGGCCCATGGCAGATTAGGGGCCTGGCAGCAGCTATGGGAAGCACGTAATCTGCCAGCACCCTATGACAAAAAATGGAACACACCAGCAGTGTGAGGAGACCTGAAAGTGGCACATGGCAGAGTGTGGCGATGGAGACAGCAGCAATGGGAGGCCGTACAGGGACCCATGAGAGACTCTGCACCTGGCAGAAGCATGAGGAGGCGGTATAGGGGCCCATGGCAGATTAGGGGCCTGGCAGCAGCTATGGGAGGCCCGTAATCTGCCAGCACCCTATGACAAAAAATGGAACACACCAGCAGTGTGAGGAGACCTGAAAGTGGCACATGGCATGAGACACTGTGGACCTGGCAGCAGCATGAGGAGGCGGTACAGGGGCCCATGGCAGATTAGGGGCCTGGCAGCAGCTATGGGAGGCCCGTAATCTGCCAGCACCCTATGACAAAAAATGGAACACACCAGCAGTGTGAGGGACCTGAAAGTGGCACATGGCAGAGTGTGGCGATGGAGACAGCAGCAATGGGAGGCCGTACAGGGACCCATGAGAGACTCTGGACTTGGCAGCAGCATGAGGAGGCGGTATAGGGGCCCATGGCAGATTAGGGGCCTGGCAGCAGCTATAGGAGGCCCGTAATCTGCCAGGACCCTATGACAAAAAATTGAACACACCAGCAGTGTGAGGAGACCTGAAAGTGGCACATGGCATGAGACACTGTGGACCTGGCAGCAGCATGAGGAGGCGGTACAGGGGCCCATGGCAGATTAGGGGCCTGGCAGCAGCTATGGGAGGCCCGTAATCTGCCAGCACCCTATGACAAAAAATGGAACACACCAGCAGTGTGAGGAGACCTGAAAGTGGCACATGGAAGAGTGTGGCGATGGAGACAGCAGCAATGGGAGGCCGTACAGGGACCCATGAGAGACTCTGCACCTGGCAGCAGCATGAGGAGGCGGTATAGGGGCCCATGGCAGATTAGGGGCCTGGCAGCAGCTATGGGAGGCCCGTAATCTGCCAGCACCCTATGACAAAAAATGGAACACACCAGCAGTGTGAGGAGACCTGAAAGTGGCACATGGCATGAGACACTGTGGACCTGGCAGCAGCATGAGGAGGCGGTACAGGGGCCCATGGCAGATTAGGGGCCTGGCAGCAGCTATGGGAGGCCCGTAATCTGCCAGCACCCTATGACAAAAAATGGAACACACCAGCAGTGTGAGGAGACTTTAAAGTGGCACATGGCAGAGTGTGGCGATGGAGACAGCAGCAATGGGAGGACGTACAGGGACCCATGAGAGACTCTGGACCTGGCAGCAGCATGAGGAGGCGGTATAGGGGCCCATGGCAGATTAGGGGCCTGGCAGCAGCTATAGGAGGCCCGTAATCTGCCAGCACCCTATGACAAAAAATGGAACACACCAGCAGTGTGAGGAGACCTGAAAGTGGCACATGGCAGAGTGTGGCGATGGAGACAGCAGCAATGGGAGACCGTACAGTGACCCATGAGAGACTCTGCACCTGGCAGCAGCATGAGGAGGCGGTATAGGGGCCCATGGCAGATTAGGGGCCTGGCAGCAGCTATGGGAGGCCCGTAATCTGCCAGGACCCTATGACAAAAAATTGAACACACCAGCAGTGTGAGGAGACCTGAAAGTGGCACATGGCATGAGACACTGTGGACCTGGCAGCAGCATGAGGAGGCGGTACAGGGGCCCATGGCAGATTAGGGGCCTGGCAGCAGCTATGGGAGGCCCGTAATCTGCCAGCACCCTATGACAAAAAATGGAACACACCAGCAGTGTGAGGAGACCTGAAAGTGGCACATGGAAGAGTGTGGCGATGGAGACAGCAGCAATGGGAGGCCGTACAGGGACCCATGAGAGACTCTGCACCTGGCAGCAGCATGAGGAGGCGGTATAGGGGCCCATGGCAGATTAGGGGCCTGGCAGCAGCTATGGGAGGCCCGTAATCTGCCAGCACCCTATGACAAAAAATGGAACACACCAGCAGTGTGAGGAGACCTGAAAGTGGCACATGGCATGAGACACTGTGGACCTGGCAGCAGCATGAGGAGGCGGTACAGGGGCCCATGGCAGATTAGGGGCCTGGCAGCAGCTATGGGAGGCCCGTAATCTGCCAGCACCCTATGACAAAAAATGGAACACACCAGCAGTGTGAGCAGACCTGAAAGTGGCACATGGCAGAGTGTGGTGATGGAGACAGCAGCAATGGGAGGCCGTACAGGGACCCATGAGAGACTCTGGACTTGGCAGCAGCATGAGGAGGCGGTATAGGGGCCCATGGCAGATTAGGGGCCTGGCAGCAGCTATAGGAGGCCCGTAATCTGCCAGCACCCTATGACAAAAAATGGAACACACCAGCAGTGTGAGGAGACCTGAAAGTGGCACATGGCATGAGACACTGTGGTCCTGGCAGCAGCATGAGGAGGCGGTACAGGGGCCCATGGCAGATTAGGGGCCTGGCAGCAGCTATGGGAGGCCCATAATCTGCCAGCACCCTATGACAAAAAATGGAACACACAAGCAGTGTGAGGAGACCTGAAAGTGGCACATGGCAGAGTGTGGCGATGGAGACAGCAGCAATGGGAGGCCGTACAGGGACCCATGAGAGACTCTGCACCTGGCAGCAGCATGAGGAGGCGGTATAGGGGCCCATGGCAGATTAGGGGCCTGGCAGCAGCTATGGGAAGCCCGTAATCTGCCAGCACCCTATGACAAAAAATGGAACACACCAGCAGTGTGAGGAGACCTGAAAGTGGCACATGGCAGAGTGTGGCGATGGAGACAGCAGCAATGGGAGGCCGTACAGGGACCCATGAGAGACTCTGCACCTGGCAGAAGCATGAGGAGGCGGTATAGGGGCCCATGGCAGATTAGGGGCCTGGCAGCAGCTATGGGAGGCCCGTAATCTGCCAGCACCCTATGACAAAAAATGGAACACACCAGCAGTGTGAGGAGACCTGAAAGTGGCACATGGCATGAGACACTGTGGACCTGGCAGCAGCATGAGGAGGCGGTACAGGGGCCCATGGCAGATTAGGGGCCTGGCAGCAGCTATGGGAGGCCCGTAATCTGCCAGCACCCTATGACAAAAAATGGAACACACCAGCAGTGTGAGGGACCTGAAAGTGGCACATGGCAGAGTGTGGCGATGGAGACAGCAGCAATGGGAGGCCGTACAGGGACCCATGAGAGACTCTGGACTTGGCAGCAGCATGAGGAGGCGGTATAGGGGCCCATGGCAGATTAGGGGCCTGGCAGCAGCTATAGGAGGCCCGTAATCTGCCAGGACCCTATGACAAAAAATTGAACACACCAGCAGTGTGAGGAGACCTGAAAGTGGCACATGGCATGAGACACTGTGGACCTGGCAGCAGCATGAGGAGGCGGTACAGGGGCCCATGGCAGATTAGGGGCCTGGCAGCAGCTATGGGAGGCCCGTAATCTGCCAGCACCCTATGACAAAAAATGGAACACACCAGCAGTGTGAGGAGACCTGAAAGTGGCACATGGAAGAGTGTGGCGATGGAGACAGCAGCAATGGGAGGCCGTACAGGGACCCATGAGAGACTCTGCACCTGGCAGCAGCATGAGGAGGTGGTATAGGGGCCCATGGCAGATTAGGGGCCTGGCAGCAGCTATGGGAGGCCCGTAATCTGCCAGCACCCTATGACAAAAAATGGAACACACCAGCAGTGTGAGGAGACCTGAAAGTGGCACATGGCATGAGACACTGTGGACCTGGCAGCAGCATGAGGAGGCGGTACAGGGGCCCATGGCAGATTAGGGGCCTGGCAGCAGCTATGGGAGGCCCGTAATCTGCCAGCACCCTATGACAAAAAATGGAACACACCAGCAGTGTGAGGAGACTTTAAAGTGGCACATGGCAGAGTGTGGCGATGGAGACAGCAGCAATGGGAGGACGTACAGGGACCCATGAGAGACTCTGGACCTGGCAGCAGCATGAGGAGGCGGTATAGGGGCCCATGGCAGATTAGGGGCCTGGCAGCAGCTATAGGAGGCCCGTAATCTGCCAGCACCCTATGACAAAAAATGGAACACACCAGCAGTGTGAGGAGACCTGAAAGTGGCACATGGCAGAGTGTGGCGATGGAGACAGCAGCAATGGGAGACCGTACAGTGACCCATGAGAGACTCTGCACCTGGCAGCAGCATGAGGAGGCGGTATAGGGGCCCATGGCAGATTAGGGGCCTGGCAGCAGCTATGGGAGGCCCGTAATCTGCCAGGACCCTATGACAAAAAATTGAACACACCAGCAGTGTGAGGAGACCTGAAAGTGGCACATGGCATGAGACACTGTGGACCTGGCAGCAGCATGAGGAGGCGGTACAGGGGCCCATGGCAGATTAGGGGCCTGGCAGCAGCTATGGGAGGCCCGTAATCTGCCAGCACCCTATGACAAAAAATGGAACACACCAGCAGTGTGAGGAGACCTGAAAGTGGCACATGGAAGAGTGTGGCGATGGAGACAGCAGCAATGGGAGGCCGTACAGGGACCCATGAGAGACTCTGCACCTGGCAGCAGCATGAGGAGGCGGTATAGGGGCCCATGGCAGATTAGGGGCCTGGCAGCAGCTATGGGAGGCCCGTAATCTGCCAGCACCCTATGACAAAAAATGGAACACACCAGCAGTGTGAGGAGACCTGAAAGTGGCACATGGCATGAGACACTGTGGACCTGGCAGCAGCATGAGGAGGCGGTACAGGGGCCCATGGCAGATTAGGGGCCTGGCAGCAGCTATGGGAGGCCCGTAATCTGCCAGCACCCTATGACAAAAAATGGAACACACCAGCAGTGTGAGCAGACCTGAAAGTGGCACATGGCAGAGTGTGGTGATGGAGACAGCAGCAATGGGAGGCCGTACAGGGACCCATGAGAGACTCTGGACTTGGCAGCAGCATGAGGAGGCGGTATAGGGGCCCATGGCAGATTAGGGGCCTGGCAGCAGCTATAGGAGGCCCGTAATCTGCCAGCACCCTATGACAAAAAATGGAACACACCAGCAGTGTGAGGAGACCTGAAAGTGGCACATGGCATGAGACACTGTGGTCCTGGCAGCAGCATGAGGAGGCGGTACAGGGGCCCATGGCAGATTAGGGGCCTGGCAGCAGCTATGGGAGGCCCATAATCTGCCAGCACCCTATGACAAAAAATGGAACACACAAGCAGTGTGAGGAGACCTGAAAGTGGCACATGGCAGAGTGTGGCGATGGAGACAGCAGCAATGGGAGGCCGTACAGGGACCCATGAGAGACTCTGCACCTGGCAGCAGCATGAGGAGGCGGTATAGGGGCCCATGGCAGATTAGGGGCCTGGCAGCAGCTATGGGAAGCCCGTAATCTGCCAGCACCCTATGACAAAAAATGGAACACACCAGCAGTGTGAGGAGACCTGAAAGTGGCACATGGCAGAGTGTGGCGATGGAGACAGCAGCAATGGGAGGCCGTACAGGGACCCATGAGAGACTCTGCACCTGGCAGAAGCATGAGGAGGCGGTATAGGGGCCCATGGCAGATTAGGGGCCTGGCAGCAGCTATGGGAGGCCCGTAATCTGCCAGCACCCTATGACAAAAAATGGAACACACCAGCAGTGTGAGGAGACCTGAAAGTGGCACATGGCATGAGACACTGTGGACCTGGCAGCAGCATGAGGAGGCGGTACAGGGGCCCATGGCAGATTAGGGGCCTGGCAGCAGCTATGGGAGGCCCGTAATCTGCCAGCACCCTATGACAAAAAATGGAACACACCAGCAGTGTGAGGGACCTGAAAGTGGCACATGGCAGAGTGTGGCGATGGAGACAGCAGCAATGGGAGGCCGTACAGGGACCCATGAGAGACTCTGGACTTGGCAGCAGCATGAGGAGGCGGTATAGGGGCCCATGGCAGATTAGGGGCCTGGCAGCAGCTATAGGAGGCCCGTAATCTGCCAGGACCCTATGACAAAAAATTGAACACACCAGCAGTGTGAGGAGACCTGAAAGTGGCACATGGCATGAGACACTGTGGACCTGGCAGCAGCATGAGGAGGCGGTACAGGGGCCCATGGCAGATTAGGGGCCTGGCAGCAGCTATGGGAGGCCCGTAATCTGCCAGCACCCTATGACAAAAAATGGAACACACCAGCAGTGTGAGGAGACCTGAAAGTGGCACATGGAAGAGTGTGGCGATGGAGACAGCAGCAATGGGAGGCCGTACAGGGACCCATGAGAGACTCTGCACCTGGCAGCAGCATGAGGAGGTGGTATAGGGGCCCATGGCAGATTAGGGGCCTGGCAGCAGCTATGGGAGGCCCGTAATCTGCCAGCACCCTATGACAAAAAATGGAACACACCAGCAGTGTGAGGAGACCTGAAAGTGGCACATGGCATGAGACACTGTGGACCTGGCAGCAGCATGAGGAGGCGGTACAGGGGCCCATGGCAGATTAGGGGCCTGGCAGCAGCTATGGGAGGCCCGTAATCTGCCAGCACCCTATGACAAAAAATGGAACACACCAGCAGTGTGAGGAGACCTTAAAGTGGCACATGGCAGAGTGTGGCGATGGAGACAGCAGCAATGGGAGGACGTACAGGGACCCATGAGAGACTCTGGACCTGGCAGCAGCATGAGGAGGCGGTATAGGGGCCCATGGAAGATTAGGGGCCTGGCAGCAGCTATAGGAGGCCCGTAATCTGCCAGCACCCTATGACAAAAAATGGAACACACCAGCAGTGTGAGGAGACCTGAAAGTGGCACATGGCAGAGTGTGGCGATGGAGACAGCAGCAATGGGAGGCCGTACAGGGTCCCATGAGAGACTCTGCACCTGGCAGCAGCATGAGGAGGCGGTATAGGGGCCCATGGCAGATTAGGGGCCTGGCAGCAGCTAAGGGAGGCCCGTAATCTGCCAGCACCCTATGACAAAAAATGGAACACACCAGCAGTGTGAGGAGACCTGAAAGTGGCACATGGCAGAGTGTGGCGATGGAGACAGCAGCAATGGGAGGCCGTACAGGGACCCATGAGAGACTCTGCACCTGGCAGCAGCATGAGGAGGCAATATAGGGGCCCATGGCAGATTAGGGGCCTGGCAGCAGCTATGGGAGGCCCGTAATCTGCCAGCACCCTATGACAAAAAATGGAACACACCAGCAGTGTGAGGAGACCTGAAAGTGGCACATGGCATGAGACACTGTGGACCTGGCAGCAGCATGAGGAGGCGGTACAGGGGCAGATGGCAGATTAGGGGCCTGGCAGCAGCTATGGGAGGCCCGTAATCTGCCAGCACCCTATGACAAAAAATGGAACACACCAGCAGTGTGAGGAGACCTGAAAGTGGCACATGGCAGAGTGTGGCGATGGAGACAGCAGCAATGGGAGGCCGTACAGGGACCCATGAGAGACTCTGGACTTGGCAGCAGCATGAGGAGGCGGTATAGGGGCCCATGGCAGATTAGGGGCCTGGCAGCAGCTATAGGAGGCCCGTAATCTGCCAGCACCCTATGACAAAAAATGGAACACACCAGCAGTGTGAGCAGACCTGAAAGTGGCACATGGCATGAGACACTGTGGACCTGGCAGCAGCATGAGGAGGCGGTACAGGGGCCCATGGCAGATTAGGGGCCTGGCAGCAGCTATGGGAGGCCCGTAATCTGCCAGCACCCTATGACAAAAAATGGAACACACCAGCAGTGTGAGGAGACCTGAAAGTGGCACATGGCAGAGTGTGGCGATGGAGACAGCAGCAATGGGAGGCCGTACAGGGACCCATGAGAGAGTTTGGACCTGGCAGCAGCATGAGGAGGCGGTATAGGGGCCCATGGCAGATTAGGGGCCTGGCAGCAGCTATAGGAGGCCTGTAATCTGCCAGCACCCTATGACAAAAAATGGAACACACCAGCAGTGTGAGGAGACCTGAAAGTGGCACATGGCAGAGTGTGGCAATGGAGACAGCAGCAATGGGAGGCCGTACAGGGACCCATGAGAGACTCTGCACCTGGCAGCAGCATGAGGAGGCGGTATAGGGGCCCATGGCAGATTAGGGGCCTGGCAGCAGCTATGGGAGGCCCGTAATCTGCCAGCACCCTATGACAAAAAATGGAACACACCAGCAGTGTGAGGAGACCTGATAGTGGCACATGGCAGAGTGTGGCAATGGAGACAGCAGCAATGGGAGGCCGTACAGGACCCGTGAGAGACTCTGCACCTGGCAGCAGCATGAGGAGGCGGTATAGGGGCTCATGGCAGATTAGGGGCCTGGCAGCAGCTATGGGAGGCCCGTAATCTGCCAGCACCCTATGACAAAAAATGGAACACACCAGCAGTGTGAGGAGACCTGAAAGTGGCACATGGCAGAGTGTGGCGATGGAGACAGCAGCAATGGGAGGCCGTACAGGGACCCATGAGAGACTCTGGACTTGGCAGCAGCATGAGGAGGCGGTATAGGGGCCCATGGCAGATTAGGGGCCTGGCAGCAGCTATAGGAGGCCCGTAATCTGCCAGCACCCTATGACAAAAAATGGAACACACCAGCAGTGTGAGGAGACCTGAAAGTGGCACATGGCATGTTACACTGTGGACCTGGCAGCAGCATGAGGAGGCGGTACAGGGGCCCATGGCAGATTAGGGGCCTGGCAGCAGCTATGGGAGGCCCGTAATCTGCCAGCACCCTATGACAAAAAATGGAACACACCAGCAGTGTGAGGAGACCTGAAAGTGGCACATGGCAGAGTGTGGCGATGGAGACAGCAGCAATGGGAGGCCGTACAGGGACCCATGAGAGACTGTGGACCTGGCAGCAGCATGAGGAGGCGGTATAGGGGCCCATGGCAGATTAGGGGCCTGGCAGCAGCTATGGGAGGCCCGTAATCTGCCAGCACCCTATGACAAAAAATGGAACACACCAGCAGTGTGTGAGGAGACCTGAAAGTGGCACATGGCAGAGTGTGGCAATGGAGACAGCAGCAATGGGAGGCCGTACAGGGACCCATGAGAGACTCTGCACCTGGCAGCAGCATGAGGAGGCGGTATAGGGGCCCATGGCAGATTAGGGGCCTGGCAGCAGCTATGGGAGGCCCGTAATCTGCCAGCACCCTATGACAAAAAATGGAACACACCAGCAGTGTGAGGAGACCTGAAAGTGGCACATGTTTGGGGCATGATTCATAGCGGATTTAGTCAGTTGTGTCAGGAACTGGTGGTTTGAAATCCAGACTAATCCACGCCTGATTCATTTTCACAAACGTGAGTCTCTCCACACTTTGGGTGGACAGTCGTGTCCTCCGCGGAGTTACAATACCTCCTGCCGCACTAAACACGCGCTCCGATGCCACGCTACTGGCCGGGCATGACAGCCTTTCAAGGGCAAATTCAGCTAGTTGGGGCCAAAGGTCAAGTTTCGTTGCCCAGTAGTCAAGGGGATTGTCTACCTCGGTTGGCAGGGTGCTGTCCAAGTAGGCCTAAGCCTGTTGTTTGAGGTCCTGCTCCAGGTCCACCTGATGCTGCTGCTGCTGCGGCTGGTTAGTTGTTTCCTCACTGCGCTGGTGAAGAAAGCTACTCATCATCGACTGCAGACTGAGGCAGCCGCTGCTGGTGGAGCTGCCACTGCTCCTACCACCCCACCCCTCCCCTGCTGCCATGGCAGCGGAACGCGAGCGCACAGGGCCCACAATGTCTGAGGATGGACGTTGGCGCAGAAAGGCAGAGACCAACTGACTACATAGGTGGTTTTTATAGTACGTTATTTTGGCCTCCCTCTCAGCAGGTGTGAAAAAGGCCACCATTTTTGAACGGTAGCGAGGGTCCAACAAGGTGGACAGCCAAAAGTCATCCCTCTGTCTGATGGTTATTATTCGGCTGTCGCTACGCAAGCAAGCGAGCATGCTATGGGCCATTTGTGCCAAGGAATGCGAGGGACTCCCTGCCTCCATCTCCACAGCATACTGCCACGGTGTGTCTGGGTCCTCTGTCTCCTCCTCCTCTTCCTCTACCAGATGCTCCTGCTCCTCCACTCCTGTCCGCTGAGTGGAAAAACCACCCATTTCACTCAATAATTCCTGAGCACAAATGTCCTCCTCTACCTCCTCCTCTTCTTCCTGTCCTGCCCCCACAGGGGTCATGTGGCGTTGAGATCTGTGCACCACGTCTACCGCACCCTGACCAGCCATTGTTAACAGCATTTGTTCCAGGACGTGCAACAGAGGAATGACGTCGTTCATCCCATAGTCCTGCCGACTCACGAATAGCGTGGCCTCCTCAAAGGGCCTGAGCAAGCGGCAGGTGTCACGCATGAGCTGCCAATGGCTGACATCGAAGTTACACAGGGGAGTACCTTTATCCGCTTGTAACATCAGGAAATCAGTGATGGCCTTTCGCTGTTCGTAAAGGCGGTCTAACATGTGTAGGGTTGAATTCCACCTTGTTGCAACGTCGCAGATCAGGCGATGCTGTGGAATTCCATTCTGCCGCTGCAGCTCAAGGAGGGTGTGCTTTGCGGTGTAGGAATGGCTGAAATGCATGCAAAGTTTTCGTGACATTTTAAGGATGTCTTGCAGTGGGATGGTGGATTTTAGGAACCGCTTGACAACCAGATTGAACACGTGAGCCATGCATGGCGCATGGCACAACCTTCCTTGACGCAGAGCAGACACCATGTTCTTTCCGTTGTCGGTCAACATGGTTCCGATTTTCAGTTTGCGCGGAGACAGCCATCTGTCGATTTCTCTGTTCATTACACTGAGAAGTTCCTCCCCTGTGTGACTACGTTCGCCAAGGCATACCAGGTGCAGCACAGCGTGACACCGTTGCACCCTGCACATGTGATATGCCGGTCGGGTAATGGGACTTGGCACGGGGGTGGCGGCTGAGGACACGGCGGAAGAAGAGGTGGTAGAGGCGGACATCTTTTGTGGACCAAGGACGTGCAAACGTGGAGGCAAAAGCGGCGTGACCTGTCCAAGTTGCTGGTGCGGCTGTGACGGCACCACGTTCACCCAGTGGGCCGTAAATGACATGTACTGTCCCTGACCGTAGTTACAGCTCCACACGTCGGCGCTGCCGTGCACTTTGGCAGAGACCGACATGCTCAAAGACTGGCCCACCATCTCTTCTACATGTGAATGTAGGGCTGGCACTGCCTTTTTGGCGAAGAAATGACGGCTTGGCACTCTCCACCGCGGCGCGGCACAAGCCATCATTTCTCGGAAAGGTGCTGAGTCCCCCACTTGGAAAGGGAGGGACTGCAGCACCAGCAACTTGGACAGGAGGACGTTCAGCTTTTGCACCGTCGGGTGCGTGCTCGCAAACTGTTGTCTCTTGGAAACGGATTCCAAGAAAGACTGCTGACGGAATCCGTGAAGAGGAGTAGCAGGAGAAGGAGCATCAGAACGAGCGGAAGATGCCAACGAGCGACAACTCCCCTCAGCAGAGGTGTTGGAGCCTTGACTGGCTGATAGAGGGCGATTGACGTCGGGTGACGGAGCAAGTAACGGAGCGGGTGATGGAGCGGGGGCTGGGGCGGGCAGAACCGCCATATATTTATCACGGTTTTCCCAGGCCACCAAATGGCGACGCTGCATATGCTGCCGCAACGCTGTAGTCCCAATATGGGCCCCCTGGCCACGCTTGACTTTCTGGCCACATAGTCGACATACGGCTACGTTTACTTCCTCGGGCGGCTTGACAAAAAATTGCCACACCGCCGAGTAGGAAACTTTGCCCCCGATACTCCTCACTGGCTGACTGCTGCTTCCTCCGTGCACACCGGCACCACTACTGGCCGTGGTGGTAGGCTGCAGTGGAGCTGGTGCTCTACTCCGTGGCCGTTTGCCTCCACTGACACTGCTGCGACCCTGCTGCCTCCTGGGCAACCCACCGACTGTTTTGCTCGCTGCCAAGCTGCCACCCTCTTCTCCTGATGATGCGGAAGCAATAGCCTGATGACGACGAGGCTGCCAAGTGCGATCAGCCTCATCATCATCAATTAGGGTCTCCGCCTCACTACTAGCCCCCTCGGCTGCGTGTGGGTCAGGAGACAGACCTGTCTCTAGACCGGCTACCGAGCCACTCTCCTCGCCACTACTTCTTCGCCTGGCTGCTGAAGAGGCGGATGTCTACCCCCGTTCCTGACCGCCCTCTGTTAGCTCTTCCTCACTGTACAGTGGGGCTGAGCCCACAGCATACGATACTTCGCTTGGTGAGGGAACACCAAAGGACAGGGGCAGGTCGAGGACACGTGATTTCAGTGGGCTTGCTCCCGGGCCATGCCCACTAACGGTTGTGTCTGACGTACCCACCGACCGTTGGCTGTAGGTGTCAGAGGTGACCTGGGAAGAGGAAGACGACCGAGCCAACCAATCGATGACGGCAGGGTTGTCGGTGGAGACACGACCACTGGATGACACCGGGAGCACTGGCCTCTGGCTGCGACTAGTGCTGCCTCGACCCCTTCCTCTGCTGCCACGTCTGCTCGCTCCTAAAACATTGCCTCCTCTGCCACTCCTATGCATGTTGTCTGACATACTCTTTAATTAAACGATTCTGTGTCCCTGAGTAACAATTCTGTGTCTGTCCCTGAGTAACAATTCTGTGTCCCTGAGTAACAATTCTGTGTCCCTCAGTAACAATTCTGTGTCCCTCAGTAACAATTCTGTGTCCCTCAGTAACAATTCTGTGTCTGTCCCTGAGTAACAATTCTGTGTCTGTTGCTGAGTAACAATTCTGTGTCCCTCAGTAACAATTCTGTGTCCCTCAGTAACAATTCTGTGTCTGTCCCTCAGTAACAATTCTGTGTCTGTCCCTGAGTAACATTTCTGTGTCCCTGAGTAACAATTCTGTGTCCCTCAGTAACAATTCTGTGTCCCTCAGTAACAATTCTGTGTCCCTCAGTGACAATTCTGTGTCCCTGAGTAACAATTCTGTGTCCCTGAGTAACAATTCTGTGTCCCTCAGTAACAATTCTATGTCCCTCAGTAACAATTCTGTGTCTGTCCCTGAGTAACAATTCTGTGTCTGTCACTGAGTAACAATTCTGTGTCCCTCAGTAACAATTCTGTGTCCCTCAGTAACAATTCTGTGTCTGTCCCTGAGTAACAATTCTGTGTCTGTCCCTGAGTAACAATTCTGTGTCTGTCCCTGAGTAACAATTCTGTGTCTGTCCCTGAGTAACAATTCTGTGGCCCTAAGTAAAGTTTCTGTAGCCCTAAGTAACGTTTCTGTGGCCCTAAGTAACGTTTCTGTGGCCTTAAGTAACAGTTCTGTGGCCCTCAGTAACAATTCTGTGTCCCTCAGTAACAATTCTGTGTCTGTCCCTGAGTAACAATTCTGTGTCCCTAAGTAACGTTTCTGTGGCCCTAAGTAACGGTTCTGTGGCCCTCAGTAACAAATCTGTGTCCCTCAGTAACAATTCTGTGTCTGTCCCTAAGTAACAATTCTATGGCCCTAAGTAATGTTTCTGTGGCCCTAAGTAACGTTCCTGTGGCCCTAAGTAACGATTCTGTGGCCCTAAGTAACGATTCTGTGGCCCTAAGTAACGTTTCTGTAGCCCTAAGTAACGTTTCTGTGGCCCTAAGTAACAGTTCTGTGTCCCTCAGTAACAATTCTGTGTCCCTCAGTAACAATTCTGTGTCTGTCCCTAAGTAACAATTCTGTGGCCCTTAGTAACGTTTCTGTGGCCCTAAGTAATGTTTCTGTGGCCCTAAGTAACGATTCTGTGTCCCTCAGTAACAATTCTGTGTCTGTCCCTAAGTAACAATTCTGTGTCTGTCCCTGAGTAACAATTCTGTGTCCCTAAGTAACGTTTCTGTTGCCCTAAGTAACAGTTCTGTGGCCCTCAGTAACAATTCTGTGTCCCTCAGTAACAATTCTGTGTCTGTCCCTAAGTAACAATTCTGTGTCCCTAAGTAACGTTTCTGTGGCCCTAAGTAACAGTTCTGTGGCCCTCAGTAACAATTCTGTGTCCCTCAGTAACAATTCTGTGTCTGTCCCTAAGTAACAATTCTGTGGCCCTAAGTAACGTTTCTGTGGCCCTAAGTAACAGTTCTGTGGCCCTCAGTAACAATTCTGTGTCCCTCAGTAACAATTCTGTGTCTGTCCCTAAGTAACAATTCTGTGGCCCTAAGTAACGTTTCTGTTGCCCTAAGTAACGTTTCTGTTGCCCTAAGTAACGTTTCTGTGTCCCTAAGTAACGTTTCTGTGTCCCTAAGTAACGTTTCTGTGGCCCTAAGTAACGTTTCTGTGTCCCTAACTAACGTTTCTATGTCCCTAAGTAACGTTTCTGTGTCCCTAACTCTCTCCCTGAATACAGCCAGGTCTGCCTCTGTTGAATGACTGGAGGCAAATGGAGAATTCTAAAATGGCCGCCATTTATAGCTCGACCATTACACAGTGCTGGCTGGCTGGCTGCTGATTGGCTAATGCGATCACATGTCATGAATGAATGCATTATGGGTCAGCGCGCCTTGTCTGCGCGCCTTCCCAGACATCCCCGCTCCGTCGCCGCACATGTCGCCGCCATTTTAGGAAAAATTTCGAAATTTTTCGAATCAAAATTTTTCTAATATTCGAAGCGAATTCCACTTCGCCTACTTCGATTCGCTCATCTCTAATTATGATTTAAAATGAGCCAAACAACTATGTGATAATAAATGGCTTCATATGTTGCAAAAGCTGAAGGTTTCTTACCTTCCTGTAATCTATGCATGAAGGTAAAAAAACCTTCTGTTTGCTGCTCCCCCCTCAGCCCCCCCTAATACCTACCTGAGCCCCCTCTTGATCCAGTGATGTGCACAAGAGTCTTGGCTGTCCTGGGACTCCTTCTCCTAATTGGATGAGACAGCAGTGGGAGCCATTGCAGGCACTGAGCCAATGAGGAGAAGGGAGGGCAGCTGTGGCTCTATGTGTCTATTGCAGGGGTAGGCAACCTTTGAGAGGTGGAGATCTACCTGAACAACATGAAAGAGATCAAAGATCACTGTGGTTCAGCAAAAACTAGCAAGGCCTAACTAAATAGCAAGGAAAATGTAGAAAAATATAATAAAACAAATGTCACTGTAAAAATACAAACTTAACTTACCTTAAAAATGGACAGTGTCAGTCAGTAGGGCAGTGGACAGTGTCAGTAGGGCAGAGGTTGCTTTCAGTCAGTAGACAAGTGGATGGTGTCAGTAGGGCAGTGGATGGTGTCAGTATTTTTTATTTTTACATTTTTATGTTTTAATATTTTTCACAATTTCTTTAGGAGCCCTGTTGAAAGGGGAGCACTTGGGGGAAGGGCCAAGCAGCAGAAAAAAGGAGAAACAAGGGTGGAAGGAGCAGCAGAGGGGGGTGTTTGCTAGAACCGATCCCCTGGATTTTCCTCCTGCAGCAGCTGTATGCTGGTGGGAGAATGAGGAGAAGATGCTAGCTTTCAGCAGATCCAGGTGGACAATAAAGGGGATCTTCGGAAGGCAGGTATTTTAAAAATCTGAACTCCCAGCAACTGGCTGGGGATTGGGACTTTTCTCCCTCCCAGCTACCCTGGTGCCCTAAGGTGGCTACCTAAGCAGCTGTATGCTGGGCGCAAGCATAAGGTTGCTTAGACAGCTTCCTTAGGGCACCAGGGTGGGGGGCAGAAAAATCCAGATCTCCAGCCAATTGCTGGGAGTTCATATTTTTAAAATACCTGTCTATGGAAGGAAAAGGGGGGGCACTGCTGGTGGGGGGGGGGGCTAGAGGTCACTGCTTTGGGGAAAGAGGGGCAGAGGACATTGCTGGGAGAGGGGGGCCCCCTTTCCCCCTCTGAAATATCTTCTCCCCCCCTTTCCCCCAGCGTCCTCTGCTGCTGCTGACATCCTCATTGCACAGCGAAGAGCAGAAGACAGCACGGCTCAGAACGGAGGGCGGAAGGATGAGCGGGCCAAATTAACTTTTCATATTAATCCTACCTATATTAACTGACCTAGCAACCAATCACCTGTGGGTTAATATGAAAAGTTAATTTGGCCAGCTCCTTTTCCCACCCTCCGTCCTCAGCCATGCTGTCCTCTGCTCTCCACTATGCACTGAGGATGTCAGCAGCAGCGGAGGCGGCTTTGGGAAGGGAGGAAGAGCGACCTATTCACGGTCTACCTGTCACCAGTTCACAGTCAACAGGTACCATGATATGCTATCAAAAATTAGTTGAGCCCAGGGGTGAACTGACCATTTGGAAACTCGGGCACTGCCCGAGGGCCCAGGGTCAGTAGGGGGCCCCATGAGATGCCCCTGGTACCTTTCTCATAGGCTTTTTTGAGTTTGGGCAAGAACACAGGGGCCTCATGATCACCTATTGCCCGGGGGCCCCATGAGTTGTCAGTCCGCCCCGGTTGAGCCCTAATGATATCATTAAGGTAATCTAAAGTATTTTTAAAAACCAAAATAAAAATTTTATATACTGCAGCTTACCAGACTTTAGATATGTTAGCTGCCTTTTTTTCAGGATTGTTTTCTTTATTTCCATCAGATGATCCAGCTAGGTATACATTTCTTGTCCTAGAGTGACAACACCCACTTACTATATTGTATCTATGTAGGAGCAGCATTATCACCCTAGGTTGCTCACATAATTTGGATTACAAACATAAGTGTCCAGGGAGATAAGATACAAGACGAAACAAGATTTCTAACAGAATCAACAGAAATGTTTATGTATGGGAAAACAAATGTAGCCTCCACAGGTAAGGACAGGTTTTTATACAAAATTTTAGTTGTAGCTTGTAGGCTGTAGTAAGCATTATGAGCAAAAAGAATGAATTGAATGTGGTTAAAATTGACTGAAAATGTGCAGCTTTCCTCCTTTATACCATATCCATAATGCAAACATTTGGGGAATTCAATGAATCCCAATTCAGTGAAAATCATAGAATTCTTTTCTTGAGCATACATCTGCAAATTAATAAAATGTTAAAGTGATATTAATGGTTGACATTTTTAAAATATAACAAACATGTTAAACTTACCTGTTCTGTCCAATGGTTTGCACAGAGCAGCCCTGATCCTCCTCTTTTCAGGTCTCCTGCCAGTGCTCCTGGATCTTCCCTTTCTCCGAGTGCCCCCAGAGCAAGTCACTTTCTCTGAGGGCACCTGTGCATGCTCGCTCCAAAGCCCTGCTCTGTGTGTCCATAAGACACACAGAACGGGGCAGGGCCCTGCTTCCTCCTCACTGACTTTGATTGACAGCCATTGGCTCCTGCTGCTGTCTCTCAGCCAATGAGGGGGCAGAGACCAGGGAGAACAGCTGCTTTTGTGCACATTGCTGGATCACAATCAGGCTCAGATAAGTATTGAGGGGGGCTGTGGGAGGAGCTGCATACTGTGGGTTTTTTATGTTTATGCAAAGAATGCATGAGGGCAAACAACTTTCGAATTGTAGAACCACTTTAACATACAGTATATATAGATATAAATATATATACAAAAAATATAAAGTCAACAGTTAACTCTTTAGGTTAACCGTTTCTCGACCGCTCTATAGCAGATATACTGCTACAGGGCGGCACGGGTATATGCACGTGAATACTCGCCGGCACCCGATGATTCACAAGCATCTCCGATGGGGAGGAGAACAACATGTAAACAATACCATTCTCCTCCCTGTCAGCTCATGCACACTGATTTGGATGCCTGTGCACATTACTGGACATATTCAATAGCAAAAAGTCAAAAATATTTTTGTTTTCTCAAAGTTGTCAGTATTTTTTTTAAGTGCAAAAAATAAAAAACACACAGGCAATCAAATACCACCAAAAGAAAGCTAAATTCGATGCAAAGGATGTAAATTTAATTTGGGTGCAGCATAGCATGACTGCGCAGTTAAAGTGTAGTAATGCAAAAAATGACCTGGTCATGAAGGGGGGTAAATCCTCAGGAGGGCAAGTGGTTATACACTGTTCAACTTAAACATCCATTGAACTCTCCACATTTTAAAATCCTTTCCTAGTTGCATTCTTTTTTAGGTATTTGGTCAATGATAACAAATCTCAACTGGGACACAGAATGAGAATCAGAGAATGTCATAGAATTGTCCATAGGCAGACATTTCTTAAAACACTCTGACTCTCTTTCAGTTGTTTGGTACCTTATAACATCCATGTGCTGAAGTGTTTTGCAATATTAGATTTCCTTGTTACAGTGTGTCAGATCACTTGTTTTTATGACCTGATGAAGGGCATGATTCAGGAAAAGTTAGTCATTTCACGACTTCTATTGAATATAAAAATATGCAAATAAATACTTCACTGGTGCAGTCATACTGCACCAGTGACTTCTTCCTTGTGTATATACACTCACCGGCCTCTTTATTAGGTACACCTATTCAATTGCTTGGTAACACAAATTGCTAATCAGCCAATCACACGGCAGCAACTCAATGCATTTAGACATCTAAACATGATGAAGACAACTTGCTGAAGTTCAAACTGAGGATCAGAATGTAGGAGAATTAAGAGACTTTGAATGTGGCATGGTGTTAGTGCCAGATGGGCTGGTCTGAGTATTTCAAAAACTGCTGATCTACTGAGATTTTCATGCACAACCATCTCTAGGGTTTACTGAGAATGGTCCAAAAAAAAGAGAAAATATCCAGTGAGGCAGTTGTGTGGAAGAAAATGCTCTGTGCATGTCAGAGATCAGAGGAAAATGGGAAAACTGGTTTGAGATGATAGAAAGGCAGCAAAATCATAAATGACCTCTCGTTAAAACCAAGGTATGCAGAATACCATCTCTGAATGCACAACACGTCGAACCTTGAAGCAGATGGGCTACAGCAGCAGAAGACCACACTGAGTGCCACTCCTATCAGCTAAGAATAGGAAATGGGGGCTACACTTCGCACAGGCTAACCAACATTGGACAATAGAAGACTGGAAAAATGTTGTCTTGTTTTATGAGTCTCAATTTCATCTGCGACATTCATATGATAGGGTCAGAATTTGACGCAAACAATATAAAAACATGGATTCATCCTGCTTTGTATCAACAGTTCAGGCTGCTGGTGATGGTAAAATGGTGTGGGGGATATTTTTTGGCACACACTGGGCCCCTTAGTACCAACTGAGCATTGTTTAAATAACAGCTGAGTATTGTTGCTGTTGTTGTCCATCCCTTTATGACTACAGTGCACCCATCTTCTGATGGCTACTTCCAGCAGGATAATGCACCATGTCACAAAGCTTGAATCATCTCAAACTGGTTTCTTGAACATGACAATGAGTTTTCTGTATTCCAATGGTCTTCATAGTCACCACATCACAATCCAATAGAGTACCTTTGGGATGTGGGTTTCGCATCATGGATGTGCAGCCAACAAATCTGCAGCAACTGATGCTATCATGTCAATATGGACCAAAATCTCTGAGGAATGTTTCCAACACCTTGTTGAATCTATGCCAAGAAGAATAAAGGCAGTTCTGAAGGCAAAATGGGGTCCAACCTAATAAAGTGGCCAGTGAGTGTATACAGTATATATATATACTCACACCACACACACACTATACATAGATACTTATATGACAGTCAGTATTATTATTATTATACAGTATAACATTTCTTAGTAGTAATATGGTAGTGTTTGTTCAACCTTATTAAAGACTACCAATTCATAATACTGTAACATTTATTAAAGGTTTTGCTTTAAAGCAGAACTTCACCCTAAAGGAGAAGTTCTACATAATGCCCCCCCCCCTCCTCTAGTACATTTTGCATATATTTTGTGCCTGGATTTGACAGGTACATGCTCCCACTTGTGCCCCAACCGCTTAGACAATCTGAGCAGAAGTTTGGCCCCCTTCTCTTTGCCAGCAGCCTTCTGGGACATGTCACTGGTCTCTGAAAGCTGTGGGACCATTCACAAAGCACTGCAAGGTCTTCAAATGTGCAGTGGGAAGCTGCCTTTGAACACACAGCTAGCTTCCCACAGTAAACATGTCACCTCCAAGAACCCAAGGACTGGTAAAGAACCGGCTGGGTGAAGATGGTGTTGGATCCCTGGGCAGGTAAGTGTCGTTTTTCTAAAAGTCAGCAAATACTTTTTGTAGCTGATGACTTTTGTTTTTCTTTTTTCTAGTATGAAGTTCCTATTTATTAAATGGCAGCCATTAGAGCACTTCACAGCAGAAAAAGTTGGGAAAGCTGCAGGCTACGAACACAGCCAGGATCAAGGCAAGCTGCAGTGATGAAACACAAGGATTTCTGAATCTAGTCTGTTATTCTATGGACACTTGAGGAGGACCATGGAGTGAGGTGAATTATACTGCAATGTTAGCAATTAAATCTACATGTAGTAGCTGTTGTGCTCATATACCACAGTTACCTTACCCACAATGCATGCTTTAACCACCTCAGTATTTGAATGGTTCACCCCTTTATTACCAGGCCATTTATCAGTTTTCAGTTCTGTGATAGTTAAACTAACTCAATCATGCAAAACTGTATTCAAATACTTTTTTTTAATAATATTTTGAGACAAATAGCTCTTTTATTTGGTGTATTCAATAAACACTGACAAAGGACATGATACCAGAAACTGGAGCCCTTAAGTGGCAGAAGTTTAGACACCCACAAAATGTTCCCATTTTGGAAGATAGACAGGTATTTGCTCACATGCATGTTGAGTTTTTTGAAGATCCTTTTTTTGCCAAAATTTTTGGACAATGAAGAAGGAAATTAATTTTTTTTTAAATTTTCTTTAGTTATTCTTGAAACACTTTTAGAAAAAATTAATAAATAATAGATCGTTACCTTGTGGAACACAAACACAGCTATTATGCTGGTACTTGTTGTAAACAGATACTGTCAGCAGGCTGGTAAAGTTGTGATCAGACACTATGGCAGACTTTGTTCAATGTCTGTGATCAGCAACTCTCACTCATTTTTCTCTCAGCTCATATTGGTGCATATGAGAGAAAACAGAGAGTCCGCTAACAACTACATCAACTGTTTACATTTGTGATGCATTGTAATTGGTTACAGTGATCATGTGGTACAGAGCCACTCTGACTGGCTCTGTACCTTTTTGCCAGTATTCTGCTGTGTTCAATCACATCATCATAACAGGACTGTGCAGCTGCATGCATGCGCAGAATCACAATTACTTGAGGATGTGCAAACAATAGGGGAGTGGATTGGCTGCTTTGATATGGTGGCCAGTCCTGAAGAGGTTAACGATTAGTGCAACACAACTTAGCCAGTGCTGTATGTGCCACAATTATGCATCTAAGGTAAAAAGAACACATTTAAAGTGCATGAAAATGTAACATTTCTCCATTATTGCCAAGATAGAAAGTAATGGGAAATCTAAAATTTTTTAGTTGTTACCAGAGGAAAAAGTGAAGAAAGATCATGTAGGCCTTAGCATTGCCTTAAAGTACAACTGAAGGTGTGCACATGATGCAAAAGCCTCATAAAGTAAACAAAAACTTCCTTTAACTTCCCTGAGTCAAAATTCTCCTTTGTGTCTCACACTCTTCCTATTCAGACACTGCAGCTCAAAGTAGGAGAGTTTCAGCAACAGAGGCAGTGATGCCAATCCAGAAAGCAGTGGGCAGTACTAGGTGTGGCCAGGTGTTGATTGACTAGCTACAGGCTTGTAAATACAGCAGCTTATAGCCATGCCCCTGACAACAATTTTACATCCCACTATAGTGCAAGCAGAAAATGTGAGTGGTAACTCTGCTCTGAAATCAGAGGCAGTGCAGCATCCTTGCCACACCATCTCAGAAAACTGCATTAGGTGGTTTTCACTGACAAGGAGACTAAGGAAGATCTTTATATACAAATGTATCTTATTATAAAGTGCCACAGCACATATTTTTTTAAATAGTACATTCTATTTATTTATTACAGGTACTTATATACAGTAGCACTTTACACATTTATACACTATATTGTCAAAAGTATTGAAACGCCTAACTTTATACACACATGAACTTTAATGGCATCACAGTCTTAGTCCGTAGGGTTCAATATTGAGCTGACCCACCCTTTGCAGCTATACCAGCTTCGACTCTTCTGGGAAGGCTGTCCACAAGGTTTAGGAGTGTGTCTGTGGGGATGTTTGAGCATTCTTCCAGAAGCGCATTTGTGAGGTCAGGCACTGATGTCGGAACAAGAAGGCCTGGCTCGCAGTCTCCGCTCTTATTCATCCCAAAGGTGTTCTATTGGGTTGAGGTCAGGACTCTGTGCAGGCCAGTCAAGTCCCTTCACCTCAGACTCACTCATTCATGTCTTTATGGGCCTTGCTTTGTGCATTGGTGCACAGTCATGTTGGAACAGGAAGGGGCCATCTTTAAATTGTTACCACAAAGTTGGGACCATGAAGTTGTCCAAAATGTCTTGGTATGTTGATGCCCTAAGGATTCCCTTCACTGGAACTAAGGGGGCAAGCCCAACCCCTGAAAAACAACCCCACACCATAATCCTCCTTCCACCAAACTTTACACTTGGTGGTACAATGTAGTCAGGCAAGTACCGTTCTCCTGGCACCGCCAAACCCAGACACATCCATCGGAATGCCAGACAAAGAAGTGTGATTCATCACTCCAATGTCTCCATTGTTCTAGAGTCCAGTGGCACCACTGCATCTGACACTTTGCATTGCATTTGGTGATGTAAGGCTTGGATGCAGCTGCTCGGTCATGGAATCCCATTCCATGAAGCTCTCTATGCACTGTTGTTGTGCTAATCTGAAGGCCACACAAAGTTTGGAGGTCTTTAGTTATTGACTCTGCCGACAGTTGGTGACTTCTGCACACTGTGCCCTGTGCGCTTCAGCATGCGCAGACCACGCTCTGTTATTTTACGTGGCCTACCACTTCGTGGCTGAGTTGCTGTTGTTCCCAGTTGCTTACACTTTGTTATAGTACCACTAACAGTTGACTGTGGAATATTTAGTAGCAAGGAAATTTCACAAATGGACTTATTGCACAGGTGGCAACCTATCATGGTACCTTGCTTGAATTCACTGAGCTCCTTAGAGAGACCCATGTTTGTAGAAGCAGTCTGCATGCCTAGGTTCTTGATTTTATACACCTGTAGCTATGGAGGTGATTGGAACACCTGATTTAAATGAGTTGGAGGGGTGTCCCAATACTTTTGGCAATATAGTGTATATTGAACATTCACATCAGTACCTTCCCTCAAAGAGCTTACCATCTAAGGCCCCTAACTCACATTCATACTAGGACCATATTTAGATAGGAGCCAAATAACCTACCAGCATGTCTTTAGATTGTGGGAGGAAACTGGAGTGCCTGGAGAAAACACACACAGGCACAAGGAACAACATGCGAACTCCAGGTAGGTAGTGTCGTGGTTGGGATTTGAACCGTCGACCCTTGAGCAAACCCTTTGGCGCTATATAAACTCGATGTAATAATAATAATAATAATAGGTGGAAATGCTAACCACTTAGCCACTGTGCTGACCATATAGTTGTATTTTAGCCTCTGTACTTGAGTGTTTGCAGTGTTGGCTATTTCATAAATGCACCTAGTCTCTATGGGGACCTGGGGGGGAGGTACTTTGGTATAGGCCCCTTTGCCAATTTATACTTGGCATGCAGTCAGGTGTGTGGTTCTCAGTATATGGGACCTCTAGTTTATGATGTTCTTTATTTATGCTCATGGTGAACATCACTTACCTTATCTGTAACCACCTGGAAGCAAAGGGGCAGATATGTAGTGTGTTTCCTTTTATTTCTGCTTAGTTTGTAACATTTTCCTATTTTGCTCATGTGCAAAATTAAAATTAAGATTAAAAAAAAGATACAGCTGATGAACAATTAAATGGAGTTGATTTACTAAAGGAATAAAGGTTCTTCATGACATGAATGTTGGTAAATATGATTAAACTGTGTTGACTCTGAATACCCAATCATGTGCAAGGGAAATTAAAAAAATAAAAATAAATGGGATTTTGTTAGCAAAACATTGATTATTCAAAGTAAACACAAGCTTGTATTATTTACAAACATTTGCTTTGCTACGTGGGTAGCAATTACCCCTAAATTAAATTAACCCCAATGACTCCTAAAATTCAAGGGAAAACACAGAGGAAAAAACGTCAATGGTTAATATTGTGGTATATTATCTGGAACTCTTGAGATTGCGACAATCATTAACTCATTGGTACATTTTAAATTTATAATTATTGTGCCCTAGTTACAAAAATATCCTTGGAATTCCCTCTGTGCAGCTCACTGCGAGTGTGCAAGGATCTTTGTTTTAGGCTGCAGTACAACAGAATTCCTTCCTGATTTCTAACTCTTTTTTTGTAGCTGAAGTCTTCCTTTCTGATTTAGGTCACTTAATCAAAACCAGAGTCAGATCAAACCATTTGCCCACCAGGTCTCCTGAAATGATCATTCCGACTTTTTTTCTGCTGCAGTATGACTGACAAAGATGACTTTTTTTTTAAACTGATTTGCTTTATATTCCTTAGCAAGGGCATGGGCTCTATGATTTGCCGCAGGCCAGAAATGAACTTTTTACCTTTCTAAAGCTACTCAAGAAATCCCGCTATAGATGCAAGTAATTTTAAAACAGTAAGGTTCAGATTTTATAGATATGTGGTTCCGCATTAGATATTTGAAAATATCTTACATGTCTAATTAATGCATTCTATTAAAGCTGCAGATGTGGTTAAAAAAGTGAAAGAAACAGTAGAGATACTATAAATATTTTTCTCTTGTTGTCAAGTTTTCTTATTTAAACAAGTGGATGCAATTAAGCGTATCCGTTTTCCAAGGAGTAGCAGGTTGAAGTGGTCAATTTACACTTATTCTGGCCACAAATTGCCACTTTCCCTCTGGGAATTTCTGATATTCCAAGGCCAAATAGAATCTTGCTTGCATAATCTGGATCAGCTCCAGCACTTTCTTCATACTAAGACAGCAAGTCTTAGTTCTTAAAGAAGTCTCCCATGGATACACATATAAGAAACAGAAACCAACTCAACTGCACATCCTGATTCACAAGAACAGTGACTCTAGATACAAAATTGTTATTACTGTATTCAAATATATAGTGCTAAAATTATGATAAACAGTAGTGACCAAAAATCACCTTACTCTCTGAATATAGTTTACTGCTATTGCAATGGTTGCTTGTACTCTTCTGTTAAGGCACTAAGCCACATAGAGCCACAAGGACAAAAAATTCACACTACTCTCCACAAAAAGTGTAATGAACTTTCAAACAAATATTTAAGCTAAGTTTTACGACAGAATTTGTGGTGATATATCCACTTTGGTAATGCTTCAACTGTGCATTCATTTTGAGTTTGAATGCACTCTCCATATTTGGGTTTTGGGTAACTTCTACAGTCTAAAGATATTCCATGTGTAGGTTATAATGTATTGTATCCTCAAGGACCTGCATATGGGGTCTTTAAGAGGAAGAAATTCTAGCTTAGGTCTTCTCTTTCTTTCTTTCTGGATGCTGGGATGGAACAGAGTGATTCTTATTGGTTAGCACTGGCACGTGATTGCTTTGACCAATCAGAACTGCAGCATCCCTAAAAAGGAGAAGGGACAGAAAACTGCAGCTTTCTAATCCCCGGATGTCTGCACCTACTGTAAATGCAGTGAGGACTGGGGGTGAAAAGGATGTAATGTGTTAGTTCACTCTTTCATTCTTTGTGAAAAGTTGAACTTACACTTTAAAATATTTTCCCCTACAGTGAGGAAATTTTTTTTAATCCTCTCCTACTCATCTGACGCATGCCTACATTTCTGATGCTCATTCCAGATGCATGCAGCCATTGGCCCAGGTCCTGGCAGGGGCCAGGAAAGATCTGATTTATTAAAGTTTCAGATTGTGTGAGGCTTTCCTGGCACCTTGCAGGATCCTGGATACTGTCAGTGCTGGGAAAGGGGGACAGCTACATGTGTCTGGAATGCAGATGTGGTTGTGTCAAACGTGATTAAAAAGAAGAGCTCTGTTTTCAGCACTGTGGGGACAAATCATTTTCAAACAAATACAGCCTAGCATATGTTTATGTGAGAACTTTAACTTGAGGCTCTTTCTTAACTGGTAGTTGATTGTGATAGGGTTTTTTTTATGTGTGACACTGGCTGGATGTTGTAGTGTGCATACAGTGACTAAATTGAACAGACACGAAGGACATCAAGAGAAATATGTATATACAATGGCTTTACTAAATTTCAGACAAATATTCGGCAGGGATATGCATAACTGGGCAGTTGTTAAAACTGTCATTCCTAGCAGTAATTGTTAAAATGACAATTGCCCCTCTGTGAATGCTGGTACAATGTTTTGTGCCAGGAATGGTTCTTTGGAAAGAGGATGAGACTTCATAATGCTGCCACTTGTGTAGGGATGTGTTCCCTAAGGCGTGCTTAAAGTGGTTCTAAAGTCACACGTTTTTGTACTTTAATGCATTGCCTGCATTAAGGTAAAAACCTTTCATAAAATGTTTGCTCCTCCACCCACCCTAAATACTTGCCTGAGTCTAGTATTGATCCAGTGCTGTGCTAATCTGCAGCAGTTCTGCTCTTTCTCCCTGGTCTCCCAGAACAGATTGATAACAGCGGGAGCCATTGGCTCCTGCTGCTGTCTATTAGGTCCAGGAAGGCAGGAGCAGAGACAAGCTGCACTGTGTGTGTCTACAGACAGCTTGCTATGGTGGCAGACACAGCCATGGAGGAGCCAAGATCACTGGCGGTGCATCCAAGAAGAGGATGTTTGCAGTTGC
The DNA here is from genome assembly GCF_062004578.1 of Staurois parvus. Taxonomy (NCBI): domain Eukaryota; kingdom Metazoa; phylum Chordata; class Amphibia; order Anura; family Ranidae; genus Staurois; species Staurois parvus. Next base: position 19,031,101 of record NW_028317844.1, read on the forward strand.
TCTGTGCAATACCAGTGCACAGAACAGGTAAGTGTCACATCTTGTTTTATTTTAGGTAAAATGGAGCCTTTAGAATCACTTTAATGTGCACTTGTTTTTGGTTTTGTTGTAGTGTATTAATTTCTCTAATTGTGTTATGCTCAAGGGCTACTTTTGTTGCATCATCTGCTAGCCTGTGTTGAGAAATCCAGAAGGCTGGGTTATAGAGGTTGGCCTTGCCTATTTGCAAGTCAATCACTGACAATATCTTCTTCAGTGGATTGGCCCTAGTTCTAAAAAATATGCTGTGGAGCCTTTTGGAAGGTTTAGCCTCCAGGCTGGAATCTTGGGCTGAATTGGTGCTTAACCACTTGAGTACCAGCCTGTAATATCCCTTCTTTACCAGACCATTTTTCAGTTTCTAGGTACGTTGACTAACAGTTGACATGCAGCTCTCTACCAAATTGAAATTGAACTGAGCTTTATTGTGGTTGTATTTAATATCCACTAATTTTATTACTATATGTAGGGAACAAAAGACCAACAATTAAAAAAAAAAGTTTCCCTTACTTTCTGTTAAAATAAACATGTCAGAGCACTGTGAATACCCTGTAAGATGAAGTAGCCCAGGAACGTAAGCCAGCTGACTTTGTTAAAAGCAAACAATCTCTTTATTGGTGTCTTCAAAATAAGTAAACACAAAAAGCTTTCTTCAGCAAAAAAGGAAAAACAAACAGTCCATAATCCTGGCATCAAACCAAACCATACGACAGGCTCACCAGCAAACTCTCAGTCTCCATGTCTCAGGGAGCCCAGGAGGCCACATGGGGTTCAGTAACATGTGTGTCATTTTCTAAGACAGTTCACCCTTGCTTACAGCTTGTTAGCTACTCCACACGGCCTCAGTGACACAGGTGCCGATCCCTCCCTTTCAAATCTCTTTTTGCTGATTCTTAACCCCTTCAGGACTAGAGTTCTTCCAGTCAAGGTTTGGAGGTTCTTCCCACCCAAAGTGCTTTGAAGCTCCAAAGTTCTAGGTCCCAAATAAGAACTTGTCAACCAAGAGAACACTGAAAATCAGTCCTCTCAACCAGATCACTTCGGAACCCCTCACCCTGCATGAGTGGAAACCCCTGAGTACTCAGCCCAGTCTTCAAACTGTCCCCCTTAAAGGGATCACAACTCAAATACTGGTGTAATATTCTGCCATTCAGGACAACCTCCAGTGTCCTTTACAACCCCCAAAATTACCCCATTTTGGAAAGTAGACACCCTAATTTTTTGTCAAATTTTTTGGAAGTGTTTAAACATGCTGGTATTGTGGTAATGGTGCACTGGATACAGTGCATTCTGCACACAGAGGGAAGAGGTAGTGAAGGTAGTGAAGTAATATACAGATCCCATGTAGTGGGGGGGGGGGGGGTGGTGGTGGAGATGAAGAGGTTAATGTGCAATTTGTGGAATTAGAGTGGTAAAATATTAATATACTGGTCACTGAACAGACAGTATGGATGTCATCTGTATAGATAGGAGGAGATACCTGCTGCTGTGATCTGTATAGTGATCAGGAACTAATAAATAACGTATTCAATCAGTTCCTCTTTCCTCCTCTTTCTCCATTGTGAGAGGAAGGAGAGGGCTCACATATATAAACACCACACTGTGTCTGTAATTTCTGTTATTGGTCTCTCTATTACCAATCACAGCAATCCCAAGGTACAAAGCAGCTCAAATTGGCAGTGGCGAGATTTAATAAAATGGAAGCACTCAGAATCTGGTGCAGCTGTGGATAGCAACTAATCAGCTTCTAACTTGTTCAGTTAAGCTTTGACAATAAAACCTGAAAGCTGATTGGTTTCTGTGCAGAGCTGCACCAGATTTTGCACACTTCTGTTTTAGTAAATCACCGTCAGTGTCTTTAATTATATCCTGTAAAAAAAGAAAGTACCTGTTCAATCCACAATAAATTTCCTTTTATGGCAAAATGTTTGGCCATTATGGCAGGCAAAGCTCTGACACATTCTCATAGTGACAATGCTTGCTTGGCCCTTTCTGCCCCCTGCACATTCCTATTAACCAGTGAGGATACTCATTATTATTATTATTATTATTATTATTATTATTAATAATAATAATAAACAGGATTTATATAGTGCCAACAGTTTGCTCAGCTCTTTACAATGTAAAGGGAGACAATACAGCAACAATACAGTTCAGTACAAGAGGGTTTGGAGGGCCCTGTTCTTTGGAGCTTACAGTCTAAGAGATAGTGCCATTAGGAATGAGTATGGAGTGGGGTTTAGTGGTAAACTCTGACACTTTGCCTGGCAAATTTTGGCTGTAATAAGAACTTCTAGAATCATTTGCAGGTAAATGCCTGCACTTTATATCTGCAACAGTTTCTTATTTTATTTGATTTATTTATGTATTTTTGTGTCTCCATGCGTGCTGCTTTAAATGCTGTTCAAATATATGTAAATGGTATAGATAAAAGCTGTAGCACATAGGATCTTTAGGCGATCTTTGAAAACTCACTTCTTCAGGGAAGCCTACCCCAACTCCACCTAAGAACTGTACTTGAAACACCTCCACCAGATCATCTCCCGCAGCTATCACCTTTTGTATCATCTCCCCTTTCCTTTAGATTGTAAGCTCCACGAGCCGGGCCCTCCTATTCCTTCTGTACTGAAATGTATTGTACTTGTACTGTCTCCCTTATATTGTAAAGCGCTGCACAAACTGTTGGCGCTATATAGATCCTGTATTATAATAATAATAATAATCTTCACTCTTTCTTAGTGCTCTAATGTGAACTGGCTCTAATGTGTCTTATTTTTCAGTTGGAGTATACTTTTTTTTTACTAATTGTCAATGCTTCTATTCTTCAAATGACAAACTTTTCTATGGAAAAACCATACTTTTTAGGTATTCTTTCATCTCTGCTATCTAATTTATAAAATACAATCAATGCTTGTAAAACTGTAATATTCTTGTGCGTTTAAACTATTAAACATAACTACCATTAATAAATAGATATATGTAAATGAAAACCAGGACTAAATGGATAAAGCATGATGCATTAGCTGTGCGCATTTTCTAGATAAGTTACTGTGGTCTAATAAACTATTGAACTCGACAGCTACTTTGTTCTTGGCTTCCAGTCTGACTTTCACTCCCAATTGTATGCATTCCACATAAATGGATTTTCTTACTAGATCATTCTCAGCTTCTTATATTTTTTTAATAACTTCAGGACTTAAAAAGTCAAATGAAGTTTGAGGTTTTGATCATATTTTGCAGCCATATTTTTGCAAATATGTTTTAGAAGAACAAGATAAGGCTACATTAACACATTAGCTCATATTAAAAGGGAAGCACTAAGGCTGGGAAAAAAAATCCACTTATCTTAAATACTTTCTTGTAAACCGTAAGCAAAGTAATCCCCGAGGTCAATAGTTCAAAAGTTCATATTCAAAATGCTACTGTGTATTGCAAAATAGCAGCCTTTGTATTTAAGCAATTACGTACCTATTTTGCCGGCAACATGTCTCTTATTCAGAAGAGAACCTCCAGCAGATTCAAATTGCAGGAAGGGAAATATGCATCAAGACATTCTCAGTGTGGAGTAACTTTGATCACTGTGTTTTGATGGTGTATATGTGGCATAGAGAGTTTTGCAAATTACCGCTAACTGTGGTGAGGATGACACATCGCATGTTATGTCAGCTCAAGTCAGCTACTTATTGTTTATGCATTATTTATGATTTGCTGCATATTTATAACTGCCGCTGTTAAAATGTTGGTAAATATTTCTGTTTTGCTCTACAGTAGCCCAGACATTGAGAGAACGCCATCACACATAAGGATATGAATTATCAGCAGGGGTATATTACCCCCCGACAATCATTCTAGCCTCTAGTATTTTCTGGATCTAAGAGGCATGTTGGCTCTGGCAGCTCAAGTTTAGTCCTGATGCTCTCTACATTGGTGTATTGGGAAGAACTGAAAGTGACAAAATAGCTCTGGACCAATAAGATTATATATTGCTGTTGATATCTTGTCTTAAACCAGAAATCCAGGAAAAAAATGTTTTGGCCCATGCAGTGGGACTGTGACAACACTGCATGGGTCAAATGCTTGTTTTGTTGTAGGGGAGAGAACACCAAAGATTTACAAACCTGACCCGCCAATCCTCCGCACAAGACCGGTCCTTATGGCTCCTGCCTCCCCGTGGTCCAGCAATCTTGTAAGTGGGCTGTTCTTGACGTCAGCACACTCAATGCATGCTCCACAGACAGGAACAGTTCACTGCTGGACCATGGGGGAGCACAGTTTTCCATAAGATCAATGAATCAGGTGAGTATGAGTTTAGAACTCACCCCTAGAAGAAACCAGCAGCTGATCACAGCCCCACTGCATGGTAAAAAAAAACTGGAGTTCTGCTTTAAGGTATTGATGTTGATGTAGGTGATCTGGTTCCTGGGCATGCAGCTTCTACACCTCACAGAATCTCCATGGTCTCCTTGGCTTGTAGTGTAATAAAAAAAAATGTAAATTAAAGTGCAACACCGCTGCTAAAAGGTAAAGATATGACTTTATTTCAGTAGGGATCATTGGGAGAATCAAAGAATGTCCATCATGTTTCAGATGGCAGCACAGCCCTGTTTGTTAGGGCTTGAGCTTGAAAACAATATAAATGAACAAGAAGTGAACTGGACTGTTTTGGCTGCCAGGCTAGTGGCTGATAAGAACTGTGATTGTAATCACAATGGAAGAAATAACATTATACATCCATTTCACTTCTAGTTTATTTATATTGTTTTCAATCTCAAGCCCTGGTGAAGACAGTGGTTTTGGACCCCCTAAAATGCATTGGATACCCTTTCAATTGTCCCCCTATACTTTATTGGAATAGTTATATCTGGACCTTTTAGCAGTGGTATGGTGCTTCAATTTACATTTTTGGGGAAAACTGGTAGACAGCTGGTGCTGTTTGGCTGAACATTAAGTGGGAGCATGAGTTCCTACAAACTGACCTCAATTTTCTCCTCGTAAAAATGCCTCAAAAAACAAAAAGAAGTTTTTTTTTGGTAAGGTTTCCAAGCATTCTAGTCCTCCTGATCTTTTCATAAGCTCACAGTTTTACCAAAATCTGTAAAAAAGGTTGATCTAAAATTATAGCAATTCCAGGAAGTGTTCAGTAAAACAAATTTCATCTCATACTTTCATGCGTGCTGTATATTTAAGGGATGTCAGAAAGATGCAGATACAGTTTCTTACTGCAGCAATGAGGATCATAATGCAAATAAAGCCAGCTGACTTTTGCATGCAGCACTCATCCTAAAGCTAATGCAATTCAGAGCTTGAGCTGACATTTTAATAGATAGCTCTATAGAACTATTTGACTTCATGCCTTGAGGCAAGTAGAATCATGCATACACATCTAGTTGCCCTCTAAAGCCTACAACCAGCTTCCTTTTTTCTTGTCAGGTGTATCAAATCGAAGATCTGCATAAGCTTCAGCTGTCAATAAGACTCCTTCACCTGTCTTTTTTTATCATAAATTGCTGGTTACTTCAATGGAGATAGAACAACAAGGAACCTGATTATTAAATTACTCTGACAGCAGAGCACTGTTATGTCATTTGGAGCATTGAATCTGTCTTTTGTTTAGCACGGGAAAAGACTGCTTTATTAAAAAATGGAAGGAGCTCTGTTGATCAAGATCTTCTTCCCCTGAAGAGTCAAGAGAAGAGTCAAAAAAAAAAACTGGATAACCAAGCCTGCTGCACATCACTGTGATATTTGACATCCTGTTTACTTTGTTGCTATACATACATTCTATAGCTTTTAAATTCCAGCATTATAAAAATTAAATGTTGATTTCATTTTATAGAGAAATTAGATAAATCCAGTCCACAGGCCTTCCTTTTGTCAGATGAACTGTATATGATAGAGTAGTTAGAAAAAAGGTGCTATTCAAGTTTGTTATTTACCATTGTTGTTTATGATTGTTTTTTCTCTTTCTTTCTTGGGTTAGCACAAGGGTGTTTTGTGTTGGTATATGAAAGGCCCCTTTAAAGGAATTATTCAGCTACTTTAATTTGGAGATCGCACAATCTGGATTGTTCTGCTAGGTTACTGAATGCTGATTGTCCTTGTAATTTCTGTGACTGAGGTGAGCTGACACTTGTCTTGTCAGCAGGAAAATGGGTTTGAGAGCTGGTCTGTCATGGCCAGGGGTCAGGCTCAGAGGTGTTCTTGATAGCAAGGACAATTGGGGTTGGTTTTTGAGGGTAGATTAGATGTTAGTACACTAATAGAGGTAATTAAACTTCAGCAAAGTTTGATCAATTGTGGTTTGCCCATACTTTTTAAAAATTTGTTAAAGTGGAACTTTATCCATAACAAATTGATAAAAAAATAATGTTCTTTAGCAAGAAACGTACATTCCACATGAATAATTATGCTACCAAAATTAGTGTGTGCCTCCAGCAATGTTTCTGGCTTTTCTTGCTGTAAGCTGCCATTTTGCTGAAGCCCAGAATCCTGAGCAGCATTAAATCTTTAGACTTTTAGAAGATCAGCCTCTAAACATTTGACAAAGAGCAGAGTGAAACAGTGTATTACCGGATTTTAATGTTTTACTTAGCTATACCCGCTAAAGGGGCCAGCCTGAAGTGACCTATCAGGACCTAATTTTGTGACTAAAGTTCCATTTTAACCTCAAAAATTATGGATTTTCAAACCATAAGCCTTAAAAGCAATAGAAATCTGAACCAGACTCCAAATATGTGTAATACAGAGCAGCACATGATGTAAAATTGAGATGATTGGTTTTGGAAGCTCAGACCTGTGTAGAACCCTGTAGTGTGCTACTAGAATAATGTAGTTTAATGCAAGTAAAATCATTGTGTATGACTCATGGTAACAGTGTGAGTCTGTTATTGAGGTTGGGTTACTGGAGGTGAGCTGGATGTGACTCTATCGCCTCATCCTGACCTGGAGGACCATAGAACCCTCCAGAAGTCAGTAGGCAGGAAGAAATGGAGAGCTAATCTGCATGTTTATGGGTGTCTGGCCAATCCCAGGTTTGGAGGCCCTGGTAGAGTGGTGGACCGGACCACAAATATGGGAGAGTCAGGCTGAGAGAGGAGTCGGGTGGACGATGGAGTGTTGAGGAAACTCTTTGTGCCAGGGAGTGGTCGTCCCCTAAGTCTGGAGGGACCGCCCTGCAGGCTGGGCTCAGGCTGGCTCAGGAGGGTACATTAATCAGTGCAGCATGAATGGGATCAAGACCTGGGAGCAGTGGGAGCAAACAGGACAGAGTGATTACATAAACACACCCTGTGATACACAAGAGGAGAGACTGCCACATGTAGCAAGCTTTCAAAGGACAGAGTTGTACTCAATCCTTTATCCTTATCCTGGGAGATCTTAGAGCAGCCAAGAGGGCTGGTAGTGTCTGCAGGCTGTGGAGCTGGGAGCAATTCTACAGGGGAGAGGAGGTACCTCTACATGTAGATACAAGACGTTCAGCTGATTTTTGAGGGCAATAAATCAAGGAAATTGGCTGCACATTCCACTAAAATGTGTAGGTTTATTAAAGCATAATAAATCAATCAATTCATGTCACAGCATTGGCAAACATATATGGCTGTATCGTGGTTATGAATAAAGATAGCACAATCCTGACAAACACGTTCCTGCATTGAAGGTTAGCTGCATGTATAAATGGGTGCTGTAGCGACCATCAGCTGGAACCGAAAAGACTCAGATGGGAAGAACATCACCAGCACACCGAGGATCTCCAGTTATGGGTCCAAAGCTTTACTGATGGAGTCCTGCGAGACTCTGAAACATCGCACATGCTGTAACTATGTGATTGCCTATTAAAGCTTTGGACCCATAAATGGATATCCTTGGTGTGCTGGTGACGTTCTTCCTATCTTAGTTATCAATAAGAATCCATTCACTCTAGGGTTTTTCAAATCACGGGCGAAATCACAGAAATCAAGAAATGTGGCCAAAATTTAACATCATATGAAATTTGAGATCAAAACTACCATTCCCCTACCCCATAAAAAATACCCCCACCCCATAAAAAAATAGGTTTTATTTGTTTTATAAACATTTTGAATTCTATAAAAAATTACAAGCAGATCCACAAATCATAGAGAACTAACCTTTTTAATTATACTGTGTTATACTGAATGGATAACTTACTCTATAGCAACCAATCAAGGATTGGATGTACTATGATAAAACAAAAAAATATAATATGATAAGACAGGAGGATTTTCACAGGGGAAAACTAAGTTTTTTTTGGTATTTAACATTTATTTTGCCAGTAAATATGCCTGCATTGTTAGTTGATAGAGAGCAAACTTTCTAGAAAATTGAATTAACTAAATCCCTGTTCTCACTGAGGTGCTTTATTTCATTTGCTAGAGGAAACAATATATTTTGTCCTCATTTATAACAGGCAGACTGTAATGTAAGAATATGGGATTTTCCTTGGTTGAGTTGTCTGTGTGCTTTGTTCTGATGAGCTTTCCTGCGTTTCTCAATAAAAGAAACACTACCACTAATATAAAATGCAATTACACAATTCAGTGTACTGCAGGTGGTTGTTCAAGCTACCAGTAGGTTCAAGATTGTTCTTACAAAAAAGCATGTCTTAAAAAAAAAATATGGCATCATGTTCTGGTTAAAATAGTTCTAACACAAAACGTTTTTCACCTTAATGCATCCCTATAATCGTACCTGAGACCTCTATCCATTCAGCACTGTGCCGTGATTGTGGTCACATGAGTATGTCCTAGGAAGGGAGTTTAAGAAAAAGGTGGAAGTGTGCAGTCCCTTGTACAAAGCAAAGGGGTCTGTCCTGAGCAGCTGTTGGTACAGCAGATGTTTTTGAGTAATGAACAGAAAGGCTGCAGCAAACTTTTAGGGTCCAGCAGTCCCAGTCCTAGGGGGTGAGCCAATTGTTTGACCTACATGCCATTAAACAAATTGGTACATAAACTTAGGTCTATGTGTCATTTGATTGCATAAATCCTTTTGCATTCCACTGTGTTATGTAGGCTTTTGAAGGAGACTAAAAGTGGGCATTTGGACACATTACAAAACATTGTCCACTGTTGTCACCAGGCCTGGACTGGGACAAAAAAATAGGCATTTTGGACTGAACAGACCCTTTCCTTGGAGCTCAGTGGTGGAACGCCGGGGGCCTGGTCGCAAGAGCGATTTTTGCGACCCTGGTAGTTAAGGTCACTAGTGTCAGCAGGTTTTTATTTTTATTTAATTTTTTTACAATTTTATATTTTATTATTCTTTCACATTTCTTGTAGGAAGAAAGGAAGGAGGGAAAGAAAAAGGAAGGAGGGAAAGAAGGAAGAAGGGAAACAAGAGAAAGAGAGAAAGAAAGAGACGTATAAAGGAGGGAAAGAAAGAAAGGAGGGAAAGAAAGAAAGGAGGGGAAGAAGGAAAGAGGGAAAGAAAGAGAGGAGGAGGGAAACAGGAGAGAGAGAAAGAAAGAGAAAGAAAGAGATGTATGGAAGGAAGGAAAGAAAGACAGAAGGAAGGAGAGAAAGAAAGGACGAAGGAGGGACAGAAAAAGGAAGGAGGGAAAGAAGGAAGGAGGGAAATATAAAAGGAGGGAAACAGGAAACATAGAGAAAAGAAAGAGATGTATAGAAGGAGGGAAAGAAAAAGGAAGGAAGGAAGGAGGGAAAGAAGGATGAAGGGAAAGAAAGAAAGAGGGAAAGAAAGAAGGAAGGAGGGAAACCGGAGACAGAGAGAGAAAGAAAGAGACGTATAGAAGGAGGGAAAGACAGACAGAAGAAAGGAGGGAAAGAAAGAAGGAAGGAGGGAAAGGAGGAAACAAGGAAGGAGGGAAAGAAAGAAGGGAAAAAATGGGGAAGGAAGGGAATGAAAGAAGGAGGAAAACAGGAGACAGAGGGAGAGAGAGAAAGAAAGGAGAGAAACAGGAGTGCGCATGCGCGGCCGGCGGGACAGACATGTCCCGATAAGGCTCCGTCTCCCCGTCGGGTGACAGCGCCCTTCAAACAGTGGGTCCCGGCCCGCAATATATCCTGGGGGGGACCCGATCCCCGAGGCAATCCATCCAGGGTCTGATCCGCCCTGGTTCACGGCGGATCACCTGCAGCAGAGCGGGGATTCCTGGCAGGGGACTCGTGTCCCCGTGGTGAGCCGTACATAGGCCCGCCCACCGCTGCCTACACTACACTGCGCCCAGGCAGAGGAGAGGGAGAATAGGGGGGCTGAAATCTCTATAACAGCCCCCCCCACAAACTACACAATGGTTAAGGGGGCACCTCGGCACCAGGTCCCCCCTTCCACCAAAACAATAAAGGAGGCCCTGGCAAAGGCCTCCACAAAGATGGCCACCGCCCCAACACGTGGAAGCAAGTAAGCAGCAGGGGCATATGCAGCCCTGCAGGATCCGCAGCCCAGCCATCCCTGCACGTCTGAGGGTGAGTCTGACACTGAAATTGATGTCCCTGCACAAGCCCTGATACCTGACCTTACACACCCTGACCTGTTGTCACGCTTCGAAAAAATGCTGCACAAAGCTTTGAAGCAAACCTCAGACCGCATCACTGCCACGCTATCTAGGGAAATCCGTGAACTAGGACAGCGCACCGCGGACCTAGAACAGAGGGTAGATGGTCTTGACGCCTCGCTTCAGACACATGCGGATGACCTGGATCTCCTGCGTGACGAAAACGCTACATTATTGATAAGACTGGAGGACTTTGAAAACCGGGCACGGCGCTCAAACTTGCGTATCCGTGGCCTTCCGGAAACGATCGTCGATGTCCAATCAACGGTTACAGCTCTGTTCCAAGAGCTTGCTCCAGCTATCCCAATCGAGAGATTAGAATTGCGACATTATAGCCAAGCTCCACTTCTTCCGCACCAAAGAGCAACTCCTACAAGCTGCCCGTAACGCGGAATCTCTACAGTTCCAGGGACATACCTACCAATTATTCCAAGATCTATGCCCCACAACTATCTCCAAGCGCAGGGCTATGAAACCTCACCTACTAGTGCTCCAACAACACGCTATTCAGTATAGGTGGAGCTTCCCCTTCGCAGTGCGATTCCGATACCAATCCCGAGATTACACCTGCAAGACTCCAGAGGATCTCCTAGACACCTTGCGGATCCTGCAACTACATTCTCCAGCGATGCCTTCGGAGAGCGCCAAGCGGAGGTCTGCATCCTGCTCGCCGCGGAAGTCCCACCCCGCGCGTGCTACTGAAAGTTCACTCAACCTCCACAAACGAGGACGATTTTTGTCTCCGGGTCTATCCTCACAAGATACCATGGACTGAACTATATTCCACGATTATTCTTCTTTCTCCCTCATTTTTTTTTTTTGGCCGCGTACACCAAACGGTGTACACTCTTGACTGTCCTTGTGGTTACCACTGTTGATATTCTTTCTCCCTCTGCCTGGTAAATTTTGGTTGCTCCACAACCTGGGGATCGTTCTACATCCCCCCCCCCCACCGGGCTTCATTCTCATTCTAGTTTAGTTTATATTTGGGAGCCTAGGCTTGGACAGCAAGTGTTGCCACAGCCCTTCCCCCATGATATCTCAATAGTACAGCTACTGCCGTCTGAACCTAGGATACCATGATTTTCTTTACTGTGTTTTTTTTTCATACACCTGTTCTACCGGGACCTCGTGTCAGGAATCAAGGAATGACCAGAAAGGTGTGGACTGGCACAGGGAAACGCAGGTCTCGGGTACAATATAATACAGGTTATTATTAGCCACCCAGATATATATCTATATAAACGCACAGTGAGCAAACCAACCTTCCACTAATCTTTAGGAGGTGCAGGAACACAGGCGTAGTCAGGGCTGGAGAGGTGGAACGGTCAGGCCGGCCGTAGGGTTCTGTAATGACCGTTTGGTGGTACCTCTAGCGGTCCTCAGGGCAGGATTCCTCAGGGCGCGGAGTCTAAGCCCCAGTCTGCCTTTTCACCAGAGCCCCTGATGGTGGGGATGGACTTGGCGCAGGACTGAGACCAGGTCGCGGCCCCTGAGTACCCCTGCTAGTGGTAGAGGGATCCGCCAGAGGTATGTGCAGGTACGGCTGGATCCGTGCAGGATGGATGGATGGCAGAGTAGTTAGCGTGGTCAGACAAGCCGGGTCGGTAACGGTGGAAGCAGATCAGTACAGAGCAGCAGGCAAAGAGTAAACGGGTCACAAGCCAAGGTACAGCAACAGGGGGTCAAACAGCATAGGAGTAGGCAGAAGAATAGTCAGGGATGAGCCAGTAGTCAGAACAGGAGACGGTCAACAGAGATCAGGATCAAGCCGGGTCAGCAACGAAGCAGGAACACAGGATACAGGTACAGAGGCTCATGGGAAAACATACACCAAGGCCCAGAGAACAGGCCTGGTCATGCCTTATATACACCTTTCTACAATCAGCCCCAGGTTGGCTGATTATGAGCTTCTGGCTGCTAAGAGCACCCGCTGGTCAGCTCTGGTACTGCAGCCCACACGGCAGGTGAGTTCCACCACCAGTGCTGAGAGCACCCGCTGGTCAGCTCTGGTACTGCAGCCCACATGGCAGGCGAGTCCCACCACCAGTGCTGAGTCCATTCCTGACACCTCGCCATCATTTATCAATTTTGTTGCTGTCATCCTTACGGTCCGTGTACCTGCACACTCCAACCTAGCCCCTGTGTTATTGGTTATTTAATAGCACTTGGGCTACTATTGTTCCCTAGCCCGCCCTGACTCGGGGTGTCCTTGGGAACCCACCCTCTAGGCCTTAAATGGCCTCTTACACCCTTTCTTTCCTGTTGCCTCTCACATACCGTACCCCTCCTCCCCTTCTCCAACGTGACTCCATGACTCTGCACAACACGCTTCGCAGCGTTCTCATCCCTCACAGTAACCATCACGCTCCACCCCCGATGGTAGTGACATGCTACTCTAACCACTATGCACTTTTCCCATGGGCTCGTTAAATATCCTTACCCTGAATGTACAGGGCCTCAATGTTCCACAGAAGCGTAATAAGGCCTTCCGAACCTTTGCTACACTCAAAGCACACGTGGTCTGTCTACAGGAAACACACTTCACCCCCAACTCTACTCCTAAGTTTTTTGGCCCCCGACTTCCTCAGGTCTATACAGCCTCTGCCACCACCAAACGTAGGGGGGTACTGATTGCCTTTCATCGCACAACACCTTTCACTCTATGTACTGAAATCAAAGATCCGGAGGGTCGTTACCTCCTGTTAGTTGGGCAACTCCTGGACGTAGATGTCACCATTGTTGCATACTATGCCCCAAACCAAGACCCTCTACCATTCTTTTCCCACATACTCTCGGTTATAGACCACCATAAACGCGGAACTTTAATTGTTAGCGGAGATTCTAACAGTGTAATATATCCCTTTCTCGACAAATCCCCTCAACCATCTCCTGTCCCTGCCTCTAAACAAACCTTCCAAGCCATACTACACAGTTATTCTTTGATAGATACATGGTGAGAACTCAACCCGGCTAAACGCCAATACACCTTTTATTCTCATCCCCACCAGTCATTCTCCAGGATAGATCATATTTTCATTACCACCGCCTCTACCTCCCGGCTCCTGACTTCTGAAATAATTCCAATCCCCTGGTCTGACCATTGCGCCGTACTCACGGCCATGACCTCGCTAGCCCCATCTCCTGCTGAACCCTCTTGGATTATTAATGATAACTTGCTTGCAAACCCAGCTCACTGTCTAGAAATTGAAGCAGCCCTTAAAAACTATTTTTCTCTCAACCAATCGCCTGATATTTCTCCTCTCCTGTTATGGGAAGCACATAAACCGGTATTGCGAGGGTTTTGCATTAGCAAAGCATCCTTCTTAAATAAATCCAAAAGACAACAACGTCTCTCCCTGGAACAGGCCTACGATTGCTCCCATCAAGCTTTCCAGGCGGCTCCCACGCCTGCCAACCGTGAGGCCCTGGAGCGATCTAGATTGGCTCTAGATCTCATCCTCACAGATCAAGCGGAACTCTCACTCCGCAGATCTAGGCACAAATATTACACTAGGGCAAATAAACCTAATACATTCCTGGACCTCTCACTTCGCAGGCTTGACCAACTTACTAAACCTATCCGGATACGCACCTCTTCTGGCAACCTCACTAGCAACCCAGAACTCATTCTACAGACTTTTCATAAACACCTGTCACAGCTTTACTCCTCTTCCACACCTTTTGACCCCGCACAAGCAGAGGCCCTTTTAACTTCCATTTCCTTCCCGAAACTTTCGGAGTGCCAGTTAGTGGCACTTGAGCGACCCATCTCCCCAGCCGAAACCTTAGACGCTATTAAAAATCTAAAACTACGTAAACGCTCAGGACCAGATGGCTTCTCAGCCACTTATTATAAAAAATTTGCTCATCTCCTTACACCTATCCTCACTAATGCTTTTAATGCCTTACTGTCTGGCCAAACCTTCAACCATGAAACAGTACAAGCGAACATATCAATGATCCCAAAGCCGAATTCTGATGACACGCAGTGGTCCAATTATAGGCCAATTTCTCTTCTCAACATTGACATCAAACTGTTAGCCAAAATCCTCTCTTCCCGTCTTAACCTGTGTATTGGCTCTCTAATACATAACGACCAAGTGGGCTTTATCCCAACTAGGCAAGCGGGGGATAATATTAGGCGTGCATCTCTATTGGCTAATTTAGCCAGGTCTCGTAATATCCCAGCCTGCTTCCTGTCCCTGGATATCCGGAAAGCGTTCGATACAGTCTCATGGCCTTACCTCAGATATATATTGCACCGTTGGGGTTTCGGCCCACATTTTTTAACCTGGGTCTTCTCGCTGTATCGAGAGCCTTCGGTCAGCTCAATTCCCAATCTCCAGGGGCACGAGACAGGGCTGCCCTCTGTCCCCTTTGCTCTTTGCTCTGGCTATAGAGCCTCTTGCCCTCTTAATCAGAGCTAATCCGGATATCAGAGGACTGGAGATAGGAGGCATGCATCATAAACTATGTCTCTTCGTGGATGACGTCTTGCTCTTTCTTACATCTCCATTGACCTCCTCCCCATCCCTATTCTGGCTTCTCGAGGCGTTTGGTTCGCTGTCTGGACTAGTAATAAACCCCCATAAATCAACAGCACTCAACATCTCTCTCCCCCCCGGTAGAGTTGGCACATCTAAAGCAGATTTTACCATTTCCTTGGTCACAGTGTCATATCCCTTTTTTGGGAATCAAACTGACCCCTAAGTTATCAGACCTTTACGCAGCTAACTATCTTCCGATGCTAAACCACCTTTTGGCCCTTATGACCAAATGGTCTTCCCTACCCCTCGCATGGCTAGGCAGAATAGCAGTTATCAAAATGTCAATCCTCCCAAAAATCCTATATCTATTTAGAGTCCTCCCAGTCCCAGTCCCCCCTCACTACATCCGCACACTGCAGTGTCGCATTTTTTCCTATGTATGGGGCAAAACTCGTCCTCGTATACCACGCTCCACCCTATACCGTTCTAAGCTCAATGGTGGCCTAGGCTTACCCGACATCAGCAAATACTATCAAGCAGCGCATTTAGCCCAATTACCTAAATATCATGAAACCTTTGAAATCCCACAATGGGTGGCACTAGAGTCGATAGAATGTGACCCCTTATCTACAGCTAACTTACTCTGGTTGAGGCCAATAGACCGCCGCTCTATAACCAACCCCATCACTTCTCATTTTTTATCCATGTGGGACAGGCTGAAAACCCGATATCCCTTTCAATCACTACAGAATCCCCTGCTTTCGTTCCTGCGAAACCCAGCTTTTCCCCCGGCCTGGCAGACACCCCTTTTATTCAAAGCCTGGTCCTCTGCTAATTTGCTCCGCACGCATCATTTCCTACAGAGGAATAAGTTTAAATCCTTTGCCTCGCTGCGGGAAACGCATAACCTCCCAGCTTCCGAGATATTCAGATACTTGCAGCTACAACACTTTTACGCCCCCTACGCTACAACAACTAATCGACCAGATGCCATGTCTCTCTTCGAACGAGCATGCTACAAAGACCCTCACAGACGTGGGCTTATCTCTTGCTTATATTCACTCTTCACAACCTCGATCACCACGTCCCCCCCTTTGTATACCCATAAGTGGGAAGTGGATCTAGGCAAGAAACTTGACCTATCTGATTGGGATCACATTTGGGCCAACACAAAATCTTCATCACAGAACATTGTAGCACTGGAAACAAATTATAAAGTTTTAACCCGCTGGTACTTGGTCCCAGCGAGAATCGCAAAATTTACCCCTAATTACTCTCCCAACTGTTTCAGAGGCTGCGCAGACCTAGGAACGCATTACCATATGTGGTGGAACTGCCCAGTGGCCCAAGTCTTTTGGGATGAAATTTTCACCATGATATCTACACTTAGCACTATCACTCTACGACCTGACCCAACAACAGCCCTACTCAATCGGTGCCCCCCTGGAGTTTCCAATTCACAATTCAAGCTCCTTATGCAAGTTACGACGACAGCTAAACAAGTTATAGCGAAATCCTGGAAATCCCCCACCCTAAGTGTTGTGGCCGTCAAAACCAGAATAACACAAGCCATGATACATGCAAAGGTGGAAGCCACAATTCTAGACAAGATTCCTAAATTTTTACGCATATGGAGCCCCTGGGTAGAGCACTTCCTCCCGCCTAACTTCAATGAATCACTCCTTCTTCCTTGATTTGTATACTGCGAGCCAAGGACGCTGTCAGTAGCCCTTTGTAGGCAGCACCTGAGGTCTGCTGCAAACTTGCTGAATGCTCATGGAGTCACTGTTGCTGTTCCCCTTTCCCTCCCCTATCTTCCATCCCCGTCTGACCTCCCTCCAAACTTCACCTTATTTCTTTTTTGCACCTGGGAGACAATACTCTGATTGGCTGGGACAATGATGTTATCTGTAGTCGACTTTTATATACCTGTTTCAGCTAGAACTATATAGACATTTGTAATGTGATCCTCATTCATTTTTTTCTATGTCCTACTGCCACCTCAATGTCCAATGTACACTAACAAAGTCTCCCTGTTTGTAACGTTTGTAACTTTATGGTTTATTGTCAATAAAATGTTTGAACAAGAAAGGAGATAAACAGGGGACAGAGAGAGAGAGAGAGAGAGAGAGCGAGCGAAAGAGAGAGAGAGTAAGAAAGGAGAGATACAAGAGAGAGAGAGAGAGAGAGAGAGAGAAAGAAAGAAAGGAGAGATTCAAGAGAGAGAAAGAAAGCAAGGAGAGATACAAGAGAGAGAGAAAAAGAAAGGAGAGATACAAGAGAGAGAGAGAAAGAAAGAAAGAAATGAGAGAAACGGTAGACAAAGAGAAAGAAAGGAGTGAAAGAAAGAAAGGAGAGAAACAGGAGAGAAAGAAAGGAAAGACAGGAAAGAAAGAAAGAAAGAAAAGAAAGAAAGAAAGAAAGAAAGAAAGAAAGAAAGAAAGAAAGAAAGAAAGAAAGAAAGAAAGAAAGAAAGAAAGGAGAGAAACAGGAGACAGAGAGAGAGAAAGCTGGACTTCTGTGTTTACACATGATACTGGTGAGCAGGGAACAAAGGACCTGAGCCAAAGGTGGTGAAGATGAGTTCCACCAAGTTTCAGCTGAAAAGAAGTCCTGCATACACAAATCAAAAAACAAATGTATCCAGAGGTACATAGAGGTTGATTTACTGAATGCAAACTGGAGATTCACTTTGCAAGGAAATTTTTACTCTGCTGGGGAATTTTCCTTTAGTCTAGTGACTGAGGTTAAGCTTAGCCAACTTACATCATACAATCATGTGCAAGCAAAAATACATTTTTTTAATTTCTTTGCATATAATTGGATATATTTTGCAAAGTGAATGTTTACCATATTGTCTAAGCTAAGGAAAAATTCCTTTGCAAAGTGAACAGCCTGTTCACCTTTAGAAATTAACCCCATTTTCTCAAAACACCTTTAATGACTTCTTGAATATTTAAGTGACAAAGTTCACAATATTTTGAGTAATTCGAAGAAAGTTTTAAAAAAAAATATTAGGAGGAGAGCACAGTCATGTGACCTGTCAAAATGACCAGTTTTCTCCCAACCTCCGAGCTCACTTTGCTGCACTGTAAGCAGAGAGAACTTTGTGGGGCAACAGAGACTCCATACAATAAATTTAAGGCTATGGTGTGCATACCCCAGTGGAATGTAAGGCCTCATATGGTCATTTTCTGACACCCATAGTCCATGAATGAGTCCCTTGTTTATGCAGATTCCATTGCCAAATATTGCGTGATGGCAAGCCATTTGTGTCTATGCACAGACACAGCCACTAAGGCAATTTGACAGTTGTGCAGGAGCAGGCGAGAGGCCCTGAATGCAAACTGGGGTAAAGCTATCTGAATAAGGCCTAACAAAGAGCAGATAGCAATATCAAGGATGGCTAGTGTGGCATAGCAAGAGAAAGGATCTTCTCATCTGAAGCTCTTGTGAGTGAGTTCCAGCAGTCCAGCTTAAAGCAAAAAAGCAGAACAGCTTCTGATGTGTGAGAGGAGAGATATCAGGCAGCTACCACTGCCAGCAGAATTTAATTCAGTAAGTAAATTAGTACCACTGTAACATTTACAATCAGCTGGGGCTGAGTATGTGTATTCCTGTGACGCTATATTTATATGAGAGTTTGCAACCTTTTTCATCTGATACATACATATACACATGAACTGCCATATATAAAACATCTTATTATTTTTCTGTTACCATGAAAGACTTATATTACAAAAACAATAATGCCTGTATGCATTTTTTGCCAACCAGTGTCACCTGTGACATCCCTAAGACTCAATTGTGAATTTTTATGGGAAATAAAATGAAAAAAAAAAGCAAACATATATTACCATAGACTGTAAGCTCCTTGAGGGCAGGGACTGATGTAAATGTACATTATACGGTATGTATAAAGCACTGCGTAAATTGACAGCTCGATAAAAGTACTTGTTATAGATATAGTAACTTGTTTTCTTCTTGATGCATCTAAGACCATTATATTGTTTACTGCTTACAACTTTGTGTGAAAGTACAGATTTCCAATTATGATGTGCAAAAAGATCACACATCTTTACGTTAAAAGGAAAGTACAGTGTATTTACAATGAGCAGAGTTAATATTGTTGTAATAATCTTTAAAGAGTAACTATGAGCAAAATAAAAAAAAATGACAGGATTCTTGTACAAATGTTTGATGTGAACTAAAGACAACTAAAAAAAATCTAATATAAAACCCCTACTGACATAAAATAAAAAAACAGAAAATAAAATGCAAGACAGGTATGCCACCTATAATAAGAACACAACTGCAGCAATGAGTTTGAATGCCCATAGAGCTAGCAATCAGTATTAAAATACATTTCTGGTCTGACCAATCTCTTTGCATTTTGTAGCTTTCCCTATTCTTTCCCTGCAACAGCTTCCAAATTACTGACATTATGGCTGCTTTTTGCTCTCTTTTTAACTACTTCCAGTCCGGACACTTTCACCCACTTCGTGTCCAGGTCAATTTTCAGCTTTCAGTGCTATCACACTTTGAATGACAATTGCGCGGTCATGCAACACTGTACCCATATGATTTTGTTAGCATTTTTTTGAGACAGATAAAACTTTATTTTGGTGGTATTTATTATTTTTTTGCTATATAAATGAAAAATCCAAACATTTTGAAAAAAAGTGTTTTTCTTATAAAATTTTGCAAATTTCTTCATAAATTTTGGCCAAAATTTATTCAGTTATCTTTTTAGTAAAAGAAAAATAACCCAAATTAGTTTATAACCAAAAATTATAAATTTTCAAAATTGTTTTATAATTTTTTTATATTATTATTTATGTTGTTTTTTTTTTTAACATACTGTCACCCTAGCAGTACAGTGTCACCATAGTGACACTGTACTACTTGTGGGGGGTGATGAAGATTTTTTAATTTTTATTTTTACACTGATTGCTTTTACACCCATAAAGGCTGTAAAAGCAATCATTTCTCCTTCTCTCTGGCTGCATTCTTGCAGCCATTGAGAAATACTGTGAGAGCTGTGATTGGTCACAGCTTGTCACATAGTACAAGGCTGTTGTGAATAGCCTTGTACCATGTGACCTCTGTGATCATTCTAAGATTCCACACGTAGTAAGCAATGATGTCAGAAGTGACATCTTGCTTACTAGTATTCATGTGATCACTGATTGGCCAGTCAGTGATCACATGACTCGGAACCTCACAAAGAGGGCGGGTACAGCGATCGGAGCTCCCAGGGAGCGGGCACCATTTATAAATGACAACCCACTCCTGCACTGCTCCCGTCCAGCCATTTTTGTACCGGATGGGAATTGGTTAAAGTGAGGGGGCGGTATAACTAAACCCCCCTTAATGGCACTTCTAAGTCTGTTGGCCATAGTTCAAAGGCCATGCAGTGCATTATGGTTTTAAAAAATTCCCCCAGGTGAATTTGCATATAAATGCCAGGATTACAAATTTTAATTCTGAGAGATTCACCTCAAACCTATAGTAGTGGTAAACCAGAACCAGTGGATTGTTTAATACTTTAAAAGTAATTTTCCATTGTTACGTTGATTTTTTATGTAGGGTAATGTATTCTATACAGACAAACTTTTAACTGGGATTGTTCTGATGTATTTGCTTTGAGCGGCAGTCCTACTTGCATAATATTATCTTTTTCATTTATCCATTATGCAGACTTTTTGTTTCTTGAAAAGTATTCATGTTGTTGTATAGCTAGCAAAATATATTTACAAAAAGTCCCCTGTAAAAATGTATGGAACCAGAAAGTTAAGATCAAAACAGTTTAGTAGCTATCATGGACATCAGGGGTTAGGGAGATCTCCACACCAGGGCCACAGTGAACATTAACGACAGAATAGTAATGATGTTGCATTTCATCCTACACTAAAGTGTATGTAAACCATAACAATACACTTGCACTCCAATTAGTTCTTCTTGCAGTATTTTTAATAATCAGTGCATTGACCTCATAAAGTGATGTCTCCAACCCAAAACCAGCCTTCCTGACGAGTTTCACCACTCCTGGCTTGCTCAAAAGCATAGGTGAAGCCAAGGAGGGAAGTTCATTTATTTAGTCAGCTTTTTGTCCTCCATTGCAATGTAAGATTGTTAACCCCTTAGGGGGGAGTCAGTTTACTTGTGAATGTGTTGTGCTCTGTGTAGAGTTAATAGATGCTTGTTTTGCCAGCCATTTGTTTACCATCACAATGCAAGAGTTTTAAGGTCTCATGGGGTGTTGTCCTGTGTTTTGCAGAAAGCAAACAAATGTTCGTTCTGTTGGCTGTTGGAATACTGTGGTCTCTGAAGAGAATTTTGATAGTATGGAGCACAACTCTGACTAAATAATTAAAATAATTAACTGGCTTATCTATGATAGATTTAAATCTGCTGATGTGGACAGATGTGCTCATAGATTTGTATCTAATAGTGAATGAAGAATATTTAGCAGATCTATTTGCACAGAAGAGTTTTTCAAATAATTTATTTCATTGTTATTTAGGAAGGTGAGTTTAATATGTAAGTCTTGCGCCTGTGTTGAATGCTTTTGGATCTGCAACTTTTTTGATCTATGGGTGCTTTAAATTCCTCCTCTTCCTGTTCTCTTTGACTTCCCCAATCCTTGTAAGCAAACCAGGAGTAGAAATGCATCAAGTAGGGCTGGTTTTGGGTTAGAGACATCAATGTATGCAGTCAATGCACTGATTATTTAAAATACAACAAGAAGAGTTAACTGGAGTGCAGCTGATTCTTTCCTATTTTCAATGAAGAGTGAGATGGACTGTGATGGCTGACACTCAGGTTGTCCATGTGAAGAATAGGCCAGACTTGAGCAGAGCTATGCATCTGTGTGTATTACTGAAAAAACATTAGTTATTTGACAACTCTCAATTAATAAAATTGCCCATGTGATTTTGAAGAGACTTCACATTTTACAACAACGAATCAAAAGACATTGTTTTCTAAAAAGAAACTCATTTTTATTGTACAATATATGATTAAAACATATTAAAGTGTCAAAAGGTATATCAGTATATGAGGATTAGGTTACAAAATAATATATACACAAAACAGGCTAGACAAATGATATCCTGACACTCAATGTGTTTCGTGAAACAGTGTTCACTTCCTCAGGAGACAGTGATGTTTCATAGGATATCTAAGAGGCCATGTCATTTAATTAAATAAAGAAAAAAATCACTACTTAAAGTTGTTTCGTTAAATAAAAAAACATCAAAAACAAAACTTACCAAACCAAGTACAATCTGTGTATGTGCCTTTTCTGGCAAAAAAACATTGGGTTACAATGGGAGAGGCGACATAGGACATGCTGAGCTTGGGAGCTGTAGAGAGGGCAGGGAGCCACAATGCAAGGGCCACACAGAGAGAAAAGTGGGCCAAATTGAAAGAAATAAAATAAATGGCTAAAAAACAAAGGAAACAGGCAAAAAGAAAATTTATAATAGGCCACCACTAAAAAAGTGCACTGAACAGAGACCCCGAAAAGGGCCCATGAGGACCAAAATGTCTGGGAAAGAAACAAAACCCAAAATGATATGTGAAGAGTTCCTGAACACCTGTCAGATACCTTAATAAAAGGGGATCAATGTGATCCTCAATAAAGAAACAGCAAAATGTGTGTGAACAATGAATGTTCTGAATAAGACTCAAAAGAGAACACAAAAGAAAAAGAAAGAAGAAAAAACAGACATAAATGACCAAAGCTCACAATGCAGTACCAGCCAATAAAGTTTAAAAAAAAATAAAAGAGGCATACCTGGAAATAAACAAAATTATCAAGAGTCTAATCCCCAGAGTGCCACAGTGTTCACAGCCATTGTTCAGGAAAAAGAATGAGGACAACAAAGAGAGAAACCCCCCTACATACCTGCTAGTGGACACCACACCCAGTCTAACTCATGTGGGGGAGCTGAGGGCTGAGTCCCCTCCCACAAACGGCACCACCGAACACACCATGTAGTGCTGGAAAACGCCAAGGTGATGGCGGATGAGAAACCCCAACACACATGCACCATAGTGACACAGACGTGATGACGCCACCACATCATGCAACGGGTGCATGCGCAGAAAGGAACTGCAATGGAACATGGAAATCGGACCACATGATGCCGATCCCCTGACTTGAGCCAATCCCACAGTCCAGAGCTCCATTAAAACAAAAAAGGGGAGAAATAAAAGAGAAACAAAAAAATTAAGAAACAAAAAACAAACCACAAAAAAAAGACTAGGCAAAAGAGAAAAATAAAGTAGGGATAAAAAGAGCCAAGGCAAGGGGAGGAAAAGGGATCACAGCTGCTGGAACCAGAGACAAGTCCCAAATCGTCCACCATGCCATCAGAAACCGGAAGCAATGAGGATTTCATCACTTCCAGGCACGGTTCCTTTGTTTACAAGCCATTAACAGTTTGTGTAGCAGAAGGAACCAGAAGAAGTACCTATGCAGATCATGAAAAATAAGAAAAAATAAAAACAAAAATATAGTGCAACAACAACAAAAAAAGTATTATTAAAAAATAATTTACATATTTGACCTCTTTTGGTCTATTCCATTCTCAATTTAAAGCATTTCATTTTATAGTATCTGTTTAGCCACTTGCCAACCAGCAACGTACTGGTACGTCACTGGATTGGCAGCTGCAGTGTTGACTGAGATATAATTTTTTTAGGGCCAGTGATTCTCTTGAATGTAAATGTAATCCTAGTGGCAATGAAGCCGCTGAATTACTTCTACAGGCGGCAAAAAGAGGTCCCACCCCCTCCCACCTCTGCCTTTACCGGGCTCTCCTGAGCGATCGGAGAGATATCACTGGCAGCATCAGCTTCCCCAAACACAATGAGAGAAACTGATCTTGTTCCTTCCACTGTGTGGCATCAGAAACCGAAAGCAATGTAAAGTGGCCCAATCCCCCCATGGTCAAGCACAAAAACTAACGCATGAATCGGTCCGGCATGCATAAGTGAACAGTGATCGCACAACACATGTGAGATATCAACATGAACATTAGGGTGAGATCGATAATTCTAGCTCTAAACCGCTTGTGTAAATCTAAAAACTGCGTAACATAAAAAATTGCAACACCCATTTTATTCTCTAGGGTCTTTATAATGTTTGGGGGTTCTAAGTAATTTTCTAGGAAAATAAAATGTTGATTTTTAGGACAGAAATGTCAGAATTGGGATCAAGTGGTTAATAAGTGAAAAAATAACATTAGAACTCCTGCCAGAAATTCATTGAATGACTGTGCTGCACTGAAATACCCAGCACTATTATCATCTCTGCTCAGTTCACAGAACACCTCCTCCCATGTTATAGAGATGAACATAGGAGAGAGGTTCCATAGTCCTAACATTCCTCTTCACCTAGGGCAGGGGTGCCAAACTGGCGGCCCTCCAGCTGTTGTGAAACTACAAGTCCCTCTGCCTCTGCCTTTGGGAGTCATGCTTGTAACTGTCAGTCTTGCAATGCCTCATGGGACTTGTAGTTTGGCAACAGCTGGAGAGCCGCCAGTTTGACACCGGTGACCTAGGCTGACAACACTGCTCCTCCACAGATGCAGGACCGTCAGTGAGTATCATCACAATAGGACAGGAAATGTGTTACTGGCAGAATCACCAGGTAAAAATAGAAGGAAAAAAGTATGAAAAATGAAAACGAATGCAGCCACTATATCTATGCACTGATATGCTGCCTTTTATTTATTTTATAGATGTAACATTTGGATGACGTATTACTTTAAACAAACACTACTGAAAATCTTTAGGGTAAATAAATCAACAAATACAGATAAAGTATAGCAAACTAAATCATCCAGGCATTGAAATCAGCTGTAGTACGAAGTAAATATAAATGTGCATATATTTCAATTACATGGTGGATCCCTATCCTCCATGTAATTGAAATGTATACACATTTATGTGAATATATTTTTCTCATAATGCCATTTTACAGCGGCTGCTATCTCTGCATTTGGTAGTAAATATACCTGTGCCAATCACAGAGAGTAGCAGCTGACTTTACCAGATATCAGCTAAGGACAAACCAGCTGTATTATAACACAATGCGTAAGATATGCCTTAGAGGCTGTCTTTAAAACAGTAGGTATAAATCTGTGTGATCAATGGAAGTGGATAAAGGCTAATCTGCATGCCTGTCAATGGGTCCTTATCTATATGGCCATAAGTCTTAAATAGTGTAATTGCTTTGTGTTCTCTGGGATTTTTGAAGGAATGCAGGTCATGAACTTTATGTTTCATAAGAGGATTATGAATAAATCCTTGCTGTTTGTTGTGTTGAGTGGAGTTTTTGGTTACTATTTAAAGTGTGTATCTGCATAGGCAATATATAGGTCAAAAGCAGATACATTCAAAGAGCAACAAGTAACTTTTCCATCAAACAACTGTAAATGAAAGCAAAACAAATTGATGGAAGTGATGGAATGTTTTATTTGATAACTACTTTGTGAGTTATTACAGTAGTTAGCATAATGTCTGTAAAAAAAAACTAAAAAAAAGTCATAAACGTTCATGTTTTTTTTTCTGCTGCTCTGAGTTTCCTGAAAAATATTGATAACTGCTTTTGTATTTCCTAAGCTGGCCATACACTGATCTAAATTCAATCGGTTCAGCAGAGACTAGCCAAAATTCAGTATGTGGCAGTCCTTGCTCGACAGAAGTCAGTTGTTTGATTACTTCTGTGAAAGGGGCATTTGGAAACTTTTTACTGATCTGCACCTGCTGCAGCCACTGAAGCCACTAATCAGTATATTTTGACAGTTGTGTGTGCTACCGTCAAAATACAGCATCTCAACAAAGAAGATTCTTCCATCCACCTTGTTTCTGTAAATGGAGGAATCTGTTTGTTTTCTTTTCACTCAGATCACTGGCTGAATGGAAATAAAAACTACAAGTTTCTAGTTAGCTTTAAGCTATAGAATGCTACCTTACCTAATGAAAAATGGCTATATCAACCAATTGACTTTCCATGTCCATAGAACTTTTCAGATCATTACTCTTCTTAGGTTTAGCAGTCGGATTCTCTCTGTCCACCTCACTCCCATTGTACTGTCCATCTCCAATCCTTTCTTGCTTAAACTCTACTTCTTTCTCTACAGTCACACTTTTCTGGATCTACCCTTTCCTAACCTTCTTTTTCAGACACCTCTCCACCTATCACAGTTTCTTTTTATTTTACCCTCTTTCCATTATGTACTTTACCTAGATTGTGAATACTTACCGTTTCCTCAGTTTACATCACCTGAACATCACCTTGTTAATGAAAAATCTTCATGTGGAGTCCACTGGTATTGTCCATCTCCTTGGTTTTCCCACAGATTTCACTGGTATTCTTGGTATTCTGTTTGACCTTTACTAGGGCACAGTTTAGATGTGCAGGTTGGCAAGAGGATCCAGCAAGGAGGTGTCAATTTTTCAGTAGATTTCACATTAAGATTTCTCATAAATGTAGTGGTGTTAAGGAGACACAGACATTACAAAAGGTGAATATTCACAGTCTTCTTTTACAGGTAGGACTTTCAGGAGGTTTTACTGTATGTTTAATGACAATGTGGCTTTAACAGTCCCTCTCTCATGGATGTGGGCTTTGCATTTTACTTCAGCCCACATCTTTTAAATCAGCCCACATCTTTTTATGGCCAGCCAGATAGCTATGTTCCGCCACACAGAAGGAGAATTCAGGTGTTTAAGGGAAGAAAATCAGATGAAAATGCTGTTGGAGGCCAAACACCATTTGTAGGGAATTAATTTTTGCCCCCAAGTTTTAGGGGTTGAGGAGCATAATTGTGTAAACTATTTTGAACAGACTTCAAATATACTTTATTTTAGTGCTAGTTGTGAACCTATCTTTTATAATTATTTGATATGATATTTGATCTAATATCTGATATTTGATTTGAAATTTATAATCGTTTGATCTGATAATGGCAGGATTCAAAATCACATAGATCCTTTCACCACTTTCATAGATCCTTTCACCAAATTACATATTCCTATATTACATATTCCTATTCACAATTATTCTGAGGTAAGCTCTAGAGCAACCTAACACTTGTGGGGTGCCTCAAACTCTCTCCAGTGATTTTGTGGGAGCTTTAACTACTAAGATCATAAATAATATGAAATATGTGGACAAACAAACAAACAAAAAAGATTGGGATATAAACAATAATTAACACATAAATGGAGCTAACTTCACTTTAACCTCCCTGGTGGTCTAACTAATCAATATTTTTGAATGTTAAAGTGGTATATTGTTTTGCATGGAAATTTGTTGTTTTATATTGTAGGCCTGCAATTCTTAGGAATAACTCATCTAAATCTGTCCAAACAAGAGTCTAATAAACATTCCCGTTATGATAAAGTTTGAAGCATGAAATTATAATATAATAAGTAATTCTAAAAAATAATAATATAATAATAATAATAATACATTTAATTCAATAATTTAATCAAACCAAAAACACTGATATTTGAAATAGAGCACCAAGTTCGCACATCATTGAGCTCAGTATCAGAATTGTTTTCAGTGTCTGATGACGAATTTCCCCAGAAATCACTATCGTTCAATTCTGCAAGTGATTCTAATTCACTATCGCTGTTTTCTAGCTGGTTTAAAACCACTTTTGACCTAAAGGGACGCTTTTTGGATGCCATGGACGTTCTCAAGTTTCCAGTCAGAAAGAACGGTAAAAATGCAGGCAGGGCACTGGACAAAGCACTAGGGCAAAATTTAGGTGAAATGGTTTGATACAGTAATGTAATCCTAACAGATTACAATGTATTGTGTGTATGTCACATTATTACTTTTTTGAATCTCCTGCCGGTTCCGCCCCCCTGCGTACCGATGCTCGCAGAGAATGGAACCTGGAAGACGGATGCTGGAATCGGCCAGAGGACACAGTGAGAGGACATCGGGGGATTGCAGGGACAAAGTAAGGATCGGGGGATTGTAGGAGAAGTGCTACAATGTAATCCCGAGTGTGGCTCAGGATTACCACTTTTGGTACTATAAATTACCCCGAGCCACACTCGGGATTAACGTCAGGGAGGTTAAATACCCAACTGGATGCAGGGAAAAAATGACCTGACATATGATTAGATGATGGAAATTAAATCAGCAATTTATTCACAAAGCTGAACACTTTGCTAAGTGATTATTTTATTCTCCTTTAACTAAATCGATCACATATTTTGAGACCTGATAACAAACCATTGAAAGTGGGACATCACAGTCATGATAAGTGTTTTAATTAATTCTTCTTTAATATTTCCTTTAAAGCTGAGTTCCACTTAAAAAAAAATAAAACACAAGTCAGCAGCTACAAAACCTGTAGCTGCTGACTTTTAAAATACAGCCACTTACCTGTCCCTCTGTCCAGCTGTGTCTTCACTACCACTGGTTTCACTAGCTGTCTTCTCTCCCTGACACCGGCATCTTCAGTGTGGGCACCTGGCTGTGATAGCTAGTGGCTTCACAGCTGGGTGCCCACTGCGCATGCGTGAGAAGCGCTATGCTTTGTGAATGGCCCCCATAGTCTTCTGTGACTTGTTAAGTGTCCCACAAGACTACGGGGATGGAGGGGAGGAGGACAACTTCCACTTCTGATAGCCTAGGCAATCGCAGCGGAAGTGTGAGCAAGTACCTGTCAAATTCGGGTACCTGCCCCCCCACTCCCCAAAGGTGCCAATCCTTAATGTGGAGCAGGGGACAAAGGCTTAAAGTGGAACTTTCCCTTTTGGGTGGATCTCCGCTTTAAAGGAAGTCTGTACTAAGAGAAATACAGAATCTTGTGTTGTTGATCTTCTTTGGAGAATGAAGGTTGCCTGGCTGTCTTTGGCCTCAATACTTCCTAATTTATTGACCAAGAGCAACTGCTAGTAAAGTCAGAACTCCTGATCTGCATACTTATTCCAGGTCAATTTCAATGCTAAAAGTATGGAAGCCTTTAGCAAAGCTACATTTTAAAACATTTAGTACATAGTTTCTTTATGGCAACCATAATGACCAGTAGTGTTTTAAATTAGATATTTAAAAGAGAAAATAATTCAAAATCATAGACTTATTAACTTAAATTAAAAGATAGCATGGTTGCTAAGTAGTTAGCACTTTCCCTGAGACACTGAGTTCCTGGCTATTATTAGGTTTATAATAAACCAGGAGTTTCTATGTAATCCCAGCATTGTGTGGGTTTCTTCCTACTGCTTTAGTTTCTTGTAATAACTCAAAAGCATAATGGTAGATTACTTGGTTTTAATACCTAAAGTACCCAGTTTTTGACTGAAGTGTGGATACCACATATGGTTAGAAGCTGGTATTAGTAGTTAATATAAATTACTGTAAACATTTGCTGAGATATGTACCTGAGATGAAACCCATCCTGGATCAATCTATTTGTTCAATAATATAAGAGTTTTCCCACTTTAAGCAAGAAAATAAGAATCTCTTTAGGAGCCTGTGTTCACAGGATTTTGTTTGCATCAAGCAGATTTTGCATTCCCTTAAAGGTTTATGGGAATGGAAACCCTCTTAAAGCAGATTCAGTTCAAGTCAAAGAAGGTCAAATGTACCTTTTACTGAATTCTGAATGATCTTAGATGTGTCTCAACTGCATGTCAAACTGATGCCATCAACAAAAGCCCAAAGTTCCTCAACACAACCCTTGCTTTGCAGGAGAACTAATATTATGAAGAGAATGTAGATTTAGCAGATCTTATGAAAAAAACAGTTGCAGTGGATTTTACTCTACACACCTTCACATGTAAGCTACATACTTTCAAAATGTCTCCAGTACCTCATTAATTTTATGTGAAAGTGAAACTTATTCAGTTTTAAACTTTTGAAAGTCAATGTCCTGCTTAACAGTAAATATCACAAGATGTTTCCTATTACCTCTGTGTCCCCTTCTGATATACTTTGTTAATGAGTCCTGTCTTCATGGATAAGCTCCATCAACTACTATCCCGCTGTTCAGAAAAGTGCCTTTACTGGCCACTAAGGCAGTCTCATTGGAATTAGAGTTGGCAGGGTATCTGCACTTAATAAATTGAGTGAATATTCACTTCAATTATCCAATTATGTAAAAAGCAAATTCCTATTTATGTATATTATCTGCACATGACTGAGTATTCAAAGTTAACAACAATTTGCTTTTTATATGATTGGATATATGAAATATTCATATTCTTTATTTAGTGAAGTTTCTCAACTCTTTTCATTATCCAAAGCAAAATTAAATTCTGTTTATGTTTGTACATATTTCACATTGTTTAAATTAATATACTTTGTTATATTTAACATGATAAATCAATTATATTCAGTTCTCTGTGTTAGAATTACAGTTACAGTATCTACAACATACAAAACTGAAATTAAAGTGCGTATGTACCCAAAACTTTTTGTTTGTTTTTGAATGTGTAGGGAATAAGTGGAACCTCTGTCAATTTATTTTTTGCTTTCTGTGTCCCATTGGAGAAATTCTTCTTCACTTTCTGTGATGTGGACAGAGCAAGAAGTGAGAGGAAATCTTTACACACTGAGGGGAATAGCCCTATTAGACATCTATCACCATCTATCACCAATGCACCACCAAAGAAATATTTTGCCTTCCAATACTGGTCTCAAATAAAATTGTACTCTTCTGAGCACATCCCATTTAAACTCCTCCAATGCATTTTGTTCCAAAGAACATAGAGCAAATAGAGTGCGGAAAGTAACCTATGTATATGGCCTTGTGATCAAAAAAACCTCAAAAGCACATTGATATAATTCATAATTCATTCAATACATACTAAGATCTACATATAACCAACTATATTTTCCTTATAACCAATAAAGTAAATGAAAATTCTATCACAGGTAATTAAAAAAAGTAGAGAAAAACCAATTCAACAACAAATATGTATTTATTAAGTATTGGTGAACCAGTGTGTACAGTATCTGAATGTGTTTATTAGGCTATACATATAATTTAACAATGTATCAGGGAGTATGAAAATAATATTTCCCTATTTGAAGTAGGCTTTACTAAGGTTTTTATATTTTATTTTTTCTGGTTCATTTGAAGGTTTAGGGCTCTGAGGGAGCAAGGTGTTTTCATTTTATTTTATTAATTTATTTTCATCTTGATGAACTTGATGGACTTGCATTTTTTTGTTCTAACAATGCAACTTTCTTCATTTCGAAGTTTAAATGTATACAACACTGTGCACGAACTCGATCGTACTTCCAAGTTTGCTTTAACATTGAAATAAGCTACATTTTCATTTTACAAAGAAATTCTCTTTTACTTGAATTGAAGATGACTGTGGGTGATTATTTGCCATCTGCCACTTCCAGAATTTCAATTCCCTCCTCGTTGTTCCAGAATAAAAAAAAAAAATCCTGTAAAGTGTATTGAATGTTCATTCATAGGTAGTGTCACAGAGTGCCCAGATAATCCCTCTAGCAAAGAGAGACGAGACTGCAACCAACTCTAATTGATTCTGAAATGAATCTGTATAAAAATAAGAGGTTTCAATTCCCATGTGGACAAAAATACACAGTAACTACATAAGCCTGACAGCTGAGCGATTCTCTTTTTTTTTATAAAAAAGAAAAAATCTGATAAGGAGCTTAAATTATTCTTAACTAGAAATGGTTTTGATGTCAATGTTAACAGTGTATTGTATACGTAACCCAGTTAATTATTTTTGAACAAGGGTGCTTGCAAATGAACCATCTTGCTACCCTTAAACAGCTTTTTTCTTCATAATGTATTTATTAAATTCCACCTCCTTACTCTCAGTAGCTGGAAGGCAGGAAGCAAGGATTAGGCTACTGCAGTTCCTCCGATGCTGTCAGTTTGCCTTGCCAAACTTCAAATATGAACTGTTGCATGTACTGTCACAGATTTTTCTTCTACATCTTAATTTGCAAATGAGGAGCTGACATTTCCCATGCCTTATATTTGCACACAGCTCCCCAGCACATTAAAAGCCATGGCTGTCAGCAGCTGCTATTATGTTTATTGCTTTGCAGATATTAGGTAGCCTATTTTTTTCATTAGATTTTTATTTATAACTGAGATGGTCTTGCAGCGGCAAATCCTCATATTTTATTCAGAAAGGAGATACGGAGTATGGGATTCATGAATTGCATTTGAAAACTGTTTCAAGTAAGAATTTTTATTTTTAATATTGTTTAATCAGCCCAAGTCCTATTTCCCTATTTAACCTACTGCTACAGTACATCACGGTTTAATATATTCAAAATAAGTATAAATAACTAAGGAAGCATAGTTTTGAAAGACTAGCAGTGACTCCTTGATGCCTGAACTAAAAAGTATTTATTTTTGAAAAGCCGCTGTTTTCAAACACAGCACAGGCACAGTGCAGAATTGGTTCCTTGGAGAGTCGGAGATGAAAATCAACCCTCTGGGAGAATTCTGTATTTGGGAGCTTTTCAGATGAAAAGCAAATGTCGGATTGATTAAGATCTCACCCTGAACTGAAAGCTAGCAGCACTGCAAGCTTCATACTAAAAATCAAAAATAACAATGTCAAAACATAAAGGGGGAATGGAGGATCAGCAAGCAAAACTTTCTCAAAGAGAAAAAAAATGACAGAATAAGAATGTTATGATCTGTCAAATTTTGCACATGAATGTCTACAAAGTGGTAAAAAGTAAAGTTAATGTAACACTGGAAGCCTAAATCTGAGTGCATCTGCAGTTTATTTAGAATGCATGCACACATGTAGAAGTTTGGAGTGTTCCCAAAAATATTCTATGTGAATATATATATATATATAATGCCTGATGTTTGTTCTCAGTTGCACCAATTAAATTCAAAATAGTGTTCCCCTGATGTTTTAGTGAAAATGCTCTCATGATATGGGAACCTTTAGCAGAAGGCTGATTTTTGCTTGTGTTTTCTAAACAGAGCTAGCATTATACACAGTTACATGATGTTAAAAACATACTAACCTAAAAGTAGTGCTACATGGGTGATTTTCAGTAGTTCAGTGGCATAATCTTACAAGATCAATATTTTAGTACTGTAAGCTTTGCACAGGAAATTTTTAACAGTATGAACGTCCACGATTGCACAATGTTGGAATTTATTCACATATCAGAAATCTGAATTTAATTTGCTCTCTCCTTCTCCATATACTGGGCAGAAAGCAATGACTCAATAATTACAAATTTAGAAGACTTCTGGGTACTTTTTAAATTCAGGTTTACCCTGTAAGATGCAGTTATACCATATGTAAACCCAATTATTAAAGTCTTAAATAAAGTTCAACTATTTAATGCAAGTTTAAAAGTAATTTTCAATATTTTTTATTTTAGTTTATCATTATTATACAGTATTTATAAAGTGCCAACAGTTCGCTCAGCGCTGTACATTACAATGGGAGACAGAACATGCGACAGTACAATAACAACACAATGCGATACACGAGTTTAAAATAATAATTAATGGTCCTGTTATGAAAGTCCTTGCGTAGGCAATTCTTGGTATAGGGTGACATTGCTCTGCCCCTGATTGCTCCTGCCGTGCCATCCAGTTATAAAGACTTTCACTCGAGACTACCAGTGGTCATCAATACACATTGCACAGGCATGTTCCACTATTACCACCAGGAAAATTGTCCTGAGAAAGGTCATACAACCATCACTGGAGTACATATAGGGAGAAAGTGGCTTCAAACAGGCTGCAAGAGATCCAGTGCTGAATTGTCACAAAGCATAAAAAGTTAAGATAGTACAGTATGTTATTACCAAAAAAACAAATAGAGTTTTTATGCAGAGTTTTAGCAAAGTAAATGTCATTCAGTTAGGGTACACATCTACTAGAGACAAAAAAAAATCAAAAATACCATTTAGCAGTACTATATGGCAATTTTTACATTGCTATGAGATTTTTGCAGTTTGTGAGGGGAGAATCAGCAGTATAGCTGTAGCTAGAGATGAGCGAATCGAAGTATCCGAAGTGGAATTCGAGTCGAATATCGGAAAAATTTCGATTCGTGCCGAATCCGAAAAACAGCCTAATTCGGACGCGCGAATCGAAATTTTTCAGAAAATGGCGGCTGACATGTGCGGCGACGGAGCGGGGATGTCGGGGAAGGCGCGCAGACAAGGCGCGCTGCCCCATAATGCATTCCTCAACGACATGTGATCGCATCAGCCAATCAGCAGCCAGCCAGCCAGCACTGTGTAATGGTCGAGGTATATATAGCGGCCATTTTGGAAATCTTCATTTGCCTGCAGTCATTGAACAGAGGCAGACCGCTCTGTACTAGGGACAGGGACAGAGTTAGGGCCACAGAAACGAGAATTGGGGACAGAGAGAAGTTACTTAGGGACAGAGAACCATTACTCAGGGACACAGACTTGTTAATGAGGGCCACAGAATCGTTATTTAGGGACAAAGAAACGCTAGTTAGGGCCACAGAATTCATACTCAGGGACAGACAGAATTGTTACTCAGTGCCAGAGAATTGTTACTTAGGGCCACAGAAACGTTATTAGGGCCACAGAATTTTTACTCAGGGACAGACAGAATTGTTACTGAGTGCCAGAGAATTGTTACTCAGGGACAGACAGAATTGTTACTGAGTGCCAGAGAATTCTTACTCAGGGCCACAGAATTCATTCTCAGGGACAGACAGAATTGTTACTCAGGGACAGACAGAATTGTTACTGAGTGCCAGAGAATTGTTACTCAGGGACAGACAGAATTGTTACTGAGTGCCAGAGAATTGTTACTCAGGGACAGACAGAATTGTTACTGAGTGCCAGAGAATTGTTACTCAGGGACAGACAGAATTGTTACTGAGTGCCAGAGAATTGTTACTCAGGGACAGACAGAATTGTTACTGAGTGCCAGAGAATTGTTACTCAGGGACAGACAGAATTGTTACTGAGTGCCAGAGAATTGTTACTCGCACAGACACAAAATTGTTACTTGCACAGACACAGAATTGTTACTCGCGCAGACACAGAATTGTTACTCAGGGCCACAGAATTCATACTCAGGGACAGACAGAATTGTTACTGAGTGCCAGAGAATTGTTACTCAGGGACAGACAGAATTGTTACTGAGTGCCAGAGAATTGTTACTCAGGGACAGACAGAATTGTTACTGAGTGCCAGAGAATTGTTACTCGCACAGACACAAAATTGTTACTTGCACAGACACAGAATTGTTACTCGCACAGACACAGAATTGTTACTCAGGGCCACAGAATTCATACTCAGGGACAGACAGAATTGTTACTGAGCGCCAGAGAATTGTTACTCAGGGACAGACAGAATTGTTACTGAGTGCCAGAGAATTGTTACTCAGGGACAGACAGAATTGTTACTGAGTGCCAGAGAATTGTTACTCAGGGACAGACAGAATTGTTACTGAGTGCCAGAGAATTGTTACTCGCACAGACACAAAATTGTTACTTGCACAGACACAGAATTGTTACTCGCACAGACACAGAATTGTTACTCAGGGCCACAGAATTCATACTCAGGGACAGACAGAATTGTTACTGAGTGCCAGAGAATTGTTACTCAGGGACAGACAGAATTGTTACTGAGTGCCAGAGAATTGTTACTCGCACAGACACAAAATTGTTACTTGCACAGACACAGAATTGTTACTCGCACAGACACAGAATTGTTACTCAGGGCCACAGAATTCATACTCAGGGACAGACAGAATTGTTACTGAGTGCCAGAGAATTGTTACTCAGGGACAGACAGAATTGTTACTGAGTGCCAGAGAATTCTTACTCAGGGACAGACAGAATTGTTACTGAGTGCCAGAGAATTGTTACTCTCACAGACACAAAATTGTTACTTGCACAGACACAGAATTGTTACTCGCACAGAGACAGAATTGTTACTCAGGGCCACAGAATTCATACTCAGGGACAGACAGAATTGTTACTGAGTGCCAGAGAATTGTTACTCAGGGACAGACAGAATTGTTACTGAGTGCCAGAGAATTGTTACTCTCACAGACACAAAATTGTTACTTGCACAGACACAGAATTGTTACTTGCACAGACACACAATTGTTACTCAGGGCCACAGAATTCATACTCAGGGACAGACAGAATTGTTACTGAGTGCCAGAGAATTCTTACTCAGGGCCACAGAATTCATACTCAGGGACAGACAGAATTGTTACTCAGGGACAGACAGAATTGTTACTGAGTGCCAGAGAATTGTTACTCAGGGACAGACAGAATTGTTACTGAGTGCCAGAGAATTCTTACTCAGGGACAGACAGAATTGTTACTGAGTGCCAGAGAATTGTTACTCTCACAGACACAAAATTGTTACTTGCACAGACACAGAATTGTTACTCGCACAGAGACAGAATTGTTACTCAGGGCCACAGAATTCATACTCAGGGACAGACAGAATTGTTACTGAGTGCCAGAGAATTGTTACTCAGGGACAGACAGAATTGTTACTGAGTGCCAGAGAATTGTTACTCTCACAGACACAAAATTGTTACTTGCACAGACACAGAATTGTTACTTGCACAGACACACAATTGTTACTCAGGGCCACAGAATTCATACTCAGGGACAGACAGAATTGTTACTGAGTGCCAGAGAATTCTTACTCAGGGCCACAGAATTCATACTCAGGGACAGACAGAATTGTTACTCAGGGACAGACAGAATTGTTACTGAGTGCCAGAGAATTGTTACTCAGGGACAGACAGAATTGTTACTGAGTGCCAGAGAATTCTTACTCAGGGACAGACAGAATTGTTACTGAGTGCCAGAGAATTGTTACTCTCACAGACACAAAATTGTTACTTGCACAGACACAGAATTGTTACTCGCACAGAGACAGAATTGTTACTCAGGGCCACAGAATTCATACTCAGGGACAGACAGAATTGTTACTGAGTGCCAGAGAATTGTTACTCAGGGACAGACAGAATTGTTACTGAGTGCCAGAGAATTGTTACTCTCACAGACACAAAATTGTTACTTGCACAGACACAGAATTGTTACTTGCACAGACACACAATTGTTACTCAGGGCCACAGAATTCATACTCAGGGACAGACAGAATTGTTACTGAGTGCCAGAGAATTCTTACTCAGGGCCACAGAATTCATACTCAGGGACAGACAGAATTGTTACTCAGGGACAGACAGAATTGTTACTGAGTGCCAGAGAATTGTTACTCAGGGACAGACAGAATTGTTACTGAGTGCCAGAGAATTCTTACTCAGGGACAGACAGAATTGTTACTGAGTGCCAGAGAATTGTTACTTTCACAGACACAAAATTGTTACTTGCACAGACACAGAATTGTTACTCGCACAGAGACAGAATTGTTACTCAGGGCCACAGAATTCATACTCAGGGACAGACAGAATTGTTACTGAGTGCCAGAGAATTGTTACTCAGGGACAGACAGAATTGTTACTGAGTGCCAGAGAATTGTTACTCTCACAGACACAAAATTGTTACTTGCACAGACACAGAATTGTTACTTGCACAGACACACAATTGTTACTCAGGGCCACAGAATTCATACTCAGGGACAGACAGAATTGTTACTGAGTGCCAGAGAATTGTTACTCAGGGACAGACAGAATTGTTACTGAGTGCCAGAGAATTGTTACTCTCACAGACACAAAATTGTTACTTGCACAGACACAGAATTGTTACTCGCACAGAGACAGAATTGTTACTCAGGGCCACAGAATTCATACTCAGGGACAGACAGAATTGTTACTGAGTGCCAGAGAATTGTTACTCGCACAGACACAAAATTGTTACTTGCACAGACACAGAATTGTTACTCGCGCAGACACAGAATTGTTACTCAGGGCCACAGAATTCATACTCAGGGACAGACAGAATTGTTACTGAGTGCCAGAGAATTGTTACTCAGGGACAGACAGAATTGTTACTGAGTGCCAGAGAATTGTTACTCAGGGACAGACAGAATTGTTACTGAGTGCCAGAGAATTGTTACTCAGGGACAGACAGAATTGTTACTGAGTGCCAGAGAATTGTTACTCAGGGACAGACAGAATTGTTACTGAGTGCCAGAGAATTGTTACTCAGGGACAGACAGAATTGTTACTGAGTGCCAGAGAATTGTTACTCAGGGACAGACAGAATTGTTACTGAGTGCCAGAGAATTGTTACTCGCACAGACACAAAATTGTTACTTGCACAGACACAGAATTGTTACTCGCACAGACACAGAATTGTTACTCGCACAGACACAGAATTGTTACTCAGGGCCACAGAATTCATACTCAGGGACAGACAGAATTGTTACTGAGTGCCAGAGAATTGTTACTCAGGGACACCTAATCGTTGAATTAAATAGTATGTCAGACAACATGCAGAGGAGTGGCAGAGGAGGCAATGTTTTAGGAGCGAGCAGACGTGGCAGCAGAGGAAGGGGTCGAGGCAGCAGTATTCGCAGCCAGAGGCCAGTGCTCCCGGTGTCATCCAGCGGTCGTGTCTCCACCGACAACCCTGCCGTCATTGATTGGTTGGCTCGGTCGTCTTCCTCTTCCCAGGTCACCTCTGACACCTACAGCCAACGGTCGGTGGGTACGTCAGACACAACCGTTAGTTGGCATGGCCCGGGACCAAGCCCACTGAAATCACGTGTCCTCTACCTGCCCCTGTCCTTTGCTGTTCCCTCACCAAGCGAAGTATCGCATGCTGTGGGCTCAGCCCCACTGTACAGTGAGGAAGAGCTAACAGAGGGCGGTCAGGAACGGGGGGAGACATCGGCCTTTTCAGCAGCCAAGCGAACAAGTACTGGCGAGGAGAGTGGCTCGGTAGCCGGTCTAGAGACAGGTCTGTCTCCTGACCCAGACGCAGCCGAGGGGGCTAGTAGTGAGGCGGAGACCCTACTTGATGATGAGGAGGTTGATCGCACTTGGCAGCCTCGTCGTCATCAGGCAATTTCTTCCGCATCATCAGGAGAAGAGGGTGGCAGCTTGGCAGCGAGCAAAACAGTCGGTGGGTTGCCCAGGAGACAGCAGCAGGGTCGCATCAGTGTCAGTGGAGCCAAACGTCCACGGAGTAGAGCACCAGCTCCACTGCAGCCTACCACCACGGCCAGTAGTGGTGCCGGTGCGCACGGAGGAAGTAGCAGTCAGCCAGTGAAGAGTAGCGGGGGCAAAGTTTCCTACTCGGTGGTGTGGCAATTTTTCCTCAAGCCGCCCGAGGAAGTAAACGTAGCCGTATGTCGACTATGTGGCCAGAAATGCAAGCGTGGCCAGGGGGCCCATGTTGGGACTACAGCGTTGCGTCAGCATATGCAGCGTCACCATTCGGTGGCCTGGGAAAACCGTGATAAACATACGGCGGTTCTGCCTGCCCCAGCCCCCGCTCCATCACCCGCTCCGTTACTTGCTCCGTCACCCGACGTCGTCAATCGCCCTCTATCAGCCAGTCAAGGCTCCAACACCTCTGCTGAGGGGAGTTGTCGCTCATTGGCATCTTCCGCTCGTTCAGATGCTCCTTCTCCTGCTACTCCTCTTCTCGGATTCCGTCAACAGTCTTTCTTGGAATCCGTATCCAAGAGACAACAGTTTGCGAGCACGCACCCGACGGTGCAAAAGCTGAACGTCCTCCTGTCCAAGTTGCTGGTGCTGCAGTCCCTCCCTTTCCAACTGGTGGACTCAGCACCTTTCCGAGAAATGATGGCTTGTGCCGCGCCGCGGTGGAGAGTGCCAAGCCGTCATTTCTTTGCCCAAAAGGCAGTGCCAGCCCTGCATTCACATGTAGAAGAGATGGTGGGCCAGTCTTTGAGCATGTCGGTCTCTGCCAAAGTGCACGGCAGCGCCGACGTGTGGAGCTGTAACTACGGTCAGGGACAGTACATGTCATTTACGGCCCACTGGGTGAACGTGGTGCCGGCACAGCCGCACCAGCAACTTGGACAGGTCACGACGCTTTTGCCTCCACGTTTGCACGTCCTTGGTCCAGCAAGCATGTCCGCCTCTACCACCTCTTTTTCCGCCGTGTCCTCAGCCGCCACCCCCGTGCCAAGTCCCATTACCCGACCGGCATATCACATGTGCAGGGCGCAACGGTGTCACGCTGTGCTGCACCTGGTATGCCTTGGCGAACGTAGTCACACAGGGGAGGAACTGCTGAGTGTAATGAACAGAGAAATCGACAGATGGCTGTCTCCGCGCAAACTAAAAATCGGAACCATGTTGACTGACAACGGAAAGAACATGGTGTCTGCTCTGCGTCAAGGAAGGTTGTGCCATGCGCCATGCATGGCTCACGTGTTCAATCTGGTTGTCAAGCGGTTCCTAAAATCCACCATCCCACTGCAAGACATCCTTAAAATGTCACGTAAACTGTGCATGCATTTCAGCCATTCCTACACCGCAAAGAACACCCTCATTGAGCTGCAGCGGCAGAACGGAATTCCACAGCATCGCCTGATCTGCGACGTTGCAACAAGGTGGAATTCAACCCTACACATGTTAGACCGCCTTTACGAGCAGCGAAAGGCCATCACCGATTTCCTGATGTTACAAGCGGATAAAGGTACTCCCCTGTGTAACTTAGATGTCAGCCATTGGCAGCTCATGCGTGACACCTGCCGCTTGCTCAGGCCCTTTGAGGAGGCCACGCTATTCGTGAGTCGGCAGGACTATGGGATGAACGACGTCATTCCTCTGTTGCACGTCCTGGAACAAATGCTGTTAACAATGGCTGGTCAGGGTGCGGTAGACGTGGCGCACAGATCTCAACGCCACATGACCCCTGTGGGGGCAGGACAGGAAGAAGAGGAGGAGGTAGAGGAGGACATTTGTGCTCAGGAATTATTGAGTGAAATGGGTGGTTTTTCCACTCAGCGGACAGGAGTGGAGGAGCAGGAGCATCTGGTAGAGGAGGAGGAGGAGGAGACAGAGGACCCAGACGCACCGTGGCAGTATGCTGTGGAGATGGAGGCAGGGAGTCCCTCGCATTCCTTGGCACAAATGGCCCATAGCATGCTCGGTTGCTTGCGTAGCGACAGCCGAATAATAACCATCAGACAGAGGGATGACTTTTGGCTGTCCACCTTGTTGGACCCTCGCTACCGGTCCAAAATGGTGGCCTTTTTCACACCTGCTGAGAGGGAGGCCAAAATTACGTACTATAAAAACCACCTATGTAGTCAGTTGGTCTCTGCCTTTGTGCGCCATCGTCCATCCTCAGACACTGTGGGCCCTGTGCGCTCGCGTTCCGCTGGCATGGCAGCAGGGGAGGGGTGGGGTGGTAGGAGCAGTGGCAGCTCCACCAGCAGCGGCTGCCTCAGTCTGCAGTCGATGATGAGTAGCTTTCTTCACCAGCGCAGTGAGGAAACTACTAACCAGCCGCAGCAGCAGCAGCAGCATCAGGTGGACCTGGAGCAGGAGCTCAAACAACAGGCTTGGGCCTACTTGGACAGCACCCTGCCAACCGAGGTAGACAATCCCCTTGACTACTGGGCAACGAAACTTGACCTTTGGCCCCAACTAGCTGAATTTGCCCTTGAAAGGCTGTCATGCCCGGCCAGTAGCGTGGCATCGGAGCGCGTGTTTAGTGCGGCAGGAGGTATTGTAACTCCGCGGAGGACACGACTGTCCACCCAAAGTGTGGAGAGACTCACGTTTGTGAAAATGAATCAGGCGTGGATTAGTCTGGATTTCAAACCACCAGTTCCTGACACAACTGACTAAATCCGCCATGAATCATGCCTCAAACATGTGCCACTTTCAGGTCTCCTCACACTGCTGGTGTGTTGAATTTTTTGACATAGGGTGCTGGCAGATTACGGGCCTCCTATAGCTGCTGCCAGGCCCCTAATCTGCCATAGGCCCCTATATACCACCTCCTCCTGCTGCTGCCAGGTCCAGAGTCTCTCATGGGTTACTGTACGGCCTCCCATTGCTGCTGTCTCCATCGCCACACTCTGCTGCCATGTGCCACTTTCAGGTCTCTTCACACTGCTGGTGTGTTAAATTTTTTGACATAGGGTGCAGGCAGATTACGGGCCTCACATAGCTGCTGCCAGGCCCCTAATCTGCCATGGGCCCCTATATACCACCTCCTCCTGCTGCTGCCAGGTCCAGAGTCTCTCATGGGTCCCTGTACGGCCTCCCATTGCTGCTGTCTCCATCGCCACACTCTGCTGCCATGTGCCACTTTCAGGTCTC
This sequence comes from Staurois parvus, assembly GCF_062004578.1. Classification (NCBI taxonomy): domain Eukaryota; kingdom Metazoa; phylum Chordata; class Amphibia; order Anura; family Ranidae; genus Staurois; species Staurois parvus. The sequence continues at coordinate 19,073,403 of NW_028317844.1, forward strand.
TTCACACTGCTGGTGTGTTAAATTTTTTGACATAGGGTGCTGCAAGATAACGGGCCTCACATAGCTGCTGCCAGGCCCCTAATCAGCCATGGGCCCCTATACCGCCTCCTCCTGCTGCTGCCAGGTCCAGAGTCTCTCATGCCATGTGCCACTTTCAGGTCTCTTCACACTGCTGGTGTGTTAAATTTTTTGACATAGGGTGCAGGCAGATTACGGGCCTCACATAGCTGCTGCCAGGCCCCTAATCTGCCATAGGCCCCTATATACCGCCTCCTCATGCTGCTGCCAGGTCCAGAGTCTCTCATGGGTCCCTGTACGGCCTCCCATTGCTGCTTTCTCCATCGCCACACTCTGCCATGTGCCACTTTCAGGTCTCCTCACACACTGCTGGTGTGTTGAATTTTTTGACATAGGGTGCTGGCAGATTACGGGCCTCCCATAGCTGCTGCCAGGCCCCTAATCTGCCATGGGCCCCTATATACCGCCTCCTCATGCTGCTGCCAAGTCCAGAGTCTGTCATGGTCCCTGTACGGCCTCCCATTGCTGCTGTCTCCATCGCCACACTCTGCTGCCATGTGCCACTTTCAGGTCTCTTCACACTGCTGGTGTGTTTAATTTTTTGACATAGGGTGCAGGCAGATTACGGGCCTCACATAGCTGCTGCCAGGCCCCTAATCTGCCATGGGCCCCTATATACCGCCTCCTCATGCTGCTGCCAAGTCTAGAGTCTCTCATGGGTCCCTGTACGGCCTCCCATTGCTGCTGTCTCCATCGCCACACTCTGCTGCCATGTGCCACTTTCAGGTCTCTTCACACTGCTGGTGTGTTTAATTTTTTGACATAGGGTGCAGGCAGATTACGGGCCTCACATAGCTGCTGCCAGGCCCCTAATCTGCCATGGGCCCCTATATACCGCCTCCTCATGCTGCTGCCAAGTCCAGAGTCTGTCATGGTCCCTGTACGGCCTCCCATTGCTGCTGTCTCCATCGCCACACTCTGCTGCCATGTGCCACTTTCAGGTCTCTTCACACTGCTGGTGTGTTAAATTTTTTGACATAGGGTGCAGGCAGATTACGGGCCTCACATAGCTGCTGCCAGGCCCCTAATCTGCCATGGGCCCCTATATACCGCCTCCTCATGCTGCTGCCAAGTCCAGAGTCTGTCATGGTCCCTGTACGGCCTCCCATTGCTGCTGTCTCCATCGCCACACTCTGCTGCCATGTGCCACTTTCAGGTCTCTTCACACTGCTGGTGTGTTAAATTTTTTGACATAGGGTGCAGGCAGATTACGGGCCTCACATAGCTGCTGCCAGGCCCCTAATCTGCCATGGGCCCCTATATACCGCCTCCTCATGCTGCTGCCAAGTCCAGAGTCTGTCATGGTCCCTGTACGGCCTCCCATTGCTGCTGTCTCCATCGCCACACTCTGCTGCCATGTGCCACTTTCAGGTCTCTTCACACTGCTGGTGTGTTTAATTTTTTGACATAGGGTGCAGGCAGATTACGGGCCTCACATAGCTGCTGCCAGGCCCCTAATCTGCCATGGGCCCCTATATACCGCCTCCTCATGCTGCTGCCAAGTCTAGAGTCTCTCATGGGTCCCTGTACGGCCTCCCATTGCTGCTGTCTCCATCGCCACACTCTGCTGCCATGTGCCACTTTCAGGTCTCTTCACACTGCTGGTGTGTTTAATTTTTTGACATAGGGTGCAGGCAGATTACGGGCCTCACATAGCTGCTGCCAGGCCCCTAATCTGCCATAGGCCCCTATATACCGCCTCCTCATGCTGCTGCCAGGTCCAGAGTCTCTCATGGGTCCCTGTACGGCCTCCCATTGCTGCTTTCTCCATCGCCACACTCTGCCATGTGCCACTTTCAGGTCTCCTCACACACTGCTGGTGTGTTGAATTTTTTGACATAGGGTGCTGGCAGATTACGGGCCTCCCATAGCTGCTGCCAGGCCCCTAATCTGCCATGGGCCCCTATATACCGCCTCCTCATGCTGCTGCCAAGTCCAGAGTCTGTCATGGTCCCTGTACGGCCTCCCATTGCTGCTGTCTCCATCGCCACACTCTGCTGCCATGTGCCACTTTCAGGTCTCTTCACACTGCTGGTGTGTTTAATTTTTTGACATAGGGTGCAGGCAGATTACGGGCCTCACATAGCTGCTGCCAGGCCCCTAATCTGCCATGGGCCCCTATATACCGCCTCCTCATGCTGCTGCCAAGTCTAGAGTCTCTCATGGGTCCCTGTACGGCCTCCCATTGCTGCTGTCTCCATCGCCACACTCTGCTGCCATGTGCCACTTTCAGGTCTCTTCACACTGCTGGTGTGTTTAATTTTTTGACATAGGGTGCAGGCAGATTACGGGCCTCACATAGCTGCTGCCAGGCCCCTAATCTGCCATGGGCCCCTATATACCGCCTCCTCATGCTGCTGCCAAGTCCAGAGTCTGTCATGGTCCCTGTACGGCCTCCCATTGCTGCTGTCTCCATCGCCACACTCTGCTGCCATGTGCCACTTTCAGGTCTCTTCACACTGCTGGTGTGTTAAATTTTTTGACATAGGGTGCAGGCAGATTACGGGCCTCACATAGCTGCTGCCAGGCCCCTAATCTGCCATGGGCCCCTATATACCGCCTCCTCATGCTGCTGCCAAGTCCAGAGTCTGTCATGGTCCCTGTACGGCCTCCCATTGCTGCTGTCTCCATCGCCACACTCTGCTGCCATGTGCCACTTTCAGGTCTCTTCACACTGCTGGTGTGTTTAATTTTTTGACATAGGGTGCAGGCAGATTACGGGCCTCACATAGCTGCTGCCAGGCCCCTAATCTGCCATGGGCCCCTATATACCGCCTCCTCATGCTGCTGCCAAGTCTAGAGTCTCTCATGGGTCCCTGTACGGCCTCCCATTGCTGCTGTCTCCATCGCCACACTCTGCTGCCATGTGCCACTTTCAGGTCTCTTCACACTGCTGGTGTGTTTAATTTTTTGACATAGGGTGCAGGCAGATTACGGGCCTCACATAGCTGCTGCCAGGCCCCTAATCTGCCATGGGCCCCTATATACCGCCTCCTCATGCTGCTGCCAAGTCTAGAGTCTCTCATGGGTCCCTGTACGGCCTCCCATTGCTGCTGTCTCCATCGCCACACTCTGCTGCCATGTGCCACTTTCAGGTCTCTTCACACTGCTGGTGTGTTAAATTTTTTGACATAGGGTGCAGGCAGATTACGGGCCTCACATAGCTGCTGCCAGGCCCCTAATCTGCCATGGGCCCCTATATACCGCCTCCTCATGCTGCTGCCAAGTCCAGAGTCTGTCATGGTCCCTGTACGGCCTCCCATTGCTGCTGTCTCCATCGCCACACTCTGCTGCCATGTGCCACTTTCAGGTCTCTTCACACTGCTGGTGTGTTAAATTTTTTGACATAGGGTGCAGGCAGATTACGGGCCTCACATAGCTGCTGCCAGGCCCCTAATCTGCCATGGGCCCCTATATACCGCCTCCTCATGCTGCTGCCAAGTCCAGAGTCTGTCATGGTCCCTGTACGGCCTCCCATTGCTGCTGTCTCCATCGCCACACTCTGCTGCCATGTGCCACTTTCAGGTCTCTTCACACTGCTGGTGTGTTAAATTTTTTGACATAGGGTGCAGGCAGATTACGGGCCTCCCATAGCTGCTGCCAGGCCCCTAATCTGCCATGGGCCCCTATATACCGCCTCCTCATGCTGCTGCCAAGTCCAGAGTCTGTCATGGGTCCCTGTACGGCCTCCCATTGCTGCTGTCTCCATCGCCACACTCTGCCATGTGCCACTTTCAGGTCTCCTCACACTGCTGGTGTGTTGAATTTTTTGACATAGGGTGCTGGCAGATTACGGGCCTCCTATAGCTGCTGCCAGGCCCCTAATCTGCCATGGGCCCCTATATACCGCCTCCTCATGCTGCTGCCAAGTTCAGAGTCTGTCATGGGTCCCTGTACGGCCTCCCATTGCTGCTGTCTCCATCGCCACACTCTGCCATGTGCCACTTTCAGGTCTCCTCACACTGCTGGTGTGTTGAATTTTTTGACATAGGGTGCTGGCAGATTACGGGCCTCCTATAGCTGCTGCCAGGCCCCTAATCTGCCATAAGCCCCTATATACCGCCTCCTCATGCTGCTGCCAAGTCCAGAGTCTGTCATGGGTCCCTGTACGGCCTCCCATTGCTGCTGTCTCCATCGCCACACTCTGCCATGTGCCACTTTCAGGTCTCCTCACACACTGCTGGTGTGTTGAATTTTTTGACATAGGGTGCTGGCAGATTACGGGCCTCCTATAGCTGCTGCCAGGCCCCTAATCTGCCGTAGGCCCCTATATACCGCCTCCTCATGCTGCTGCCAGGTCCAGAGTCTCTCATGGGTCCCTGTACGGCCTCCCATTGCTGCTGTCTCCATCGCCACACTCTGCCATGTGCCACTTTCAGGTCTCCTCACACTGCTGGTGTGTTCCATTTTTTGTCATAGGGTGCTGGCAGATTATGGGCCTCCCATAACTGCTGCCAGGCCCCTAATCTGCCATGGGCCCCTATACCGACTCCTCATGCTGTGACGTTGCAACAAGGTGGAATTCAACCCTACATATGTTAGACCGCCTTTACGAACAGCAAAAGGCCATCACAGATTTCCTGATGTTAAAAGCAGATAAAGGTACTCCCTGTGTAACTTAGATGTCAGCCATTGGCAGCTCATGCGTGACACCTGCGCTTGCTCAGGCCCTTTGAGGAGGCCACGCTATTCGTGAGTCGGCAGGACTATGGGATGAACGACGTCATTCCTCTGTTGCACGTCCTGGAACAAATGCTGTTAACAATGGCTGGTCAGGGTGCGGTAGACGTGGCGCACAGATCTCAACGCCACATGGCCCCTGTGGGGGCAGGACTGGAAGAAGAGGAGGAGGTAGAGGAGGACATTGGTGCTCAGGAATTATTGAGTGAAATGGGTGGTTTTTCCACTCAGCGGACAGGAGTGGAGGAGCAGGAGCATCTGGTAGAGGAGGAGGAAGAGGAGACAGAGGACCTAGACGCACCGTGGCAGTATGCTGTGGAGATGGAGGCAGGGAGTCCCTCGCATTCCTTGGCACAAATGGCCCATAGCATGCTCGGTTGCTTGCGTAGCGACAGCCGAATAATAACCATCAGACAGAGGGATGACTTTTGGCTGTCCACCTTGTTGGACCCTCGCTACCGTTCAAAAATGGTGGCCTTTTTCACACCTGCTGAGAGGGAGGCCAAAATAACGTACTATAAAAAACACCTATGTAGTCAGCTGGTCTCTGCCTGTCTGCGCCAACGTCCATCCTCAGACACTGTGGGCCCTGTGCGCTCGTGTTCCGCTGCCATGGCAGCAGGGGAGGGGTGGGGTGGTAGGAGCAGTGGCAGCTCCACCAGCAGCGGCTGCCTCAGTCTGCAGTCGATGATGAGTAGCTTTCTTCACCAGCGCAGTGAGGAAACTACTAACCAGCCGCAGCAGCAGCAGCAGCATCAGGTGGACCTGGAGCAGGACCTCAAACAACAGGCTTAGGCCTACTTGGACAGCACCCTGCCAACCGAGGTAGACAATCCCCTTGACTACTGGGCAACGAAACTTGACCTTTGGCCCCAACTAGCTGAATTTGCCCTTGAAAGGCTGTCATGCCCGGCCAGTAGCGTGGCATCGGAGCGCGTGTTTAGTGCGGCAGGAGGTATTGCAACTCCGCGGAGGACACGACTGTCCACCCAAAGTGTGGAGAGACTCACGTTTGTGAAAATGAATCAGGCGTGGATTAGTCTGGATTTCAAACCACCAGTTCCTGACACAACTGACTAAATCCGCCATGAATCATGCCCCAAACATGTGCCACTTTCAGGTCTCCTCACACTGCTGGTGTGTTCCATTTTTTGTCATAGGGTGCTGGCAGATTACGGGCCTCCCATAGCTGCTGCCAGGCCCCTAATCTGCCATGGGCCCCTATACCGCCTCCTCATGCTGCTGCCAAGTCCAGAGTCTCTCATGGGTCCCTGTACGGCCTCCCATTGCTGCTGCCTCCATCGCCACACTCTGCCATGTGCCACTTTCAGGTCTCCTCACACTGCTGGTGTGTTCCATTTTTTGTCATAGGGTGCTGGCAGATTACGGGCCTCCCATAGCTGCTGCCAGGCCCCTAATCTGCCATGGGCCCCTATACCGCCTCCTCATGCTGCTGCCAGGTCCAGAGTCTCTCATGGGTCCCTGTACGGCCTCCCATTGCTGCTGTCTCCATCGCCACACTCTGCCATGTGCCACTTTCAGGTCTCCTCACACTGCTGGTGGGTTCCATTTTTTGTCATAGGGTGCTGGCAGATTACGGGCCTCCCATAGCTGCTGCCAGGCCCGTAATCTGCCATGGGCCCCCGTACCGACTCCTCATGCTGCTGCCAGGCCCGTAATCTGTCATGGGCCACTGTTGTCGCTTGTTGGCATATTCCGCTCGTTCAGATGCTCCTTCTCCTGCTACTCCTCTTCACGGATTCCGTCAGCAGTCTTTCTTGGAATCCGTTTCCAAGAGACAACAGTTTGCGAGCACGCACCCGACGGTGCAGAAGCTGAACGTCCTCCTGTCCAAGTTGCTGCTGCCAGGCTCGTAATCTGTCATGCGCCCCTGTACCGCCTCCTCATGCTGCTGCCAGGTCCAGAGTGTGTCATGGGCCCCCGTACCGACTCCTCATGCTGCTGCCAGGCCCGTAATCTGTCATGGGCCCCTGTACCGCCTCCCCATGCTGCTGCCAGGTCCAGAGTGTGTCATGGGTCCCTGTACGGCCTCCCATTGCTGCTGCCAGGCCCGTAATCTGCCATGGGCCCCTGTACCGACTCCTCATGCTGCTGCCAGGCCCGTAATCTGTCATGGGCCCCTGTACCGCCTCCTCATGCTGCTGCCAGGTCCAGAGTGTGTCATGGGTCCCTGTACGGCCTCCCATTGCTGCTGTCTCTATCGCCACACTCTGCCATGTGCCACTTTCAGGTCTCCTCACACTGCTGGTGGTTTCCATTTTTGTCATAGGGTGCTGTATGGCCTCCCATTGCTGCTGCCTCCACCGCCACACTGTGGCTCCACACTCTGGTTTTGGCCCCGTGACTGCCCAAATGAGTGAAGTGTGCGGTGATTCTAAGATCGACGGCACTCATCTGCATGTCATACTGACTGACAGTATTATTTCTCTTCCCCAGCAGACTCCAAGGGCATTTAAATTAAAGGTACAGTGTTCTGCACTAATATTAAGTCTCTCTGAAGCCTAGAAACACCCTTTTTTAAGTTAAATTCACAGCGAATTTATTCGACTCGAATCGAATATTGTCCACGAATTCGCCGAATCAGTCGAATCGAATTTTTCATTTCTTCGCTCATCTCTAGCTGTAGCATTAATTGAAAGATGGAGGTTTGGATCAATATTTACTAAGGATTCTATAAGCCTTTAATGAATGATGAAGGTTCTTAACATATAGTAAACTATGGGCTTGTGTATTTATTAAGAACTGAGAATGGTCTTTCTTTACTAATGATGTTTAGCTTTATATATTGCTTGCTATAATACTAAGAAAAACATAATTTCCCAAATTATGGAAAAAATCTACCTTGTGCTCATAAGGTGTATGCAAGGCCGGGACAAGAGGCTGGCAGAAAGGATAGTTGCCCAGGGTGCAGCAGTTGGGGGGGTCTTACTGCACCCAAACTCTAGAACAGTGGTTGTAAACAGGGCCAGGCTGTAGCTTCATGTCCGCTTTGACAGCTACTGCAGTAAAAATCAAGAAAATGGCCATGAATGTGCAGTGCATACTCTATGCCAACCATGGACAGCTGGTGCAAGGGGGTAGTGAATAGGCAAACCTATTCTGCAACATGCTCTAAGGGAGAGAGGGCACAGTTCAGCATCCTTGCCCAGGGTGCTGAACAAACTTCTCCCAGTTTTGGGTGTATGTGCCACTCATTTTATTCTATTGGTGGGAATATTCACCATTCTGGGGAAATTTTTCTGCTGTCATCCAAAAAGTGTTAAAAAGATCGCATACTACTGAGATACTGCATCACTGGTTGGCAGAGGACTCAACCACGCAACTGAGCTATGTACAATAAATTATATAAAAAATTGTGTGAATTAAATTCCTCCCCTTAGTGTTCAGAAAAAAATAAAATAAAAAGAAATAAACCCTGAAAAGCCCCATATATATATTTTAAATTCAAACAACTTTTATTGTCAAGATAATAAAGAAAATGGAACAGTACTTACAGAATCCACAATGAGATTACTGCAACAGGATTACATATAAATAGAACAATGTGGATACGCAGATTCCATAATGGACAGAATAACAGAAATAGTAATCAAATAAAATAGAGACCACAAGGATCCAAAGCCTTCTTGACAATATCTTATTTTTCCTTTTTACCTTTTATTCCTTACATCGTCCAGATGTAAACATAAATGGGGGGAAGGAACAAAGCCCAAAACATGCCTTCAAACAATAAAAATAACTACATCAACAACAACATCTGGTTCACCTGAGACATCTCATCTACAAAAAATGGGGGAAGCACATGATCTCTCCTACGGTGAGGAGTGGAGCCACACACCTGATATAAACTGTCACACCTGCAAAAGTCGGTCCACTATCAATTGAGGAGGGGCAAGCCCAGGTGTATCCAGCTAACCCTGCCATACCTGCAGGAACTTACGATAAGCACTGCGATGTTGGTACGTGAGTTTTTCCCGTGGGAGTAATGAATTAACATAATCTATCCATTGCTTACTAGTCAACGAAGCTGACGATAGCCAGTACCTTGCTATCAATTTCCTAGCCAGATATAAAAGTATAGATACCATAATATACACTCCTGGTTGGAGCAGTTCTTGGTCCAGTGCCCTCAGCAAACTTTGCAAGGGATCCTGGGGATCAGTATATTGCGATACTAGAAAAATAAACTGGAGAACCTCACTCCAATATCTATGTAACGTGGGGCAACGCCAGAGCATATGAATGAAATTGCCCTGTTGGACCCTACACCTCGGACAATCAGGTAAATTGCGCCTGCCTCACCGTACAGTTGCACAGGGGTCTTATACGCTCGATCAAAAATAAACAATTGAGACAATTTATGAGAGGGAGAAAGAGAAATCACTGGAACAGATTCCAGGGCAGCATCCCAGACATCACCAGCAAACTCTCCAACATCCAGGGACCACTGCACCCTACTCCGGAGACCAGCTTGATCCTGTGCTGTGGACAACAGCTGGGAGTATACATGAGAAATCATGCCCTTCTTATGGGTTGCCTGAGTTACATCCTTAAGAAAAACTGAGTCTGTCAATGTGAGATTAGAGAGCGAAGACTGCACCTGTACCGCATGGCATAGCTGAAGATATCGATAAAAATACTTATGTGTAAATGTAAATTCCATTTGCAGTTGTGAAAAGGACTTTAGGATTACCCCCGAATACAGCTGAGATATAAATTTCAGGCCACGAGCCCTCCAGTCGTGAAAACTTTACAGTTTAGCCAGTTCTATGTATTGCGGATTGTTCCTCAAGGGAGTATAGGAAAGAAAGCCAGTAATATGAAAGGATGCTTTTACCATACTTTTACCATACTCCAGACATGCCTTAAGAGGTCCGCGGTTGGAGCCGTAGATGGAAGGACCGGTAGAGCCATCTCAAGATGAGAAAGAGCCGAAATGGTGGAATAAGGAAGGGAAATCAACCTTATAACGGGATCAGTATTATCAGGCAAATCCCAGCCAACCAGTTGCTGCAATTGGGCTGCCAGAAAATAAAGTCTAGGTTCAGGAACCGCCATTCCCCCAACTCCTTGCCATATTGCAATGTGGACAATTTTATCCTAGCCACCCATTTTTTTTCCTAAACTGGGTCCCTATGCTATGAAACCATTTCTTAGGAATCCATATGGGAGAATTATGAAAGATATAAAGAAGTTGCAGGGCCCAAATCATTTTAATGAAATTTACTCTACCCACCACCAACAGAGGGAGTTTGCACCAACTGTTACACTTCAATTTTTGCTGCTGGAGTAGAGGTAAAAGATTAAGAGAAGTATATTGTTTAGGATCTGGAGAGACTACTACCCCCAAATGCCTGAATGTAGACACATCTTGGATGTGTTGTGCACAGACCAGAGGGGGAGATCTACAGGATCCATGGGCATCAACACCGATTTATACCAATTAATTTTAAAGCCGGAAAATCTACCAAAACGTTTAATAAGGGACATAACAGCATCCAAGGATATGGAAGTATCGCCCAGATATAACAGTGTGTCATCCACATAAAGGGATATCTTTTCTGAGAGAACACCCCTTGTAAAACCAACGATGTCTGGAGATTGTCGTTCCAAAATCACCAAAGGTTCTAATAGGCAAACCATTTCCATCCATGGTGGCATTCAGGGAATTGAGCAATGCCGGGAGGAGTTGTTCACCGTATCTATTATAAATTTCAAATGACAATCTGTCTGAACTCAGAGATTTATTACTGGGGGTGCCTGCCAAAGCCTCAGACAGCTCCTCAACAGTAATTGGCATCTCTAGTTCTCTCTAGTCAGTCTCCGATAAAACAGGAAAAGAACAGGTGTCTAGAAACTGCAAAAGCTCAGAACGGGTGGCTACAGTTTTAGAAGCATACAGATCTTCGTAAAAGTGATGAAAAACTCTCAGGATTTCCGCATGACTCAAATCACTCCATCAGCATCCTCAATCTTGTCTATAGTGGACATCCCTTGTTGTGACTTCGCCACGAGAGCAAGGAGGTGCCCCATACTTTCCCCCCTCCTTGAAATATTTTTGTTGCAAAAATATCGATTCTTATCAGCCACTTGAGTAAGCACTGATTCATAAAGGGCTTTGGCCTCTTTCAAGGAGGTGCAGTTACAAGTGCTTGGGTCTTGGATCATCTGAATCTCCCGCTGTTGAACATATAGCCGCACCTTCTCCTCCCACTTCCTGGATCTACGCTTAACCACTGAAATCTCCTGGATAATCAAATCCCTCAAGAAGGCCTTCAGAGCGTCCCAAACAATTCCTGGTGGGGACAGACCTTCATTCCGCTGCAGAAAGTCTGACAACTCCCCCGGAATCAACTCGGACTCCATAAACAGCATCAACCAAAATGGGTTCACCTTCCACAGCGGATGATAGAGGGTATGACACACCTGTAGCTTGACCCAGAAAGGGTCATGGTCAGACAGAGCCCTGGGTTCATACACAGCGTGAGACACATATGGCAGGATAATCAAGTTCACAAGGCTCAAATCTATGCGTGAAAGCCCATCATGAGTAGCAGAGAAACATGAATAACATTTTGCTGTCGGATACTTCATCCGCCACACTTCCTGGAGGCCCAATTCCACCAAAAAATTAGCAAATGGGGTAGGCTGGGAGGATAATTGTCTGCCCCTACCGCCCAAGGACAATCTATCCAAACTAGGGAGTAAGAAATTGTTATAATCACCCAACGCCAATTGGGGAACATCAAGATAATTGGCCATAAATTGAGCTAGGCGTTTAATGACCCTTGAAGAGTAGGGCAGAGGGATATGTACCGCAGCCACTATGCAGCGAAACCCATTCAAAGTACACTGAAGGAAAATATACCTGCCCTCTGCGTCAATCCACTCCTGCACATGAACAAATTGAGTTAGAGATGAGGATACACACACCTGTAGAAAACATGGAGTGGAAGTAATGATATTGTATGGGAAATAAACAAGAGCAGAGGGTACAGACAGTGTCAGATTTCAAATGGGTTTCCTGCAAAACAGTACAGATGGTTTTAAATGTTTAAATACATGGAAGAGAGCACCCTGTTTGGTTATATCACCCAGGCTCCTTACATTCCAGGATAAAAACATCAATTCTTTATGGGAGACAGACATAATATATATGGAGAAAATAGGAAGGATAACTCAGTCGTGAACAAATATAATGCCCCAAGGGGCATTAGGACGGACCCAGAAGTCATGGGTCAGAGTGAACAGGAGGACAGCCGCAGGAAGCAGGGAAGACAGACCCAGCAACATGCACTCTACTAAACACAAACATCCCAGGTGAACCATAAACAAAACAAGTAAGAATACTGAAATTATTACCAGCATATAGGCCAACAGAGCCATAATAATATTAACTGAAAACACTTGCAGGAGGCCAAATGTTCCACTAAGGACCAAAAACAGGTTGAGGTTTACACAATGTCTCAGGGACAAGCACACAGCAGGTGAATGTAAGGAAAGCATAAGAGGGGAGGAGCCCCAACTTAAGTAGGAAAAAAATCAAATACTAAAATGGGGGAGCACGTGCTGGGACTCTGTGTGCACGTTCTACTGCAAACATGGGGGAGAATGTATCACTGCCAAAGTTAGAGGTCAGCCAGGCTTCAATAAAGGCTACAGGATTTTTACCCTCAGCGCGCTCCGGGATACCCACTGCGCGCACATTGTTGCGGTGTAACCGATTTCTCTAAATCTTCCAATTTAGAGGCATTATAGAAGCAATAGATTGCACATATCTCACATCCCTATGTAATGGTTGCCAATCATCTTCCAGGGTACTCACTCTCCCCTCCAAGGCCGCAGTGTGATCCTGCAGTTTCTGCATATCTTGACGCACCAGAGTCAATTCCATCCTCATCCACTTCAGCTCCCCGGTAAGAACCGCTACATATGGAAGTGCATGTAGTGACTGTGGAAAAAATCTCTTTAAGGGTAGGTTCAGGATGATCTTCAATAGAAACAGCAGGCTGTTCCCCATGAGATCTGATGAGATGGGATCTGAGTATAGCCTGCACAGCCTGAGCCTGGATCAGTGGTCCAAATGTTGTTTCTGGGAAGTTTCCCTGGTAAGCAGCTTGGCAAAAAACTTCTGAGCAGCCTCCCTCTATTTCTCCTTGGATGCATGGATCGGGGTACCGCCATCTTGCCCAGCTGACTCAGGCAAGGCCTGAAGTTCTTTCCCTCTTTTAGCCGTCTTGGATTAGGATAAATGGGGCACCAAGTGACAGAGGGGTCGGAGCACACCTTTGGGGACTCAAGATGCCGTTTTAGCTGGAGAATGAGGTGCAATCAGGATAAAAGACAGGATGCAGAGCGGAGCTCACTGAGCACATGTCCTACTGCATGCGAAGCTGACCATGCCCCCATAGTTTCTGAATTTAAAACTTTTTTTTGCCCTCAACATGGGCATTACAAAAAGAATGAGTTGCGGCCGTATTGGTCC